>NC_033801.1:98478187-98543551 GCF_001876935.1 Asparagus officinalis | reverse complement strand
GGCCCCACTTCTCCTCCAACCTCATCCCCTCTCCTCCACCGCCAACCGCCGGCCCCACTTCTCCTCCAGCCTCATCCCCTCTCCTCCACCGCCAACCGTTGGCCCCACTCCTCCTCCGACCCCATCCCCTCCCTCTCCCCCCTCCTCCGACGACCTATAGGTGAGTTCTAATACTCTAAATTTTTCATCCTAAATCCTTAGGAGTTTAGTTTTTTTTATATTTTATTAGTAAATCGAACTGCGAACAAGATTGTAGGCGTCAAAAATTGCCCACGGATTTCCGCACGCGGCTCGAGACAGAGAGAAGACAATGAACGTCACTATCCGGGTCACAGAAGCTTAATTGATGTCGATAAACGCATGAAGCAACAGAACTACAGAATAACGAAGATACGAACTGATCGGGAGCTACGCTTCGCTTACGAAAGACGAAGCGCTCCTCGTGTCTCATCTACTCCACATGTGATTCAACCATGGGAGCTTGTAGATCTCCTCGTTGTCTTTCCTTCACACTTTGAATCGGGCAATTCCGAGTTCGGACGACGAAGATACGACGAAAATGGACGAGACGCACAAAACAATGCCCCTAACCTTAGCGGAGACACCGCGAGTGTCTCGGACTTAGCCGAGACACCCAAGGTGTCTCGGCCAAGGCCGAGACACCGCGGGTGTTCGCAGACCCAAAAACGTTGTTTTGAGCCGTTTTTCGACCGTTAACCGCTTGGATTTGTTCCAACTGATCTAATATTATCCTAGAACGTGATAAAGTGATTATAACTGAGGATAAGAGTGAATTAACCATTCTTATCTGAAAACGGAGGTCCCGAAGCCTATAAATACAGCCCTAGGGCCTTCATTTACAGAGATATGGAATTCTCGAGCTTTGGCGAAGCCCTGTCGGTTAGGAGACTAAAGGAGCACGAATTTTCAGAGAGGAGAAGGAGATCTCGGCGACTCATTCAGCATAAAGAGGAATAGATCGAGAGATCTGCATCCAGTTCATCTGCTTCCCTCGAAATCGTACCTAGCTGCGATTCTCGAAAAGAGTGGGTATCTTGCTTTGTCGAGATATTCACTTAAGTTTAATTCTTGTCTCCTTTGCGAGGCAACGAAACCGTTCTTTTGATCTGATCGCTCGATGGTCCAAGGATTAACCCCGACACAGGCAAAGATCCCACGCAAGTCGAAGGCCGATAAACGATCTCTGCGTGTGTTCTCAGGAAATCTTTCTGTTTCTTTTCATTGTAAGGAAAGTCTTATAAAAAGACTTGATTTTTCTTTTATTTTGAATCTTTGTAACGCTTGAAGTTGTAATGGATTCAAAAGTAATGAAACCGATTTCCGATGCGAACACGCTAGCAACCACAGTGGGAGCCAATAGCCTTAGCTGTCGTGCCGCAGCCGACGATCAAGATCCCCGTGGCTGAAGAGGGCGAAGGGAGCCAATAGCCTTAGCTGTCGTGCCGCAGCCGACGATCAAGATCCCCGTGGCTGAAGAGGTCGAATACGAGTTCGACCAATAGAAGTTCGAGGAGTACGTCTCCTCCTCCTCCTCCAGATCCACCTCTCCTTGCAAATGCAAGAAGGTATCTTTCTCCCGAAAGATCCGCTGGTCTTCAGATTTGAAGACCCAAGAAGGCGATCTCCCCGCTACCGCTGTAGCAATAGCACCTCGCGATGATCCGCCGACGTTCGATGAAGCCAAAGCCGCAAATACGGACACTGACTCCATTAAGGAGTTGACTGCTAAAGGCGCGCCAACTTTATCGAAGAGAACTCGTCAGAGGCACCATCAACGTCTCGCTCACCAATTTGCTAAGGCTTTAGAGCAAGTGGATGGGCTCCGCTACCAAGAGGATCTGAAGTCCAGGAGACGCCAAGTGGCTAAACCATCGCCACAGCAAGCTTCGGGATTCTTCTCCAAATCACCTACTAACGAATGGATTCGTGTCAAACGGAACCGTCCACTCTGCAGGAGCGCATTCAGAAGCGCCGCACACTTCTTACGCACGCTCGGATCCTTGTGAAGCACAAGTAATGCAGAAAGAAAAGGCAGTTAAGAAATCGCCCAAGTATAAATGGGTTTGGATGCCAAAGGTCAAATCAGTGCCTAAGGCAAAAGTAGAGGAAGTTACTATTCAGCCTTCGTTAACTTCAGATCCCGTTCCTCCTGCTCCCGCACCTCCGACGAAGCCCTACGACAACGTGGATCTCTCCAAATTCAGAATTTCATTGAAGGATCACCTGGGTCCTCTACATGAAGATCGAGACAAAACTCCTGTCAAAGAACGCTTAGGACCGGTGAACAAATCCCGAGCGACTCTTTAGGCTGAGGGTCGTACATGACCTCTCAACAAGACTATTCCTATATCGCCCGCTTGGGGGTGCGTATAGAAGGCCAGGAGCCCGTTAGGGTTTCACCATCACAAAGGTGTGATTCCAAATGTGTGACTCCTGCAAACGCCAACAAGGTAACAAATCCTTAGAAGGAAACGTGTTTGTCAGACGACGACGTTATACCTGAGAAGTCGTGCCAACACACGATAGATTGCTCCGGTCGTCACGCCGATGAGTTGTACTATCAAGCTCGGGGTACGAATAGATCTCGAAAGAGAGATATCCGGGGGACGAACTTTCACTGTCCGTGCATCAAAATTATCCAGGCAGTATTATTAGAATGTAGCTGCCCCAAGACCGTTCCCTAGAGGGTCTCCGTATTCCAAAGGCTTTCCCTTGAAGCGTTGAAACCATGGTTGACAGGCGGTAAGTCAAGGCGTTTCTATAAAAGAAAGTCAACCGGTCAAGATAACGAATTCCCTGAAATCACTATCAACATGGTTGACAGAGGAAAGTCTGCGATTGCTTCAAACAGCTCTAATCCTGACTTTTCTTCGGGAAGAAAAGTCAATTTAGGAATAGCCCAACGAATGTCTTGGCTCCAGCTAGAAGCCATCAAACATAGGGTTGACCCAAGGATGCACAAATGACTGTTTTCAGAGGATAAACTTTCAGATACTTGCTCCGCAATTGTCTCCGACGACACAATGTCTAGCGTGGGACAAGCTCGGGAAGTGTTTATGATCAACACCGAGAAAATGGCCAAAATCATCGAGGATGCTTTGGCTAAGCAAAAAAGAGAACTTCAAGTTCGAATTAAAAATGACTATGATGCGGATGAAGGAAGAGCATGGCCAACAGATTCGGGCTTTGTCCAATCAACTTGGTGAATCCAGCCGTCATAATATTGCTAACCAAACAGGTAGCGATTCAGACGTGAATGAACACCTCAATGCTGATAATCCTCCCATTGATCAAAACGCTGAGGGTGACCCTACTGAAGACAACAATGCTAGGGGTGGTCCCACCGAAGATGGCAATACCGGTGGTGGTCGCGTTGTTCCTCTCAGAAACCGTCCAAAGCATGATACAGATGAGGGCGAAAAGATGAAAGATATCGAGAGTAAAATCAACGCTCTGATGTCTGCTCGAGAGGTGAAGAAGACCAGTATTCTATGTCCTTACCCGAGAGAGTGGGAGTCGATCCCGTACCCGACGAAGTTTAACCTGATCAACTTCACGTCGTTCGACGGGAAGAGCTCGCCCACTCAACATCTGATCTACTTTAAGTCCCACTTGGGCATGATTTCTGGCAATGAAGCCTTGATGGTTCAGTCATTCGTGGGCACCCTTTGCGGGGCTGCCTTCGATTGGTACCGTCGTCTCAAGCCTGGAAGCGTAAACAGCTGGGATGATATGGAAAGCTTATTTCTCGGAAATTTCTTTGATGATGACACCGAGGTATCAGTCAGGACGCTCTTTGAGGAGAAACAGGAAGACAAAGAGACGGTCGACGACTTCGTCAAGCGCTTCCGAAATAAGGTGATGAATTGCCAAGATCCAGTCACAGAGGACTTCATCCTCCAAACCTGTCATAACAATCTGTCCATTGATATCTTGGAAGTTATGGGAGTAGCACCATCCAAGACTTGGAGAGAGTTGAAGGCGCGCGGAGAGCAGACCAAATGCTTCCTCAAAAGGAAGAAAGCCGAGAGAATCCAACCAACGGCTAACCCTCCAAATCAAACTTCGCCTCTCGTGGAAAGGGGAAGGCACCTGCACCAACTGTTAATGTTAATCAGACATTATAGCAGCAACCCGGGAGACAGCAAAAGACTTCGGATCCAAGACTTTAAAAAGAGTACTCATTCAAGGACGAAGACGTTCCGACCATTTTTGAATCCCTCTTCGAAAATAACAAGATCAAGCTGCCACCTATCACAAATCAGGAGGAAGCTAATAATACTTTGGATCCAAAGTACTGTGCGTACCATAGGAGGATCCTTCATCCCATCAAGACTTGTTTTGCCCTCAAGAATAGCATCCAAATCTTGGTTGAAGCTGGCGTCATAATGCTAAATTAATCCGAATCAAGACTCCGAAGAGTATACGAGTATAAATTGCTTCTCAATCCTCCATAAGGTGTATGAGGTAAAACTGCTCCCTGCATACTCCAATAGGTATATGAGTCTAAACTTTTTTTTACCATTGATGAAAAGTTCCTGGAGAATCTTATATTCTTAAGGATAACCCGAACATGTGATTGAGGACAATGTGTTCCTCATTGGACCTAGTTTTGCAAAGAAAGATGGGGGTGGATAATTCATGTAATGAGAAGTTCCCGGAAGAATGTTACCTGTAATATTATTAGGGATAACCCGACCATTACAAACAAAGTGATAAACACTAAACTCCCGCTGTTAAAGTCATGTCCTGACATAGCACTGGAAATTTTAATTTGAACGGTCTATTGTGATTGTCAAATCCCCTTCGTGTCAAGATCTTGTCATTTGACATCGAAAACCCCAACTAAGTGATTCGTACAAGTCAACACTCCTACTGTGATTTATACTTTCACTTCCACTTGGTCAAACCTTTAAACAGTTAGGACTATAACCAAAATCCCCTCTTGATTCTTTCCATGAACGAGAGGTCCACAAATTGAACGATCAAACCTTTAAACAGTTAGGATCGCTCAACCCCCCCTCCCCATTTGGTCAAACCTTCCTACAATTAGGGCCAAAGCCAAAATCTCCTCTCGATTCCTTCCATGAACGAAAGGTACACTTTCAAATCGAGTGATCAAACCTTCCTACAGTTAGGGTCACCTCAAACTCCCGCTTGGTCAAACCTTCCTACAGTTAGGGTCAAAACCACAATTCACTCTCGATAAACAAGAAATTCACCTTTAGTTCGGTAATCAAACCTTCTGACAGTTAGGATTATCCAAATATTTTTGATTCTCAGAGTGGAGATCCCACTCTTAGTTTTACTCTTCAGATTCTCGAAGTGGAGATCCCACTTTGAGTTTCCTTTATAACTGGAGATAGAATATAAAATTCTTCCTCTTCAGTATCGGGTTCATCTTTGCCCCAAGAGAAGACACTACTTTTATCCTCCTAAAATCCACGCCTTACACGCACGGGGAATTTTATCGTGAATCCTAAGTAGGGATAAGTCAGCGCCTAATACGCGTTGCCGGTTTAGTCTTTCACCGATTGAAGAATACACCAGAATCCAAGTCTGGGAACTTTTATCCTGAAGTCTAAGTAGGGATAAGTCAGCGCCTAACACGCTTTGTCGGGTAGTCTATTTCCATGAGAAAGACGAATTCTACGTATTCAATATCATAGTACTAAGAGAGTTAGCTCTCTTAGCACAATGTCACATGCGGAACGGACTTAAATAATCCGTATGCAAGCTCGATTCAAACGGTAATCAATAAAGACAAGCCAAATCCGTTAAAGGCTGAGGATTTGCCAAAAATCCTAAGTCTACGTCTAATACACGTTACCGTTTAGTCTTTTCACGGGAGAAAGACGAAGTCTACGTATTTAATATCGTAGAACTAAAAGAGTTAACTCTTTTAGCATAACGTTTCGTGCGGAACAGATTTGAACAATCTGCATGCTAGCTCGACTTAAACGGTAGTCGGTAAAGGCTAATCAAACCCGTTGATGGCTGAGAATTTGCCAAAAATTCTATAAATATGATAGTCATTGATGCACCAGCTCCATTAATTGGTCTTGTGACTCGAGCATCCAACAAACTTCAGGATAAGATTCATACCTGCAGACGAAACAACTTTAATAGTTGGTCTTGCAGCCCGACATTTAGGACTGTCACGCTTTAATGCCTTAAGAGCCTAAACTGTGTAGACTCCAGTCAACGTCGGTCAATGTGTTCTGATGAGAGTTAGCCTCAAGTCAACTCTGGTTAACGGGTTGCAATGATAGTCAACACGTAGCTCCAGATCAACCCCGGTTAACGCGTTGCAATGAAAGTTAACGCCAATCAACACGTTGTAATGAGAGTTAACACATAGCCCTGAGTCAATGCCGGTCAGCGCATACCCTTAGGTCAACTCCGGTCAACGCGTTACAATGATAATCCACGTGTAGCCTTTGATCAACACCGATCAACATGCTACGATAAAAGTCAACACCGGTCAACGTGTTGCAATGATAGCCAACACGTAGCCTCCGGTCACCGCATGGCAATGACGGTCAACGCGTAGCCTCCGATCAACTCCAAAGTTCAGATATGAATTTTTGATTAAGATAGTCAGTTCAAAGTCAACTCAATGACACGAGCTAAAACCAACTTATCTATTTCGATTTGAGACTTCGATAACGGCCAGACGATAAACGCAGCGTCAGGAAAATTTTAGCTATTCGTCAAAATATTGAATAGACTGAAAATCGAAGAAGTTAAGAATCGAAGCCAACTACAGGTCCTTTCTCACCGACTGAAGATTGGACCGATCACATCTAAAGTATTCCAGGCTCTTTTATAAAAGAAACGAGATTGAAACATTTTAGAGGGGGTATCTGTAGGCGTCAAAAATTACTCACAGATTCCCGCACGCGGCTCGAGACAGAGAGAAGATGATGAACGTCACTATCTGGGTCACAGAAACTTAATTGATGTCGATAAACGTATGAAGCAACGGAACTACAGAATAACGAAGATACGAACTGATCGGGAGCTACGCTTCGCTTACGAAAGACGAAGCGCCTCTCATGTCCCATCTACTCCACATGTGATTCAACCATGGGAGCTTAGATCTCCTTGTTGGCTTTCCTTCATACTTTGAATCGCGCAATTCCGACTTCGAATGACGAAGATACGGTGAAAACGGACGGGACGCACAAAACAATAGCCCGGGCCTTAGCGGAGACACCGTGAGTGTCTCGGCCAAGCCCGAGACACCCCAAGTGTCTCGGCCAAGGCTGAGACACTCATGGTGTCTCGGCCATCTCGGCTGTGGCCGAGACACCACGGGTATCCGCAGACCTAAAAACGCTATTTTGAACCGTTTTTTGACCGTTAACCACCTGGATTTGTTCCAACTGATCTAATGTTATCCTAGAATGTGATATAGTGGTTATAACTGAGGATAAGAGTGAATCGACCATTCTTATCCAAAAACAGAGGTCCCGAAGCCTATAAATACAGCCCTAGGGCTTCATTTATAAAGATCTAGAATTCTCGAGCTTTAGCGAAGCCCTGTCGGTTAGGATACTGAAGGAGCACGAATTTTAAGAGAGGAGAAGGAGATCTCAGTGACTCATTCAGCATAAAGAGGAATAGCTCGAGAGATCTACATCCGATTCATCCCCTTCCCTCGAAATCGTACCTAGCTGCGATTCTCGAGAAGAGTGGGTATCTCTCTTTGCCGAGATATTCACTTAAGTTTCTTATCTCCTTTGTGATGCAACGAAACCGTTCTTTTGATCTGATCGCTCGGTGGTCCATGGATTAACCCCGGCACATGCAAAGATCCCGCGTAAGCAGAAAACCGATAAACGATCTCTACATGTGTTCTCAGGAAATCTTTTTGTTTCTTTTCATTGTAAGGAAAGTTTTATAAAAAGACTTAATTTTTCTTTTATTTTGAATCATTATAATGCTTGAAGTTGTAATGGATTCGAAAGCAATGAAACCGATTTCCGATGCGAACAGAGATTGATCTCAAAAGGAATTATTTCTAGGGTTCAAAATTCATGAAGTCCTATTTATAAGGACAAGACCTCTAGGAGGTCATCAGGGATGCTGAAACTACAGCACCTGGGGAAGCTAACGAAGCACTAAAAAAGTGAATCATCAAAGCTGGCAAAGCTATATATGTGCTGAAGACAGCAGTAAAAGAAGATCTCGTAGACTATATGCAAGATGCTAGAACTCCGAAGGAGTCATGGGATACGCTTGCGATACTCTTCTCGAAAAAGAAAGATGCTCGACTTCAACTCCTAGAGAATCAATTGATGACCTTGCAGCAAAAGGATCTGACAATCAGTCAGTACTTTAATCAAGTAAAATCATTTTGTTCAGATATTGCTCAACTAGATCCAGATTCTAAAGTATTCGATGTAAGAATGAGGAGAATAATCATCCATGGTTTGAGATTGGAATATCATGGACTCGTTGCTGCTACACACTGGTGGCTAACTCAACCAACATTATTAGAGTTGGAGAGTTTGCTTGCTACACAGGAAACCCTAGCCAAACAAATGGCCGGCGTTTTAATAAAAAGCAAAAATGAAGCACTCATCAGCAGCAAGGAGAGAAGCAAACCAAGAGGCGTGAGGAAAGAGGAGTATGTAAAGGCTGGCTCAAGAAGGCAGCCAGGACGGCCATACACTAACAGAACACAACAGCGTGAGGAGCAAGGTGATCGTCGAGCAAGGAGACCTGATAGTAGCTGCTACAACTGTGGGAAGAAAGGACACTTTGCCAGAAACTGTGGCTATAAGAGAAGACATGCAGAGGGGAATGCTGCAACATCACGCAGATGTCAAGATCATAAAGAAGAATGGGATGCCCAGGCATCCCTAACCATTATTAAAGATGTACCAGTCGATGAAGACGAGGTTGTTTGTATGACACTAACCTCATTTGTAGAAGAATATGAGTCCGCATTTGCAGCGGTTTCAGATCGGGAAGAAATCAGTTATAATAAAGATTAGATCGTCGATTCTGGCTGTTCCAACCATATAACGGGAGATAAGGGGAAGCTTATTAACATGAAGGAGTATAAAAGCTACCGAGAAGTTGTGATAGTAAATAATTCAAGATTACTTATCACACACATCGAAAAGACTGCATTTACGCTACACTACAACCCGAATCAGATACAACTACAAGATATATACCATGTATGAAAAAGAACCTTCTATCTGTTTTCCAATTAACAACTTCTAAAAACTATATAGTATTTGGGCCACAAGATATAAAAGTCTATCGAAGCTTGAAGCCACCAGTAGAACCTATCATGGAGAGATGGAAGGTAGAATCTGTCTATATGATGTCGGCGGAATCAGCATACATAGATAAAGCTAGAAAGAATGAGACGACTGATTTGTGACATGCTCGGCTTGGCCATATGATCTATCACAAGGTCAAGATTATAATAAAAAAGTTAATGTTGAAGGGTCTTTCACACTTGGAGATTCGAGGAGAGATCATATGCGGAGGTTGTCAGTATGGTAAGACGCATCAATTACCATACCAGGAGTCACAATTTAGAGCAAAGGAATCTTCAGAGCTCGTGCACTCAAATGTATTCGGGCGAGTGAAGCAGGAATTGATAAGTGGCATGAGGTACATGATCACCTTTATCGATGATTACTCGAGATATATTTAGGTTTATTTCCTAAAGGAAAAATCTGAAACACTTTCTAAATTCAAGCAATTCCGAGAAGAAGTCAAAAGAGAAGTCGGCAAGAAAATTCATTGTCCACACATAGACAACGATGGAGAGTACACATCGAATGAGTTATATGACTATCTAAAGCAGCATAAGATTCGACGACAGCTAGCATGCCCAAATACTCCGCAGCAAAATGGTGTAGCCGAAAGAAAGAATCGTCATCTCGCCGGAATTTTCAAAAGCATGCTTCATGCTAAGAACGTGCTAAGATATTTTTGAGCTTAGTGTATGAAGACTGTGGTGCATGTGATCAATCAACTATCAAAATTAGAGTTCATATCATTATTTCAGAAGTTGTGGAATATCAACCCAACCGTAGCCATTTCAAAGTTTTCGATTGCGTATGTTACATCTATGTGCCTAATCAACTTCGCAGTAAGTTCGACAAAAAGGCTGTAAGGTGTATTTTTGTAGGGTATAACAGTGAAAGAAAAGGATGGAGATGTTGTAATCCCACAACCGGATGATGCTATACATCAAGGAATGTTGTATTTAACGAAGCCTCATCTTAGTGGGCTTCACAAGAAGTTGCGCTACCAGTTTCTAAAGATCTGGAGGATCAGCTATAAGAGAAGTTGGGGGAGCATTAACCAGAGAAGACAGAATCAAGCTCTTCAACATCCTCAAAGGATAATAATCCATAAAAAAACTGGTGTTTATCAGACGACACAAGAAGTGCACCTGAGCCAGATAGAGGACATTGAAGAAGAATCAGTTGAACAACTTCGAAGATCAACGAGACCCAGAAAACCGAATCCTGAGTATACTAATGCTACCATTATGGAAGATGTGAATGATCCATCTAGCTTCGAGGAAGCATACGAAATTGCTGAATGAGGATGAGCAATGGAGGAAGATATTCAAGCTCTACAGTAGAATCAAACTTGGGAGTTGGTGTCAAAGTTCAAATATGTCAAACCTATCTCCTACAAATGGGTTTACAAAGTCAAGTCTTGAGCGGATGGGTCGATTAAGATATATAAAGCACACTTGGTGTCCCGAGGATTCTCTCAACAGTATAGACTGGATTATGACGAGACATTTAGTCCAGTTGCCAAGATAACAACAGTTCGAGTTCTTCTAGCTCTAGAGCCAGCAAGAGTTGGAAGATTTGGCAAATGTACGTGAAGAACACATTTCTACACGATGAGATGGATTGAGAGATTTACATGGAACAACCTATCGGATTTGAGAGCAAGGAAAAGGAAAGATATATTTGCAAACTAAAGAAAGCTCTCTACGGATTGGTGAGTTCTTAATTCAAAGTGGATACTTTCTTTCTCCTGCAGATTCTAATTTATTTGTCAAACAAGCTGACAATAGAGTAGCAATCGTGTTGGTCTATGTGGATGACTTAATCTTAACTGGAGATGATGAAACAAAAATTCAGAGAACGAGGACAAATCTCTCTGTCAGGCTTCATATGAAGGAGCTTGGGGAGCTCAAGCATTTTTCTCAGATTGGAGGTCGGGCGAAGGAAGGATGGACTATTCCTTTGTCAAGAAAAATACGCGAAGGACATGCTGCTCGAGTACGGGATGTTCAACTGCAATTCAATCTCAACGCCGATGGAGACAAACCTGAGACTGTGTGCACATGAAGGAAAAGATTTGGAAGATCCAACTATATATCGACAACTAGTTGGAAGCTTGATCTATCTAACGATGATAATACCAGATATTTTATTTGCGGTTAGTCTCATGAGCCGTTACATGCAGAAGTCAAAAAAACCTCACTTAGAAGAAATCCGAAGGACCCTATGGTACATTAAGGGTACAATTAACTATGGTCTCATGTATAAGAAAGTAAAAGAATGTGAGGTCTATGGTTAATGTGATGTTATGTTGGAGATCATGATACTTGAAGGTCTACTACCGGATATTTATTTAGTCTTAGTTCAGCGGCTATATCTTGGTGTAGCAAAAGACAGTCAACGGTGTCATCGTCAACTACAGAGACAGAGTACAGATCAGCAGCGATGGCAGCTTAGGAAAGCACGTGGCTTTTTCAGCTAATGAGAGATCTACATTAGTCTACAGACTACTTAGTAGCTTTACATTCCGATGATTAGTCTGCAATACGATTGACAGATAATCCAGTTTTTCATGCTGATATATTCACCAAAGCACTGAGTACTTCAAAGTTTGCAAAATTTCAAAATCAGCTTAGACTCGTGGATAGAGAAGTCGCTGCTGAGGGGGAGTGTTAAAATTCAGCAGCTTCACATCTACCACCACCTACCTAGTTACAGTAACACCTACTCTTAATAGTAATCACCTAATCCTAATAGTATTTATCTACCCTAAACTAATGTTATAAATAACCCCCAAGTGTTTGTTTGAAATCATCCCAGTAGCATAAAGAGAGAGAGAGTATTTATATTTGAGAATATAGTGTGTTTGTGACACTAAAGAAATAATAACAAAATATTTTTTTGGTGTCCACCACTCCTCTCAACTCTACAAAATCCCCAACCCAAAATACATAAATAAAATTTTATTTATAGAACACTAGTGGCATCAATATTTTGGAAATAAACTCAATAATCCTACTTGCTCTCATTATCCCATCGCTTTGATCCTTGTCCTGTTACTGCAAATATCATTAAATAGTAGTAGTAATAATAATAATAACAATAAAAGATAAATTTAGCGGAATAAAGTATTTTATTCTAGATAAAAGAGGGTGGCCAAGGATGTTGAACTGCGATATTGTTTTTATTCCCACTCGCAATAACGATGCTGACGTCTACTGTGGCGTCAGCAGAGATAATGGATTTTGGATCATGTCCCATCATGGAATATCTGATTTTTTTAAAAAAAAATTAATGTTTTTTATTTTTTATGTTTATTTTTTATTATTCTCTGGGTCACTGAAGTGAAGGGGATATTTTCTGTCAGACAAATAAAGTCAAAGTATACTGTCAGAAGAATACTGCTTATACCGAGGAGGACCAGAAATTTTAGTTTCAATTTGTTTGAGATGCAAATAGATTTAAATAATTTTAAAAACAATAAACAAGAATTACATGCAACTGATACTTACATCGCAATTACAGTGCCTTTGGTGACACAAAAAAGTTCTTCACTTAGTTTTTTATCTTAGCTGTTGGGGGTTAGCCTTATTGCCTAATGCTAATTTTCATTTTAATAAAACAACAATCTTTTTCTAAGCAAGAAAATAAAACTTTAGGTTCTGCTCTAAAATTTTAAATTAGGTTTTCAACCTAACAATCGGAGAAAGCCGAGTATTATGACGAATAATTTTTTTGGAATGAATAATGCTTTCAAAACTTCAATTTCTTAGTTCCCATGAATGACATTGCTTTTTATTTGCTCCAAAAATTAGTAATAAAAAATAAATAAAATTACACTTTCTGGTTAGGCTTCTAACCTAACAAAGATATTTTGAGTTGTTACAAGCCCAAGAATGTTTCCAAAAAGGGAGTTTGAAAACCTTGCGTACTGATTTTTGGGTGAAACAGACAACATGTTCTTTTCATTGACATATTCCGTTTATAAACATGCACAATTGTGTACTAAAATGAAAAGAGAAGGAACAAAGAGACCAATATTTACCGTGAAAAGTACTGTTAACGAAAATCTGAAATCAACAATGAAGCCAAGCAGCAAATATTTCTTCTCTAAGGCTGCGTTTGGGAACTTTGATTTGGATTTGGAAAGTTGATTTAAAATCAAGGGATTTCAAATTTAGGATTTAAAATCCATGATTTATGAAATCTTTTGTTTGGATATCTTTATTAAATGAAAGGATTTGAAATCTTTGATTTCAAAATCTAGTGTTTGAAAGGATTTGAAATCTTTGATTTCAAAATCTAGTGTTTGGGTACTTTATTATACATGAATTTGAATTTAAAATTGATAAAAATTTATTCTCTTAACCCATCTTGTTTACATCAAATACAACGGAGATGTGTAAAATAGTAACCAAAAAACACAAATTTAGGTAATTTTAGCGATGATTGCTACATTAGCTAAGTTTTCAAATTCATTGCCCACCATAACTTGCAAGAGTTTCAACAAAATAAAAATAAAGAAAACTCTACAAACATATCAAGTATCTTACAAAAAAAACATCTAAATAATACATTACCATTGCATATTTCACAGATATCCAGACTGGAAAACACTTGAGGCTTGTTTCATATTTCATACATATTCAAAGTGAGAATAAGTTAATATCAGAGCAAATAAGTAACAATTCCATTATCTTCTCAAATGCAGGTACAACTGACAATTACATAGTCAATTTGATCTTTAATATACCAAGAGAAATGTTAATAAGAAAAATACAAAGAGTTGCAAACTGAATAGCATGTGAGAAGAGAAGTATCCTTGATGTAAAGAAATTACAACTGAGGATTCAGAAGTGCTCGTATGATAAACCCTATCTGCAGCAACAAAAGAGGAATTCATTAGCCATCACGATATGGAGCCCAAAACCTACAAAGAAAATGAGCAGATCAATAATTTTTTTCAATCAAGCTAACAAGCTAACAAATTAAACAAAAATGTCGGATAAGTGAGACTGAATAAGATAAGCATAAATGCATATGGAGACTTATGAGAGTACTGGTTAGGAAAATCAATACACTAGATGATACACAACCTAATAACAAACATGAGAACTAAATTTGCGCACACTTTACAACTCAGCCTAACATCATACATGAGACTTAGTCACTCAAATTTGTCTAACATCATACATGAACCAAAGGAAGAGCACAAATAATTACTTCCAGTCCAGAATTAGCACCTAGAGAAAAAACACAGGTAATATAAAAAAGAAAAAGATTAAGAAAACAAAAAAGGAAGCATGTACTTCGGATCTCAGAACTCAACACATTCAAACATACGTTCAGATACTTGAATTAAACAGTCACAACTATTCAGATCCTTGATTTTTACAAGGAACGGTCGAAACAAAGACCATAGTCTATGAAATACAGAACATGTAAAATAAAAAAAAAATCAGACAAGAAATGACCCAAAGTGAAGAACAAAAATGAGAATGCATGTTCTTTCCAACAAATTGAAAGAAAAAAGAATACAGAGCTGAAAGAAAAAAAAAGAATACAGAGCTAAAAGAACAACCTACTCTACATTAGCCCGTAAGCTACACTAGTTATACAGCATTTTACCAGGTGCGAGTATAACACACAATGAATATGAGACTCCTGGATGCAAAATGGCACCCAAGCACTGTATCAACCACCCACTAACCTCTCGAGATCAAAACCTAGTTACCTTACTAGCAAAGAAAATGAGCACATCAATAATTTTTAAGGCTACATGAAGCCTATTCATCAATGTGGGGGTGGTTATGAGTCAAGGGGAGAAGAAAATTTAGATGCAGTGACAGCTATACCTAATACATATCACAACCACAACCACAAAAAGCACTAGTGTTCCTGAATGACAAGTATACCTAATATCAAACATGGAAAATAACAATAACTGAACAAATGCAATTCAATAAAGAATTCAAGACGTATAGGATTACCAATGACCAGAACCTTCCAAAAATCAAATATGTAATTGTAGGAAGGTAGTGATACCGGGTTTGAGTTGGCTCCCCACAGTTTGTTGTGCACTTGTCTTCATTATAAGCTCCACGATAGTTGCAACTTCTGGGACATCCAGTTTTAGGGGCTACCAATGACCAGAACCTTCCAATGCCATGACCATTTACCCAAGCCTGGCCCTTTCCCATGCTCCCCAGATCAAGAGCGACGGTATCATTGCCTTCAGGGGCATCGAAAGAAGTCTGCATTTGAAATATCCAAAGATCACTAAGAAGGTCGACTTATAATTTCAATACACTAATCAATGTTACTAAAATCTTAGACAGTACAATAGTGCAGAAAAAGTAATGTGTTCATACTCTGGTACTAGCATAACTTTCAATAATTGTTTAACCATAAACATCCAACCGTGTAGTAAATATAATCCAGAGTACATGAGTGAACTTCTAATACAATAGCTGTTAAAATCTTGCTCAGGTTGTAAATGTTAACAGCATGCAGCAATACATCGTAACAAGCTGCGAAATTACGAACATATATGAGAGGTTCCAAAAAATACAAGCTATGTTTTATTCATCAATGCGTGTACGGAAAGCTGAAAAAAAAACCTTCATGTCTTTGTCCATTTTCAGAGAAAACAAAGTTATAACATGTTACCGGGAATTGGTTCCTGCAATTGCCCAAGATTGTCGCCATCTCTTCTATTCATTGTGTGTGGTATTTATGATTGTAGTCATCTCGTCTAGAGACGCTACAAACTGTGAAGCCCAATATTAGCTTAATATCATCAGAAGGCGGCACTCTTTTAATAGGAAAAAACAACAACAATACCTTGAGAAGGAACATTGTGTCAGATTTGGATAATGATCAGCAACGAGTTTATCTATGTTTTAAGTGACCTGAAATAGATGTGTGGCTTAATGCTGGGCGTAGCTCTGGATTATAAAAATGAGTTGTTTTGATCATGAGCTCACAACATAAGCTCACAACACCCAAATTCACACTTTCAAGTGGCAAATCTCTCCCAAAAATAATCACCTTTTAACTGTCAAAATATGTACAAACATGTCACTGTGGCAGATGCCTTGAACATATAACAAATCTGGTGATTAAAAAAGTAATTTTGAAACGTTTATTCAGCGCTGACCTCTCTTCTTCTTCTTCTTCCCTAATTTATGTTTTGTCTTTGTTATGTTTCTCATCAGGTAGCATCACTAAATGTTCCTTCTTGTTTCCTTTTTATTTTGTGTATTTCTTGGCATACCTTGTTGATTTTGAGCTACCTAACATGGTTCTACCGAACACGCAGAGACACATGCACAGTTTGTCTCATAAATAAAATGGATTCTTAAAGAAAACATAAGAACTATTTACATGTTAATTGATTCCAAGGAAACTAATCACTTGATGAAAGCAGACTCATTGCATTCATTAAGGTAGAAGTTATCAAAAACATTGATTATCGGCAGGTGGAACTCTCAACCGCCAAGGATCCTTACAAATCATTCGTTAGAGACAGGTGAGCGCTGTCGTGAGAAATGAACAAAGGAATGCCATATCAGAGTACGTAGAATGCCCGTAGCTAATTAGTCAGGAGTTGCTAAATCCTAATCTCTTAATTTTTGTATCATAACCTCTTGATTGTACTCCTTCCAAATTTCCAATATAAGCTAATCGAGATATAAATAAAAGCGAACGACTCCAGAGTCAATATACTTGAAAGAATCGAAAATTCACACTTTCAAGTGGCAAAAAAAATGAAGCGAGAGGCACCTTACCAGTTCGAAGGATCGGGTCGGGATTTGATAAATGACAGGGGGTGGGGTGGAATTTGAAATCCCTTGTTTTGGGCTTCCAAATTCCTTTTTGTTAAATCAATTGATTCAAAATCTTGGTCTAAATCAGAACCCAAACTAGAGATTTGGATTTAAAATACCCTGAATTTTAAATCCAAGCCCAAATCCAAGTTCCCAAACGCAGCCTAAGGCAATTCTTCAAACAGATTACAACAGATGTTTGATTAGTTTCCGATAAACTAGTTACGAGAGGTAACATTTGTGTTGTGTATAAATACCAGAGGTCAACTTGTAAAAAGAAATCCTCATACAAAAGATCTTCAAAATTGTGTTTTCTTTTACAGAGTACAACTGCACAAACTGAATGTTACAACACATCATAAAATACAACACATATCTGAAAACTCGTGAAGATGGATTAAACACTTGGCAATGCAAAAGCAAATGCGAAAGGAGCTTACGAAGCGCGATTAATTCCCCAATAAACTAAAGGCATCTTATACCCCAAGCAAATGCGTAAGGAGCGCTTACAAAGCGAAGATTAATTCTTTCCCCAATAAACTAAGGCATCTTATATACCCCCCCGCCCCCCGCCCCCCCCGCCCCCCCCAAAAAAAAAAAAAAAAAAACTAAAAAACCTAAGTTCCCAGTTGTATCAACCTTGAAGTTCAAATAGTTGATAACCATGAACAAATCTTGATAGTTGTATAGAAATGAGATTGTGCGTCTTCACGTTGGTGGCTGCCACATCCCAGGTTTGAATGACTGACCAGATCCTGTAGGTTCTGTAGACCTGAAATAAACATCAAAGGAATATGTATTAGAAATTGGATCAATTCCCAAATATATACATGAAGACATTTACAAGTTATAATTTCTTTAGTAGGAACATTCAGCACAATGCGTCAAGACTTAGACAGCTCTTGCCGAATCAGCTCTTAAAAAGGACAGTAAAAATTGCCACATTGCACTTCTGAAGATTTTAAATATACCGCAAAAAAATGAAGGCTATAAATGTGATCAGGTTTTCTGTAAGAAGAAAGATAACCCCTTACAATCATGAACTTCTTCCATGCACATCTTGTCAGTAAACAAAGATGCTAAGTGGTTACTCACTAAAAAGAAAAAGCCAAAAGCAAGAGATATGTCTTATAATCTAGATAAAATTGTTTCTCTTCAGGATACATACACATGACTTATTTATGAGGTGAGAGCTCAATTTACTAGGTCAGCTACCAAGAGACATACCAATGATGAGACCCACCTCTTTCTAGTCACATCAAAGGAAGTGGACCTCACCATTTTGACTCAATAGTTCATTTTCCTACGGCTAAATTGTACTTGGATACCCTACTATTTCCCAAAAAAGCACCTATATACACCAAGTTTCAAAACGAGGCTAAAAAAAACCCAAGTTGTAAAAAAAGTGCAGTTAGTTACCTTCTATTAACTAGCTGCAAGAATATTCCAAAAATATTTTCACAGTGCTGCCTCATGTGACTAATTTACTTACCAACAACACTCAGCTATTGTATTAATTACCGGTTTACCAACCCTTTTCTCATATTAAATATCATTCCTCTTCCATCTTAATCTTCTTCATCTTCTTCCATGTAAACACAAATTCCATTTTCCCCCTAATTAGACTTCCATGCTATGTCAAAATCGATCAAAGGAGGTGGCTTTACCTTCAGAAACAAATCAGAGAGCCCTAAACCTTCAAAATCTGAGTATCTTCCTCGGTTCCTCCAATTTGAAACCATAGAATTGGGACCATCTGCTACAGCTCGTTGTATTCCTCAACCAGAACTCAAGGAGAGAGAACGAGAGAGATTTTAGACATGAAAACTAAAAAACCCTAGTTTTTCATTGTGGAAGTGGGAGAGAGAGATTTTGAGAAAATTAGTTGTAACTAGGGGTGCCAAACGGTTCGGATATATCCGAACCGATCCCCATCCGTATCCGAACGAATACGGATATGGTAGGCTAAATTTGAAACCGGGCGGATACGGTAACGGATACGGATATGGTTTCGGATTTTTTTTCGGATACGGATTCGGTAACGGATATAAAGGGTTGCGGATACGGATATCCGCAATATAATAGTGATTCGGGTAATCGGGTCCTAATGTTATAGTTACAAACCCACTAACCCAAAACCAAAACTAAAAAGAAAAAACCCTAGGCCCTCATCCTCACTCAGCCCTCAGGAGCAGGCCGCCTCCACTCTCGAATCTCGATCCAGTGCTCCACACGGACCACACCTCCACGATTCTCCACTCCAGCGACGGCGGCGGGTCACAGCTGGTGATCTCAGGCGTCGGTGTGCGCTGCTGGGGACAGTGCTGCGTACTCGAGGAACCCTAGCTTCGGCGATGATGTCGTCATTGTTGCGCAAGTGATGGTCCATTTTAAGCTAGGCCTTCATTATCTACTACTTGTAGAAATTACTGTTTTGGATACCCATGGCGGCCGTGGGGGGATTTTGCGAAATAATGTTATTTGTAGAAGTTATTCATTTGGATTTCTGTAGAAAAATTAGGAGACTGTAATGATGAGTTCTGCTATCTGCTGATTTCTACTTATATTCCTTTTAGATTTTTGTATTGCGTGTTTCCTCACTGTCAGTGTCATTTCAATCAGACCCCTTTTCTGAAATTTTATTTTGGTCTAATAAGGTCAAGTAGTATTCCTCATTACCGGTTTGATTTTGGGTGACATATGCTCGGTGGTTTGTGATGAAGATTATGTCCCAGTAATAGGTTCTACATTTATGTGCTGTAACCTTATTCATTTATGTGTCGTTTGCTTGCTAATATTGTCTTAGGGCTTCTCATATTCAGATGATTTGAGTACTAACATAGTTTGATTATTCACTTGTAATGATGTTTCTGAAATGTACGACATTGAACTATTTAAGTTAGCTTTATGAATTGTCCTTGACAGGAGCTGCATTTCTTTCATGAAGTTTGCCTATGCTTTTGCGTAGCAAATACTGGTTTTGATTCCGCAAACTGTTTTGATTCCGCTTCGTCTTTGTTTGATCCGCCGTCTTCTGCATAAGGTCGAATTGAAACTTTGCTTTAATTCATTGACAATATCTTCTTTCATATGTGTATAAGATTTTTGTATGAAGATTATAAGTCCAATAGATTTATGTCGAATATCCGTTTATATCCGTGATCATATCCGATCCGATTCTCAAATATCCGAACCGTATCCGTTTCCGATAAATGCGGATATGGTTAAGGTTTTTTCTTACCGAGGGTGATTCGTATCCGTATCCGTATCCGTTTATAAAAAGCGGATATGAATATGGTAAACGTCATATCCGAACCATATCCGCTCGATAACACTCCTAGTTGTAACTATAAGGTTTTGGGGTTTTTAAGCTTTAACCATGGGGGGTTATTTAGGCAGAGAGTATTCTATCTTTAAAGGTTAAATTTAACATCGTTAAGCAAATTCACACGGCAAACAACTTACGGTATTTTTTTGCTCCATTTTGAAACTTGGAGTATATAAATGCTTTTTTGGGAAACAATAGGGTATTTAAGTGCAATTTAGCTTTTTCTTAAATGAGGTGCCAGATCCAATACATAATACACGTACATGTACCTGTATATGTTAATATCCAAAATTTATATGGTTTTCACTACGAACTTAACTTACACAAATAAGCTTCTTATATTACACATGAATTAGGTTCTAGACAATAGATTGTTCCTAGCCCTGGGTATTCACATGCCAAGGCTAGATTTTTCATGTTAGGAAGGCATTCAATGAAAGTAAGCATGTAAATGTCTTCAAGAATGTGAGATTTTTCCATGATGTTCAGTGAATTTTTAAAATAAAATGACAGTGAAATCGTCACTACTCCAAACTTACAACTTCCTTTGTGTAAGAAAGGACAAGTTCAATAGATAAATTAATGGTAATAAAGAAAGAGTTATTATGTGTTGCAACAATATCTAAATTCAGGTTTGGGAAGTTTTGTGAGCATAATAAACCATACCTATCTTCAGTCTTGGTGTCATCATTTGCAGTTGATCCCTCATCTCCTATATTACAAAAGGAGGAAAATATGCATGTATTAATAAAATAGCTGATAGTAAAATATGCAACATGTAAATTTGACAGTATGATAGCTCTAAGGTAACAGAGAATCAGAAGAATGTTTGTTCCTTGATCTGTGACCTTAGGCTTTTTCACATTGGAACCAAAGGATTCAAATCCTCTCACCTTCCTTTGAGAATAAGATGATCATGTTCCTAGTGGTAACTATCTACTGCTTCTGGAATGATTCTTTCTAGTTGTAAATAAGATAAGTATATTGCATTAGTAGTTACAATCAATTTAATTGACCATGCCAAAGCAATGGGCAGAGAGGGTTTAGGAAGATGATCATCCAATCACTATGAGGATCCAAATGCAGATTAAATATTTAATACTACTGAATACACACATATATATGTATTTAAGTATGTTATGTATGTATGTATGTATGTATGTCTATATGTGTGTGCATGTATACGTATATATATACATATACATATATTTATATGTGCATATAGATACATATTGTGATGTTGGGCAATTAAAAGACAACATGTGAAAATGAGGGTGGCAGAAATGAAATAGTTAATACACTACGAAATAGGATAAAACATGTAGGGGATCGTGACTTGATTCTATTGAGGACAAAATGAAAGAACATCAATTGAAATAGTTTGGCTATGTGCAGCAAAGCCCATAAAATGCACCAATAACGAGAGATGATAACATTACAACTACTGAAGCAAGAAGGCTAGAGATGGACCCAAGAGGACTTGGTTGGAACCAATTAACAAGCATATTGATGCAGGACAGATTCAGATTTGAATCTTTATAAAAAAAAAGATTTCATGAAGATTTGATCAGATTTAGTTCAAGTAGGATTTTATGATTTTATTTGATTTTATCCTTTCGTTTGGTTAGGATATTATCTGATGTTCTCTTCTTAATTAGGATTTTATTTATCTTCTTAGTTTTTCTATAAATAAGATTGTATTTTTTTCATTTGAGGAGGGAGAAGAGAAGAATGTATATAAGAAATTTGCACGTGTATTGCAACTAGTATTAGGCATGTGAGGTGCCCGGGTGTGAGGCCCATATTATTATCTTTTATTATTCTTAATGAAGAGTCTAATTTTTTTATTTGTATTATCGTTTTATTTGATCCAAATAAGTTCTATCAAAAATCTCCATCTTGTTGTCCCCATCATTTGGTGTTAGAACCGAAAAAATCCGCTTTTGTAGCTTCGACATCAACGATGTCACAATTCAAAGTCCATCAATGCTATGCAATTTTAAACTAGAGGATAAGTTTCTTCAAGAGGGGGATATTTGACGCAAGACAAATTCAGATTTGAATCTATAAAAAAAAGGTTTCACGAAGATTCAATTAAGATTTATGATTTTATTTGATTTTATCATTTCCTTTTGTTAGGATCTTATCTGATGTTATCTTCTTTTAGTTAGGATGTTATTTGTTGTTATCTCTTCTTTAGTTAGGATTTTATTTTTCTTAGTACTTCTATAACTAAGATTGTATTTTTTCATTTGAGGAGAGAGAAGAGAAGAATATTTGTGAAAATCTGCATGTGAATTGCAGCTAGTATTAGGTATGTGAGATGTTGGCATATGAGGTGCCTGGGTGTGAGGTCCATATTTATATCTTTTCTATTATCAAATGATGAGTGCAATTTTGTTATTTGTATTTCGTTTTATTTGATCCAAATAAGTTCTATCAAGAATCTCCATCATGTTGTTCCCTGTCATTTGGTATCAGAGTAGAAAAAAACCACCTTTGTAGCTTCGACATCAGAGATGCAGCAATTCAAAGTCCATCAATGCTATGCAATTTTCAACTTGAGGATGCGTTTCTTCAAAAAGGGGAGATTTGATGCAAGACAGATTCAGATTTGAATCTTAAAAAAAAAGGTTTCATGAAGATTTGATCAAATTTAGTTCAATTAGGATTTTATGATTCTATTTGATCTTATCATTTCCTTTGGTTAGGATCTTATCCGATGATATTTTCTTTTAGTTAGGATGTTATTTGCTGTAATCTCTTCTTTAGTTAGGATTTTATTTTTCTTCATTTTCTATAAGTAAGATTATATTTTTTTTATTTGAGGAGGGAGGAGAGAAGAATGCTTGTGAGAAATCTGCATATGAATTGCTGCTAGTATTGGACATGTAAGGTGCCCAGGTGTGACTATATCTTTTTCTATTCTGAAATGAAGAGTGCAATTTTATTATTTGTGTTTTATTTTATTTGATCCAAATAAGTCCTATCAAGAATCTCCGTCTTGTTGTTCCCCATCAATTGGTATTAGAGCTGAAAAAATCCACCTTTGTAGCTTCGACTTTAGCAATACAAGAATTCAAAGTCCATCAATGCTATGCAATTTTAAACTCAAGGACGCGTTTCTTCAAGAGGAAGAGATATGATGCAGGGCAAATTCAGATTTGAATCTTAAATGAAGATTTGATCAGATTTAGTTCAATTACGATTTTATGATTTTATTTGATTTTATCCTTTCCTTTGGTTAAGATCTTATCTGATGCCATCTTCTTTTAGTTGTTTGTTGTTATCTCTTCTTTAGTTAGGATTTTATTTTTCTCGGTTTTTCTATAAATATGATTGTATTTTTTTCATTTGAGAAGGAAGGGGAGAAGAATGTCTGTGAGAAACCAAGAATCTCCATCTTGTTATTTCCCATCACATATGTTATTGATTAAATTAAAAGATGAGATAGACCTAAATCGAATTGAAAGGAAGATTAGGATTTGTGGAGCCAGCCTCCAAATTTTGGGATAAAAACTGTCGCTGTTGCTGTTGTGTGTCTACACACAACACACATACATAGCATCGACACACACAGAAGTATAAATAAACAACTTACGAAATCTTAAGAAAACAATAGCATAGTACAACGTTATTAAAAAATGAAACATGTGAAAGGCTAGAAGGATAGGTTCAAGCAGGAAAAAAGTCATAAAAGATAAAAATTCCAAGTGACCATAGAGATCAGGCATTAGTTTTCTGAAAAGGAAAGAACGAGGGTGGAATCTAAGCAAACTGTTTAGCATGGCCAAAAAAAAGGATCATCAGTATTTATAAGTATTCTGCAATAACAGTATCATGTAGCCACCAAAAAAGATTCAACCAGAGAAAGCATACAGTGCACTACAAAAAGATAAAGACTCTACCATTCTTGTGGCCAAAGGAAGCATCAGGGAACTGTTGGATGAAACTCCTAAGATCTGGTGATCCATCTTTCCCTGTATTTAAGTAATGATTTAGACCTAACCAGTTCATATGAGCACTTCAAATGATTTCTAGATAATACATCTAAAAGAATATCAAATGAAATTGAAGGGAAAAATATATAAAAAATAGCATAAGGTTACAACTAGAATTGGAGCTGTGGAGCATAAGTGCATAACATTTGAAAATTCCAATTAGTAGTTATTTTGGCATTTTGATATACTGAATAAAGCTTTCATATTGTGAATCCATCATCTCCCATTTTTTTCCAGATGCTAACTCAATCTACATAATTTTTAAAGTGTAAAGCTCCTGCAGAACTTTAAACTTTGTCTGAAGTGAGTTAAATTTTTACTCTCAATTGCCTTTAAAATGCAAAACAAAGTTACTTGATTAGTTATATAGCCCTGGATAGGAATTAGGAACTAACTCAAAGGGATAAGAGTCTAAGAATGTTCCCAATTATCCCAACCTGATAGGGGCCAAACAGGACTAGGTCCGATATCCCCAGTCTCGATTTCGGGTTGGATAAGATTAAATTGAACCAGTCCTGGCCAGAATATGAATAATCCAAATCCAATTCTCTCAATTCATTCCTCAAAGAATCAAATACGTACTGATTCTTTCCCTTGCAAAGAAATACCCCATTTGCTTCTTGAGAAGATATGGGAAACATGCTTAATATCATTTTATTGAATAGTTACCTCACTTCCTTAACCTAAAGTAGGTAGGACAAAGATTTACGAAAACTAGAACTGGTTCGAGTCAACTTAAATCATACCCACTGTATAAATATTATGAGCTAATTATGCTTCATTGTGTACGTGTGTATATGCACATATTATTTAGTTAAATTAAAATAAGTTGGTAAAGGTTTTCACTTGTAAATATCCCATAAAAATAAGCAAATTTTTTCCCTTTTAAGTGTAATAATTTTTTGGATGCTCATCCAAAATAGTTACATAAATTATTTATAATTCATAAGGAAAGAGTTGAATGAATGAAAATACATAAAAGGACTAACGTAACTTTTAAATATGATTCTTAAGTATACAGTAATTTTTATATCACAAGTAGTCACGTTTAATTTATAGTTATATTCTTTCATTATACTGGATCAAACCTCAAAGATGAAACAGAACCAAGATGTGATAAGCACTTGGAAGGGTATGGCTCATTACTCTTTCTAATATTAGAACCCGAAATCAACAGGTATCAAGAAGACAAACCCGATCACAAACGGGCCTGAATCTAATGCCTTGAGGGTAGGGTAAGAATACCCAACCTAACCCAATACCAGCCCTATTCGAAGGCTTTACGCAAGCAGACGGTCATAAAGTTAGGTTAATCCTTTTGTAGAAACACCTCAGCTCATATAGTTGTACTCCGTTCTCAACCCATGCCAATAAAAATGCTAGATGGCTATAATGATGAACATTGCAACAAAAGATATTACTAATCGGTCAATTGGTACCAAGTTCCAACGTTTCTGGATATAAAGAACATCTTTTCGGTCCTAGTCCTGTCACTTTTGACATAAATGAGTAGGTAATTATAATCAGTAAGTTTCTGCACTTTCGTAATTTGGGTCAAATGAATAAAATTTACCAATTCAATGCAGGAAATATAGCTGATTAATCAATGAAAAAGAATATAAAGCACAAGAAGGTACTGAAGTATTTCATGTGGATCAAACGGATGCATGCTGAATCACCAATCATGTAGTTTTTCCAACGTCCAGTACATGAACAACAGAAAGAGGTTAAGCATGCACGTGAACGTCACCTAATTTCTCATCTTTCCGCATTTGAATGTTAGGATTGAGCACAGCAAGCCATGTTCCCCGACTTAGTTTTGTGACAAATGCCAAATATTTACTTAGATAAAATGCAAATGGAAGAAGTGGTATAAGCAACAAAAAATGGAAGAAGTGGTATAAGCAAATGGAAATGGAAGAAGTGGTATAAGAAACAAAAAAAGTTAATCTGTAAATTTAAACTTTTATGCAATTGTGATATTTTCTCTTTCCTCAAAAAACCTTCTGATGTTTTCTCCGGATTAAAAGCTGCAGAATTTGCTTCAGGAGTCAGAAATTGCTCAATGAGCATCAAATGCTAGAAATGCCAAACAATAATTTCAATGAGATTACTATATTTCTATTCTTGTGTGGATAGATATAAAAAAATCAATACAAGGATTTCATTACAACACTTAACTAGTAACTACAATAATAAAGTGTGTATTGCATTCTATTTTAAAGTGCATTGCTAAGTAAATGACATACCAATATTTTTTCTCTGATGAGGATAAGCACCACTTGCCTTCTTTTCTTCTTCTTGTTTCTTCAAAACTTTGACAAGAAACAATGAAAATTTAAGAAAGAGCCGCTAATGATGCAATAACCACTTACCTACAACTGAAGAATTAGTTTGGCTTGAAGGTATAAAACAACTTTCTTCAGATAAAAAAGTATGTATAAACAATGTTAACATGCATAGCATGTTGGTTAGGAAGCAATAACATTCTTAAGGTATGGTAGCCAAGCTGCCAAAGTACTTACAGGTTGATAAAATTGAGGGATGCATGGAAATTAGGTCATTGGCATAAAAATGTCTTTTATATATCTTTCTGCTTTGATAAATGCAAAACTATGAAAGGTTATCATTTACTTGCATAACGAACAACTGAAATGTTATTGCTGAAATTGGTACATGGTGGAATGATTGAAGAAAGAAAACTTGATTATTACATTTAACTAGGGCAGTTCAACCATAACCTCTAGTTTGGTTAGTGAAAGTACTGAAACATAATCTGTTACTAAAGGTTCCATATATAGTCGAGAATTTTTCTCAAACTATATAGTCAAGAGAAAGATATCTCTTATGATGTAGCTGCTCGCAGACATTTTCATGATTGATCTTAAAATATGCTAGTAGACAATATTTGATCTTAAAATATGCTAGTATATAACTAAGAAGTTACATACGTAAGACATTTTGTTTAACGCGCTCCCGCATAGCCTCCAGCTGAACCATTTCCTGCAGATGTATAATGACTATTAGAAGCCGACAAATTAAACCTACTGCATCTCAAACAAGAATTTACCAAGAGTTTAACCCACTTGTAGTTGTAGTCAATAATGAAAGTTAAAAGCAAAAAGAGTACCAAATGGCGTCCTCAAAATTTAGGATCATGATTAAGTGGATGTCTTGAGCCTATTCATATGCCAGTTCTAGTGTCTACTTAAAGCAAGTTGAAACTTAGGAAAGGCTGTTGGCCTTCTTGTTTTGATGATGTTTAAACAAACAATTTACTTCTAATGTTGTTTGTCTAGTGTTTGTGTTTTGTATTTATCCTAGGCAAACAACAAGTTGGAGGTTGGATGGATTGCGCTTCAACGATAATATCTAATGGAGGTTGGCGGAATAGTAGGTGAAGCTATGTACAATTCAAGTTGAAGATCCAAGTTCAAGCTTCATCCGCAAGTGTACCAAGTTGAGCTCATTGAAGACCTTCATCACGCTTGGGTAATCTAGTTTAGGAGTTTATATTATGTGTGTTAGTACTTTAAGCTCAATCATATAAACACACACATTTATTGATTTCCATGTATATATATAGTTATATATATACATATATGTTTTGGTTTGATAGTTTTCAAGTTTTACTATGAAACAATTAAATATAATTAGAAAACATATTTTAGTTTCATACTCATATGCATATATATGATTTCATCAATATCAATTTATTTAGTTCAACGAAATCATGTTTTAGTGCATTATATGTGTATTTTGATAAAATACTACATTCATTGTTTATAGACTTCATAACAATAGTTTACATCCTTTTTCAAGTCTATAAAATCATTTTGTAAAGTTTCAAAACATGGTTTAGCCAAAATGTCAAAATTCATATGTTTATATTTTCATGTTTTGGACTATTTTGCAAAATGATGATATTTCTCATTTGGGAAGTCCTTTTAGAAAACCAGTTCTTGTAGCATGTGTATTATCATGTCTATGATCATTTCCCAAAGTTTCATAATTTTTGAAATTTATTTGATATTTTTAAACAGTGTTTTAAAATCAGCAAACTGTTTTCAAACCTGAATTTTTTATATATCAGTTTGCGGTCGACCGCCACGGTCGACCGCCCCTGTGTCTTTTGCTAAGTGGGCTGCAGAAACTCTCGCGGTCGACCGTCACGGTCGACCGTCAGCTCGAATTTTCCCACGGTCGACCGTCAAAATCTCTGAAAAATTCTCAGCTTCGAAAGTGGCTCGCGGTCGACCGCGAGATTTTCATCAGATCCTTTCCAACGGCTATTTCTTGTTACCATTGGCTGGGGCTTTTTTGTCATTTGTTTGGGGTTTTTGCTGTTGTTTTCTCTTCCTATATAAACCCTCAAACCCCTTTTATCTCAGTAACCCAATGGATAGTTTTAAAGAAGTTTAAAAGAGTTTTGAAAAGGTTTTTAGTTGGGTTCAAAGTCTGTTTGGTTTGTGAAGATTGTTTTACAAGTGGAGAAGATCATCTACAGTGTTTGAACTTCATTTTAATCCTCCTCTCCAACTTAATTTTCAGAGAAGAATTCCTAAACTCTATTTCTAGCTATTTATTGATTTGTTCATAATTTCTATATGCTAGATTTTAATTGAGTTTAGTTTTGATTTTCTTATTGCTTACACACACAACCTTTGAGCTTATTGTATTTACATTCATAGTATAATTTAGGTTGTGGGGAGTTGTAACAATTGAGTGTGAGCTTTCATTGTGTTCTCATCTATTGTAAAGAACAAATTTATTATTTATTATAATTGTGAGATTGTAAAGTTTTCGGTTAGCTAGAAAACCGAGTGTGAGGAGTGGAGGTTGATCGGTGAACGTTAAAAACCGACATTATGAGTGTGAGTGTATATGTTGTTCGGTGAGCGTTGAAAACCGACACTGTGAGTGATTGTGAACGTTGATCGGTGATCGTTAAAAACCGACATAGTGTGGTTGTAAACGTTATTCGGGTGAGCGTAGAAAACCCGGTTGTGATAGTAGATTTCTCCCCGGGAGTGGGGAGCGGAGACGTAGGACGGAAGGTCCGAACTCCGTGATCATTTGATTGTGTTTGAGTGTGCTTTGGCGTTTATTTATATTTGTGCTCATTGCTCATATCGCCATTGTCTCATTATTTATATCATCCACTATCTTGTTTCATTTTGTTTACCCTTGTGTTTGTTTCATATCCTTGCATATATATCTCATAGTATATCTCTTTACTATGATATATTTCATTGTTCATATTGCCTTATCCTAGCTAATATATCTTATTGCATTTCATTCTTGCTAAGATATTCTGTTATTAGTTTTAATTGGCATAAAATCGGATTAGATTAGCATAAGACCCTAATCACCCCCTCCTCTAGGGTACAAAAAAGGCCACTTTATGGCCCATATTTAATGTGTTGGAATGTAAGAAAATTACAAAGTTTAGGTGCAGCAGTTTCGTACATACAAAAACAAAAAAATTATGTTCTAGATTCGTGTTAGAGATCAGGGCTGCCCACATAAAGTTAACAAGAAAGAGTTATCACACTTCATTAGTTATCTCCTGTGATTTAGTTTTTCTTCTGCTACCATCTAGTTATGAGTTAATACAGTTTGCAGTTCAATTTCTATTTGAAAGTAGACCCTTGGTTGAAGAACAAGATATGGATTACAAGTTGCAGCTCAGATCAGAAAAAACACATCATGTACAGTATACAAGAAAAGTGACTAAGCCTACATGCACACACATCTTAGATATTCTCAAATTACAAGAAGAAACATGAACATGAGCCTGTGTTCGCTGGAGCTTATTCATACTCATAAACGATCTTTCTAGCCACTAAAGATTGGAGCAGGGGGACAATCCCAATTTGATAACAAGAATAATAAAAAATTCTTGACATAACAGGGTCCTGATAAATTTTGAGGTAGCAGGACGCTAACTGAAAAGGACTTGTTTTCTGTCAGTTGCACCACTAATATGCGTGAATTCAACTCATTGTAAGTCCCTTGATGAGCATTACTTGGGTGCTTCAATCAGAAGCTGTACCCATGGACACATACCCGTACCAAAACTTCTTGAATATATGCACACGCTTGTTCAAGCGTATACTTAATTATGTAATACATGTTTTAATTTAAATACTCCACATATAGTTCTTGGACATATCTTCTACACTTCACATCTATTTCTTATATATTCATCTAATATAAATGAAAAAACAATATTGATCTTATGTAAATTATTAATTTTAATACATATAATATATATAACATGCACATATATAGCTGTGTCCTCCTACCCACCTTTTACAAGTTTGTCGTGTCCCGTACAACTCCACCGTACAACTCCAGTACCCATACCCATACAACTTAGATGAGAAATCACAAATATTAAGAGGAAAAGTTGATGGATAACGCATGTTAGAGGAGGATTTAAGAGGCAGCTCACACTTCGATTCTTCATGCAGTGGAGTTTAGAGCTGAGGCAATGAATAAAGATAGTGATAGAACCGGATCACAAAATTTATATACAGTTCAAGAACTTTGATCATCTAAATTATTGGATGTGGACTGTTCAATTTTTATTTTATTTTTTGTAGGTTAAAACAAGGGCGGATCCAGAAACTTTTGTCACTGGGGGCAAAACTACAAACATAACTAGTTAATGATACTTTTACCTAAATGTTAGTAGCACTAATATTAAATATGGGAGTTTATTTTTAAAAATATGCATGACTAGTGATGCAAGACAAGACTCAAAGAAACTTTATAGATAGAGTTGTTAGAAATTCAAATTGTATTTTTTTTTATTTTACTAGAATTTTGGATTTTATTTGGTTAGATTTTAAATTTTTAAACTTTAATTTTTGGACTTAGTTAGAATTTTAATCTAGTAGGACAGGGTACTTGTAGTAGGATTAGAAGTTTGTTTGAATTTAAATTCTAGTCTTTAATTTTAAAAGCTATGATAGAAAATAAAATTTTATAACCCTATAAATATATAGGTTGAGATTTCATTATAATTAGCTGATGAAGAAAATTCTTAGTTTTTATTTACTTATCAGTTGAATCCTAGCCATTGATCCTATGCTCAAACATAATTCAACCGGTCAGTTGATCACCTATTGTCTACTATCCAAAAAGGGAGGACAAAGAAGAAAAGAAAAGAAAAAATACAAAAAAAATTTATCCACATGACTGCTTCTATCATTCCTATAACTAAATAAGACAAAAAAGGCCAAATCAAATGCCACCTCACTACCAAGCACAACTTTTTGTGCTTAGAACCAAGCATACTCATTTCTCTCTCTCTCTCTCTCTCCCCTATTCAAATTTAACATAGATCAAATCAATGCAGCATATACTGTATAGTGATGGAACTGCAATAAGCTTCACTTAATTTCTAAAGGTATATAGATATGCAATAAGCTAAATATATAAAGAATAAAGATTGAGTAAATTAAACCATGTAACTTCTCAAGCTTCCGTAAACATTTTACAATACCAACCAAAGATATTTTTCTTGCCTGTGGAGTTGGAGCTTTCTTCCTTTGGCCATTCAACCAGCATATCCACTCAACTACACCACAAGAAGTAGTTAGATCTCAAGATTTACTCGATCAAGGCCATGTACTACATAGCGAAATACAATACATTTATTTATGTGAACAAAGAAATGGCTATTGTCTTGGTAAAAACTAATCTAACTATTTAATGACCTATGATGAAAAAATCCTGGCACACTATTACAAAGAAAGCACCTACTTTATGATTTGTTCAAACCTACCTGGTATAGCTGTCGGATCTTCCTCGCCTTTGAATATCACCCATCTTTTCTCCTTCACTGTAGAATTACTAGGAAGTTAGAAAACATGACAACCTCTGTCAAGTATAATTAATAATACTTAATACTCATCCAAAATTTTATTTAGGTATTTGAAATGATTTTAGTATTGCTAACAACTTAATGGCAATAATAAATGAAGAGAGAGCATAAAAATCCAGTACTCACTCAAAAGAAGGAGCATCTTTCAATTCAAAAGCTTCACTAAAATAAATACTTTACTAATCCTCATTCAATCATCGCATTTGAAGTCGATAAGATAACGACATAATTTCATCCAAATAGACTTCTGTTTTATGGAGGAAAAAAAAGGAGCAAAAAATACCTTAAGCAAAGAACATTGAAACCTGACAATAGATCAACCATGAAATGAAGAACTGTGCAACATCAAGCCTTCTAACACAAACTATTATTTTAAAGAAAATAATGGGTATGAGATTGTAGCTCATTTTGTTAAATAAGCTGTCAAGAGGTAGCCATGTGATGACGCCCACCCTAAAAGTTACATCAAAAAGTGTGGGCTTCACACTTCTATCTCTTGGTAGCTCATTTTGCTATATATATTCACCACAACATAGTCATCAAACCCATCATAAAAACATAGTATCAAAAATGCCTATTGTCCAATAAATCAAATGAAATACGAAATCTAGTTCCAAATTCATGGATCGAAAAATAAAATCTATTAATAATGAACTTTCTTAAAGAAATAATCTATGATTATTAAAGCTGTAAAGAATTTTTTCATGTCATAAAAAGGTTAAAAACAACACTTATATATCCAACCTATTCGATAGATCTAATCAAACATCAAAACCCAGGTCAAATTCATTGTATAACTAAGAATCACTAAGATAGTATAAGGTGTTACCTTACACATCAGATCCCTCTTAGTCAAATCCACAAACAGCTTCTGAGCAGAAATTGAAGAAAAGAACTAGATAAAATAACCATCACCATTTCATAACCATACAAAAATGATTTCTAAATCAACAGAAACCCATCAAGATAATCAAGAATTTATGCAGCAGATTCAATCAAATTACGACCAAGAGAACAATAATCATATAATTCAACACCTAATTAACCAAACCAATTCACATTAACATCGAACCATGTATTTTATCAAGAACCCAGATCTCAGATTCAGTTTATAACCACAAATCACCGAGATAACATAAACTACGCGGTCAAACCTCTGAGCATTGAATTCAAGGAACAACTAGACAAAATAATCATCACCATTTCATAATCCTACAGAAACAATTACTAAACCAACCTTTTCCCATCAGAATAATCATTAATTTATGCAGCAGAGTCAGTCAAATCGCAACCAAGAAAACAATTACCATACAATTCAACACCTAATAAACCACAAACAATGAATTTAATGGAAAACCAAGATCCCATTATAGCTCCAATAACATAGGATTTTAAACAGTAAAAAAATTCGAGAAATGGGTCGCAAGAAAGTAAAAAGAGAAAGGATGAAAGAGATCAATGAGAGAGCGAGATGATTACTGATTCCATCAACGTCCTCCACTCTAGTGAAGTAGCGGTTTCCCGCCTTGTCAACGCCGGCGAGGGTTTTTAAGCTGAAGAAACCCTTGAGCTTAGATAACAGTTTCGCCATTTCCCTCCCTCCTCGATCGATCGCAGCTCCTGAACGCGAGAGAGAGCAGTTAATTTCACATGACCCCCTGAAGTTTGGAGTGTTACAAATTACCCCTAAACTTTGTTTTATCTAATCTAATCTAATATAATATAATCTAATCATACTCCCTTTAAAAAAAGGAGTTGTGGAAAAACTTTCCAATGACTATATTACCCCTATTTTTTTAATATTACATTCTAATACTAACTAAACTAAATTAATTATCATTGTTAATTAATTATATTATATGTCACTTTAAATTTGCATAATTTGGTCCCTAGAACTTCCAACGCTATTATAAAACTCTATATCATATTAACTATTAGTATTGTATGGTAATATATTAATAGATAATTATATATCAATAAAGTATTTATGGAAAGAGGATAAAACATAGAATTGTCCTAAAATTATACCATGAAACTCATATAGGAAAATTACAAAGAACATTCTTATGTTTAGGTAACAAAACAGAAGGTACAAACATTAAATTTTCGAAAACATTAGGATATTTAACTGCATCAAGATACGTTATCTAAAATTTAAAAAAAAAGTGCAGCAAGATACAAGTTGAGTATGTAAATATAATTTTGGTAAACTATAAGGTATTTAAGTTCAGTTAAGCCTACAAAAGATTTGATATCTTTGTTATCCACAAACAATAGTATATGATCCAATTGATAAATAATATTCATCATACAATATTAGGCGAGATGCTTAGCTTATATTTATACAGTAGATGAGATGTGAAAAAAGTAAAGCATCATATTTTGAATGAGTCTCAAGATTTTGAATTATTTCTTGAAATTATATACTTTGCTTAGAAAATTTTAGAAGAGACTTTTGAAGGACTACTACAAAGTGTTGAACATCAAATAAGTATTTAAAAAACAAAATCCATGACATCGGGTTGCAAAAATCAGGGATATTTATGTATGTAATACTGGGTGTCATATTAGATAACATTCATACATAACATGACATTGTAATATGTAACCTAACATATTAATAAATTTTAAACATAAGAATTTGCATCAAGATATATGCTTGGGAGAGCCTAGAATGGAGAGATTTGGGAGAAGAATTGTAGCCTTCGTGGGTTTTACGGGTTTCGATTTTATTTCCCAAACACGATCCAAACCCGAGCCCACAATCAAATTAATAATGACATGATTTTCTTGATATCTTCAAAGGGATATATCGGTCATATTTTCAATAACAGAAGATATATCAAAAAAATCAATAAACAAAAGAAAATAATATAAAATATTACAGAAATAAGGTCTTTAACCCGATATATTGGTCGATATAGCGATATATTGGTCGATATAGCAATATATTGGTCTATATTTAATAGAGTACCTATAAGAGCAAATATGTAAAGGTTATTTAGATATTATTGATTTTAAATATCCAATGATTCTATGTTACTCCCACAAATTTTTGAAATTGCTCATAATTTTAGGGACTAATATTAAATTATTAAAATTTTGAGGGACAAATTATAAATAAGCCATATTTAAAAGAAGTGTTAATTTTTAAAAACCCTCTCAACTATGGGGATTGTATTATAAAACCTACTCAACTGATTCAATTTGACAAAACCCCATCATTATGTGGGGTGTTATAGATTACCCCTCTTAATTTTGGTACAATTTTAGAAAACACCTCTCAACTATAGAGTGTCTCATGAAAACTTTCCTAATCTTTAGCACTTCTATCAACAAACCCCCTTAAAATAGTTACTTCGATATGTGATTTGGACAAAATACCCTCTTAAAAAATAATTTTAATTAAAAAGAAACTCTCAACCAATAATAAAAGGATCACAACCAATTAACAATTCTTTTCCCCTCTATATCACCTCTTTTATCTGGCAAAAGCCAAGGTAATTCTTTTATGATTGATTGATATTTTAGTCTTTCCAAGTCAAGTACTTGTCACATAATAGATAAGACTCAATAATGTTAGTTTTTAGAGGTTAGGTTTAAGTGAGAATAGTTCACTAGGGTTAAATCAATATTTTTTAAATTGAGATGGATTATCTACAAAACACCCAAAACTTGGCAGAGATTTACTCAGTTTTAAATAGTTTTGTCGGGGGGAGGGGGGTTGCCATGCCCTTCATAGTTGAGGGGAAGTTTTCTAAAATTAACTCTTAAACAAAAGCACAACTTAAGGCACATGTGATATTAATTTTATAAGAGTGGAGTTTATAGCAAGTCTATCAATCAATTAATTGGTTTGGGTTATTTATCCTTAAATTTATCCTACACATCAACTCTAAAAATCTTTTGCTATAAGAATCTCTAAGAGAAATTTAATATTTATTTAGGATGGATATATAATCCTTCTGATTCCCCTTGTCTTTCATGATCTGTAATAAATATCATCATCAATTTAATAGCCCTACTAGCTACAAATTAAACTCTAACCATTCATATCCCTAACCTCTCTAGGATCATTTCCTATATAATATCCGATGATTATACAACTCAATTCACATTCCCAATCAAACAATCAAGCTCCAATTTCCTATATAATATCCGATGATTATACAACTCAATTCACATTCCCAATCAAACAATCAAGCTCCAACCTTTTAGTGTAATCTCTTACTCTCTCTCCCTCTCAAACTCTCTCGTAATCTCTGGCCTCCTTCGAACTCCTTCAACAACGATCTCCACCTCGTGACCTTTGCAACTAGCCACCGCAGTCCCGGCTAATTTCATCATCAAAGCCTTCTTAAAACTCATTAGACGTTAGCCCCTAAGGACTCGAGCTCAATAAGGAACAAGAAATCCCCACGTGAACCGGTTCAAGTTTTTTTGGATTAGTTGAAGTCTAAGGCAAGGTTTAGGGTTGCGTAAAGCGCTCCGTAAGGAACGAGGTACTTAATTAATCTCTGATCACCCTCTAGTACTATCCTTACCTAGCTAACTACCCGGGTAAAAACTTTAATCTTTTCACTTTAGGAGTTTTTGGTTAGGAGCTGGTCTAGTTGAGTTAGGCTAAACCCTAGAATTAGAGTGATTGAAAAGTGATTGCTTTGATTTATTTTAGTTAGGATTTTCCTTCATCCTTTTCTTCTCATAAAAAAACTAATTTTCTTTCTTTTCTTAAAAAATATATAAAAAGAAGTTGTTTTGGTGTATGCGAACGTGGGTTCGGGATACTTCTCATCGTTTAATCCGTGTTGAACCAATCAAGAAATGGCAAATCAACCCGTTCTCCAAGATATGTGTCATCCCACTAGAAATGCAATCCCTTCTTGCATTAGGCTCCCCGAAGAAAATGGAACAAATTTTGAGCTTCGACCGTACTACATAAACATGCTTCCCAAATTCCTCGGAAATGAAACTGAGGATGCTTATATTTTTATCTTGGAATTTGAGGAAGTATGTATTATGATCAAAATGAGAGAATTAACCGAAGATGCAATCAAGCTCAAATTTTGTCAACTTGGGATGAATTTGTCATTGTTTTTCTCAAGAAATTTTTTCCAATTCATAAAATGGTAAAGCTTAGGAACGGTATTCAAAACTTTAAAATTGTCCTAGGGGAGCCATTCTGGAAATATTTTGACCGATTCAAAGATCTTCTTATCCAATGTCCTCATCATGGTCTCAAGAAATGGCGGTTATGCCAAGTCATATATGAAGGATTGGACTATTCTTCAAAAACATCTTTAGAATCAATGTGTCAGGGAGATTTTATGAGGAAAAATGCTGACGGAGCTTGGAAATTTCTAGAGAGTTTATCCGAGAAAACCATGTAGTGGGAACACTGTGATGACAAGGTTTCATCAGTTCCCTAATTTAAATCTAGTGGTCTTTCCTTAGAGTCAAACATTGCTTCTGAAGCGAAGATGGCGACGATTCTACGGAGGTTAGAAGCCTTAGAAATTAAGGAATGCGCTCCGGCTCAAATCAATAATGTTTCTACCCTGGGATGTCATAACTGTCAGTCTCCTACCCACGTTTCAGAGGAATGCCCTCTTTTAGGAAACAACCATGCATTAGAACAGATGAACGCTGCATTCCAGTATTTTAGAAATGATCCATTTTCTTCAACCTATAATCTAGGTTAGAGAAATCATCCTAACTTTGCATGGAATCAAGGAAAATCTCCCGAAAATCAAAACTTCATTCCCACGTCGAACCTACAATTCCCTAGGGGAAATACACTTCCGTTCAACACATCAAACAATTTTTAACAAGCTAACCCGACTTTTCCAACCCAACATCCTTATCCTCACCAGCCTACAAATCCTTCAAATTCTGATCATGACAAACGTCTGAGTGTCTTAGAAAAGGGTTTAGAAGCTATGATCAAAGCTTCTATACAAACTACCAACACGTTGACCCAATCATCCACCACTCTAAATTCCTTCATGTAAACAATCGGCCATGTGCTCAATTCGAACACTCAAGCCATAGCCCGGTTAGAAACCCAACTTGGGCAACTAGCCACTACCGTGAGCGAGAGAGAGAAAGAAAAATTCCCGAGTCAACCTGTTAAAAACCCTAAAGATAATGGATCTACTTCAACCCAACCAGCCTATGTGAATGCAGTTCACACACTACGATCAGTAAAACAAATAGACAATCAAGTTAGAACGCCACCGGATCAAACCCCTTCTCTCATCCAACACATTCCTTTCGATGACCAAAACACTGGACATGAGATTGAGCCCGATCTAGATAGGTATAGGCTCGTTGCCCCCTTTCCAGATAGTCTCAAACCTAGGAAAAACTCCCCGCAGGTTGAGAAAACCCTCGAAACGTTTAAATAGGTCAAGATCAACATCCCTCTCCTAGATGCAATCGAACAAATCCCCTCTTATGCAAAGTTCTTGAAAGACTTATGCACTAAGAAAAGAACCACCAATGTCCCCAAGAAAGTCTTCTTAGCTGCCAACCTCAGTGAAATTTTTTCGAAACCCATGCCGTTAAAATATAAGGACCCTGGTTGTCTCACAATTCCATGCGTCATAGGTAACACTCATATTGATAAGGCACTTCTTGACTTGGGAGCCAGTGTCAACCTCCTTCCTTATTCAGTCTATCAATAGCTAAGTGCAGGAGAACTTAAACCGATAAGATGCACTTTACAATTAGCTGATAGATCCGTAAAAATTCCCAAAGGAGAGGTAGAGGATGTTTTGATCAAGGTTGGAGAGTTTATTTTTCTTGTTGATTTTATTATCTTGGAAACGCAACCCGTTTCTAATCTCAAAAGTCAAATTCCAGTCATTCTAGGAAGACCATTATTAGCCACCTCAAATGCTTTGATCAATTATAGAACTGGGTAAATGAAACTATCTTTTGGGAACATGACTGTTGACCTCAATATTTTCAACCTAAGGAGGCAGCCTAGTGATCCATTTGATCAATCCATGGAAGTGAAATTCATTCAGGGAATATCCAGTGAGCAATAAGAGGGAGAGTGTGAGTCAGATTCAAGTGCATCTGACTTAATGTTTGTGGAGTCTTCTGAGGACGAACTAGAGTTAGATCCACTGGTCAATCATGTTTCTATTGTTGGCTGGCAACGAGAACCTTTGGAGATAGAACCCCAAGTCCAGCTTCGCCCATTTGTGGAGGAAACCCCTAAGTTAGATCTCAAACCTCTACCTGAAAATCTAGAGTATGCGTACTTAGGGGAGAACGAGTCTTTACCAGTCATCATTTCTTCTGACTTAACTACCAGTCAAAAGGAAGCTCTCTTAGATGTTTTAAGAGAGAATAGGGAAGCCATTAGATGGACCATGGCTGATATAAAAGGGATTAGTCCAACCATTATTCAACACCGAATCCATTTGATAGATGATGCCAAACCTACTAGAGATTCTCAACGTAGGTTAAACCCAGTGATGAAAGAAGCTGTTAGGAAAAACATTCTAAAATGTCTCAATCATAGGATCATTTATCCCATTTCTGATAGTTCATGGGTGAGTCTGGTCCAAGTTGTTCCAAAGAAATCTGGGATTACCGTGATCCAAAATGAAGCTAATGAGTTAATTCCCACTCGGATCCAAACTGGATGGCGAGTTTGCATTGACTATAGAAAACTCAACTTAGCCACTCGGAAAGATCACTTTCCTCTTCCTTTCATTGACCAAATGTTAGAGCGCTTAGCAGGACACGAGTTCTATTATTTCCTGGATGGATCATTGACCAAATGTTAGAGCGCTTAGCAGGACACGAGTTCTATTATTTCCTGGATGGATATTCAGGTTACAATCAAATCCCTATCGCTCCACACGAGTTCTATTATTTCCTGGATGGATATTCAGGTTACAATCAAATCCCTATCGCTCCAGAAGATCAGAAGAAAACCACTTTCACTTACCCGTATGGAACATTTGCATACCGACGCATGTCTTTTGGGCTGTGTAACGCACAGGCCACATTCCAATGTTGCATGATCAGTATTTTTTCCGACATGGTAGAGCGATTTCTTAAAATTTTTATGGATGACTTTTCCATTTTTGGAGACACATTTTTCTAATGTTTACATCATCTTAATCTGGTTCTGGAATGGTGTAGGGAGAAAAATCTGACTCTCAATTGGGAGAAATGTCATTTCATGATCAAACAGGACATTATCTTAGGACATGTAGTTTCCAACAGGGGAATCAAAGTAAACAAAGCTAAGGTAGATCTCATTTCTAATCTTCCTCCTCCCAAAAATGTCGAAGATACAGATCATTTCTTGGTCATGCTGGTTTTTACCGACATTTCATCAAGGATTTTAGCAAAATTGCTAGACCCTTGACCAGTCTCTTAACCAATGATACATCATTTGTCTTCTCTCCTGAATGCCTCAAAGCTTTTAAATTTCTGAAAAAAGAGCTGACCACAGCTCCTATCATTTATGCACCAGACTAGACCTTATCTTTCGAACTGATGTGTGATGCATCTGACTCTGCAATTGGTACTGTTTTAGGACAATAATTTGATGAAAAACCGCATGTGATCTACTACGCCAGTAGGACTCTGAATGATACCCAATAAAATTACTCTGTCACAGAAAAAAGTTTTTAGTTATAGTCTTTGCCTTAGAAAAATTCAGGTCTTACCTCATCGGTTCCTTAACCAAAGTTTTCACAGATCATATCGCACTAAAGTACCTTTTGACCAAAAAGGATGCTAAAGCACGGCTCATTAGATGGATTCTCCTACTTCAAGAGTTTGACATCTAAATTCTTGACAGAAGGGTAGCAGAGAACCCCATAGCAGATCACCTCTCTCGACTCCCGAATGCACCAACATCAACCGTCCCGATCAACGAATAGATGAACAACTCCTACAAATCCAATTTGTTCTAAGGTTTACCGACATAGTGAATTACATAGTCATGAAACAGATCCCTTCTCATTGGTTTAAACATGATAGATCATGTTTTCTCTCCCAAGTAAAATACTTTTACTGGGATGATTCATATCTATTCATATACTGTCCTGATCAGATCTTTAGGAGGTGTGTTCCCACTGAAGAAACTAGGAGTGTTCCTTCCTTTTGTCATGAGTAAGCATGCGGGGGCCACTTTGGCCCAAGAAAAATAGTTAAAAAAAATTCTTCAATGTGGGCTATATTGGCCCACTTTTTTCAAGGATTCATATGAGTTTTGCAAAACTTGTAACTGCTATTAGCTTTTAGGGAAAGTCATTAGAAGAAATATGATGCCCTTACAACCCATCTTATCTGTTGAACTTTTTAATTTGTGGGGGTATCGATTTCATGGGACCATTTCCAAATTCCTTTGGAAATGTTTACATTCTAGTAGCCGTTGAATACATGTCAAAATGGATTGAGGCGGTAGTTTGCAAAACTAATGACAACAAGGTCGTTGTCAAGTTTTTGAAAGAGAACATTTTTGCACGGTTTGGAGTACCCCGAGCGATCATCAGTGACAACGGTACACACCTCTGTATCCGTTCTTTTGAGGCTTTGGTGAGGAAATATTCAATCACACACAAATTATCAACTCCTTATCACCCTCAAACCAGTGGTCAAGTAGAGGTCACAAACAGGCAGATCAAACAAATCTTAGAAAAAACAGTTAATCATAACAGAAAAGATTGGTCTGTAAAATTATGTGATGCTCTGTGGGCATATAGAACAGCTTTCAAGGTCAATTTGGGGATATCATCATACAGACTCGTGTTTGAAAAAGCTTGTCCCCTACCAGTGAAGTTGGAACATCGAGCAATGTGGGATATAAAACAGTTGAATTTTGACTCAGACTTGACAGGTAAGAACAAATTGCTCCAAATAAATAAGTTGGAAGAAATTCGAAATGATGCATACATAAACTAAAAAATTTACAAAGAGAAAATCAAGATTTTTCATGACAAATCAATTTTACGAAAAAATTTCTCTCTAGGACAAAAAGTTTTACTCTACAATTCAAAATTACATCTTTTTCCTGAAAAATTAAGATCAAGATAGATATGTTCATTTATTGTCAAACAAGTTTTCTCGCATGAGGCTGTCGAGATAGAAAATCCTAAAAATGGTGATATTTTTAAAATAAATGGTCAACGTCTAAAACCATTTTTAAAATTTTTTACGCTCGGAGAGGAGGAGGTGTTGGTTCTTCATGAACCATATTATCTGTAAAATAATAATAATAATAATAATAATAATAATAAATAAATAAATAAAATTTTAAAAAAAATAAAAAAAAGAATAATTACATTTTTTCTCTCTTATTTTATTTCTTCATCCTCATACTAACAGTAATTGCAGATCTTTATCATCATTGTTCTTGGTTGACTGAACAAATGTAAGTTCTTCAATTCTTACCTGCTTTACTTTGTGCATCAGTGAATTTGCATTGAAGACAATGCAAAATTTAAGTGTGGGGGTGGGAATTAGTTATTTTTTCTCTTTATTTTACCTTTTTAGTTGCATTTTTATCATTTTTTCATTTTTCTTAAAAAATTATAAAAATATTGTTACTTGCCAAATTTAAGTGTGGGGGTGGGAATTAGCTATTTACGATCTTATGGCCAACTATCCATTAGACGGGAAGGTCGACTTGTACCAGGATATGCATGATGAGACGTATGTAGCCAATATAGTGTCGAGGGAAAAGGTATGACAATTATACTTTGATGGCACAGCAAGAACAAGCCTAGCGGTCCCATTGTTGCTGGGGTAAGGGTAGTCTTGATTTCTCCTCAAAACCATGTACTACCACGAGCAGTCTCTCAAACAGAACCATGTTCCAATAATGTGGCCGAATACAATGTTTTGCTGATCAGCCTCGACATAGCCAAGCAGCTGGGGGTAGAACACCTAGAGGCGTACGGCGATTCACAGCTCATCGTCAATCAGCTAAAAGGGGAATATGAAGTTAGAAATGAGTATATTATTTCCTATCATACTACAGCCATTGCGTTGGCCAACTCCTTTGAAGGTTTCTACATTGATTATGTACCTCGCCTCAGGAATACATATACCGACGTATTGGCATCACTTACAGCTACACTAGCTCTGCCTGAAGGATCTACCCAGCAAATCACTGTAGCTAGCAGACAGTTGTTCCGACCCAAGTACGCACTGCAAATTAATGCGGTCAGCGAAGCGTCAGAACCTCTCGAACCTAGAGATTGGCGATTCTCAATCATTGATTATGTCTTGTATGACTCACTGCCCAAAGACATCAAAGAAAGAGAATCTGTTCGCAGACGAGCGCCAAGATTCTAATATGACTCCCAGTCACAAACCTTATACCGAAGGTCATATGATGGATTGCTACTCCGCTGCCTATCAAGCAAAGAAGCATGAGAAGTTCTCAAAGAAGCCCATGATGGCATCTGTGGAGCTCACCAACCTAGACCCAAATTGTAAGACCGGTTATGCAGGCTAGGCTACTATTGGCCAAACATGGTTAGGGACGTTGTTGTCTATGCCAAACGATATCATGCTTGCTAGATACATGCTAACTACATGCACCAGCCGCCAGAGCATTTACACCCGTCAGCTACATCATGGCCATTCGAGACATGGGGTATGGATATTATTGGTCCAATATCCCTACCGTCTTCGAAAGGACATCGCTTCATATTAGCTATAACTGACTACTTTTCCAAATGAGCTAAAGCAATCCCATTGAGATTAGTCAAAACGAGCGATGTGATTAAATTCATCCAACATCATGTCATATACAAATATGGAGTCCCTAGGCGCATCATTCATGACTATGGACCCTAGTTCGTCAGTCATGCTTTTAAAAAATTCTGTGATAAATTTAGGATTAGAAACTTGGCATCAACAGCCTATAACTTTGCTGCGAACGGACAAGATGAAGTGTTTAACAAAACCATCATCAAAATTCTCACTAAAGTAGTCTCTGCATACAAACAAGACTAAAATGATAAGCTGGGTCAAAGTTTATGCGCATATTGCACAACGGTTCATATGCCTACAGGTGCTACTCCCTATTCATTGGTATATGGTTGTGAAGCTGTCTTACCACTCGAAATCCAAATTTTGTCTCTTCGGATAGCACTTGCAACGGATATGACAACTGAGGAAAGTCATCGCCGACGTCTCGAAGAACTTGAGGCATTAGATGAGAAGCGTTTACAAGCTCAGTAACATATCGAGTTCTATCAAGCTCGAATTTCAAAGGCGTCTGATAAGAAAGTCAGACACCACATTTTCAAGAAAGGTGATCTGGTCCTCGTCGTTCGATGCCCAATGATCCTAAACTCTAAAAAGAAAAGAAAGTTCGAACCAAAATGGGAAGGATCATTTATAGTGGAGACTATCTATTCAAATAGTTATCTTGAGTGGTTTGATAGGTTATGCTTATGGATTCTAGAATTAATATCTTGTTGTTGTTTTTGGCATGATTATTAATTTTGCTTAGATGATAATTTGATAGGTTATACTTTTCTTAAATGATTTGATAGTCTATGTTTAATAAATCTAAAGTGAAATATGATAAAATAGTTCATATTTTGTAATTGAAATGAGCTAGTGGAATTCAATTCTAGATTTTTCATATCTTTAGTTGAATCCTCCATCTTTTCTTTCTTAATTTTTTCTTAGTTCTTGATTTTCTCTTATTTGTTTCTTGATTTTTATTTCCTTATGATTTCATTTATTCTTTTATCACTTCCACTCATCATTTCTATCATCTAAAATCTCATTTATTGACTTTTACATATTCACAACACTACTCATATCTCTCCTGTTAGACCCTAGAGGGGGGTTGATTAGGGTCTTATGCTAATCTAATCCGATTAAATGCTAATTAAAACTAATTTACAAGTTTATTCTTGCAAGATAAATATACAAAGAGTTATGTGCAAGAATATGCAATATACACAAGGTGATATATCATATATGATAGAAATATATGCAAGGATATATAAACAATAAGATATATCCTAACAAAGAGATATAGACAATGTATGTGCAAGGATATAAAACTAACACAAGGGTAAATACTCTAAACTAAATGGAGGGCAATATAATCAACTAGCAATATACAAAGGCGATATAAGATATGAACATAAAAGTAAGTGCGCCAATGCAATCACAAACAAGCAATATGATTACGGAGTTCGGTCCCCACGACCTACGTCTCCGCTCCTCACCTCGAGGAGATCTCCACTATCTCAATCGGGTTTTTTACGTTCACCCGAACAACGTTTACACCTCACAATACAATCACTATATAATCACACCTCACACACTAAGTGTTGGTCCTAGCCCGTGTCCTCCTCCTCAAGTGCTCGGTTACAACCTCTCCCTAGGCACGTCAACCGACGCCACTCCTCTTGGATTCGACCACGTCGTAAATCAAATCAAACTAAACTCAATATAAAACTAGCTTTAATAGAAATGATAATCAACAAATAATTATAAATAAAAGCTCGACTTGAGTTTAGGAAAACTTCTCTAGATCAAGATGGAGAGATGGAGATATGAAGCCCAAACAAGAAGATGATTTCCTCCACTTGTGAAAACTTCTTCACAAACAAAAACAAACCCTTAAACACACTTAAACCCTTGTTTAAAACTCTTTAAACTTGTTTAAAACATTTCTTGAGTTACCTTAGAGGTATGAGGGCATGGGGTATATATAGGCTCATGAAACAACCCCAAAAACCAATAAAAACACCCCCAAAACATTAAAATAAACAAAAAACAGAACTAGCCATTACTGTAGCAATGGTTGGCTGCTACAGTACTTCGGTCGACCGGTACGGTCGACCGAGAGCCATATGCAAAGCTGAGTAACGTCCAGAGACATTTCCGGTCGACCGGTCCGGTCGACCGGAGTTACTGTAGCAGTGCGCAGATGTTTTGTAAAATCAATTTAAAATAGTAAATGAACTCTAAAAATTATGAAATTTTGTGGGAATGTTCTACACATGTAGAATAACATGTCAGAGAAAGAATTTATGAAAAATATTTTCCCAGTTGAGAGAAATAAATATTTGAACACAAATTTACAGTTTCTGAAAAACTGTTAACATATACGATTTTGTAAAATCAATTGGGCACAGTAAATCAACTCTAAAAATAGTAAATTTTTGAGGGAAGTTTCTAAACATGTATATAAACATGTCAAAGAAAGAATTTCTTGAATATCACTTCCCATTTATGAAAACTCATCTATTTTGTAAAACATGCACGAACATGCACGAACGAAAAACATGATTTTGTAAATTCCATTAAACATAACAAATCAATTCCAAACTTGATGAAACTTTACGAAATGTTTATAAACATGAAAACAAACATGTTAGAAAAAGAATTTCTTAAATTGAATTTCCATTTGTGAAAACTCATGTATTTTGCAAGTATGTCCAAAACATGAAAACCCAAAACCATGCATGTATATATATAACTATATATATACATAGAAACCAAATACGTGTGTGTATATGATATTGAGCTTAAGGTACTTAACACACATAATATAAAACTTAAACTAGATTACCCAAGCTATATCTTGATCTTCAATAAGCTCTTCTTGGTAATCTCCCGGATGAAGCTTGAACTTGATCTTTAACTTTGAATTGCAAGGCTTCACTCCATAATATCCGCCATCCTCCATTTGATATCGTCGTTATGGCACAATCCATCCATCCTCCAACTACGTTATTTGTCTATAATAAATAAAAAAACACAAATATTAGACAAATAACATTAGTGGTAAATTATTTGTTAAACATCATCAAAACAAGAAGGCCAACAATCTCCCCCTTTTTGATGATGACAAACAATTTACAAAAAGAAATATATGCATGAAAGAAATGAATATATAATTTAAAATTCACATGCATATAAACAAGAAGGAATATACTCACAATATTTCTCCCCCTTTGACAACATAAAAAAGGGGACAAAAGAATTAAGAGAGCTAAAGTTCCCCCTATCAATAAGCATAGGTGAGTATGAAAAAAATATATATAGGGATTGCTCCCCCTATCAAAAAGCCATATAGAATATATGCAATGAAGATCATGGCAAACATATGTGAGCAAGCATAGATGAAAAATATGCTAAACACAACTCACATATATAAAGACAATGAGAACATATATAAATATATCAAGATGAACATATTGTCTCATACCATAAAAGCCAATGTATAAAATAGATTTATGAAGTCAAAAGAAGAGAATCATGAGAATTATGTAAAAAGTTTTCAAATGAGAACAAATCAACCAATTGAAATCATAAATCAAAGTTTAAATCATAAAACAAAATCATCATTGATTTTCAAAAATCAAGAGAGGCAACTCTATCTAGCTCTTGAGCTAGTATTAACCCATATGAACATTTTTAGCGTCCGGTAAACAATGTTTGGGAATAAACACCCAATAACTCCGGAGGGTTATATGAACATAGTCCTCTCACCAAGATCGAAACAAATAATCATGAAAACAAAAGATTTGATCAATTTAAGAAGTGTTTTCATAAAGAGTTTCAAAGCATAATTTTCAAAACCAAGAAAAAGAAAGATAAAAACATTAAAATTCTTGGTTTAAAATTCAAAATTGTTTTGGTACCCAAGAACTCTTGGTACCAAAAGATTTAGGGACATGACCCCTATCATTTAAGCTCAAGGCCCTAGGGTTATGAACCCATTTTGGCACATTTAGTGCACGGGTCCGGTCATAGCAATAATTATGCAAATGACCCATTCGATTGCAATAAGTGAGATTTTTCTTTGTAATTATTTTGCAAACGAGAATTTCTTTTCAAATCGAAACAAAACATGGCCAAATGACCAAAACGACCACAATAATCACATTTATACACATGAGCATGTTTATGATTTACACTATGTGTGTGTACATGTGTATGTGATGAAGAAGCTTGATGGGATGCACAATCATGAATAGGTTTGTCAATTTTTGGTGCATTATGACAAAATTGAGCTAAATGGCCTTTAAGACCGCAAATAGAACATTTGTGAATTTTGTCATACATATGTGCATAGTGAATAGGTTTCTTAGAAGAATTAACATTGAACTTTGCACATAAGTCCATAAGCTTTTTATTATTAGCAATACAAGTATTTAGTGTTGAATCTAAGGTAGATATTCTTTTTCTCATTTGATTCAACTCATCATTGTGCATACAAGCATTGCTACTAGAAGTAGGATAAACAAGATTACTCATCATAGATTTCAACTTATCTACTTCTAACATAGCATCACGTTTTTCATGAAGCAAACTAGCATTTTCAATTTTCAAATTTTCATTGCATTCTTTAAGAATTATATTTTCATTTGCAATAAAATTAAACTTAGTAGCTAGTGTTTCATGAATGGATTTCATATTAACATACTTACTCTTTACATCAATATAACAATTGTGTAATTTTTCAAACTCAAGAGCAAGTTCATCAAAAGTAATAATATCATCGTTATCGCATACCTCACTAGGGTTATCACCTAGTGGTATTTTATATGGGGATGAGGCTTCCTTAGAACTCAAAGCGGGATTTTCCAACGCTTATTGAATAGCCTCCAATTTTCCTTCATGTGCTTCAATAAATTTCCATAAAGCGTGAGCACTATCAAAATTAGAAAATTTGTTAGAAAACAATGAGTGAAAGGCACTAATCAAATATTCTAACAAAAGCTTATTCATGTTAAACAATCTTTTATCATTCTCACACCATTTGGATTTTTCCAATGTGGGAACAACATAGGCATCCTCAATAATTTCCCATAAATCAAATTGATTAGATTGAACGAAAAGTTTGAATCTAATACGCCATTGAGCATAGGGAAAAATATCCAAACGAGGAGCAATATTAATAGCATATCCTAAGCAAGATGAATCATTCATATCCATAGAGATGAAATGCAAGAAACACAATGTAATCAAAATTAGATTAGCACAAATACAATAACTTGGATCTTTAACTCAAGGCGGTTAGTCCTTAAATCAAAGAGCACCAAGCTCTGATACCAATTGTTAGACCCTAGAGGGGGGGTGATTAGGGTCTTATGCTAATCTAATCCCAATAAAATCCTAATTAAAATTATATAGATCAATATGTTCTTGCAAGAGATAGATATGAACAATAAAAACAATAAGAATATGCACAACTAAAATATGAGACAAGCAAAACACAAACACACGATATGTTTACGAGGTTCGGTCACCACGACCTACGTCCCCGCTCCTCACCTCGAGGAGATATCCACTATCACAATCCGGTTTGGAAGCCGGAACTTCTACACACTCGGTTTACAAGTTCACCGAAAACTCTCACACTACACAATCACTCAACAATCACACTTTACACACTAAGTGTAGGAATCTAGCCCGTGTCCTCCTCCTCAAGTGCTCGATTACAACCTCTCCCTAGGTTCGTCAATCGACGCCACTCCTATTGGATTTGACCCCGTCTCTCTCTCCTCACACTTCTCTCGGTGTACAAGTGTATTACAAGTGATTCTCACAAATAAAAGTTAAATACAATGATTTGTTCTCAATTAACAAGTGAGAACACAATAAAGCTCACACTCACTAAATCCCACACTACAACCCACAATATATAATATGAGAATATCAAGCTCAATAAGTGTGTGTGATAATAGTGAATCAAACTCAATAAATAACTTAATGAATATAGCTAATCAATTGAAAGTGAGATAATAAGCTATATGGAAAGAGTTTAGAAAAACTTCTCAATGAACAAGAGGAGCTGAAGAATATGATCCCAATGGAATATGAGAGCCTCTTCTTGTTGTAGAAAACTTTCTCTTGAAAACAGATTAACGAAACACTTCTTAAACAGCTCTTAAACGTGATTAATATCTTGCTAAACAGTAAACTTGGATTTCTTGATTGATAGAGAAGAAGAGCAGCAATGGGGTATATATAGCACCCCATTACAACAGCTAAAAATAAGAAAAAGACCAAAAAGCGTTTAAAACTCTTTAAACTTGTTTAAAATATTTCTTGAGTACCCTTAGAAGTATGAGGGCATGGGGTATATATAGGCTCATGAAACAAGTCCAAAAACCAAGAAAAACACCTCCAAAACATTAAAATAAACAAAAAACAGAACTAGCCGTTACTGTAGCAACGGTTGGCTGCTATAGTACTTCGGTCGACCGGTACGGTCGACCAAGAGGCATATGTAAAGCTGAGAAACGTCCAGAGACATTTCCGGTCGACCGGTCCGGTCGACCGGAGTTACTGTAGCAGTGTGCAGCTATTTTGTAAAATCAATTTAAAATATTAAATGAACTCCAAAATTTATGAAATTTTGTGGGAATGTTCTACACATGTAGAATAACATGTCAGAAAAGAATTTCTGAAAAATCTTTTCCCAGTTGAGAGAAATAAATATTTTAACACAAATTTACAGTTTCTGAAAAACTGTTAACATATACGATTTTGTAAAATCAATTGGGCACAGTAAATCAACTCTAAAAATAGTAAAATTTTGAGGGAAGTTTCTAAACATGTATATAAACATGTCAAAGAAAGAATATTTCAAATATCACTTCCCATTTGTGAAAACTCATCTATTTTGTAAAACATGCACGAACATGCACGAACGAAAAACATGATTTTGTAAATTCCATTAAACATAACAAATCAATTCCAAACTTGATGAAACTTTACGAAATGTTTATAAACATGAAAACAAACATGTTAGAAAAAGAATTTCTCAAATTGAATTTCTATTTGTGAAAACTCATGTATTTTGCAAGTATGTCCAAAACATGAAAACCTAAAACCATGCATGTATATATATAACTATATATATACATAGAAACCAAATATGTGTGTGTATAGATAATTGAGCTTAGAGTACTTAACACACATAATATAAAACTTAAACTAGATTACCCAAGCTATATCTTGATCTTCAATAAGCTCTTCTTGGTAATCTCCCGGATGAAGCTTGAACTTGATCTTTAACTTTGAATTGCAAGGCTTCACTCCATAATATCCACCATCCTCCATTTGATATCGTTATTATGGCGCAATTCATCCATCCTCCAACTACGTTATTTGTCTATAATAAATATAAAAACATAAATACTAGACAAACAATATTAGTGGTAAATTGTTTGTTAAACATCATCAAAACAAGAAGGCCAACATATCCACAATCACAATTTTTATCACTCCTAATTGTCACGCACAAACATAAGAACCGAATCTAATTTTATCCTACAAACACCTTCCTTGTGGGATCGATAACTTTTTATACTATAACTTGATTAGTTATGCACTTACAACTTTTGGTACATATTTATGCCGCATCAAGCATATCGCCTAATTAATCAAGACGGCGATAAGATCAAGATGCTCATCAACGATAAATTTCTGAAGAGGTATTACCCCTAGCCTTTCTTCAAATCTCTGTGAGGCGAATGAAGGTAATAATTTCATTCCTCACCACCCTCCAAAATCTCCCACCAATCTTATTTTACAGGATGGTTGGTCCACAAAACTATCATGTTAATGATTATCTCTGATAGTCAATCTCTTTTGAAAACTCTTCAAATAGTAACCTATAATGTGATGTTTAACTATCTGATCTCTTCCAAAAGCTCTATCCCCCAAGGACATTTGAAGATAGTGGCCTACCAAGCGATGTGTCACTATTCTAATCGCTGTCATCATACTTATATATCACTGAACAACATGATCTTTCCAACGTCGTTATTCCCATAAATGACGTTCATTGTCTAATAGTGGCCTACCAAGCGATGTACTACTATTCCAATCACCGTCATCATACTTATATGTAACTGAACGATATGATTTTTTTAACGTCGTCATTCCCATAAATGACGTTCGTTTTTCAATAGTGGCCTACCAAGCGATGTGTCACTATTCCAATCACTATCATGATACTTATATGTCACTGAACAACATAATTTTTCTAACGTCCTCATTCCCATAAATGACATTTGTTTTCTAATAGCGGCCTACCAAGCGATGTGCCATTATTCTAATCACTATCATCATACTTATACGTCACTGAATGACATAATCATCTCAACGTCGTCATTTTTGATTTTGACGTTCGTTTTCATATAGTAAGCTTACCATGTGATGAGCCTTGCTTTCAAGTTCCTAACATCTATAACTCAATTTGATTATAACTTAATCATTATGATCACACATTTGATCCAATGCTTAGAATGGCTAATGATAGAGGAGAAATTTTAGCACTTGAGTCTAAAAAAAACTCCTCGACAACTCATCATGCTGAGGGGAAAAGTATGACTAGTCCAACTCAAACGACAATTGGTAAAGACACATCAAGTCCATTGGTAGTTGAGGGTTTGCTAAAAATCCTAAGTTGTGGTTATTAATTATATAAAAGAAGAGAACAGTTATGAATGAAATAAAACTTTTTATTCATATGATGATTGAAGTTACAGCAACAAAAAGTCAAATTATATAGATTGAACTCGAACTACACTGCGAGGTTCGGTTATAAGTTATTTCAATGACCTTCGACGCTCTACTTCAGTCTTAAAAAATTCCTTCTAGTGAAACTTATTACCAAACTTCTTACTGTGGTGTCGAGCCTCGCCTCTAACAGTGCTTTAGCTCTTATTGTTAAAATTTCTTCTCCCATTTCTTGGGAAGGAATCTTCCTTTCAACTTGAAGTGGATGAGTTACAGAGTGAGAGAGTATCTCTAAGATAGTTGAAGTTGCTTACGAGGGAAGTTGGATGAGCATTTCAGTGGGTCTATGAAGCTGTCGCATATTCCGAGGCCTAAAATGAAGGATTGCATGCTTGGGAATGCTCAGCATGTTGAAGGAGTAAACATGATTAGACCTGGAATGTTTCCTCTGGGTTGCATTTGAAAGTTTAGAAAATTATTGAAGTACTACCTGACTTCGAGGTGGATGAACGACTACAAGCAGCAAAATAGTGAAGTTAGCTCAAAACAAGTATAGTCAAGGCAATGGTGTGAGATTCGTCAGTTAGACGAATCTCGTCAAATGAACCTCGTCGAACCAACGAAACTCATCTAACAGACAAGTTTCATCCGACAGACGAACTTCATCGAATGGGCGAACTTCGTCAAGTTAGAGGAACCTCATCGAACCAACGAGCCTTGTCTAACAAAAGAGTTTCATTCGGCAGATGAACTTCATCGAATGGGTAAACTCCATCAAGTCAATGAGCCATCAAACAGATGAGCCCCATCTACAAATGAAGCTCATCAAATGAACAAGTCTCGTTAATCAAACGAGTTCTGTCAAACAGAAAAATCTTGTCAAACAGGCAAGTCTTGTTCGACAAGCAAAATTTGTCGAGTGCGACAAACTTTGTCTATCAAACTAGCCTCACCCATCTAACGAGCTTCATCATACAAGAACTGCATTGAGCAGTTAAAAGAGTGATTATTCGTCTCCCCAAGGAAGGCAGGCTCCAAGCAGTGGAGAAACCATCCAATCATTGGAGGTTCAAATGTTCTAAGCACAAACTTTGCACTCACAAGATCGAGAATCCAATTAGATCAAGATTATACCTGAAATGAGAGTTGAAGCAATGCATTGAGCGAAGAATCCATGATTCTTGCACCTCTTACCTCACTAACGACAGTCGATGAGATCAAAAAGCATGAAGCTTTAAAGAGGAAAAGAAAGAAAAGATTGGGTGGCGAAAGCTCTGCTAAGCCATTCCGACTCAAAGCTCAAAGAAGAAGACAATAAGTCTTCTTGTGAAGCAGTAGCCTATATATAGGCAGAGGAGCCAGCTCAGTGGCTGCGATCTGCTGCACAGATCTCCAAGTGCTAGATGATCAAAGGGTGTTTGGCCCGAAGAGACGCATTAAGTACTAAGTACTTAATGATGATGAAATAAAACGACAGATCCATGTGGATCAATAGTGCCAGAACAACGAAGTTCGTGGACTTAACCAAGCTCGAATATTAAGACTTAGTTAAGATCAGTTTGAACCTCGTCTCTAGATTTTAAAATGACGAAGGTCACTATTACAATCAAGTTTGAATTTTGAGACTTAGTTGAGATCAATTTGAACCTCGTCTCTGAAGTTCCAAATGATGAAGGTCACCATTTCAATCAAACTCAAATACCGAGACTCAATCGAGATAAATTTGAACCTCGTCTTGAACTCCCAAGACTTGCCTTATTTCTTCAAGGTGATGAAACTCATTGAGATCAACGAACCTCACCCCAAAGCGATGAGGCTCTTCAGGACAACTATGAAGAGTCCTAAGCCTTGAGACTTGTAAAGAAAAGTCCCATGCTATCGTACAAGCATACGAACTTTGTCAAAGGGGAGTTAAAATACACAGAGAGAAGAGGCTAGTGGATAAAATCAAAGCTTTATTCAAAACCACTACAAAAGGCAAGCTAAAAAAAATCAAAGCTAAAAGAGAGCCAGTGGTCTGACAAATTTCTTCGGCAAGTCTGTTCAGAGATTCCTAGTGCTCCGCTTTGACTTTTTTCATCGCCTGCTTGTGTAGCTCTTCATCAGAATACACTGTAACACTACTTACGACACTTTCTAACTTTTCCAGGTCATTGAGTTCTGCCTGAAGCGATGATTGATGCTTTGTCTGCTTGGTTGCTAGTGCTTGTCGCATTTCCGTCACACCCTTCAATTCCTCCTCTGCCTCTGCAAGCTTAATCTGAAGGTCAGCGATCACAGTTTTGTTTGATTCAATCTAATGTTGCCTGTTACGTTCGGCATCACTGATCTTCTTATCCTTATTGGATAACTTCTCGCCTACCCCTTCCAATTCTTTAACCCTCTGCTTTTTCTCGAGCGCTTGGCGTCTAAGCTCATACAGAGAATCGTCTCTCAGTCGCGAATACTGTATAGCTTGTTCTTCAGCTAGAGGAGAAAGAGATTAAGCACGATGACTTTGCCACTTCTTGAAAAGATCCTTTATGTTCACCAAATGCAACCAATACGGTAGTACAACTGTGTTGCTAGTCAGAGTCTGCAACAAGTGCAGGAGGGGTTCCAACACTGCTTTGATCCTGACAAAGTCCCCACCATGATCCAATACTTGAGCGGGGGATTCTCTCAGAATATTAAGGAAGTTCTCCAGGATCTTTGACACTCCAAAATTTCTCAAAATCTTGAAAGAAGAAGAAGGAGTAGTGTTGGAAGATGCTACTTTTGATGGGCCAATAGATGAAACCGTTGCTTCTATAAAAATCAATGGTGAAGTGAAAATAGCGGTGGTGGCAATTGTTATAGTAGCAATAATGATAGGAGCAAGAGCAGCAACGACTATCGTTGATCCGAGAGCCAAAGTTTCTATGGAAATGATAGAGTTGGTTGGCATAACATCTCCAACTGATGCAACTTTAGTTCCAACAACTACATTAGTTATGTCGAGAACAGTGTTTTGCATCCATGGTTGCTTCTGTTTCAACGGTCATGCTCGGAGTGATCTCACCTTCAACATATGTGTCGGGATTGATTCCAGCCTCAGCACTCACACTTGGTTCAAAGCACGATCCTATGCAGAGTCGAGATAGGGGAACGTCATCCTCAGACTCTGACTCTGTGTCAACTCCAATTTGTTCTATAGGAGGGGGAATCATCAATGGAGCTTCTCGCCTTTGCTTCTTCGCAAGACGTTTGAACTTTCACATCAACCACGGCTCCTTGAACTTCTCCCCCACTTGTCTTGAAACTCCAGCTCCTTCAATTCTTTCTGCAGAAGGAATGTCAGAACTTAAATATCAATGACAATTTGAAGCTTAAGATAAGCTGAGATTGCCATACTAGTGGGTCCCATGGCTGAGTTGGGTTCCCCAAATGTAGCTTCAGTGGATTATTGAGAGAAGTCTTTTGCAGCGAAACTAACAGGTGGGGGTATACTCTCAGAAGTCTCAGGTGGAAAGTGCTCAAGTTGCTCATCAGCATGAGCAAGATCCCTGAATTCACTAAAAGCAGTTCCGGTTCCGAAAGCCTCTTCCTCTCCAGCAACGGCAGGTATATGACTCCTCGTATTCATCGATACAAGAAGATCTCCAAAGCGTGCTCTCATCCAGAGCCGCATCCACCTCTTCCCGAGTTTCATGAGGACTGGAAAGTCGGGATTCTTCCATTCCAACATTTTCTTCGGCTTGTAGGAACTCTTTGAGTCTCGACATACAACTTTTTTTAGAAGTGTCCCCGAATCTATAGCGACGTTGAATGATTTGTAGTCTCGATGAGTTGACATTGAAATTTGAGATCACCGCATTCGCCATGCAATGCCACTTGCAATAAGCAAGTGTTGTTTGGAGTCAGGGATTCTGTTGTGGGAGTGAGAAACAAGCGCCTGTACCCCCAGCGATGGTCCAAAACCAAGCCCTCGCTCCGTCAATTAAGCTGCAACCCTCAGGTTGTAATTGAGTGTTAGGGTTGCTGATGTACAACTGGTCATAACCAAATTGGTGAGCAAAATGGTAAGGCAGATATGTCTCTAACACACACACATGGCCAAAACGATAAATGAGGTACCCTGGGCAAATACTCATGAGCCACATGAAGCAGCCAAGTGACAAGGTAGTATAACCCTGACCATTTGACTCATCTGCTACAGCTTGGTCATAGCCGATCTCGGGAAAATGAGGAAAATACCGGTTGAACTCAAAAATTCTTATTGTCTCTGAGTGCATGTTGTTGGCCTTCTTGTTTTGATGATGTTTAACAAACAATTTACTTCTAATGTTGTTTGTCTAATGTTTGTGTTTTCGTATTTATTCTAGGCAAACAACAAGTTGGAGGATGGATGGAATCAAGCTTTCACGATCATATCCAATGGAGGTTGGCGGAATAGTAGAGTGAAGCCTTGCTATCAAGTTAAAGATCTAATTACAAGCTTCATCCTAGTCTACCAAGTTAAGCTACAATGAAGATCAAGATCAAGCTTGGGTAACATTTAGTTTAAGAGTTTATATTATGTGTGTTAGTACTTTAAGCTCAATCATATACACACATACACGTTTTGGTTTTGTACATATATAGTTATATATATACATATATGTTTTGGTTTGATAGTTTTCAAGTTTTAATATGAAACAATTTAATATAATTAGAAAACATATTTTTGTTTCATACTTATGTAGGCGTATAAAATTGCTTATAGGTCCCTTAGCACAGCTCGGCACAAACCAACGAACCATCGGGCGACGTATCCAAACACGAGCGTCAGTCCATAACGCCAAAGCCAAGTGACACGCAACGAAACGGATTAATGAGGCTACGAAGCTGACAAACCACACTGAAACAACGGAATGAATCCACTCGCGTGCGGAATCAAGCTAACGGGTTGAGGAATCAACGAGTCATCCAACCAAGAGCGGACTCGGACGAATCACGATCGAATCAAGAGCAGTTTCGGACTCGAACTCAGAAGCGGATTTACTGCCTAATCAGGATCCGGATTTACTGCCAAATCAGATCAACAAATCAGAGTCTAAATCAACCACGAGACCGGAAAACGGCAAAAAACCACAACACCTAGGGGACTCGGCCAAAGCCTAGCCACCTATAGGTGGCTAGCACCTATAGGCTGCCGGCCAGATTCTGTGCGGGACAGATCTGAGAGCTTAAATAGGTCCTTGAGTGTTCATTTTAGGAGGGTTGGAAATTTGGAGGGGCGGAGCTCTGACGGATTCAAGGCTCACAGTTACAAAGATTAAAGCTTTGGACTTTGAGGACTTTGCTCTTCTAGATCCGGTGTCGGCGAGATCGTCACCCGAAATAGGGCAGAGTTCGGAGGAACCGGATCTGCAGATCTACGTAGTCATCCTGCGGATTAAAGCTTGGCCTTCTATCCGGAACTAAAGCTACTATTCTCCTTGCGAAATAGTACCTCGCTATCTATTTCTTGGCGAATGAATACCCGTCATACTGTGTATGATTGCCGACCGCGATTAGTGCGGCGCGGCTTGGTTCACGGATAAACGCCGGCGACAGGGCGAAGACCCACAAAGCGATCTGGTGACGCAAAACAGTGAGCTCGTGATTCGTGTTCGAAGGGAAGTTGTAATCTTTTTCTTTTTCTTTGATTTCGGTTTGTAACATGGATCTTATAAGTAAGCGGATCTTTTTTTAAGCAAAAAACAATTTAGTTGAGAAAAACATATGGAATCAATGAAGAACACAATTTTTCCCGTCGAACAATCTGGCGACACAGTGGGGAGCTGCCGATCTCGGTTGCTGATCGAGGTCGCGCGCAGAGGATCACTCAATCCCGGTCGTGGAGGAGGTCGAATACGAGTTCGACCAGCAGAAGTTCGAGGAATACTTGTCATCCTCGTCCGGATCAACCTCCCCCCGCATGTCCAAGAAGTCCAAGTTCTCCTCCAGGAGAAAAACTCGTTTGTTTGAAGAAGTCGAAGCCACCAACGAAGATCTCGCCCCGTTTGATGCCAAAGTCGCATCGGGTGAGATTCCTCCAATTCCCAACCAAGGCAGATCTGCTCTGACCAACCCTTCTGCCGCAGGGGGCGTGGTGACTCTCTCGAAGAGAGCCCGCCAAAGGCAACGTCAACGCCTTGCGAAACAGTTCGCAAAGGCCATGGAGTCCGTTGACGGGATCCGCTACAACGCGGATCTGAAGAACAAAAGAGGCAAGCAGCCTCAACAATCAATGAATGGTCGTTCCTCCAAGCCGCCAACAATGGAATGAGTCCGTGTCAAACGGAACCGATCAACGCTGCAGGAGCGCATTCGCAAGCGCCACGCACTATCAGCGCAGGCACGGGCTCAAGCTGAAGAAGCCTGTAGGAAGTTGCAGAAAGAGGTGGTCAAGAAGCCGCCATCAACCAGCAAAGTCTGGAGGCCAAAGTCTGAAGCGGCAATTCAGGCTAAGGAGCAACCTTTGCAGCCTCCAACCAAAGTTCAACCTCCGGCGAACCAAGCTAAGTCGCCAAGAATTCCCATAGCTACTCCGGGAGATCATGTAGAATCCTCCCGAAGGAGAAAGTCAGTCTTGGAGCGTCTCGGTCCAATTCCCGACGAGAGAGGCAAAGCTCCAGTCCAAGGACGTTTGGGCCCACTAAGAAAGCCCCGAACGAATCAACATGCTAGGGGTCGCCGTAACCCTCAACATGACAAAGAAATCATAGCACCCAAGCGCACTACTTTGCGCATTGAAGTCCAAGAGCCCGTTGAGAATTCACGCCCACAAAGGCGCGTTTCGAGGCACATAACTCTCGAAAGTCCAAAGAAGGTAATTCGCTCTCAGAAGGAAACGTTATCGTCTGATGATGATTACGTTATACCTGAGAAATCGTGCCAACACACGATAGGTTGCTCCGACTTTCAAACGGACGAGCTGTACTATCGTGCTGGGGGTACGAGCAAAGCCAGAAAGAGAAGTCCTCGAAGGCTAGAAACTCAGTGCCCTTGATCAAAGCTCATTCGGGCGGTACTGTCTGAGTACAACTGCATCAAGGCAGTCCCCGAGAGAGTTTCGGTGTTCGAAAGACTTAGTACTGAAACACCAAAACCAAGGCCTAGGCGTTTCCGACGAAGAAGAACGGCGGTTGAAGATGGAGAATTTCCGAGGGTCACCGCTAACATGACCAGCAAAAGGACATCGACACAGGGTAATCCCGAGTCGATTCCGGAAGCACCCCGGTGTGTAACCCGTCTGCAGTCTGGAGCCATCATACGAGGAACTTACGGTAGGGTTCGGACAAGAACACCTTCAGAAGATGAAGAATCGGATGCCTGCTCTACGGTCGCATCAGATAATACAGTGTCCAGTGAAGGACAACCCCACGAGTCATTTATGATAAGCGCGGAACAAGTGGCCAAGATGCTCGAAGAAGCCATGGCTAAACAACAGGAGAGCTTCAGGGTCAAAATGCAGATGGCCATGCAGAGTATGAGAGAAATGCATGACCAACAAATCCAAGCATTGACGAACCAGCAAGGCGAGCCAAGTCGTCGTAACCAGGTTCATCAGGAAGATGAGGACACGAATGCGAGTGAAGTGCATAATGCTAATAACCCTCCCGTCAATGCAGGGGGTGGTAACGAGAATGCTAACGAAGACTCAGGTGAAAGCTTGATGATTAAAAACCTCGAGAGCAAAATCAATACGTTGATTTCCGCTCATGGAGACCAAGTTCCTTGCCAATTTCTTCGACGACGACACCGAGGTATCTATCGGATCGTTGCTCGATGAGAAGCAGAAGGACGGAGAATTAGTTGATACCTTCGTCAAAAGGTTCCGGAACAAGGCAATGAACTGTCGGGACCCGCTCACTGAGGAGTTCATTCTCCAGACTTGCCACAATAACCTCGCATTGGACGTGTTGGAAGCAATGGGGACATCACCATCCAAACCATGGAAGGATTTGAAGGTCCAAGGAGAGCAAGCCGAGCGATTCCTCAAAAGGAAAAAGGCCGAGAGGAGCCAACCGATGGCTAATCCTCCGAACTCGAACTTCGCCTCTCGTGGTAGGGGAAAGGCACCTGCAGCTGCTGATGGTGCTAATCAAACGTCACAACAGCAATCCCGAAGGCAGCAAAAGACTTCGGGTCCAAGACTCCAAAAAGAGTACTCTTTTAAGGACAAAGACGGTGCTAATCAAGCGTCACAACAGCAATCCCGAAGGCAGCAAAAGACTTCGGGTCCAAGACTCCAAAAAGAGTACTCTTTTAAGGACGAAGACGTTCCAGCCATCTTTGAATCCCTCCTTGAAAGTAACAAGATCAAGCTACCACCTATCACAAATCAGGAGGAAGCTGACAACACGATGGATCCAAAGTACTATGCATACCACAGGAGGGTCCTTCATCCCACCAAAGATTGCTTTACTCTCAAGAATAGAATTCAGACCTTGGTTGAAGCCGGCGTTATAACGCTAAGGTAAGCCAATTGAGAACGGCAAGACTCCGACGAGTATAAGAGTATAAACTGCTTCTCAATCCTCCAACAGGTGCAAGAGGTTAAACTGCTCTGTTTCCCACTTTTAACGGGAAGTTCCTGGAGAATATTACGTTAATATTCTTAAGGATAACCCGGTCAGGTAGCTGAGAATAATGTCCGAACCAGTTCAGCAGAGGAAGCTGGGGGTGGACGATTTATGTAATGGGAAGTTCTTAGAGAATCATATATCCTTAAAGATAACCCGACCCAACTGAGTACAATACCAGACCCGGTTTCGCAAAGGAAGCTGGGGGTGGATGATTCATGTAACGGGAAGTTCCCAAAAGAAATCCATATAGTGTATTCTAATGAGAACTCCCATTCAAATTCCCACCGTGTCTGTGTACTCAACACTCTCTTTGTTAGAGTCTGGACATAAAACCCGCCATTGGTCAAACCTTCTTACAGTTAGGACCACAGTCAAAATCCCCTCTCGATTCTCCCAATGAACGAGAGGTCCACAAATCAAGCGATCAAACCTTCCTACAGTTAGGATCGTCTTAAACCTCCCAATTGGTCAAACCTTCTTACAGTTAAGACCATAGTCAAAACCCCCTCTCGATTCCTCCTATGAACGAGAGGTCCACTTTCAAATCGAGCGATCAAACCTTCCTACAGTTAGGATCGTCTTAAACCTCCCAATTGGTCAAACCTTCTTACAGTTAGGACCACAATCAAAATCCCCTCTCGATTCCTCCAATAAACGAGAGGTCCACAAATCGAGCGATCAAACCTTCCTACAGTTAGGATTGTCTCAAACCTCCCAATTGGTCAAACCTTCTTACAGTTAAGACCACAGTCAAAACCCCCTCTCGATTCCTCCTATGAACGAGAGGTCCATTTTCAAATCGAGTGATCAAACCTTCCTATAGTTAGGGTCACCTCAAACCTCCTACTTGGTCAAACCTTCCTACAGTTAGGACCAAAACCAAAATTCACTCTCGATAAACGAGAGATCCATCTTTAGTTCGGTAATCAAACCTTCCGACAGTTAGGGTTATCCGAATCTTTTTGATTCTCGGAGTGGAGATCCCACTCTTAGTTTCACCTTTCCGGATTCTGGGGGTGGAGATCCCACCTCGAGTCTCCTTTCCAGCTGAAGATAGAATATAAAATTCTTCTTCTTCAGTGTCGGGAGATAGAATATAAAATTCTTCCTCTCCCGCATTCGGGTTCGCCTTCACCCTAAAAGAAGACCGGGAAATAGAATATAAAATTCTTCCTTTCCCACACCGACCTTTTCCAAAACTTATCAATCTAGGATTCATCCTAAGAAGTTTATCCCGAATCCTAAGCAGGGATAAGTCTGCGCCTAACACGCGCTGCCGGTTTAGTCTTTTTCCGTAGAAAAAGACACCAGAGTTCGATTCTGGGGTATTCTATCCTGAAACCTAAGCAAGGATAAGTCTGCGCTTAACCCGCGCTGCCGGTTAGCTCTTAACCGTATATTCGACATTGTGACAGGTTGTTATTAATAACACCAAAATCCATGCCTTACACGCATGGGGAATTTCATCCTGAATCCTAAGAAAGGATATGCCGACGCCTAACACGCGTCGCCGGTTTAGTCTTTCTCTGTGGAAAAAGACACCAGAGTTTGATTCTGGGGTATTTTATCTCGAAGCCTAAGTAGGGATAAGTCAACGTCTAATACACGTTGCTGGGTAGCCTATGCCCGTAACAATGGCGAAGTCTACGTATTCAAAGTCGTAGCAACGAGTCTAAGGGAGTTCATTCCGTTAGCACAACGTCACATGCAGAACGGAGTTAGACAATCCGCATGCTAGTCCGATTCAAACGGTAATCGGTAAAGGCTTATCAAACCCGTTGAAGGCTGGGGGTTGGCCAAAAATCCTAAAGTCAACACCTAACACGTGTCGCCGGGTAGCCTATTCCCGTAACAATGGCGAAGTCTATGTATTCGATGTCATAGCACAGAGTCTCAGAGAATTCACTCTCTTAGCACAACGTTACATGCGGAACGGATTTAGACAATCCGTATGCTAGCCCGATTCAAACGGTAATCGGTAAAGGCTTGTCAAACCCGTTGATGGCTGAGGATTTGCCAAAAATCCTATAAATACGAGAGTCACTGACGCATCAGCTTCATTAATTGGTCTCGTGACTTGAGCATCCAACGACATTTGAAACCCTAGGGTCAACGCCGGTCAACGCGTAACCCTAGGTCAACGCCAGTCAACGCGTTACGATCAAAAAGACAACGTATGACGTTCGAAACCCTAGGGTCGATGCCGGTCAAAGCGTAACTCTAGGTCAATGCCAGTCAACGCGTTGCAAGCAAACAGTCAATGTACGACGTTCGAAATCCTAGGGTCAACGCCGGTCAACGCGTAACCTTTGGTCAACGCCAGTCAATGCGTTGCGATCAAACAGTCAACGTACGACATTCGAAACCCTAGGGTCAACGCCGGTCAACGCGTAACCCCAGGTCAACGCCGATCAATGCGTTGCAATGAAAGAATCAATACTCCGAAAAGTATACGAGTATAAACTGCTTCTTAATACTTCGAAAAGTATACGAGTATAAACTGCTTCTTAATACTCCAATAAGGTATATGAGTATAAACTATTCCCTATACTTTTGGTTGAGAAGTTCCTAGAGAATATTTTTCCAAAAATATTCTTAAGGATAACTCAACAACACTACGCCGGACAACGCGTCGCAAATGAGAACTCAACGCCAACAATCGATGGTCAGTTCTAGATTGAACCAACAAACACGAGCTAAAGATTAAAAAATCAGGAATCGACTTCAAGTTTAAAATTTTGACAACGGTCAGACAATAAATACAGCACCGGAACTCTTACAGACATTCGACAAAGCACCGAATAGCCTGAAGGATTGAAGGAATCAAGAACAGAAGCCATTCTAAGGTCCCGTTACACCGACTGAAGGTTGGGACATTCAGCCACGGGCAGGGTTTATGCAGTTGTAGGCGTATAAAATTGCTTATAGGTCCCTTAGCACAGCTCGGCACAAACCGACGAACCATCGGGCGACGTATCCAAACACGAGCGTCAGTCCACAACGCCAAAGCCAAGTGACACGCAACGAAGCGGATTAATGAGGCTATGAAGCTGACAAACCGCACTCAAACAACGGAATGAATCCACTCACGTGCAGAATCAAGCTAACGGGTTGAGGAATCAACGAGTCATCCAACCAAGAGCGAACTCGGATGAATCACGATCGAATCAAGAGCAGTTTCGGACTCGAACTCAGAAGCGGATTTACTGCCTAATCAGGATCCGGATTTACTGCCAAATCAGATCAACAAATCAGAGTCTAAATCAACCACGAGACCGGAAAACGGCAAAAAACCACAACACCTAGGGGACTCGGCCAAAGCCTAGCCACCTATAGGTGGCTAGGTGGCTAGGTGGCCTAGCCACCTATAGGTGGCCGGTCAGATCTGTGCCTTGAGAGGTTGGAACTTTTGGAGGCGAAGCTCTGCTGGATTCAAGGCTCAGATCTAAAAAAGATTGAAGCTTTGGGACTTTGAGGACTTGCTCTTCCAGATCCGGTGCTCGGCGATCGTCAACGCCAAATAAGGCAAGAGTTCGAGAGGAACCGGATCTCAGATCTACGTAGTCATCCTCCGGATCAAAGCTTGGCCTTTGATCCCGAGAACTAAAGGGTACTATTTCCTTAGCGAAATAGTACCATCGGCTATTATTTCCTTGGCGAAATAATACCCGTCATACTGCGTAGATCCGACCAGATCTAGATCGCGCGGTGGTCCACGGATAAACCCCGGCACAGGCGAAGAACCCACAAAGCGAGTGACCGCAAAACAGGAGCTCGTGATTCGTTCGAAAGGAAAGTTGTAATCTTTTTTCTTTTTCTTTGATTTCGTTGTAACTGGATCTTATAAATAGACCGGATCTTTTGTAAGCAAAAAACAATTACTTGAGAAAACAATGGAATCAATGAAGAACACAATTTTTCCCGCGAACAATCTGGCGACCACA
>NC_033801.1:98433219-98477187 GCF_001876935.1 Asparagus officinalis | reverse complement strand
CCTCAAATGATTCAGTTCTCAAATAAATTCTTTTTAATTAATATAATTATTCAAAAAAATGATTCCACTATCGACATAAATTCTTTTAATTCATAATAATTATTCTAAAATAATCTTTTCTCAAAATAGTTTAACAATTCAAATAATTCGTTTTTTTCAAAAATAAATTATTTTAAATTATCTATTTAATAATTATTCAAAACTAACTCTTTTCCAAATAATCTCTTTTCTCATCATAATAATTCTAATTAATCTAGAAAACATTAATTTATCATTTGAAATCATTTAATATCGTCATCAACAGTCCCGCATAGATAATATCAATATTTATATGGTAACATAATCAAATCACAGGCATGTAATTAATTCATATTATATCTAAAAATGAAATGACGAGTCAAAGAGAAAGGGATCTTGCCTATGGGTTTTGTCAAACGAATCGACGTTGACGGCACAGGTTGGATCGGACGCGGTGAAGCGTGGTGTCGGCTATACGCTACAGGAGGGAGGCGACGGCGTCGGAGGCTGTCGGGCCATGCAGATCTGACATGGCAGCGGGGTTGGCGGTTGGACTGGCATAGATGGGGATCTCGGTGGTGAGGGCTAACCGCGATAGCGCGAACGAGGGATGTCCAACGAGGTGAAAGGGCAGCGGGCGGTCGGTCGGCGGCGGCGGGGGATGTCGACGTGGGCTCGGATTTAGTGAGAGACGCTCAGTCGGCGGAGCTGAGGGGCACGTCGGGCTCTTAGTCTGAGGAGAAGAAGAGGTGGAGGCGGGCTCCGACCGCAAGGATGGGTCGGCAGGCTCCGCGGAGCGTCGGGTATCGGGGGAGCAGGCGGTCTTGGAGTTGGGGCGGGGTAGTCGGAGCTGGAGATCTGAGAGAGGCTGTCGGGGATGTGAAGGCGGTGCGTCGCTAGGGGCGTGGTGGAGAGGGAGATGGTGTACTGGGGGACAGCGGGACTGGAGGTGGAAGAGGAGCTCGGGGCGGATGCTATGGTGGACGTGGCTTGGAGTGGAAAGGGAGGAGGGAGATGGTTGTGGAGGTAGTATGTTCCGGTCGGAGAGCGGCTGCGGTTCGGCTTTGGATCGACGGCGGGTGGCGTGACGTCTATGGTGGAGCGTAGCTGAACAAGCGGTCGGGTCGGGGAAGAGAGACTTCCAGGGGGGCGCAGCTATTGCGGAAGAAAGAGCAAGGAGAAGAGAAAAAGAATATCTTATATATTATAATATATATATCATATATATATATAGAGAGAGAGAGAGAGAGAGAGAGAGAAGAAATTAAGGTTTTTAAAAAATTATTTAAAAATAATAATAATCACAAAAAAATTAGTTAATTACGTGAAAATTATCTACACATCAAAACATACCAATTGCAGTATTACAACTAATAATACACAACAGTAAAAATAATACAAGAAATTGCATAATTAAACAAGAATAATTAATAAAAATATAATTATTTATATTTAAAATTAAATAATTATGGGATAATTATCCACATAGAAAAATATACTAGTTATACTAATACGACAGGTAATATGCAACAGTAGAATTAATACAACAAATTATACAAAATAATATATAATATTAATACAACGTATTATACAAAATAATATGTAACATTAATAATAATACAACGTATTATCCAAAATAATATATAACAGTACCGATAACACAACAGATAAATTCCATAAATTTTTACTACACTAAATAAATTTATAATTATCAAAAGGGAAAATTGCTTGGGGGAACCTAATTAAATTAGGCCATGCATCCCCACCCCAAGCCCAAAGACCATAACCAAAAAGCCCTAAACTTGAGAGATATGTGCTACCAACCCCCAAACCCACTGCCCAAGAAAATCTCTTCCCAATTTATCCTTCTTCTTCCTAATTTAAAGCTGCTCAAGCTAATGTTAACGCTCCTCCACCTCCACTGCCTCCACCGGCGCCATTTCTCAACCTCTCCCTCCCCGATCCTCTCCCCCTCCGACCCCTCTGCCGTCCTCACCTCCAAGCAAAAACCCCTCGCCGCCCTCGCCCTCCTCATACAAATCCCCCGCGATCCCTCCCCCTCCTCAATCAAACGTCGAGCATGGATGAAGATGAAGAGCTATGCGAGAAACCATGGCGCCGACACCATCGTCCACCATGCCGGCCAGGCCGTCGCCGGCGGCGCCAACATTTTCCAAGATCGCATGGTATTTTTTCCCTAATTTGCACTTTAATGCCCAAAGTTTGACCATTAAGTGAGAAAAGAGAAATTTTTGGGGGGCATTGAAGTGCAATAAGCTAAAAAAGATAAAATTTTCGTAAAAGAACTGTAATTTTATTTTTTTTGAATGGTTTGTAGGGAATGAAGAACTATAGGAGCTTTAAGCAGACAGTGAGAAGGCTGGAAGAAGCTGCGATGACTTGTAGAGGGCATGAGAGAGTTCAGCTGCTGAGGAGATGGCTGGTTGCTTTGAAAGGAATTGAGAAGGCTTCTGATGAGAAGAGTCCAGAGCAGGCTCAGTCTTCTGATGAGCCCAACTCCCCTAATTCTACTAATTCATCGGAATTATATGGTGTTGATGATAGCAGGACAGAGGATTTGTACTGCAGATTGCTATGTTGTTAGATTAATTTGTTGGTTCTTTGAAGAAAATTAGGTTGTAGGTTTGGAGAGTTATACTCCATTTGATGGGTTGAAATCATTTGGGGGATGATTTTGATATAATAACAGCTCAATTATGTGTGACTTTTGGTGCCCATATGTGATATTTTAGTATAATGTGTGACTTATCCTGCATTTAGTCACATTTTTGTATTTTGTGTGACTTTTGTGGTTGTTACGTGACATTTTAGTATTCTGTGTGACTCTCGGGGCCCATATGTGACATTTTAGTATTCTGTGTGACTTTTGGGGCTGTTATGTGATATTTTTACATTCTCGGGCCCATATGTGACATTTTAGTATTCTGTGTGACTTTTGGGGCTGTTATGTGATATTTTTACATTCTCTGTGTTATATTCTTGTTACTTCTGTGTGACTTTTGGGGCTGTTATGTGATATTTTTACATTCTCTGTGTTATATTCTTGTTACTAGTTATATATCCTGCTATTAAGTGTTATGTTATATTTCTACAGGTATGATTATGACATACATGCGTATTTTTTCATCAAGACGATCCTCGAGGGAAGGGAGATAATGAACGTTGAATCCTTGCACATGGAGTCGCATATGCTACGAGTAGGACTTGCTGCTCAACTCATATGTGAAGGGCGTGAATGGGAAAAAACTACGGTTGAAATTAGACAGTGATGATCCAGAATATTTTTTGTACTTTGGGGGTAGTGATGTACCTATGATTGAGTGGAAGTATTAGACTCTACATGTAACTGTAACATTTGTTTAAACGCTATGATGTAAAGGATAACTAGTTTACTAGTTGTGTGTGACATTTGTTGGATTGTTGTGTGAGCTATATGTGAAGATATATGACCATTAGTATGATGTGTAACGTTTGGGGCTTTTATGTGACGTTTTAGTATGGTGTGTGACTTTTTCTTCTTGTATGTGATATTTTGGTATTCTGTGTGACTTTTGAGGCTGTTATATGATGTTTTAGTATGTTGTGTGATTTTTGCTCCTTGTATGTGACATTTTGGTGTTCTGTGTGACTTTTGAGGCTGTTATGTGATGTTTTAGTATTCTATGTGACTTTTTAGTATGATGTGTGTCTTTTGCTCCTTGTATGTGACATTTTGGTGTTTTGTGTGACTTTTGAGGCTGTTATGTGATGTTTTCGTATGATGTGTGACTTTTGCTCCGATTATGTGACATTTTGGTATGTACCATTGATTGAGTGGAAGTATTAGACAAATACATAACTATTTCATTTGTTGGATGTTGGATGTTTACTAGCTGTTTGTAAATGATAAAATGTGCATTTGTAATTTCTTGGTGATCTTTTTTCATTAGCATATTAAATGGAATCTAAAAGTAAAGTTCTTACAGGTATCACTGTTAATACTAACAAGTCACAAGAACATGTAATATGTCACATTTAAGTAGCAAATATCACAACAAAAGGGAAAATGTAACATGTAACAGACAACCGTCACAAAAGAGTTTGAATTCTGCTGGGAAACGTTAATCATATTAAAACATCACATAACAGCCTCAAAAGTCACACAGAACACCAAAATGTCACATACAAGGAGCAAAAGTCACACAACATACTAAAACATCACATAACAACCTCAAAAGTCACACAAAACACCAAAATGTCACATACAAGGAGCAAAAGTCACACATCATACTAAAACATCACATAACAGCCTCAAAAGTCACATAGAACACCAAAATGTTACATACAAGGAGCAAAAGTCACACAACATACTAAAACATCACATAATAGCCTCAAAAGTCACACAAAACACCAAAATGTCACATACAAGGAGCAAAAGTCACACAGCATACTAAAACATCACATAACAGCCTCAAAAGTCACACAGAACACCAAAATGTCACATACAAGGAGCAAAAGTCACACAGCATACTAAAACATCACATAACAGCCTCAAAAGTCACACATAATACCAAAATATCACATACAAGAAGCAAAAGTCACACACCATACTAAAACGTCACATAAAAGCCCCAACCGTTACACATCATACTAATGGTCATAGATCTTCACATATAGCTCACACAACAATTCAACAAATGTCACACACAACTAGTAAACTAGTTATCCTTTACATCATAGCGTTTAAACAAATGCTACAGTTACATGTAAAGTCTAATACTTCCACTCAATCATAGGTACATCACTACCCCCAAAGTACAAAAAATATTCTGGATCATCACTGTCTAATTTCAACCGTAGTTTTTTTTCCATTCACGCCCTTCACATATGAGTTGAGCAGCAAGTCCTACTCGTAGCATATGCGACTCCATGTGCAAGGCTTCAACGTTCATTATCTCCCTTCCCTCGAGGATCGCCTTGATGAAAAAATACGCATGTATGCCATAATCATACCTGTAGAAATATAACATAACACTTAATAGCAGGATATGTAACTAGTAACAAGAATATAACACAGAGAATGTAAAAATATCACATAACAGCCCCAAAAGTCACACAGAATACTGAAATGTCACATATGGGCCCCAAGAGTCACACAGAATACTAAAATGTCACGTAACAACCACAAAAGTCACACAAAATACCAAAATGTGACTAAATGCAGCATAAGTCACACATCATACTAAAATATCACATATGGGCACCAAAAGTCACACAGAATTGAGCTGTTATTATATCAAAATCATCCCCCAAATGATTTCAACCCATCAAATGGAGTATAACTCTCCAAACCTACAATCTAATTTTCTTCAAAGAACCAAAAAATTAATCTAACAACATAGCTATCTGCAGTACAAATCCTCTGTCCTGCTATCATCAACACCATATAATTCCGATGAATTTGTAGAATTAGGGGAGTTGGGCTCATCAGAAGATTGAGCCTGCTCTGGACTCTTCTCATCAGAAGCCTTCTCAATTCCTTTCAAAGCAACCAGCCATCTCCTCAGCAGCTGAACTCTCTCATGCCCTCTACAAGTCATCGCAGCTTCTTCCAGCATTCTCACTGTCTGCTTAAAGCTCCTATAGTTCTTCATTCCCTACAAACCATTCAAAAAAAAATTATAGTTCTTTTGCGAAAATTTTATCTTTTTCAGCTTATTGCACTTCAATGCCCCCCAAAAATTTCTCTTTTCTCACTTAATGGTCAAACTTTGGGCATTAAAGTGCAAATTAGGGCAAAAATACCATGCGATCTTGGAAAATGTTGGCGCCGCCGGCGACGGCCTGGCCGGCGTGGTGGACGACGGTGTCGGCGCCATGGTTTCTCGCATAGCTCTTCATCTTCATCCATGCTCGACGTTTGATTGAGGAGGGGGAGGGATCGCGGGGGATTTGTATGAGGAGGGCGAGGGCGGCGAGGGGTTTTTGCTTGGAGGCGAGGACGGCAGAGTGGTCGGAGGGGGAGAGAGGTTGAGAAATGGCGGCGGTGGAGGCGGTGGAGGCGGAGGAGCGTTAATATTGGCTTGAGCAGCTTTTAAATTGGGAAGAAGAAGGGTAAATTGGGAAGAGATTTTTTTGGGCAGTGGGTTTGGGGGTTGGTAGCACATATCTCTCAAGTTTAGGGCTTTTTGGTGATGGTCTTTGGGCTTGGGGTGGGGATGCATGGCCTAATTTAATTAGGTTCCCCCAAGCAATTTTCCCTTATCAAAATTATTTAAATAAATATAAAACTTAGTTTTTAAATCATAGAAAATTCTAGAAAATCAAGAAAAATACAAATACTCTTTTAAAAATAATAATTAAATATTTTAAAATACCAAAAAAAATATTTTAACTAGTATCAAAAGTTCATGGTCCTTACACAAGAGCACCGGTGTGTTGGAGGTGTACACTTCACTCTACAGTGGCTCTCTCTACTACAGAGACTGAGTATATGGCGTTGACTGAAGCTGTGAAAGAGGCTTTGTGATTGCAGGGATTATTAGAAGACTTGGGGATTACACAGGATACTATCAGGGTGAATTGTGATAGAATGTCAGCTATCTATTTGGCGAAGAACCAAGTATATCATGCACGTACAAAGCACATTGATGTTAGATTCCACTTTGTTCGAGACATCTTGGATAATGAAGATGTTATATTGGAGAAGATCCACACAAAGGATAATCTGATAGATATGTTGACCAAAGTTATCACTGGGGTGAAATTTGGTTATTGTTTGGAGTTATATTGAACATTCTTCGGTGTTAGGAGCCTCTTAGAGGCCATTTGGGTGAACTACGTGACGCTTGATTCCTTGGACAAGAGGATACGTAGGCAGTCATTATTGATGCAGCCAGTTTGATGAGTTGATACTGACATGTTGGAGATTGTTCATATTCTCATTTGGTTCCCAACTTATTATGGATCGAGTCTGTTGTCGTGGATTGATTTCACTTCGTACTGGACGGAACAAGTAGAATGTTTGGTTGGTATCGATGTCGGCTCAGTTTTGAGGAAACTTCATTGAGGTGGATAATTGTAGAAACGACGATGACGACGATGAAGTTTAGGAAAAACGGAGCAAACATGCACTTGGGTGTTGTCCGGTCGACCACGGGGCTTAGCCCGGTCGACCGGAAACGTGCACACTACAGAGTGCATTTTTTAATCTCTGGTCGGTCGACCACGAGACTAGGCTCGGTAGACCGCAAATCGTGTAATTGTCAGGCTGAGTTTCCTGCCTTCTGGTCGGTCGACCGCGCACTTGTTGGCGGTCGACGCTGACTCGAGTATGGGCATTGGCTTGGTTTCCTGATCTGTTTGGGATTGGTGTTTAATATAAATACAAACATGATTTGTTTAGGGTTTGTATCTCTAAAAAACCACAATAGAGAGACTTTTGAGCTGTGTGATTGGGAGATTTGGTGAGAGATTTGAAAGGTTTGTTTAAGAGATTAATTTGTGAGTTTTGAGTGAATTTATAATCTCTATTTGTACCCTCTCTCTAATAGTAAAATCCATCCCCTCCTTGCCATGTGGACGTAGGCACATTACCGAACCACATAAAATGTTTTGCATTGTTAGGTTCTTATTTTACCTATTGGTTGTGATTCTATCTCAGTTTGTTTGTGTTTCTTCGATTCTGCTGCGCACAACAGACATGATAGGAGACTTTTACAAAGAATAAAAATAGGTTAGCTATTTAGAATATAGGTACACTTATCAGAAAGATAATGGAATTAGTATATATCATTCTTAGAAGAAAGATAAGTATAATTTGTTTACAAGAGGTGGACAGGTAAAAAATCTAGAGAAATTAAAAAGATGGGATATAAACTTTGGTACGTGGGAAAAGAAAAGAATAGAAATGGAGTGGGAGTACTTGTAGATAACATAATAAAAGATAGTTTTGTAGATGTAAAAAGAGTAGGAGATAGAATTATACTAATAAAAATTATTTTGGGAGTAGAGATTATTAATATTATTAGTGCTTACGCTCCACAGGTAGGGTTACTCAGGAATGCTAAAAGGAATTTTTGGGATAACTTAGATGTATTGATTCAAAGAATTCCATCATGATAGAAATTATTTATAGAGGGAGACCTTAATGGGCATGTTGACAAGCATAATAACCGATATGAGAGGATACATGGAGATTTTGGGTATGAAATTAAGAAAGATATGAGAGAATCAATTTCAATAGCGAATACACAGTTTAGAAAAAGTGATGAACACTTAATAACCTTTAAAAGCGGATCCAATAGTAGTCAAATAGAATTTTTTTCTTACTAAAAGAGTGGATAGTTAAAATGTAAAGATTGTAAAAGTACACCTTAAGAGATTTTAACTACAGAATATAGACTGATGGTATTAGACTTTTCTATTAAGAAGTGGAGTAGGAAAACTAATATGAACAAAAGATTAAGAACTAAATAGTAGAAATTAAAAGGAGAGAACTTAATGCTTTTTAAAGATAAGATGATGAAAGAAGATATATAGAATATAGATAATGAGACCAATAATATATGGAATAGTATGTCCTCTTGTGTTAAAAAGGTGGGTACGGATATTCTAGGAGAATATAAGGGTTGTCAGTTAAATGATAAGGATAGTTGGTGTTGGAATGAAGAAGTGCAAAAGAAGATTAGGGAGAATAAAATATTATATAAAATTTGACAAAAGTATAGAAGCAAGGAAAACTTTGAGAAATATAAGTTAGCTAGGAAAACTTTGAGAAATATAAGCTAGCTAGGAAAAAAAGCAAAAAGAGCAGTTAGTGAGACTAAATATAAGACTTATGAAAATTTCTATAAAAAGTTAGAATCTAAGTAGGGAGAAAAAGATAGATATAAGCTTAAATGAGAGAAAATAAAAGTAGAGACTTGGATAATATTAGGTGAATTAAGAGTGAAGTCAAGAGTTCTTGTAACTGAAGAAGAAATAAAAAAGAGGTGAAGAAGTTACTTTCATAAAATGATAACCAAATAGGTGATCAACATAGAGAATTTAACCATATAGTGAATGATAGAAATCATAGATATTATCGAAAAATTAGGATCAATGAGGACAAAGATGATCTAAAGAAGATGAAAAGTGAAAAGGTCATAGGATCGGACAATATCCCTATTGAAGTTTGAATTTGAAAATGTCTTGAAGATGTAGGATTAGGATGGTTGACCAAATTATTTAATAAGATGATTGAGACAAAGAGAACACCCAATGAGTGGAGGATTACTATGTTGACATATAAGAATAAAGGCGATATACAAAGTTATCTAAATTATAATGATATTAAACTCATGAGTCATACGATAAATCTTTGGGAGAGGGTAACTGAGCAAAGATTAAGAAAAGAGACAAATGTATCTGAAAATCAATCCCTTTTTATGCCAGGGAGGTCAATGATGGAACCTATATATATTTTAAGACAGTTGATGGAGAAATATATAGGTGATCCTCATAGGAGCTTGAGGATAGATGATTCTCATGGTTGTTTGATAATAGAAGAGTGGGAAGAGTCGACAAAATGGTGGAAATTAGGAAAATGATGAAAATCAAGAAGCTGGCAAAATAGCTCTGGCCGGTCGACTGATGGACTAGCATCGGTTGACTAATGAAGCTTTATCAGTCAACTGGTTAGTCATCATCAGTCGATCGATTCGACCGCAAGCGATTATAGGAGTTTCGGGTCGGTTGACTGATCGAACATGATCGGTCGACCAACAACATGCACGATTATAGGGTCTGGAACCTCGTTCTGATCGGTTGACCGATGCATCCTTATCAGTCGATTGAAGGAGGTTGATCGGTCGACCGATAGTGATACTTCGGTCGACCGATAGTGGTTTCCTAGGCCGAATTGGATTCTTGTTTTGGGTGAATCCTAGTTGGGTTTATCCCGGATATTTACCACTTTGCCACCCACGTTGTTTAATATATAAATAGAGATTTTTTAGGGTTTCTAAACATCAGAGGAGAGTTTAGTGAGGATAGAGAAGTTGTTGTTTATTCTATAAAGATTGTGAGAGAGAGATTTTGTAATCTTTTATTCTTCATAAACTAGAGAAGGTATTTTCCTTCGCCAAATTGAATTGTTCTTGTGTTTGCTGTTCTTCTTCTCAAAACCTACCTTTGGTAATTTCACGATTAAAGGTGCTCACACGGTAACTCGTATCAAGTTGGTATCAGAGAAAATTAGATATTGTGAAGCGGTATCCTATGTATGGTCCTTACTCGATCGCAATATAAGAAGTTAGGCGAGATTCTTGTTTCTTTGGAAGAAGTCCAGAAGTCAAGTAAGAAGAAGAAGATGGCTAAAAATGACAATTCATCCAGACTTGATGCAGGGGAGAAACAGATCGAGACAATTAGTTCGACACTCATGAAACTCATCGATCTCATCCATGGAGGTGACAAGAAGGTTGAATCTTCATCGAGATCAAAGAGGTGACCTGTAGTATCCGATGGAGATAGTGAGAATTCAGATTCTAACGAAGAGGTCGAGACCATCAAGACTGTTCCACATCAAGGGGTAAGGGTTCTTACCAGAATTTAAAGATCGATTTCAAAGTGGAGATACTTGTTTATGATGAGAGTGTCAACATTAAGAGGCTTGATGATTGGATTGAGCGTATGAAGACCTATTTTACTTTTTTTATAGATATTCATCTAAGGAGAAGATCCTTTTCACGACACAGAAGCTTTCTGGACATGCTTTGATATAGTGAAAGTCCTACTACAAGCAGGAGAAGAAATCTGTGTCGTGGAGCAAATTCAAGGAGCTACTGAGGAAGCAGTTCTACCCAGTGGGATTCCTTGAAGGGAATTGATACTAGTGGTATGACTTGCGCCAACAATTCAATCAAACCATTCAAGAGTACACTACAGAGTTTCAACAGCAAGCTATGGTCCTCAACATTACGACAGAGGAGTATCCTGTTTTTATGAAGTACATGGCGAGTTTGAATGAATACATTTGGAAGGAGATGAAGTTGTTCATGGTTGAGTCGATTGCGTAGGCGAGTGTGATAATCATATTTTATTACAATTTTATACCCTAATTATCTATTTTATATGAATAAATATACTACTAATAATTGTTTTTATCTTTAATTGCAGGTTAATGAAGAATAAATCTCAAAACTCTCATCTCTCAACAAAAAGCCCTTGATTTAATGAAGAAATGAAGCCTATGAAGCCAAATGAATTATTTCAAATATTTAATGAAGAAATAAATCAAAGCCCAGTGGAAAATCAAGAGAAAATGCTAAAGTCCAAATGTTGAAGCCCAAAAAGCCAAGAAAAGTCTAAAGGCCCAAGCCCAAGAACAAACACAAGAGGATATTCGGACAACAACCACAAGCAGGTCCACATTGATGCCAGCATCGATGGGGGCATCGATGCCAGCATCGATGCCTGTATCGCCAGCATCGATACGCCTATTGATGCTGGTATCGATACCATCAGCCAGGCAGTTACAATCCAAAGGCTAAAATTTGTTATTTTTGGATAAGATTTCAATCTAATGGCTCTCATTCACTGATGTTTACTATAAATAAGGGTAGAGAGTGAGGGGTTAGAGGTGTGAAAAATTTTGTAACTCCATTTGGAGAGGAGGGCTACTCTTAATTGAGAAGGCCTTCCAAAAATTATAACTTTTGTTGCAATTAATAATAATAATTTTTCTTCACTTTAAATTTGTCTTTTCTCCTCTTTGTTGAATGATGAGGATGGAGATGAAGAGCAATTTGAAGGTTTGTATTTTTTTATTTTTCTCTTTTATTTCTTTTTAGTAATTTCTTTATTATTGCTTATTAGTTAGATTTACATTCATACTTGTAGTGTAGATTTATTTTCTTATCTTTTTATTTCTTTTTGCACTTTAATTTGTAGAGTAGATTTATTTTCTTGTATTTAATTTTTATAATTTATTTTGTAGTTTAGATTTTAATTCTTTATAGTTAGATTTAATTTTTGTTCATAGTTTAGATTTTTCTTTTCTTTTTTTTTTGTAATTAGTTCTTTATCTTCTTGTTTTTATTTCTTAAGATGTGAAATTAATTCTTGTAGGAATCTTAGAATTGTATGATGCTAGTCTAATTTCCTTTATATTATGCAAATTATTCTCTTACACTTAAAATATTCATGTTTAGGATAATCAACTAGAGAACTAATCGGTAGAAGAAGAATTTGATAATCTATGCTTATCTTAAATGGTTTGATAGGTTATGCTTATGAATTCTAGGATTACTATCTTGTTGTTATTCTTATCATGAATAGTAATTTTAACTTAGATGATAGATTATACTTTCCTTAAATGGTTTGATAGTCTATGCTTAATAAATCTAAGTTGAAATATGTTAAAAAGAGAATAGTTTGTATTTTGTAATTGAGATTAGCTAGTGGATTAAATTCTAGATTTCTCATATCTTAATTGATTCCTCCATCTTGACTTTCTTGAATTTTCTTTTTATTCTTAATTTTATTTCTTGATTTTATTCATTCTTCTTTCTTCCCTTGTGATTTTATTTATTCTTTGATTCTTTCTTCTCTCCTCTAAAATTTAATTTATTATCTCTTGCATATATTCACAACAATCACTCATCATAATCACACTTATTCTTTAATCCTATTTTTGTCACGCACAACACATAAGAACCAATTCTAATAATCTCTTAAAATCACCTTCCTCGTGGGATCGATAACTTTTTATACTATAACTTGATCAATTGTGCACTTATAATTTTGGTACATAATTATGCCGCATCAAGTTTTTGGTGCCGTTGCCAGGGAAGGTGCTAAAATAGGATTTTATTATTTTGGTTCTTTAACTTGTGTGTTTTCTTATGAAGGAACCGCTTGGAGCTTGAAAATCTTGGATTGAAGATCAAGAACTTGGAGAATTGCTTTCGGGTAAGTCTTCTTTCTAGCGTTTTCAATTCCACCCTTTTTAGTTAGCTTCACAATTAGAGACAATTAGGATTTAAAAAAAAGATTTTATTTTTGTTGACCATAATAAAATTCACCTTTCACTTGGACATTAACTAACAAGATAATAAATTCAAACAAGAACTCTCTTCTCACATTTGATTGATGTTGACCATAATTAAAAAATATAAATATTTTCTTTTTCTCATCCTTTTTAGTCGATTTTAATTTCTAGGGTTGCATTTCATATAGTTTGTAGGAATTCACCGAAGTGATTGTAGCACTTGATTTGATACATACTTAAAACATTCTTAAGGGCAAAACCCCTAATCAAGATAAGGTAAGGGATTTCATCACCCTTTCCTTAGCTCATAAATCACTAATTCCTCACTTCACAAACTCAAGCCTTCTAAAACTCATTAGACGTTGGCCCCTAAGGACTCGAGTCAATAAGGAACAAGAAATCTTTAAGTGAACCGGCTTAAGTTTTCTCAGATTAGTTGGTGTCTAAGACAAGGTTTAGGGGTTACGTAAAGCGCTCCGTAAAGAACGAGGTACTTAATTGATCTCTGATCACCCTCTAGTACTATCCTTATCTGCTAACTACCTGGGTAAAACTTTAATCTTTTCACTGTATGAGTTTTTGGTTAGGAGCTGGTCTAGTTGAGTTAGGCTAAACCCTAGAATTTGAGTGATTGAAAAGTGATTACTTTGATTTATTTTAGTTAGGTTTTCTCTATCTTTTTCTTCTTTAAAAAAAACTAATTTTCTTTCTTTTCTTAAAAAAAAGTTATTTTGGTGTATGCAAACTTGGGTTAAGGATAATTTTTATCGTTTAATCCATGTTCAACCAATCCAAGAAATAGCAAATTAATCCGTTCTCCAGGATATGTGTTACCCTACCAGAAATGTAATTCCGTCTTGCATAAGGCTCCCCGAAGCAAATGGAGCAAAATTTGAGCTTAGACCGCATTACATAAACATGCTTCCCAAATTCCTAGGAAATGAAACAGAAGATGCATATATTTTTATCTCGGAATTTGAGGAAGTGTGTATTATGATTAAATTGAGAGAATTAACCGAAGATGCGATTAAGCTTAGATTTATTCTATTTGCTCTTAAGGACAAAGCTAAAAAATGGCCGTACAGCTTACCGATAAATTCCATCTTAACTTGGGAGGAATTTGTCACCGTTTTTCTCAAAAAAAAATTTCCTATTCATAAAACGGTGAAGCTTAGGAACAATATTCAAAACTTTAAAATTGTCCTAGCGAAGCCATTCTGGAAATATTTTGACCAATTTAAAGATCTTTTAATCCAATGTCCTCATCATGGTCTAGAGAAATGGCGATTGTGCCAAGTCATATGAAGGATTTGACTATTCTTCAAAAACATCTTTAGAATCGATGTGTCAGGGAGATTTTATGCGGAAAAACACAGATGAAGCTTAGGAATTCCTAGAGAGTCTATCCAAAAAAATAATACAGTGGGAACACTGTGGTGACAGGGTTTCATCAGTTCCCCAATCTAAGTCTAGTGGTCTTTTCCTGGAGTCAAACATTGCTTCTGAAGCAAAGATGGCGACGATTCTGCAGAGGTTAGAAGCCTTAGAAGTTAAGGAACGAGCTCTAGCTCAAATTAATCATATTTCTGCCCCGGGATGTCATAACTGTCAGTCTTCTACTAATGTTTCAGAGGAATGCACTCTCCTAGGAAACAACCATGCATTAGAACAGATGAACGCTGCATTCTAGCGCTCTAGAAATGATCCATTTTCTTCAACCTACAATCCAGGTTGGAGAAATCACCCCAACTTTGCATGAAACCAAGAAAATTCTCTTGGAAATCAAAACTTCATTCCCGCGTCGAACCAACAATTCCCTAGGGGAAATACACTTCCATTCAATGCACCAAACAATTTTCAACAAGCTAACCCAGTTTTTCCAACCCAACATCCTCATCCTCACCAGCCTACAAATCCTTCAAATTCTGATCATGACAAATGTTTGAGTGTCTTAGAAAAGGGTTTAGAAGCTATGATCAAAGCTTCTACATAAACTACCAACATGTTGACCCAGTCATCCACCACTCTAAATTCCTTCATGCAAACAACTGGCCAAGTGCTCAACTCGAACACTCAAGCCATAGCCCGGTTAGAAACCCAACTTAGACACTTAGCCACTGCCGTGAGTGAGAGAGAAAAAGGAAAATTCCCAAGTCAAGCTGTTGCAAACCCTAAAGACAATGGATCCAGTTCATCCCATCCAGCTCATGTGAATGCAGTTCACACTCTAAGATCAGGGAAACAAATAGACAATCAAGTTAGAATGCCACTGGATCAAACCCCTTCTCCCTTCCAACACACTCCTTCCGATGAAGCAATTCCTTCCGATGACCAAAACGCTGAACTTGAGATTGAGCCTGATCTAGATAGGTATAGGCCCGTTGCCCCCTTTCCAGATAGACTCAAACCTAGGAAAAACTCCCCGCAGGTTGAGAAAATCCTAGAAACGTTTAAACAGGTCAAGATCAACATCCCTCTCCTAGATGCAATCGAACAAATCCCTTCTTATGCAAAGTTCTTGAAGGACTTATGCACTAAGAAAAGAACCACCAATGTCCCCAAGAAAGTCTTCTGAGCTGCCAACCTCAGTGAAATTTTTTTGAAACCCATGCCGTTGAAATATAAGGACCCTGGTTGTCCCACAATTCCATGCGTCATAGGTAACACTCACATTGATAAGGCACTTCTAGACTTGGGAGCCAGCGTCAACCTCCTTCCTTATTCAGTCTATCAACAGCTAGGTGTAAGAGAACTTAAACCGACAAGATGCACTCTACAGTTAGCTGATAGATCTGTAAAAATTCCCAAAGGAGAGGTAGAGGATGTTCTGATCAAAGTTGGAGAGTTCATTTTCCCTGTTGATTTTATTGTCTTGGAAACGCAGCTCGTTTCCAATCTCAAAAGTCAAATCCCCGTCATTCTAGAAAGACCATTTTTAGCCACCTCAAATGCTTTGATCAATTGTAGAACTGGTCAGATGAAACTATCTTTTGGGAATATGACTATTGACCTCAATATCTTCAACCTAGGAAGGAAGCCTAGTGATCCATCTGATGAACCTATGGAAGTGAATTTCATTCAAGGAATATCAAGTGAACAACAAGAGGGAGAGTGTGATTCTGATTCAAATGCATCTGATTTAATGATTGAGGAGCTTTCTGATGACGAACTAGAGTTAGAACCGCTGGTCAATTATGTTTCTACTGTTGACTGGCAACGAGAACCTTTGGAGATAGAACCCCGAGTCTAGCTTCGCCCATCTGTGGAGGAACCCCCTAAGTTAGAGCTCAAACCTCTACATGAAAATATAGAGTATGCCTACTTAGGGGAGAACGAGTCTTTACCAGTTATCATTTCTTCTGATTTGACTACCGGTCAAAAGAAAGCACTCTTAGATGTTTTAAGAGAGAATAGGGAAGCCATTGGATGGACCATGGCTGATATCAAAGGGATTAGTCCAACCATTGTTCAACACCGAATACATTTGATAGATGATGCCAAACCTACTAGAGATCCTCAACGTAGGTTAAACCCAGTGATGAAAGAAGCCGTTAGGAAAGACATTCTGAAATATCTCGATCATGTGATCATTTATCCCATTTCTGATAGTTCATGGGTAAGTCCGGTCTAAGTTATTCCAAAGAAATCTGGGATGACCGTGATCCAAAATGAGGCTAATGAGCTAATTCCCACTCGAATCCAAACTGGATGGCGAGTTTGTATTGACTACAGAAAACTCAACTTAGCCACTCAGAAAGATCACTTCCCTCTTCCTTTCATTGACCAAATGTTAGAGCGTTTAGCAGGACATGAGTTCTATTGTTTCCTGGATGGATATTCAGGTTACAATCAAATCCCTATCGCTCCAGAAGATCAGGAGAAAACCACCTTCACTTGCCCGTATGGAACATTTGCATACCACATTCCAACGTTGTATGATCAGTATTTTTTCGACATGGTAGAGCGATTTCTCAAAATTTTCATGGACGACTTTTCCATTTTTGGTGACACGTTTTCCCAATGTTTGCATCATCTTAAACTGGTCCTAGAACGGTGTAGGGAGAAAAATCTGACTCTCAATTGGGAGAAATGTTATTTTATGGTCAAACAAGACATTGTCTTAGGACATGTAGTTTCCAATAGGGGAATCGAAGTGGACAAAGCTAAGGTAGATCTCATTTCCAATCTCCCTCCTCCCAAAATAGTCAAATATGTCAGATTGTTTCTTGGTCATGCTGGTTTTTACCGATGTTTCATCAAGGATTTCAGCAAAATTCCTAGACCCTTGACCAATCTCTTAGCCAAGGATACATCATTTGTCTTCTCTCCCGACTGCCTCAAAGCTTTTGAATATCTAAAAAAGAAGCTAACAATAGCTCCTATCATTTATGCACTAGACTGGACCTTACCCTTCGAACTGATGTGTGATGCATCTGATTCTGCGATTGATGCTGTTTTAGGACAACGGTTTGATGGAAAACCGCATGTGATCTACTATGCCAGTAGGACTCTGAATGATGCCCAACAAAATTACTCTGTCACAGAAAAAGAGTTTTTAGCTATAGTCTTTGCCTTAGAAAAATTCAGGTCCTACCTCATCGGTTCCTTAACCAAAGTTTTCACAGATCATGCCGCACTAAAGTATCTTTTGACCAAAAAGGATGCTAAAGCATGGCTCATTAGATGGATTATCCTTCTTCAAGAGTTTGACATTCAAATTCTTAACAGAAGAAGAACAGAGAACCCCGTAGCAGATCACCTCTCTCGACTCCCAAATGCACCAACATTAACCGCCCCGATCAATGAACATTTTCCTGATGAACAACTCATACAAATCCAATCTGTCCCATGGTTCGCTGACATTGTGAACTACATAGTCATGAACCAGATTCCTTCTCATTGGTCCAAACAGGATAGATTCGCTGACATTGTGAACTACATAGTCATGAACCAGATTCCTTCTCATTGGTCCAAACAGGATAGATCCTGTTTTCTCTCCCAAGTAAAATACTTTTACTGGGATGATCCATATCTGTTCAAATACTGTCCTGATCAGATCTTTAGAATGTATGTTCCCACTGAAGAAACTAGAAGTGCTCTATCCTTTTGTCATGAGCAAGCATGTGGGGGCCACTTTGGCCTAAGAAAAACAGCTGAAAAAAATTCTTCAATCTGGGCTATACTGGCTCACTCTTTTCAAGGATTCATATGAGTTTTGCAAAACTTATAACCACTATCAGCTTTTAGGGAAGGTCACTAGAAGAAATATGATGCCCTTACAACCCATCTTATCTGTTGAACTTTTTGATCTGTGGGGTATCGATTTCAAGGGACCATTTCCAAATTCCTTTAGAAATGTTTGCATTCTAGTAGCTGTCGAATACATGTCAAAATGGGTTGAGGCGATAGCTTGCAAAACTAATGACAACAAGGTCGTTGTCAAGTTTTTGAAAGAGAACATTTTTGCACGGTTTGGAGTACCCCGAGCGATCATCAGTGACAACGGTACACATTTCTGTAACCGTTCCTTTGAGGCTTTGATGAGGAAATATTCAATCACACACAAATTGTCAACTCCTTATCACCCCCAAACCAGTGGTCAAGTAGAGGTCACAAACAGGCAGATCAAACAAATCTTAGAAAAAACAGTTAATCATAACAGAAAAGATTGGTCTGTAAAATTATGTGATGCTCTGTGGGCATATAGAATAGCTTTCAAGGCCAATTTGGGAATGTCACCATATAGACTAGTGTTTGGAAAAGCTTATCACCTACCAGTGGAGTTAGAGCATCGAGCAATGTGGGTAATAAAACAATTGAATTTTGACTCAGACTCGGCAGGTAAAAACAGATTGCTCCAAATAAATGAGTTGGAAGAAATTAGAAATGATACATACATAAACTCAAAAATTTACAAAGAGAAAACCAAGATTTTTCATGACAAATCAATTTTACGAAAAAATGTCTCTCCATGACAGAAAGTTTTACTGTACAATTCAAAATTGCATCTTTTTCCTGGAAAACTGAGATCAAGATGGGCAGGTCCATTTATTGTAAAACAAGTTTTCACACATGGGGCTGTCGAGATAGAAAATCCTAAAAATGATGACATTTTCAAAATTAATGGTCAACGTCTAAAACCATTTTTGGAATTTTCTACGCTCGGAGAGGAAGAGGTGTTGGTTCTTCATGAACCTCATTATCTGTAAAAAAAACAATAAAAATAAAATGAAAAAACATCTCTCTTATTTGATTTCTTTATCCTCATACTAACAGTAATTGTAGATCCTTATCATCATTGTTGACCGAACAAATGTAAATTCTTCAATTCTTATCTGCTTTACTTTGTGCATCAGCGAATTTGCATTGAGGACAATGCAAAATTTAGGTGTGGGGGTGAGAAGTACATATTTTCCTCTTTATTTTATTATTTTGTTGCATTTTTGACATAGTTTTTTTTATATTAAAAAAATATATATAAAAATATTGTCACTTGCCAAATTAATAGAGTTAAGTAATAATTGATCTAATTGATAGATTTTAAATCTTCTAATTCCTAGTTAGTGACATACTCAAGTTCACCTTTTATGATAACTCCAAATAAAATTCTTAAGAAATGATTTTTTAACTAGTATACTTTATTTAAGTCTTACCTTAGACTTTTAATTAAAATAATGAAATTTTTGCATGCTTAACTTAGAGTTGAAAATATTTTTCAAGTTATCTTGATTTACACATTTTTTCAGACTATATATACTTACACACATATATATATATTAAAAAAAACTAACCTTATAAAAGAAGAGTGCGAAAAATGGGCACCAAAAAGAAAAAAAACTCTTAAATTCAAGATGATTCTATCTTATAAAGCCTAAGTTGACCGAGAAATTAAGCCCGATGAGTATTTCTATACTTAATGACCTAAGCCCAATTGGGTTGGGATTCATTGGCCCAAAACTCGTTAAATGGTCACTTAGAAAGCCCGTTAAAATAGAAAACAATCAACAAGAATTAGAGAGTAAAGAAAAAAATTATATACATATATATCTATAACACTAACTATTTTTTTATATATATTGTTGTTTTGTATATATGGTCTTGAAAAACAATTTTTGATCAAGAGACTTGAAAGTTATTTAAAACAAAGAGTTAGTATGTTCTTTTCAAATATTTTGAATTAAATCTCTAAGATTTGACTTCGTTTGTATTGCTATAATGAAAAAGATTTTCTAAGAGATTTACATTAGAGTTATATATAAAAACATTTTCTTGATTATTAACTAGCTTCAATTAGAATATCTAAATATATCAAAGAAAAGTAGTTATTTACTGACTTATTTAACTTGGCAAGTTGACCGAATTTTGTGGGTATATTCACTGCAAACCCTCACGAGACTACAATTCATCCACTAGGATAACCTAGAGGTTTAAAGGCTTGTTGTATGCGCTAAATATAACCACGATTCCTGCGAAAGTGAGTTAGGATTTTTTTAAATTTTCTTTGCTAGAGGACTAGCAAAAGTTTAAGTGTGGGGGTATTTAATAATCATATTTTATTATAATTTTATACCCTCATTATCTATTTTATATAAATAAATATACTACTAATAATTGTTTTTATCTTTAATTACAGGTTAATGAAGAATAAATCTCAAAACTCTCATCTCTCAACAAAAAGCCCTTGATTTAATGAAGAAATGAAGTCCATGAAGCCAAATGAATTATTTCAAATATTTAATGAAGAAATAAATCAAAGCCCAGTGGAAAATCAAGAGAAAATGCCAAAGTCCAAATGTTGAAGCCCAAAAAGCTAAGAAAAAGTCCAAAGGCCCAAGCCCAAGAACAAACACAAGAGGATCTTCGGACAACAACCAGAAGCAGGTCCACATCAATGCCAGCATCGATGGGGGCATCGATGCTGGCATCGATGCCCGTATCGATTCCAGCATCGATACCCCTATCGATGCTGGCATCGATACCATCGGCCGGGCAGTTACAATCCAAAGGCTAAAATTTGTTATTTTTAGATAAGATTTTAATCTAATGGCTCTCATTCACTGATGTTTACTATAAATAGGGGTAAAGGGTGAGGGGTTAAAGGTGTGAAAAATTTTGTAACTCCATTTGGAAAGGAGGGCTACTCTTAATTGAGAAGGCCTTCTAAAAATTATAACTTTTGTTGTAATTAATAATACTAATTTTTTTCCACTTTAAATTTGTCTTTTCTCCTCTTTGTTGAATGATGAGGATGGAGATGAAGAGCAATTTGAAGGTTTGCATTTCTTTTATTTTTCTCTTTTATTTCTTTTTAGTAATTTCTTTATTATTTCTTATTAGTTAGATTTACATTCATGCTTGTAGTGTAGATTTATTTTCTTGTCTTTTTATTTCTTTTTACACTTTAATTTGTAGAGTAGATTTATTTTCTTGTATTTAATTTTTATAATTTATTTTGTAGTTTAGATTTTAATTCTTTGTAGTTAGATTTAATTTTTGTTCATAGTTTAGATTTTTCTTTTCTTTTTATTTTTGTAATTAGTTCTTTTTCTTCTTATTTTTATTTCATAAGATGTGAAATTAATTCTTGTAGGAATCTTAGAATTGTATGATGCTAGTCTAATTTCCTTTATATTATGCAAATTATTTTCTTACACTTAAAATATTCATGTTTAGGATAATCAACTAGAGAACTAATCAGTAGAAGAAGAATTTGATAATGTATACTTATCTTAAATGGTTTGATAGGTTATGCTTTTGAATTCTAGGATTACTATCTTGTTGTTATTCTTATCATGAGTAGTAATTTTAACTTAGATGATAATTTGATAGGTTATACTTTCCTTAAATGGTTTGATAGTCTATGTTTAATAAATCTAAGTTGAAATATATTAAAAAGAGAATAGTTTGTATTTTGTAATTAAGATTAGCTAGTGGATTAAATTCTAAATTTCTCATATCTTAATTAAATCCTCCATCTTGACTTTCTTGAATTTTCTTTTCATTCTTGATTTTATTTCTTAGTTTTATTCATTCTTCTTTCTTGCCTTATGATTTCATTTATTCTTTAATTCTTTCTTCTCTCCTCTAAAATTCAATTTATTATCTCTTGCATATATTCATAACAATCACTCATCACAATCACACTTATTCTTTAATCCTATTTTTATCACGCACAACACATAAGAACCAATTATAATAATCTCTTAAAATCACCTTCCTCGTGGGATCGATAACTTTTTATACTATAACTTGATCAATTGTGCACTTGCAATTTTGGTACATAATTTTTCCGCATCAGAGTGTGAAGGCTATTGTCTTTGAAGGCAAGAAGAAGAAGAGCAACGAGACAAAGGGAGATGCCAAGCAAACTGGAGGCAAGTCTAGTGGCACCCAACCCAAGGAGGAGAAGAAGAAGGGTGATCTAGGAAAAGCAGGACTGACTTGTAATTATTACAAGCAGACAGGGCATGTCGCTGATCGGTGCTAGGAGAAGTATCCTCATCTCAAATTAAAGGGGTTGAAGAAGAAGGAGGAGAAAAAGGCATATGTGATAGCTCAAGGCCAGAAAGAAGTTCCAGGGATGATGGTGCCCAATAGCAGTCTCAACCTTATGGTAGGGAAGTAGGCCGTGAAGGAGGACGAAGATCCCGGAGAGCTGCTCTTTGTTCTCAAGTTGCAGATGAAGACCAGCTTGATTGATGCCATAGTTGATCCAGGAAGTCAAAAGAATTAGATATCCAAGGCCTTGGTTCAGAAGCTGGGTCTGAAGACGGTCAAGTATTCAAAGCCCTATCCTTTAGGGTGTATTCAGAAGGAGGTGGGGCTGATTGTAGTTAATCAATACACTTTCAGATTTGCACTCTATGAGTCATATATTGACGAGGTCATGTGCGATGTTGTTCTATTGGATGTTTGTTAGGTCATACTGGGCAATCCTTATTTGTGGGATAGTTACGCAATCTACGACAGGTGGGCCCAGAAGTACACGTTCACCAATGACGACGAGCAGTTTATATTTCGGTCGACGTCTCTTCTGCAGGAGACAAGCTTAGTAACTGTGACTCAGGTGAAGAGGCTAGTGAATGCAAGCAAGAAGTTTGTCTTATTGTTCATTAGACCTTACGAGGAGCAGCTGAGTAGAGTATGCTTGACTACCTTGAGCAAGGTTTAGGAGGGAGATCTTGAAAGGTTGAAGGCTAAGTATGCGGACTTATTTTCAGACATCACTAGACTACCGCCGAGATAGAGTATGGAGCACGAGATTATGTTGATGGGAGAGAGGTCTTTGCCAAATATAGGTCTTTACTGCACATCCGTACAAGAGTCCGAGGAGATAAAGGGGAAAGTTCAGGAGCTTCTGGAGAAAGGAGTGATAGTGCCAAGTTGTTCATCTTACAGGTTGCTAGTGTTATTGGTGCCCAAGAAGGATGGAGGCTTGTGCATGTGTGTGGATTACCAGCCGTTCAACAAGATAATGGTAAAGAATCATTACCCACTACCACAGATCGATGATCTTATAGACTAGTTGGAGGGAGTGAGGTTCTTCACAAAGTTGGATCTTAAATTTGATTACCATCAGGTGAGGATTCGAGAGGATGACACTTGGAAGACTGCGTTCAAGACCAAGCAAGGCCTGTTTGAGTGGTTGGTGATGTCGTTCAGGTTGTGTAATGCTCCAACAACCTTTATGAGGCTAATGAATGATTTGTTGTGACCTTTTATAGAAGATTTTGTGATAGTTTACCTTGATGACATCTTGGTGTATAGCAGGACCTGGGAGGAGCATTTTGTTCATATCGAGAAGGTGTTTGAAGTGCTGCGGGATGGTCAGCTGAAGCTCAACAGGAAGAAGTACGAGTTTGGGAAGAACGAGTTGGTGTATCTCGGCTTCATCGTGGGGAAGGGCCAGCGGAGGATAGATCCAAGCAAGGTTGAAGTAATCACGAAGTGGTCGACACCTAGGACGGTAACAGAGGTGCAAATCTTCATAGGGGCTTTCCATTATTTGCGCAAGTTTATTCATCACTTGTCTACTTATACGACACCTCTATATGTCCTTACTAAGGCTAGGGTTCAGTTTAAGTAGGGGTGGACACATGAGGAGGCTTTTCAGTTACTGAAGAGGAAGATCTCGGAGGTACTAGTGTTGGCATTGCCTAATTAGAGAGGACCTTCGAGGTAAAGACTGATGCTTCTAGTTATGATATGGGCGCTGTGTTGATACAAGTTAGGAAGCTAGTATAGTACCATTCTGAGATGTTTACTGGTGCTATTCTGAACTATCCTACTTACGATAATGAGTTTTATGCGCTCTACTAGGCGATCAAGCATTGGAGGGTGTACTTATTGGGTAAGGAGGTGGTTGTGCACTCGAATTACAAGCCATTGGAGTTTCTACATGCCCAAACAAAGCTACAACAGACACGACACATGAAGTAGATGTCCTATTTGATGATGTTTAACATCGTCATTAGGTACAAGAAGGGGGAGACTAACAAGTTGGCCGATATGCTATTTCGACTACCAGTGAGAGCTTTGTTGGTGGCCACGCGTATTCAGCCCTTGGTTTCTTTAGAGTATGTGCAGATGTACACATCCAGCAGAGACTTCAATAGTGTGTTCGAGCATGTGAAGGCTGGTCAGAAGGGATAGTATGAGCGTGGAGCAGATGGTTTATTGTATCGTGGGATGTCACTTTGCATTCCAAAGGATGGTGATCGGTTGTAATGGATTAGAGAGGCACATACATCACGTATGCAATGTCATTTTGGAATTTAGAAGATGCTTCTTGATTTACGATGCAATGTCTTTTGGCCAAAGATGTTAGAGGATGTTACCAAGTATGTTGGAGGGTATAAGCTATGTTGCATATAGAAGCCTTCTAACAGGAAGAGGGGATTGTATCTACCATTGCCAGTGCCTTCTAGACCATGGGAGAGTATTTTTGTGGATTTCTTAGGAGAGTTGCTAACAACCAAGTGCAGGCATGATTACTTGTTCATTGTGGTGGACCGGTTTAACAAGATGGTGATCTTGATTCCTTATACGAAGACAGTGACGGGAGCGGGTGCAGCGCAGTTGTTCTTTGAGCATGTGTGAAAGCACTTTGGTTTACCAATTTTGATTATTTTGGATCGGAATAGCAGGTTTCTCAGGCACTTTTGGGAGTCTTTGTGGAGTTTGATGGACATCAGCTTGAAGAAAAGCATGGCCTTTCATCCACAAATAGATGGGCAGACAGAAGTAGTCAACTAGACTATGGTTCATATGTTACGGGGGTATAATTTTAGGCATCCTATGGCTTGGGATGAGAGCTTACCATATATTCAATTTGCTTTTAACATGGCTATTCACGGATCTTTGGGAAAGTCACCATTTGAGACGTGTTACAGGTTTTTACCTCCAAGTCCGTTCGATTTAGTATTCTCTAGTGAAGCTATGACCAACGGCAAAGAAGGGAGTGAAAGATAGAGGGCTCAGTGATTTCTGAAGAAGGTTGCGCAGATTCACACCGCCGTTGAAGCATAATTGAAGAAGTCACAAGCAAAGTACAAGACGAAACATGATCAACATCGCGTTCCTTGTAATTTTGGCAAATGGGACTTGGTTTAGCTGAAGTTAGGTGTGACGCCCCTGGTTCACACAAGGCTACAGTCCAAGGTAAATCTAAGGATGTCAAACCTACCATGCACCCACACAGTGCATTAATACATTTCACCAAGCCCAATAATATCCTCTAGTAGAATCAAAAAGAAGTGTAGGTACAAAATAGGTAAAAGAATATGATAGTAATGCAATGAACATTATGAATCCAGAAGAATAGCCAAATAATAATATCATGTCTCAAATAAACAAAATAAAATATATCTGAAACGGGAACAAGTGTAATATGTCTTAATACATCGAGCCAAATAAAGTATCTCTAAGGCACTTGCCCTTCACAAAAATGAAATACAAACTCTAATGTCTGAATAAAAATACAAACTACAGTGGAGCCTCTAATGGTAAAATCATACGACGGTTACTATGCTAGAACTCCGTCATCCCGCGGCTCTCCAAAACCCTGAGCTGCTTGAAAAAGAAATTTAAAACAAAAAGAATAACAACAAGAGCATCAGAGCGCTATAACAAGATCACCTCCATCCGCCCCCAGGGGAAAGGCTACTAGATGAAATGGAGGCTTAACCTATTAAGCATAGTCTACCAAATCATTTTCCCCGTATCTAATAGAATTAATATTTAGACACCAATAAAGCAAGTTGTAGTATGTCGAGCGAAATAATCCAAACAAGGAAAACTTCATGTATATACCATATGTCTCAAATTGTGGATACCTAAATATTAACACCGAGCTAAAGATAAATAATCTAAAGGAAATCAATAATTAGAAACCCACAACATGAGATTGATACGTCGAGTGAAATAATCCAAACAAGAAAACCCTCATATATATACCATATGTCTTAAATTATGAATCTCTAACCATTGATCCCAACTAAAAAGTAAAGAGAAGCAATTCATGAAAGTAAACTACAACTCCAACCCTCACACATGGTGAGCTATGTCAAAACTCAGACTACCCTCGGGTAGTTGGCACAAATATAAGTAGTATCATCCAGCATAATCATTCTCATAAAACAGACTGTATCTGTCAACCCTCAAAATCATACCCTATTCTTGGGTAACTAGCATAGGAGGAAACTACAACTGTGTGTGTGTGTGTGTGTGTGTGTGTGTGTGTGTGTGTGTGTGTGTGTTTATTAAATAATGATACTCTTGTAACGTTCTCATAATATCATATGGATTTAACGTCCTTACTCAATCATTCTGCAGCAATAAGTTTTATCTTCCCTATTCCGGATGATGCATCCAAATGATCGTACAATTGAATGAAGGTGTATTAGCCCAATCCGAAACCAACCCGATCATCTTCGAGTATTGGTACCGCCAAGGTCTCATTACGGGAAAACGTCCAAATACTCCTAGTGTGGTACAACCGATATCTCATTACGGGATAAACGTCCACACTTAACATCCCCAACAGATAGGTTATGCATTATCATGTGTTATGCCAACAACTATCAACTCAAACATGTGTTATGCATCTCAACTATGCATGTATACTCAATTTCAAAACATGTATTCAAGTGTTCGTGCATGTATCTCAATGTACGAACCTATATCTTGTGTTCACATACACCTCAGGTGTTTAACAGACCATAAATATCATAATATAACTTATTCAGATCGGGAAATCCCCTCGAAATCAGCGAACATGAGACAAAACATGCACAGGCTCGGATATGCCTGGTGGTGGACCACGCCTTGTGTGGCGATCGACCGACCAGAGGTTCTCAACCCGCTTACTGCAGGTTCGTGTTTGTGTGTGCTTTATAATTCTAACTTGTTTAACTCATTGTAAAACTTGTATAGAACGTTTCAAATACTAAATTAACATCTGTGAAGATTATTCAATGCATGAAATAAGAATCACAATATTAAATATTACATATAAACCCTAAACATGCATGAAAACATCAAAACGTCAATACAATCATCAAAACTAAGTTAAATCACATGTTTAATTATTTTCAGATCTTATTTTACTTCTGAAAGTTCGTTTATAATCTTTTAAACACAAAGATTTAATCTTTAACTCATATATTATAAAAGAACTATTTTATACTCAAAATAGTTGATCAGGCTCAATAAATCCACATTAAAACACAATAAAACATCAAACTAGGGTTTAAACATATCCTAAGCATGATTAACATAATTAAAACAAAATTAAAAATAACATTAATGATTATGATCACATTTCTATCATAAACAACAATAAAACTATGTAGATCTAACATTTGTTTACAATTTAATATCAAAAATCTAATCTTTTTCATAGTAGATTAAGTTCTAAGCATTATATCTGTCATATTACTTCATAAAATATGTTTATAAACTATGGGTAAGGTTTGGATACAGATGATCTTGTCTTAATCTCATGTGCTAGCCTCTGAAATAAACAACAAGCAATCCGAAAGTGCAAACAACCCGTTCTCCCTTGCCAAACATCAATGATCTCACCCTCGTGTCGGTATTTTGCTTCACAAAGCTCACAAAACTCACAATAAATTGATCTAGGGTTTTTGAGGGGAGATTGTGGCTACTAAGATTTAGAGATATTATCAAAGAGAAGAATTTCCATAAAGAACACATGTATTTATAGAGGCAAACCCGAAACAAAACCTGTTTGACCCGAACCAAGAAACCTAGTCTGATTGGGAAAACCACCTTTGGTATTTTGGCTGTAATTTTTTCCTCCAATCTCAGAATAAGGTGATTTAATATTTTTTTGGAAATATGTTATAGAGACCTACAACTTTTGTCTTTTAAGGTTTTTTAGATTCGAACTGAATCAGTGTGTAAAACATATATACTCTTAACTGATCGTTTTTCTAGATTTCAGGCTCATGTATATAGTGCATGATTTCACTCCTATATTCACATATATTCATTGAATTGATCTCAAATCAATTTCTAGCATATTCAAACATCAATAAATGTTATTTATCACCATATAACATATTTATTATTATTTATCACTATATTCTCAAATTAACGGGGTTTTACATTCTTCCCCCCCTAAAAGAAATTCATCCCCGAAATTCTGTAATTGTATCTTAGAGATTAATAATACCAGAAAAGCATATTGAGGGGATAATCCAGACAAATAAACCCTCACATACACATCTTGTATCATTAATCTCCAGATATAAAACATAGAAATATCTACACTTAACAATCTAGAATGAAAATATTCCCACTTAACCCCAAATTAAGCGGAACTAGTACGTCGGGCGAAAAATCCAAACAAAGAACCCCCTATATATATATACCATGTGTTCCGAATAATTAGGAGCTAAGTGTTAATACCTTCATTCTAGCGTTAAATATAACTATAACCATATAGATAATCATGAACACCAATCAAAATCAATTAATTTACTTACTCAAATAGGTAGGGTAGTCACAAAGCATATTCTCCTCACGCTCCCAAGAAGCCTCCTCAGCTCCTTTCCGGTTCCATTAAACTTTAACCAAATGTATCACTTTGTTTCTAAGCTTCTTGTCCTCATTAGCAAGAATACAAACATGAATCTCTATCGTAGTCAAATCATCATGAAGCTCGATCTCTGGCATATCTAACACGTGCTGCTGCTCTTTGTCACGTATATTCTTCTTAAGCATCGAAATATAGAAAGTATCGTGTATACTCGATATCAATGCTGGAAGATCTATCCAATACAAAATCGCTCCAATGTGCTCAAGAATCCTGAATGGACCAATATACCCCGAGGAAAGCTTTCTCCTTCTGCCAAATCATTGAACTCCCTTTATCGATGACACTTTCAATGATACATAGTCCCCAACCTGGAACTCTAACGGTCGTCTCCTCTGATCTGCATAGCTCTTTTGTCTGCTTTACGCTGTAAGAATGCGCTCTCAAATTACTATTACCTTTTCTGTGGTCTGTCTTATGAGTTCTGGTACAAGCAATAAGCTATCCTCTGGTCCTACCCAACGAGTAGGCGATCTACAAGTCCTCACGTACAGTGTTTCATATGGCGTCATGCCAATAGTCGCTTGATAACTGTTGTTATAAACAAGCTCAATCAATGAGATGTGATCCTCCCAACTACCCTGGAAATCAATAATGCATGCCCGCAACATAACCTCCAACACTTGGTTAACTCTTTCCATCTGTCTGTCTGTCTGTGGGTAGAACACACTAGAATACGACAACTGGCTACCGAAAAAATTCTGGAAGCTCATCTAAAAATGTGAAGTGAAAACTGAACCTCGGTCTGATACAATCATCTTTAGAACTCCATGTGGTCTCACGATCTCCTGAATGAATATCCTCGCATAAGTTTTTTCTGTATAAGTCATCTTCACTAGACGATACTGAATCACAAACTCATAATCCTTGATAAATTCTAGAATACGACATGGCCAAAAATCAAGTACTATTTTTTACTTTAGCTTGATCTACTGCAATGCCCTCATTGCTGATAACATAACCAAAAATCTGACCTCAGATAGCCAAGACTAGCATTTACTAAACTTAGCGTATAACTGATACTCCTGCAAAGTCTACAATGCCAAACGAAGATGCTGCGCGTGCTCTACCTCTAATCTCGAACAAATAAGGATGTCTTCGATAAAACAACCACAAACTGGTCTAAACATAGACGAAAAATCTGGTTCACCATATCCATGAATACCGCGGGTGTATTGGTCAGCCCAAATGGCATGACAAGAAACTCGAAAGACACATATCGAGTCAGAAAGGTGGTTTTAGGAATATCCATTCTCCACACTCACAACTAAAAATAACCAGAATGAAGATCAATTTTTGAGAAATGTTGCGCTCACCGCAGCTAGTCGAACAAGTCATATATCCTCGATTGTGGATACGTGATCCGGGAAGTGACCTTGTTCAACTCATAATAATCTATACATAATCGCATGCTACTGTTCTTCTTCTTCACGAAGAGGAACGGTGCTCCCATAAAATAACTCCGACAAATAAAACCCTGGGTTAACAACTCATCTAGCTGAGTCTGTAGCTTCCTTATTTTAGCAAGTACCATACGATAGGGTGCTCGGGATATTGGTATTGTGCCCGACTGCATCTCGATCAGGACTCAACCTCTCTCACTAGAGGTAATCTAGGTATGTCTTAAAAGACATCCTGATACTCTGAGATGACTCCGGTCTCGCTCAAATCTGCACTCCGATCCTATATCATCACCTCCTTAACGTATACCAGAAATAACTTCGCATTCTGGTTACCCTATGAGGTTGCTACTATCTATTCAAACTCATCGAATGCTCACAAGCTGATTGTCTTTGTAAGGCATTTTATACTAATGTGGTAGGATGATAACTAATCCATATTAAGAATAACATCAAACTCAGACATTCGCAGGACGATCAAATATACCACAGACTCAGACTTGCCTAAACTGACGACACATCTCCTATAGATACTCTCTAAGAGAGACACCTCTCCCAAAAGAGTAGAAACTGATAATGGAATGCCTAAATTCTATGCTACAAGCTGAAGTTTAATCATGATATCATGATAGATAAAAGAATGTGAAGCTTCTGAATCAACAAGATGCGAGCTGGAAAGGAAATCACTAAAAAAACTCCGCGTGCACCATGATCATGCGGTACGACTGCATAAACCCTGCCGGTGGCTGGCCATTGCTACGCTGATGGCGGTGGAACATATAAGATTGTCTGTCCCACAGGAATCCCCTGGATGACATGAATCTAACCTACTGGCCCCTCAATCCTCGAGACGGTTGGAGGTGCCTCAAATCCTCTGCTGCTGGCCATAACCGTAGCCGTGAGACTGCTGACTCTGACCTCTGTCATGGTGGCCTCCTGCTGGTGTACTGCAATAATCCTTCACTCTATGTCCGATCTTTTTACAATTGTAACATGTACGCTAAATTCTGGGTTGTTGCACGCTCTCAAATCATATTCTAGGTTGTGCTCTCTTCTTATGCTATCCTTGTTGCTGGCGGTAAAAATCCTTACCTCGTTGCTAGGGCTCTCTAGATTCCACAATAGGTCACTTGGCCTTGTCTTTGTCACTATGTTGGTCATGATTCCATAATTAACTACATGCATATTTCCTTGCTTTAATCGGACTAGCTCTACTGCTTGTCAAAAAAGCAAACAAAATTCTTCCAAATAAGTGGTGTTCGCTACTCCGGTGAAAATCTAAAGTCGGTGTCATCCTCCGGTGCTATCCTCCGGTGATATCCTCTATGCTGAATACATCTAACTCTACTTTAGTACTGAGTCCATGTTAAGAAATCTTTACATATTTCTTCCATTTATAGGCTACACATGAATCCGATGTGCCCTGAACCTATGATGCTCTCAGTGTCTGATGTCTTTCTTATTCTTACAGAGCTCATCCTCCTGTTCTGTAGCTCTATCAACAGCTGGTTGTGGTGATGGTGAAATTATTGGTATTACTCTTCAATAGGTACGACTGATACAACTGGTGGTGGAACTCCAAAAAATGTAACATGATTCGTTACTCGCTCCTCGAGTGTTTCTAGTCTCTGCTTCTACAATTGGCGTTATCGAATCGATCAGATATTGTGGAGCCTACTGCAGCTCAGGCTTTGCTTGCCCAGCTCTCCGGGTACGAGTTTTATCTCAACTGCATCATCATCCCGGCATTTATAATATCAAGAGGGGAGCTTAGTAGACACAGTAAATGAGCTCGCAGACATATATACATAACATAACATATCACATAGTATTCACGCAAATATTTTTCAATCAAAGTAACATAGTCATAAAAATTTTCGAGGTATACGTATTACGTCCTCACTCATTCTAGGAATTCCTAATGGACTCTATACATGAATCCTAGGAAACTCTATCCTAACTCCATGACTAGACACAGGATGATACGAAAGATGCTATAACTAGAGCTCTGATACTAACTGTTACGCCCCTAGGTTCACACAAAGCTATAGTCCAAGGTGAATCTAAGGATATCAAACCTGCCATGCACCCACATAACCCTTTTGACTGCTATCTAATGATCCATACCAGGGTTGCTTAAGTATCTGCCTAATATTCCAACAATGTACGCAATATCCGGACGCGTACATAACTGAGCATACATTAGACTTCCTACAGCCGAAGCATAAGGAATCTTCTGCATTTCCTGAATTTCAAGGTTACCTTTAGGGCACTGATTGAGACTAAACTTATCTCCTTTAGCAACAGGGGTGTCACCTGGTCTGCAATCTTGCATGCCAAACCTTTTAAGTACCTTATCGATATAGCTCTTTTGTGATAATCCAAGAATACCCCGAGAGCGATCTCGATGTATCTGGATCCCTAATATAAAAGAGGCGTCCCCAAGATCTTTCATCTCAAAATTCTTTGATAGAAATCTCTTGGTTTCGTGCAACATGCCTATATCATTAGTGGCAAGCAAGATGTCATCCACATACAGAACCAGAAAAATATACTTACTCCCACTGAACTTGTGATATACACAGTCATCAACAATGTTCATCTCAAAACCGAACGAGATAACTATTTGTTGAAACTTATGATACCATTGACGAGGAGCTTGCTTGAGTCCATAGATGGATTTCCTTAATTTGCAAACCATATTCTTTGGGTCTCCTGACACAAAGTTTTCTGGTTGCACCATATAAATCATCTCATCAATGTCTCCATTGAGAAATGCAGTCTTAACATCCATCTGATGTAACTCAAGATCATAATGAGCAACAAGTGCCATGATTATTCTGAAAGAGTCTTTCGATGAAACCGGAGAGAAAGTCTCTGTATAATCAATGCCTTCCTTTTGAGTATAGCCTTTAGCCACAAGACGTGCCTTATACCTCTCCACATTACCATTTGCATCCCGCTTGGTTTTAAAAATCCATTTACAACCAATTGGTTTTGCACCTTCTGACAATGGGACAAGTTCCCAAACCTTATTGTCTTGCATAGACGTGTGCTCTTCATTCATGGCATCAATCCACTGTTGAGAGTTAGAACTTTTCATAACCTGAGAGAAGTTGATTGGATCATCTTCCAATATTCCACTACTTTCCTCATGTTCTTGAAGAAATATAATATAATCATCCGAAATAGCATTTCTCCTTTCTCTCGTGGATCTCCTTAATGGCACTGGTTCTTGAGGTTGTTGAGTTTGTTCTTCTGGAACATGGAGTTGTTCAACATTATCATCTTGAGGTTTCAGATTTACTTCTTGAGCAACAACAGGTATAGGAACCTGAATATTGTCAAAAGTAACTATATGGATTAGATCTGAAGCTAATTCCTCCTCAAAACTAATGTCTCTAACCTTATTTCTCCCTCCAAACTCAACATCCTCAAAGAATGTTGTTGTTCCCGTCTTAAGAATATTCTTTAGTGTGGGATCATAAAACTTATAGCCCCTAGAGCGTTCAGAGTACCCAATAAAGTAGCTGTTAACTATTTTGGAGTCTAATTTCTTTTCATTTGGTCTATAAGGCATTGCCTCAGCTGGACATCCCCAAATATATAAATGCTTTAAACTGGGCTTTCGACCAGTCCAAAGCTCATAAGGTGTTTTAGTAACTGCTTTACTTGGTACTCTATTCAGAATGTAAGCTGATGTCTTTAGTGCTTCTCCCCAGGGAGACTCTGGTAAAGAAGAATGAGCAATCATACTTCTTATCATATCATTAAGAGTCCTGTTTCGTCTTTCAGCTACACCATTCATGCTAGGTGAACCCGGCATGGTGTACTGTGGGGCGATACCGCATTCCTCTAGGTATCTAGCAAATGTTCCTGGACGTTGTTCACCTAAACCATCATATCTACCGTAGTACTCACCACAACGATGTTCGCGGGGAAAACTGTTGTCTTTTTCATTGAAATAATCGTCATCTTAGATTACAAAAGATCCGGTCCTTTTTAGATCCGGTTACAATTAAATCAAGGAAAAATAAGAAAAATTACAACTTTCCTTTTGTGAACAAATCGTGAGCTCCTGTTTTGCGGTCGCTCGCTTTGTGGGTTCTTTGCCAACGCCGGGGTTAATCCGTGGACCACCGCGCGATCTAGATCCGGTCGGATCTACACGATTTGACGGGTATTATTCCACGAAGGGAATAATAGCCGGGAGGGATTAGTCCACTAAGGGAATAATCGCTCGGATCTCGAGATCTAAGACCAAGCTTAGATCTGGAGTGTGATCTCGTGTAGATCTCAGATCTGTTCTTTCTTCCTCTCGAAATCCTGCCTTTTCTGACGCGTATGCTCGCCGAGGATCAGATCCGAATGTGCAAGTCTTCAAGTCTTCAAAGCTCCCAGTTCGCTCTTCAATCCGGCAGAGTTTTGGCTCTTGAAATTCCAACCTTTAAAAATGAGCAATGCCTAGCCTATTTATAGGCTCTCTGAACTATGCCCGCGCACAGGAAAACGTCGGCCACCTCTGGGTGGCCGGCACTGTGCCGAGCCACCTTGAGGTGGCTCGGCTCTTGCAGTAAGTCTGATTCCTGATTTGGCAGTAAATCTGCTTCTGAGTTCGAGTCCGAAACTGATCTTGATTCGATCGCGATTCGTCCGAGTCCGCTCTCGGTTGGATGACTCGTTGATTCCTCAACTCGTTAGCTTGATTCTGCACGCGTGTGGATTCATTCCGTTGTTTGCGTGCGATTTGTCGATCTCGTCGCCTCGTTGGTTCGTCGGTTTGTGCCGAGCTGTGCTAAGGGACCTATAAGCAGTTTTATATGCCTACAGATACCCCCTCCAAAGTATTTCAGTCTCGTTCTTTTATAGAAGAGTCTGGAATACTTTGGATATGATTGTCCCCCACCTTCAGTCGGTGTAATGAGACCTTGGAATGATTTCCGTTCTTGATTCCTTCGATTCTCCAGGCTTTTCGGTGCTTTGTCGAAAGTCTGTAAGAGTTCCGGTGCTGCATTTATTGTCTGACCGTTTGTCGGAATTTCGAACTTGAAGTCGATTCCTGTTTTCTAACTTTTAGCTGACCATTGATTGTGGCGTCGAGTCTTTATGCACAACGCGTTGTCCGGCGTAGTGTGGTTGAGTTATCCTTAAGAATATTTATAAACAATATTCTCCAGGAACTTCTCAAACCAAAAATAGGGAATAGTTTATACTCATATACCTTATTGGAGTATTAAGAAGCAGTTTATACTCGTATACTTTTCGGAGTATTAAGAGCAGTAAATCGGCTCAAAAAATCTTCCGACTCTTCCGAACAAATGGGAGAGGAGTGAGTGAATGATGGATTGAACCGTCGCTCGATTTGAAGTCATTTCGATGCTCGGTTTGGCTTCAATTTGGATTCTAGTTCAAAACCGGTCCGGTCCGGTTCGGTTCGATTTGGTTCAACCCGGTTCACCCTATAAAAAGGGGTCTTTTTCTTTTTCTTTTCCTCCACCTAGGGCCGGCCCCCCCTCTTGTCTATTTTTTGCTTTTCTCTTCCCTCAAGCATCCGATCTCTCTAAAAATTTGATATTTGTCTTAGATCTAACCTTCCTTCGGATCTTTGACTGAGAAATCTCTCGAAACTTCCATATTTAGAGTTTCCTTCGAGCCCCTCGAGCGCGTGGTTCGAGCACCTTTCAAGATCTAGTTTTTGTCGGATCCTCGAGCCTTTCCTCAGGTATATCCTTCATAATTTCAACATTTTTTTATGCTTTATTCAATTTATGAATTTGTGGGACCACGGGTGAGGGTTCGGATTATAATTTGGCGCCTCGAGCTTATCTTTTAGGGGATAAAAATGTGATTTTTTTTTTTAGATCTGACCTCTTGATTTCTTTTGTAGGCCATTATGTCGCGAGTCTCGAGAGGTCGTTTTCCTGCTGCATCGGCTGATGGCGTGCTTCCCTCATATGCTGGTGAGCTACTTTTTTGGCATATTCGCAAATTTACAAATTAGTCCTCTTTTTTCTGGATATTCGCAAATTGGTCCCTTTTACCCCCGTTGTTCTCCTTGGTGAGGCAACCGGGAAAAGCCTTGATTCTCCTTGGTGAGGATCGACGCTTTAAAGATGGGTTTTGCTTGGTCAAAACCACATCTCATAATAAAGGGGGCGTTTTGACGCTGCATCGTGCTTTATAAGGCAGGGATATATTGTCGATATACCCTATCTTATAAATGCGCAATGTGGCCAAATCGTCTCGCCCTTTATAAGGTAATGACTCTATCTTACCAATTTGTAAGATGAGTTCAATTTCCTTTTATATCTGAAATTAACAAACACTTAACTGCTTGTTTTCAGTGGAATATCCTTCCGGAGCCTTTTCATCGCATGCGGTGAATGGACGTCGTGACGAATATTATTCGACGTCTGATGACTTTTCGCCCATTCCGCTTACTTCTCAGTTTGGTCCGGGCACGTCGCCGGAAGTTGCTCAAGTGGTGAGGGAAGGTGGACATCAAGCCCTTCGTCAACTGATTACAGATGCGCCTCTCGTGAAGGATGCCGGTTCCGTTCAGTCTCTCAGGAAGACTGACTTCTTGTTTGGCGACTCTACCAGAGATCCCGATGCAGCACTTATTGAAGCTGAGCAGTGGCTTTACAAGACTGGCAGTCGTTTCATGTATTTGCCGAAGATTCCTCGGCACCGTTCCTTGACTGAGCTCAGACGCCAGGCTGTGAAACGGGAGATGTCGTGGCGTTTGACAGAGGAGCATGAGAGCGTCCACTGCGGCTATATTACTCATCAGGCAGTTCCTGGTTCGAGCAGGGATCACATTGTTGGACTGCGTCCTGGAGTACTGGGGCTAGATACTCCGCCTCGTAACGAGTTCCTCGCCTCTGCTTCTACCTTGAGGAATCGCCTTGCTAACTTAGGACGGGAGATGCCCGCACCGCGCCACAGATTCTATGGTTGGGTCCATTCTTTGGACAGGTTTTGGTAGGCTCGCATGACGAAGTACGTCTTGAGCCGATGGAGCGAGGAGTTACATGCTTGCGGTCTTTATGCAGCCATTCGGGCCACCATGCATGGTTTGCCTACAAGCGCGAAGCATTTCTTTGCCCTATGCGAGCTTTATAATCCATATTCCAACACTTTTCTGACCAGGCACGAAGAGTTGGGCTTGACTCTTCATGAGATGCACAAGATTTCTGGCTTGCCCATGGGACAGATGCTATACCAGGAGTACTTTCCTTCCAACCATGAGTTGAGTCAGCTGAAGGATCGCATGCCCGACCGCTACGAGACCTTATGGGACCTCACTTGTCATTATCACATTGCTTTGGCGCAGTCTAAGCCCCTAGCGAAGAGGACCAAAGCAAATGTGAGCCTGAAGCAGTTCGCATCATATTTGTTCAGGAATCTGGAGAGCCATTCTGGCCAATCTATTTGTGAACTGGCACCGCTGACTCCTTCAGAGGTTAATGAGCTGCTGAAGAAGACTAACGCCCAATCCTATACCATTAGCAGTCCTGAGAGTGGCTTTCCTGCAGGGACTAAATTCAGATCGTTCTTATATCATGCGACCACACCGATTCGTCCGATGACTCTCCTTGCCGGTTATCTCGCCATCTGGTTGAAGAAATGTGTGGTCCCGTATCAGTCTGGTGACGCTCTGCCACTGGAAGTGCTCTATCCTGCAGTTCAGCTTGCCTACAAGAAGGAACTTTCGCTTCTTCCGGTGATGGTTGCTAACATTCATCGAGGGCTTCGGCAGATTTCTGGTGCTTTTACACGGAGAGATGATGATAAACCGACTCAGATTCCTACCATTAAGGTGGAGCTTCCGTATATTTATTTGATGGCTTGGTTCGTCCTTCATCGTTCCGATGTGATGTCGGTACCGAATGCCATAGACCAGTCTGTTCCCTTTCTACAGCTGCTTGAGAATGGCGAGTGGGAGGGCCGAGGATTCCCCGATATCAGGCGTCAGCTACAAGTCCACAAGTGCTGGGCATTCTCCACTTGCTTCCCACAGTTCTCCAGCCGGTACGGCGAGTGTTTGATTGATGAGGAGAAGCCGAGGGAGTATAGGACTTATTTGGATATGGGCTGCTTTAATTGGCTAGTGAACATTAGGCCGGGTTACCTGACTTTCCGGGTGGGGAACCAGTGCTTCATAGAGCCGTATCTACCTTGCCGATTCGCCCGCTAGTTCGGTTATGACCAGCTTTATGTTGGGAACCCGCGCCAGCAGCTTCGGGCTCATGGAGGTCTGGTGGACGGGCCGACAATTCCCTTTTTGCAGCCACTGTCCTGAGAGCCTATAAATAGGCCTAGAGATGTTCATTTTCAGAGGTGGAACTTTCAAGAGCCGAAACTCTGCCGGATTGAAGAGTGAACTCGGAGCTTGAAGACCAGAAGACTTGCACATTCAGATCTGATCCTCGGCGACCATCCACGTCAGAAAAGGCAGGATCTCGAGAGGAAGAAAGAACAGATCTGAGATCTACACGAGACTACACTCCAGATCTAAGCTTGGTCTTAGATCTCGAGATCTGAGCGATTATTCCCTTGGTGGATTAATCCCTCCCGGCTATTATTCCCTTCGTGGAATAATACCCGCATAATCGTGTAGATCCGACCGGATCTAGATCGCGCGGTGGTCCACGGATTAACCCCGGCGTTGGCAAAGAACCCACACAAGCGAGCGACCGCAAAACGGGAGCTTGCGATTTGTTCACAAGAGGAAAGTTGTAATTTTTATTTTTTTTTCTTTGATCTAGTTGTAACCGGATCTATAAAAGACCGGATCTTTGTAACCCAAGATGACAATCATTTCAATGAAAAAGATAACATTTTTCCCCACGAACATACATCCAGTGATATTGAACTGGTCCTGCAATGCGGGCTTCGTATGCTAAATGTATTATGAGATGCATCATGACCGTGAAGAATGAGGGAGGAAATAGTATTTCCATTTTACACAGTGTATTGGCAACACGTCCCTCTAATTCTTCAAACTCCCTGACATCAATCACCTTAGAGCATAGTTACTTGAAGAAACTGCAGAATTCTATTACCACCATCGCGAGTTCCTTGTCAGCATGTCGCAGCGCAACCGGGAGAAGTTGATGTAATAGAATATGATGATCATGTGTCTTGAGTCCCAAAATATTTCTGTCCTCAATATGTACATTTGCTGAAATGTTTGAAGCATAACCATCCGGTGTCTTCACAAACTTTAGAAATAAACACATATTGTGGACCTCATCCTTCGATAGTGTGACACGGGAAGCTGGGAGTTCAAACTTTCCGTCGCCCTTATCTATAGCTTGCAGTTTCGGACGAATGTTCAATTCTGCTAGGTCTCGACATGCCCTTAAGTCATCTTTCGATTTTTTTCCCGTCCTGCAACAAAGTGTTCAAGAGATTCTCGCATATGTTCTTCTCGATGTGCATGACATCTAAGTTGTGACGTATTTTTAAACTTCTCCAATATGGCAGCTGATAAAATATGCTGAATTTTGACCATCCATGCGGAAGTTCGGTGCCCTTTGAGACACGCCTATGCGACTGGATATTGCGAGGCTTATTTCCTTTCGATTTTCCCTTGAGAAATAGCTTACCCTTTCCCTTTCCCTTCTATTTTTGCTTCAATATTTTTCTCCTAACCCCAAATGGATTTTCTTTGTTGAATCTTTTTTTTCCAAATATTTTTCTAGGTAAAGGATATAGAAGCTCAAATATTTCTTCTCCGGTCAGCCTTGGTGGTGCCGGTCTACTTTCTGGATTGCCGTCGAACTTTCCTACTAACTTTCTGAACTTGTGCCCTGTAGGCAACCATCTTCTGTGTTGCCAATAACAAAACTTACGGCTATACTTTAGGAACTTTCCCTCATAGTCTGACATGCAAATCGGACAAGCAATCTGACCCTTCGTCGACCATCCAGACAGGTTAGCGTATGTCGGGAAGTCATTAATTGTCCACATGACCATTTCCCACATATAGAAAGACTCCTTACCATAAGCATCATAAGTGCTGATACCTTTTTCCCAGAGAAGCTTTAGGTCGTCAATTAATGGTTGGAGGAAAACATCGATGTCATTTCCAGGAGAATATTTTCCAGGGATCAAAAGTGACAGTATCATGTACGGTTGCTTCATGCACATCGACGGCGGCATGTTGTACGGTGTCAACAACACTGGCCAGGTAGACCAAGCAGAGCTCATTAATCCAAACGGATTAAATCCGTCGCTAGTAAGCCCCAGCCTAATATTCCGAGACTCTTTACCGAAGTCGGGGTATATACGGTCAATGTGCTTCCATGCCTCACTGTCCGCAGGATGTCTCAGTTTCCCGTCCTCTTTGCGGTCGGTCGAGTGCCATCGCATACTCTCAGCCAGCTCGGCAGACATATAAAACCACTACAGCCTAGGAATAATTGGAAAATATCGGAGAACCTTCGCAGGGATTCTGCTCTGCTTATTAGATGCACCACCTTCAGATGTGCTTGTAGCTTCTCCTTTCCAACGTGATACATGACACGTCGGACATTCCTCCAGAGCTTCATTACCCTTATTGTACAAGATGCAGTCGTTAGGACAGGCGTCTATCTTCTTGTAATCAAGCCCCAGCGTATCAACAATCTTGTGAGCTTCGTAATAGGTCGCGGGGATGCTTTTCTCGCCACCTGGAATGACTTTCCTCAACAAATCTAATAACATCTCAAAATGTGTAACAGCCATCCCACTGAGTGTTTGGATATGAATAAGCCTCAGCATAAAAGAAAGCCTTGTGAACTCCTAACACCCCTCGTATAACAGTGACTCATTTTCCATCAATCGATCTACATCTTGAGACACATCATTAGTGTTGACATCACTCACCGACGGCGCTGTAAGAATATCTTCTAACATATCAGTCGTGTCAACTGTCGGATTGTTGACTTCAGTAAATTCTTCCTCTGATTGTATCACCGGGACGCCTTCACCATGATGACTCCAAAATACATAAGAGCTATCAAATCCATTGATTGACAGATGAAAACTTACGTCACTCCTAACGAGCATTTTACCGTTCCTACAATTCTTACAAGGATAGAAAATCGACCCGCTTAGCGACCGTAGAGGGTTTGTGTCAGAGTAGGCTAAGAAAGCTTCTATCCCATCCTTGTACCGGGTGTCTAGATGTCTTCGATCACGTGGTATGCTCATGAATGATTTGTCTGGAACTGTCCGCATCTAGAATTTAAAAATTAATGGAAGTGAGCATATCCCGACATATATCATTTTAATTTAGGGATGTAAACGTGTGTGTAGAGGACTGCATGTTTGACCGGCTATCAGAGGAAGGCTTCTATCCCATTAGATATGTAAACATGACGTGTATATGTATTTACGTGTGTTCAAGTGTACTTTCAATTCGTCAAAATTTCGGCAGCACCTACCCGCTATTCTCCGAGTACACTACAGTGGGAAGGATATACTCATGCATATCCCTCCGCAATTTGTACATGGAGAACAACGAGTAAGCGCCGCCAAAACTCTGATAAAAAGAAAGTACACAAGAACATAAGTAAATACATATATACACGCCATGTTTACATACCTAACCCGTCCACACTGGACAGATCCAATAAATATTTATATATAAGTCCCCTCTCACATACGCGTACAAAAAAGTTATCGGACCGAACAAGATGGTCTCGTATCCGCCAACGATCCTGTACGCGTATGTGACAAGTAAATTAAAGAGATTATATATAGTATTTATTGGACGGGGTATTCTACGGCTCGAAAATATGAGTGTACGGTGCGTGTAGTTTCTATGTAATTAGCGATATAATAGTTACGCTAACCCCTTATCCTCACCCTCACCCCTACCCTCACCCTCACCCTCACCCTCACCTAACCCTAATCCTAACCCTCAACCTCAACCTCACCATCACCTAACCCTAACTCTCACCCTCACCCTCACCCTCACCTAACCCTAACCCTAACCTTAACACTCAAACTCACCCTCACCCCCACCCCCACCCTCCGCCCTCACCCTCACCGATCTCTAACCCTAACCCTCACCCTCACCCTCACCTAACCCTAACCCTAACCCTCAACCTTAACCTCACCATCACCCCCACCCTCACCCTCACCCTCACCTAACCCTAACCCTCACCCTCACCCTCTCACCCCCACCCCTACCCCTCGCCCTCACCCTCACCCTCACCGATCCCTAATCCTAACCCTAACCCTAACCCTCACCGAACCCTAACTGTGCGGATGAAGCTTAAACTTGGATCTTGAACTTGAATTGTATTGCTTCACTTCATAATTCCACCAACCTCCATTGGATATGATCATAAATGCTCGATTTCATCCATCCTCCAACATATTGTTTGCCTAGAATAGATATAAAACATAAATACTAGACAAACAACATTAGATGTAAATTGTTTGTAAATCATCATTAAAACAAAAGGATCCAACACTGCATACTTGAGCTCGAGAGGTACTACAAAATCTATGATCTTCTCAAGGCCTTTACGCTCGTAGCGCCAAGCGGAGATGAGCCGGTGTACCACCACAGCCAGAATAGGTCACCGTTGTACATTGTCCATCTCGAGTATGAGCTTCGGCTTCCACTCCATCCCTTCATTAGAGATGAATGCATCACTCTTGGGGTATCCCCTTCTCAGTTCACCCCAAATGCAATTGGAGTTTTAGTGGGCTTCGTGGTGATCTACCACCGGGTTGGCGTCCCACCGAGCATGCACCTATTGGGGAGCTTAGTCGACATCAAGTTGATGAGGAGGGATCCTCATTACTTCCTCCACTATACTGGGGGTTGCAAGTTTGTATCGGACACTCCAGAGTCAAACAGAGAATGGAAGGAGCGGTTCGTGTTGGTCTTCGACGCCGACGACATCCTCTCCTCCCCCAACCGGCCTGAGATCAACAAGGACATGCTGAAGCTATGCATCCTTACCACTAAGGACCTTACCACTGAGGAGAGGAGGAAGCTGGAGAAGATCCGCTATTATGTCGGGTCTCTAGAGAGAGGAAATCTCTTTGAGACGGTATCTCTCCACGTGGCAAGCATTTTGATGGTCCTCCCCTCTGAGGCCGACAAGGTGAGGGCAAGTCTGTTGGCCCTCCCCCTTTAAAAAATCCCTAAGAGGAAATTAAGGGGGAAGAATCAAGCTTGGCCTCAAGGCCCCAAAAGAGGTTGGGTAATCTTGACCCTGAGGAGGTTGACGACTTGAGGTTGTGGTTGGCTGAGATCGCTGCCCAACTGGCGGGGCAGAGGGTGAAGGCTAAGAAGGAGAAGAAGCTCGTGAGGAGAAGGTGGTTAGATACGAAGGGTCTAGTGGGCCGAGTGAGCAGGTCCGGGTCGACTCGATAGAAGAACAGCA
>NC_033801.1:98421299-98433201 GCF_001876935.1 Asparagus officinalis | reverse complement strand
TACACCAGAACCATCCCACAGGCCAGACAAGGAGCCTACCGAGACTTTTGGGGGTACCGAAGAGCAAGCAGCGCCCCTTCTAGAATCTTTGGCGGGCGAGACCAGCGAGGAGCAAGAGGACAGCTTTTGGCCTTTCTGCCATTGGGTTTCAGAGCTTAATCCTTAATTCTGTTAGAATGCAAAGGGCATGTTTATTAGAGTGCAGTCGTCCTCTTGTTTGCCCAGGAGAGAATTCCCAGAGGGTGACAGGTTCGTCGCTGAGGCACCTCTCGACAGAGAGAGATCAATCTTAGGGTCATCAACTACCCTAGTTCGAGCTGTTGAATAGTTCACCATCATGAATGACGAGGGGTTCTTGCAGGAGAAGCCAAGCGTTGGCTTGCACCTAGCCCTCAAGGCCTACTTGTTTCAGGAGGCATTGGTGGAGGCAGAGCTATTCAACCGGCTCTCCTACATGTACAACTCCCTGCCTGAGTTGCAGGCGAACCTAGCTAAGGAGAAGTTGGATAGGGAGGAAGCAGAGAAGAGGGTTGCCGTCTTGGAAGCTAAGCTAAATAACAACGAGGCCAGGTGGCGCCGGGAGTTGAACACGAAGGAAAAGCTTCTTAGGGGGTTCAGATCTCATGGCGCCAAGCAGGCGGCTATCATTGAGAAGCTCTAAGGCAAGGTAGCCCGACTGAAGGAGGAGGTTGACTGCCTCCAGCAAGGAATCTCTGAGTAGGATGACCGCCAAACTTCTTTGGAGGGGGAGGTCGAGTCTAAGAGGCACCTCAAGGTGACAGCCGAGGAGGATGCTTGAACGAGTCATCTCTCAATTGAGCATCTGATGCAAGGCCTTGAGGTAGAGCACTCGTTCCACCAGACATCTGTCGTGACCATTAAGGACCTGAAGGATCGGCTCGCTCGCTTGGACTCAGAGCAGTACTGGATAAAAGTGGTCGATGACTAGGCTAGGGCCCCTCGGGTAAAACTAAGGTGGCCTTAGCTTGTAAGGTGGGTTTCGACTGCCTGGCCTCACTGTACCCTCCTGCCTCTCGCCCCACGCCTAACCGCCTTTACCGTACCCGAGTCTATTGTCGTCTCGACCTCCTAAGGGAGATTGAGGTTAGTGGAAGGGGTTGAAACTGGCGTTGGGTGACGATGATGACGATGAATTAGGGGACGACCCCGGAGATGTCCATCCCACTTCCTCTTCTGCTGCTCCTACCCATGCAGCCTCCGTAGAGGACCTCCTAAGCTCTACTCCCAGATCTGGTTGAGAGGCCTGAGGGCTTGTATCTTTCTTTTCATTTTGTAAATATTAACATGCCTTTTTGTAAATATTGACATGGGATAATGTAATAAAGTTTTTTTGAGTATTAGAATAAAGATTTGAACTTTGCTCTTACTCTGGAACTTGCTTTTACTTTTTCCTTATTTTTGCTTTGTTTGCTTGTACCTTTGTTCTGATTTAGAGAACAAGTGTTGCCTGTTGTGAGTTACTCGTGTTATGACAACCCGAGTGTTGAGAGGTCAGGATGACTGTCTCATTTTACACCTTTTGTTTGTGAGATGTTCGTGACTTTTTGTCGAGAAAGACCGGCAAGTTAAAGTGCCTAGGACTTAATGAGAATGCCTAGGTATTTTGGTAAAATGACAACCCAGAGGTTGGGTGCCTAAGTCTTAATGAGGATGCCTAGGTCTTTTTGGTAGAGTGACAACCCGCAGGTTGGGTGCCTAGGTCTTAGTGAGGACGCCTAGGTCTTTTCGGCAAAATAACAACCCGAAGGTTGGGTGCCTAGGTCTTAGTGAGGACACCTAGGTCTTTTCGACAAAATGATAACGTGTAGGTTGGGTGCCTAGGTCTTAATGAGAACACCTAGGTTTTTTGGTAAAATAACAACTCGAAGGTTAGGTGCTTAGGTCTTAGTGATGATGCCTAGATCTTTTTGACAAAATGATAACCCGGATGTTGGGTGCCATGGTCTTAGTGAGGACACCTAGGTCTTTTCGGTAAAATGATAACCCGGAGGTTGGGTGCCTATGTCTAATAAGGATGCCTAGGTATTTTGGGCAAAATAACAACCCAGAGGTTAGGTGCCTAGGTCTTAATGAGGACACCTAAGTCTTTTTGCCGAAGACGACTGAATGGTTGAGCTCCATGCCTTGGGTTTACTCACGATGACACCAAGGTCTTAGGGTATGTGCCTTGGACTTAATGAAGGCACAAAGTCTTTTCAGCAAAATGATAACCCATAGGTTGGGTTCCTAGGTCTTAATGATGACGCCTAAGTATTTTTGATAAATGACAACCCGGAGGTTAGGTGCCTAGGTCTTAATAAGAACGCCTAGGTCTTTTTGACAAATGATAATCCAGAGATTGGGTGCCTAGGTCTTAATAAGGACGCCTAGGTTTTTTCGCCTTACTGGGGATCGAGTTACAAATGCAAGAGCCGACCGTATGGCAAGTGTGCCTTGGGTTTACCCAGAGAAGGCACTAAAAGCTTAGGATTCGTGCATAGATTTGGCATTACGAGAGTGTGAAACAAGAGTAAGTTTCAAAAAGACTTCATTTATAATGAATAAAATTTTTGTATAGAATTATTGAAAACTGATCATGTTGATGACCCACTTATGGCTAGGCTCTGGGGGTCGGCTATCCTAACACGGTCAAGGACAAGGCGACCACGAGCGGGATCTCCTATCCGCCTTGGCTGGGGAGCTTCTCTTCTATCTCCTTATAAGACAAGCTTCTTCAGGTACCCTCTCTTGACCAGGTCCTCAATGCCCCTCTTCAGGATGCGGCAATCATTGGTGAGGTGGCTGTGATCTTTGTGATAGCAACAATACTGCATGATGTTTCAGCTTCATGGATCCGACCTCATCTTAGGAGCAGGCTCTTTAAGGTACCCCTTCTTCTAGACCCTGGCAAGAGCTTCTGCGAGGGAGATGTTGAGGACTATGAGAGCTGGCCTCGGTGCTGATCCCTCCGTCGGTCCCTCCTGTCAGACCGATTAGAGTGGGAGTTGACTCTCGGGGGGTCTCTCAGCCACTCCTACCTTGTAGGGGGGCCTCTAGCCCACTCTAGTGTTTGCGCCACTGCCGGTGCTGCTGCTAGTGCGGGCAGTGCAACTTTGGCCATCAGGTGTTCATAATTGGTGACTGGCTTCTTAACAAGCGAGTTGGCCAACTCGTTGCTCTGTAAGCCAGCCACAAGAGTGGATATAGCGACCGCACTCCCTGGGTCATTAACCTCCAGTATTTTCTCCTAGAACCTCTTAAAGTAGGCTCTAAGGCTCTCTCCAGACTCTTGCCTCATCTGAATTAACACATGAGGTAAGAGCTTCTGTTTGGTGTCAGCCAGGAAGTGATGGATGAACTTTCGGCTGAGTTGCTAGAAGCTGCTGATGGACTTCTTCTCAAGAGCATTCCACTAGAGCTTAACACTCCCCGAAAGAGTGATGGGGAAACATCAGTAGACAATCGCTTCCGATGCTTAGAGCATGTTCATCACATCATAATAATTCTGAACATGCTCGGAGGGGTCTCCCTCACCCTTATACTTCTCCATGTGAGGCATCTTGAACTTCTCACATGGGGCGTTCATGAGATCATCGGAAAGGGGGTGTTCCCCCGATGGCTTCTGTGACCGATCTGTACACCCAGTGGTATCCAGAGGCCCCCACAATAGCAGAGGGGGCTGGAGAGGCACGGTGGTGTAAGAGAGTCTTAGAGATTGCTCCCTTAGTGTGGTCCTTATGGTGACCAGGCTGAGACTCTCACCGGTGACTTTAGGATGTAGGAGAAGACGTCGACGATGTTCCTCTAGGCGAGTAAACCGATGAGGTGGTGACGTCACATACTCGACCCGATCTCTCAGCTGTTTGATAGCAGCATGAGGAATCTGAGGCAGGACTACTTACTGTCCTCTTGAAAGAGGGTGAGCCTCCGATCGTATGTGGAAATCGGTTGAGGAGCTCGCTGGTGAAGGTAGCGAGTTGCTGTTGGAGGGATTGAGAGATTTGATGAGCCATTTCTTTAAGCTGAGCTTGAGTAACGTAGCTATGGTATGGTTCTACAAGGTGAGATTAATCAGCCCCATCCTTAGAACCAGATATATTTTCTCAAAAAAAGAAGGCCCCACAGTGTGCGCCAAACTGTTAATGTTAAATAATCAAATAGTTAAATATATGGTGGGGGTGAGGTTGATTAGGGTCCGCTCACTTCTCTAAATATTTAGTTTTGAGTTGAGTAGCTTCAGCTTGCATAAGTAGCAACTCGTGAGAGGATGGGGCTTAGTTCCCCCATTGTATCTCCGACGATCAAGTCAACTGATGAACTTGAGTGGGAAAATGAAGAATTGTATGAGTTCTTTAGTGTAGTGAAGTATAATTATCAAATATTGCTTGGAAAAATAACCTCCCTCGGTTGCTTAGCAAAAAAGTCCCTTTATGTTGAGAATAGTACTCTATTTATAGTGGTGCTGAAAGGGTAGAACCGTTATTTTGGCCGAGCATAGAATAGCGGTAAATAAATATGAGCTGGCGGCTGCATCAGCACCTACTTTTTATTATGAATGGAATATAATGTCATTTGGGCTTTAAACATATTCCTTCTGAATTTCAAAATATTATGAATGAAATACTCATTCCTTATACCGATTTTATATTATCATATATAGATGATGTTTTAATTTTCTTTCAAACATTTGAGCAACATGTTAAACATTTAGAAGTATTTCGTAACCTAGTATTACGAAATTGGTTAGCAATATCTGCCCTAAAAATAAAATTATTTCAAACCCAAGTTAGATTTTAGGTCATAATATCCGTAAAGGAACAATAGTTCCTATAGATAGAAGCATTGAATTTGCATCCAAATTCCCTGATGTAATAATTGATAATAAACAGTTGCAAAAATTCTTAGATGCTTTAAATTATATAGCAGGTTATTATAAAAATTTGGCACAAGATACAGTTATTGTATATAGTGGATTAAAGAAAAGTGCAAAACCATGGTCAGCTCAACATATTGAAGCCGTACGAAGGATTAAATCTCAGGTTAAATGTTTACTATATATTCATTTAGCCAATATACATTGATACAAAATAGTTAAAACAGACGCGTCTAATATAGGTTACGGAGGTATCCTCAAACAAATAGATCCCAATACAAATAAAGAACAATTAGTTCGATTTACTTTTAGAAAATAGGATAAAACCCAATTTAACTATTCAACAATTAAAAAAGAAATGTTGTCTATTATCAAATGTCTTTCTAAATTTAGGGATGATATCATTAATCAAGAATTTCTATTAGCATTAATTGTAGTTCAGCAAAAAGTGTTATTAAAAAAGATGTTAAAAATCTTGTCTCTAAGTAAATATTTGCTAGATGACAAGCAGAATTTGCTATGTATCAATTCAAAATTGAATATATTAAAGGTAGTCATAATCATTTGCCTAACTTTCTTACTCGTGAATTTCTACTGGGTTCCAATGAGATGAAATAGTCCCTCTTCTTTAGGGAGGGGGAGAGGAGGTAGTAATCAGCAGCATACTTAATGAGCCATACTCCTTTTTCTCAGCCTAATTCTTGGCGTACAATTACTAAAAAGAGCAATAGTAGCAGTCCATCCACTTCCTTTTATAAATGAATAAATGATCTTATCAGCAATGAAGATACTCTTGAACCATTTTCTTCTATAATTAAAAAAGAGGTAGAATGGAACACTAAAAAGTAGTTTGAAATTATTCTATATTTATAAGAAGAGAATATTCATCTTATGAATGATTGTGAAAAACTACGACAGAAATATCTGAATGCAACATATTACCCGACTTTATCTTTAGAGTCTAGAGCTTGGATGAAAACCCTTGTTATACAAAAGGGTATGAAAATAACCCATTTTTGGAGTAACGACAACCATAATGTTCCCCCCAACTTTAATAAATGTATTATTCAGGAAGTTATACGATCCAGAAATTGGGCAATGAGCCCTAATCAAGAATTACCCTCGGTAAAATTCTAAACAACCAAAGAGTTATATCATTTTAATTACTGGATTATCAGCAAGCATTTTATAAAGTATTCTTATATCAGAATCCAAAAAATAAACATACATGGCTAATAAAGCTATGTCCTGAAGCTATTTATAAGAGATTATCATCCTGGTTCTTCGATTGGTGGGTTAATTATGGTGCTGATATGGTAATTTTACCAGAACCCATTACAAAGTTATACTCTTCTTGGATAGAATCTCATCCAGTTATAACAAAATGATATAATAATGAAATTGTTGATAGATTATATGCTATCTATTTCTTTGCTGAAACAGAGATACCCTGGATATGGATGTGGTCTTTTGACACGGATTGGATAGACTCTCATCTTCCTTATCTTAAAAGGAAATTTCATTGTCGATGGTGGTCTGGAATAATGGTTGAAGAATAATAAAACAAATCAAAGAAATAGTTGAGAGAATAATAAGATTCTCAAAAATGTTATAACTCAAGAAGTTCAAAAAGAAAATCCTATGTTGAAAATAGCAAATATGATGAAGAGGAAATACTCTCAAGCATCTGAACCAGAAATACAACAAAAATGCTTAGAATATATGAAAAAATAGTTTTTTGAAGTATTTGACACCAGTAATACTAAGTCAAAAGCACATGTTTAGAAGATATTATTCTTCCAGATGCTCAAGACCCTGATGATGACATTGCTACTATGTGGAATACAGCAATGGGGATCCTAAATGATATTTAGCCAGATAGCAAAAGCAAAGGAGTTGCGTAAAAATCCTATTCTCTTTACTTTTTATAAAGACATTTCCTTTACGAATGATGGAAAGCAAAATAATCAAATTTAGAGAGCGATGGCGACATAAAACGATGGCGACATATCAACTTTAGGCTCACTTTATAAGTGATTACGTGGGAGTACTGTACAACTCTATAAAAATAAAGATAATGTATGAAAGTGATGTGTAAACTTTATAAGATTCCTTCTAAAAGCTTCGAAAGGCTTTTGAAGGTTATATATATATATATATGACAAGGATACCCATTAATCTATATATATATATATATATAGAGAGAGAGAGAGAGAGAGAGAGAGAGAGAGAGAGATTAATGAGTATCCTTATCATAGGAGGGGATTTCCTCCTTGACGCCTCTAAAATTACACGATTGAGCGACATTATGGATAATCCGCTCCGTTGAACTTGATCTACATATTCTAAAACTCCAACACACCAAGTTTAGGGTGAATCCGTCGTCGTTTGACCCTCCATCGAGCCATGTGAAAAGTTCTATTCATTCAAAACCGTTAAAATTGATACGAGTGGATGAATGGTCAAACGACGACGGGTTCACCCCAAACTTGGTGTGTTGGGGTTTTAGAATATGTAGATCAAGTTCAACGGAGCGGATCATCCACAATGTCGCTCAATCATGTGATTTTAGAGGCGTCATAGGAGGAAATCCCCTCCTATGACAAGGATACACATTAATCTATATATATATATATATATAGAGAGAGAGAGAGAGAGAGAGAGAGAAATTAATGAGTATCCTTGTCATAGGAAGGGAACCGTTAAAATTGATACGAGTGGATGAAGGATCAAACGACGACGGGTTCACCCCAAACTTGGTGTGTTGGGGTTTTAGAATATGTAGATCAAGTTCAACGGAGAGGATCATCCACAATATCGCTCAATCATGTGTGCATATAATAATAGCTACCAAGCTAGCATTCAGATGGCACCATATGAACTTCTTTATGGAAGGAAATGTAGATCTCCTATTCATTGGGATGATGTTGGAGAAAGGAAACTTCTTAGACCAGAATTGGTACAACAAGCAATTGATAAAATTCAATTAGTTCGAGAACGTCTTCGCACAGCGCAAAGTCGTCAGAAGAGTTATGCTGATCAAAGAAGAAGGGAATTAGAATTTTAAGTAGGCGATCATGTTTTCTTAAAGGTTTCGCCTACCCGAGGAGTAAAAAGATTTGGAATCCAAGGGAAGTTAAGCCCGAGATTCATTGGTCCTTTTGAAATTCTAGAGCGTATTGGTCCAGTGGCGTACAGATTAGCATTACCACCAGCACTGTCGGGAGTACATGATGTATTTCATATATCCATGCTTCGAAAGTTCATCCGAGATCCAAATGAGATTGTTGAGTTGTCTCCAGTAGAGCTCAAGCCAGATTTGACCTATGAAGAAAGACCAGAACGTATTGTGGATTATAAAGAACAAGTACTTAGACACCGAGTAATCAAATATGTGAAAGTTCAGTGGAATTGTAATTAAAGAAAAAATGCTACTTGGGAGACTGAAGATTCTATGTGAGAGAGATATCCAGAGCTCTTCGAGATATAGGTATGTTAAGTTTCGAGGACGAAACTTTTTATTAGGAGGGAAGAGTGTAGTAACCCAACTAATTAAAGTCTTAAAACTTGATTAATAGAGAATTTTTTCTTTAATTACAGATTAATTAGCTAATTAAGGGTATTTTAGGGATTTTACCCTAACCCCTGATTAATTGCCACGTTAACAGTTGTGTGGCTAAATATCATTTGACGTATTGGTCGGCACCTCTTAACGGAAGAATAAAAGTAGAGAATTCAGAGAAAACATAGGGAAATTGGAAGAAAAAAAAAGAGAAGAAGAAAGAAAGAACAAACAAACAATTAAACAGATCACACCTCTCCTCCCTAACAGAAATCCTGAAATTATTAGAAGGCTTGTGAAGGGAGAAAGGAAATCAAGGCAACAAATCAACATCCAAATTAATTGAGGTATAGTCTCCTTTCAATTTCATAGTAACTCTTAGTAAATTGAATCAAATTTGAATGAATAAGGAAGTTAACTTGTTATGAATGTAAAATGAAGCAATCTAGGGTTTGCAAAAGGACTTTTCTTATGTGTTTATTATGCATGAAACAAACAGAAAAAGAAAAAGAAAAAAAAATAGACTAACCCTAGTTTCGGTAAGAGTCTAACACCGACCACTCTTGGTCGCCGGCGACCCCCCTATCGTCGTCTTGGTGCTTTGGCGAGTCATGAGAAAGAGAGAGAGAGAGAGAGAGAGAGAGAGAGAGAGAGAGAGAGAGGGGAGAAGAAAAAAACCAAAAAAAAAGAGAAAAAAGAGGAGAAAAAGAAATGAAGAAGGAAGAAGGAGGAAAGAGGATCAGGAGTCTGGAGTTGATAAGGAAAGGAAAATTTACAATTAGCCCCTGAACCATAAAATTCTTTTTGAAACAAACCTTATAGTTTGAAAAATGGCTAGAAAATATCTGTTAAGGCCCTGTTCTTTACTCAACTTGTAAACAAGTCCAATCTGAAGAATACAAGTTAATTTTAGGCTTAATAAATTCCCTATAACCCCCTGCATTATTATAAGTTACTAGGAAGTCCAAAAGCTAGTATATGAGAGTTATAAAATTTTAATTAATTGCTAAAGTTAGCCATAGGTTCTGATTGATATTCGGGGGACTAATATTTTGAGAAAGTCGTGACCACTAGAGGTGAGTTCATTTCTCACTAGTATTTTATAATATGAAATTGCATGAGTTTTATATTTGTACATTATAGGTTCTGGTTGATATTCGGGAGACTAATATTTTGAGAAAATCGTGACCACCAGAGGTGAGTTCATTTCTCACTAGTATTTTATAATATGAAATTGCATTTTATATTTGATTTATCTTGTGATAAAACAAATAAATAAATAAATAATATGTCTTTTCATGTATATAAAGATTTGACCTATTTCTGTTGTGGTTTATCTTATAATACGATGTTAGCCTCGTACAATATATCAAAAGCTAATTTGATCTTTATGTAAAATATGAAAAATAACTTTGGCTCTCGTGCAATTTTCAAAGAATTGTGGACTTTGTTATATCTAAAAGTTTTTGATGAAAGATTAGAACGTATTTCAACAGTTTAACGGATTCAAAGATTTTTCGGGTTTAGTATCTGATAAAAGGAAAAGTAAATATCCATAAACTGTTTTAACAGAAATGAGAAGTTTTACCTTGTTAATTTCATCTGAAATATCTGCAAATTCTGATATGCAAAGTATTTCTCATTTCTGCCTGCCATATGGTGAATGCACCTTTATTTGGCCCTTCTGTATTTGGCCTTGGCCCTTCTGTATTGGCCCTTCTGAAATATGTTCTGGCCACTCTGTATTTGGCCAGTAGCCTATGGCAGTGTTAGGTGCATTCGATTCTCGGGAATTTATCTGTTATCTGATGCGGTTTACGCATTCCCTTACTACTGGGCTAAAATTCGTAGCCTTAGTGTGACCTATGGGGTGACTTTTACGTTCATGAAATAACTCATCGAGAAATAAGATTCTGATAATTTGACTGTGAAATTGAGAAAACAACAATTCTCTGATTTTGCCGAAATTAGTAGTTCTTTTCTTCTTAATGTTTACCTTGATTCAAAAAGAGTTTGTTTCTAAGAAATTTCACAGTTTATTCAGTTGCACATGAGAAAGGAAATATAATTGTTGTATTCTTGCTTAAAAATGACAATATTACGATAATTGGATTGTATTATGCTATCTGTGAATTTCTCATGCAAAACTTGAAATTTGTAAATTTCTGAGAACTATTCTTATTACTATTTTGTTAGTTATCTAGGACCTCTAGTGGGAAATGTTCTCACTGAGCGTTAGCTCACCCCGTTGTTTTTAAATATTTTTCAGATCCGTCGTAGCTTCCTATTAGCCGACTTTTGGTTTGAGCTTTTGGCTGAGAGGCGTGATATGGAGAGCCTCTTCTTTTTTATGTTACCTTCAGCACATTTTGTTTTGTTTTGCAAAAATACTTATAATGGTGAGCTTGTGAGTTGTAAGTACCGATCATATATATATAGTTGCTCTGATTTCTATCATCAACAGGTTTATGAATATTTTGAAAATAAACTATGTGATATGAATTGCCAGGCTTGACTCGTGCATAAGATTTGTCTTGTGCACGGGTCGCTGCTGTCGCGTACCCCGTATATTATGAATTTTCGCTGCATATTTTGGGGCGTGACACATAGTCTATCTAGATTTATTTTCCCCGTATCTAAGTAGGATTAATATTTAGAAACCTACAACACGAGACGAACACGAGACTGGTACATCGAGCGAAATAATCCAAATAAGGAAACCCTCATATATATACCATATGTCTCAAATTATAAATCTCTAATCATTGATCCCAACTAAGAAGTAAAGAAGACAGTAAAAGAAATAAGATATCAACACATCGTATTTATAATATCTTTCACTATCACTAGAGAGATAGAATAAAATACCAACACATAATTTTGTATACTTTCAAAAGTAACGTATCTCAGTCATATAGTTCAATGATAGGTCGTATCCATAATCGGCATCTGCCATACTTAGGCTATCAAGTAATTGTCTTAGTGATACTTTCAAAATTAACGTATCTCAGTCATATAGTTCAATGATAGGTCGTATTCAAAATCAGCATCTGCCATACTTAGGCTATCAAGTAATTGTCTCAGAACAACGGACTACCCTGTAGGTATCCTGAACTATGTACATGACTCATTAGTCTCATCATGATCTTAGTGCATAACATGAGTACGAGACGGACTACCAAATAGGCATCCTAGAAATACGGCTCACGAGCCTCATCGCACCCTAGTGCGGGACGGACGGCTAGATCAAGCCTCCTAAAATCCGACTCAATGGCCTATACATGTGGAATATCAACGCACTACCTCATGTAGTACTAAACTAAGCTCATCAACGATCCACCTCATGTATAAACTATGTATATCTGGTATGTCGACGCACTATCCCATATAGTACTAAGCTGTGCTCATCAACAACATCCAACATGTATATGAACTATATCTAATTCAAATATGATCAAATCAAAATT
>NC_033801.1:98412637-98420826 GCF_001876935.1 Asparagus officinalis | reverse complement strand
TGAAAAGCTAATTTGATCTTTATGTAAAATATGAAAAATAACTTTAGCTCTCGTGCAATTTTCAAATAATTGTGGACTTTGTTATATCTGAAAGTTTTTGATGAAATATTTGGAACGTATTTCAACAGTTTAACGGATTCAAAGATTTTTCGTGATTTAGTATCTGATAAAAGAAAAAGTAAATATCTGTAAACTGTTTTAACAGAAATGAGGCGCTTTACCTTGTCAATTTCATTTGAAATATCTGCAAATTCTGTATGCAAAGTATTTATCATTTGATATGTGATCTCGATGTTTTCAAACCCTCAAATAGTCCACTATGGATTGGTTCTGCCTGCCATATGGTGAATGCACCTTTATTTGGCCCTTCTGTATTTGGTCTTGGCCCTTCTGTATTGGCCCTTCTGAAATCTGTTCTGGCCCCTCTGTATTTGGCCAGTAGCCTATGGCAGTGTTAGGTGCATTCGGTTCCCGGGAATTATCTGTTATCTGATGCGGTTACGCATTCCCTTGCTACTGGGCTAAAATTCGTAGCCTTAGTGTGACCTATGGGGTGACTTTTACGTTCATGAAATAACTCATCGAGAAATAAGATTCTGATAATTTGACTGTGAAATTGAGAAAACAACAATTCTCTGATTTTGCCCAAATTAGTAGTTCTTTTCTTCTTAATGTTTACCTTGATTCAAAAAGAGTTTGTTTCCAAGATATTTCACAGTTTATTCAGTTGCACATGAGAAAGAAAATATAATTGTTGTATTCTTTCTTAAAAATGACAATATTACGATATTTGGATCGTAGTTTATTATCTTTGAATTTCTCATGCTGCTATCTGTGAATTTCTCATGCAAAACTTGAAATTTGTAAATTTCTGAGAACTATTCTTATTACTATTTTGTTAGTTATCTAGGAACTCTAGTGGGAAATGTTCTCACTGAGCGTTAGCTCACCCCGTTGTTTTTTGGTTTGAGCTTTTGGCTGAGAGGCGTGATATGGAGAGCCTCTTCTTTTTTATGTTACCTTCAGCACATTTTGTTTTGTTTTGTAAAAATACTTATAACGGTGAGCTTGTGAGTTGTAAGTACCGATCATATATATATAGTTGCTCTGATTTCTATCATCAGCAGGTTTATGAATATTTTGAAAATAAACTATGTGATATGAATTGCCAGGCTTGACTCGTGCATAAGATTTGTCTTGTGCACGGGTCGCTGCTGTCGCGTACCCCGTATATTATGAATTTCCGCTGCATATTTCGGGACGTGACACATAGTCTATCTAGATTTATTTTCCCCGTTTCTAAGTAGGATTAATATTTAGAAACCTACAACACGAGACGTAGTACATCGAGCAAAATAATCCAAACAAGAAAACCCTCATGTATATACCATAAGTCTCAAATTGTAGATATCCAAACAAGAAAACCCTCATTAACACCGAACTAAGAAAAGACAATCTAATAAAACCAATAATTAGAAATTCATAACACGAGACTGGTACGTCGAGCGAAATAATCCAAATAAGGAAACCCTCATATATATACCATATGTCTCAAATTATAAATCTCTAATCATTGATCCCAACTAAGAAGTAAAAAGGACAGTAAAAAAAAACAAGATATCAACACATTGTATTTATAATATCTTCCACTATTTTGTATACTTTCAAAAGTAACGTATCTCAGTCATATAGTTCAATGATAGGTCGTATTCAAAATCAGCATCTGCCATACTTAGGCTATCAAGTAATTGTCTCAGTACAACGGACTACCCTGTAGGTATCCTGAACTGTGTACATGACTCATTAGTCTCATCATGATCTTAGTGCATAACATGCGTACGAGACGGACTACCAAATAGGCATCCTAGAAATACGGCTCACGAGCCTCATCGCACCCTAGTGCGGGACGGACGGCTAGATCAAGCCTCCTAAAATCCGACTCAATGGCCTATACATGTGGAATATCAACGCACTACCTCATGTAGTACTAAACTAAGCTCATCAACGATCCACCTCATGTATAAACGATGTATATCTGGTGTGTCGACGCACTATCCCATATAATACTGAGTTGTGCTCATTAACGACATCCAACATGTATATGAACTATATCTAATTCAAATATAATCAAATCAAAATTCATCATAATCCCCTTCTGATGAAACTGATCCGAACGTGATAATGGCTAACCATATGACCCCCGACTCACCGGAGGTCGAACCAGTAGAAGTTGTTATGGTAGATTCATCCGAGTCTGAGCTTGAGGATCTCGTGGTAGAAGTTCTCCCAGTTGAGTCATCGCCTTCAATCATTATGATTTCATCCGACCCCTCCGACATGGAGTCCGTTGTAGCCCAGATTCCTAGTGATGACCAGAGACTTGCCCCCTCTGTGGGTGAGTCGAGTAGCCTAGGCATTGGTCCAGATCTCGACCTTGAAGGATGGGGGACTAGCGGCATAGATCCAGATCCAATGTCCAATTCTGTTGATAACCAAGACTCAGAGGAGACTGAACCAACTGAGGAGAAGTCTAGTTCCAGCAGCTCCTCTTCTTCAGGGAAATAGAGCATAACTGTTAGGGCAATTTTGTAATATCAGTATATGGGTTCTCGTAGTCACTCTTTTGGTTTATGTAGGACATTTTGGTAGAAAATATGTATATATAAACCCATATACTCAGATATGTGTATGAACTAAAAAGTTAAATATTAAGAATATACTTTTGGTTTGCAAATACTGATTGGTGTTATTATGTTGAGTAATGATTGAGTTCCTAATTACTTAAATTGCATATAATAGATGAGATCTAGAATTTCTCGTGCATCCACTTCCGGGAACCCAATAGATAACAATGCGTTGATGGATCTGCTGCAAGCGGTGACAACTGTAGTCACCAGACAACAAGATCAAATTGATCGTAATCAGACGAATGGTCAAAATGAGGAGCACCCAAAATTAAGAAGTGGCATGGGAGAATTTAAGAAACTATCTCCACCCAGTTTTGAGGGAACAACTGATCCCATGATTGCTGAGCATTGGATCACAGAAATGGAGAAGGTCTTCACATACATGAAATGCCCTGAAGAGGAGAAGGTTGATTATGCAGTATACATGTTAAAAGACCGCGCTTACGGGTGGTGGCAAATGCAGGTCAGGACGTTGGGAGAGAAAGCATACAAGTTATCATGGGAGGAGTTTAAAAAGATTTTTTATGAAAAGTATTTTCCTTCAACTGTTCGCAAACAAAAAGAACAGGAATTTCGAAAATTGGAGCAAGGTGACAAGACGGTAGCTGAATATGAAGAAGAGTTCACTTATCTATCAAAATTTGCCATTCACTTGTTGGGTAATGAAGAAGATAGAGCTCGTCGCTTCGAAGAAGGGCTGCGATCGAACATTCGGAAGGTGGTTAGTGCATTTGAACTCCCTACATATGGAGAAGTATTAAAGAAGGCATTGTTAATTGAGAAAAATAAAATTGATACAAATCCTAAGAATGAGACGGGCAACTCCTACCCAAAGAAGCGATTTTGGCAAGACAATCGCGATGAAAGAAATAAGAATTGGAGAAACAAAAAGCAGAATTTTGGACGCAGAGAAGGGCAATTTCCAAATCAGACAACTTTAAGATGTGATGTTTGTCACAAACTAGGGCATGAAGCGAAAAACTGTTGGAGGAATACCGGAGCTTGTTTGAGATGTGGCCAGAAAGATCACAAGATAGCAAATTGTCCCCTACAACAATCATCTCGGAATACTTTCCAGACTGGCCAGTCCAGTGGTGGGAATCGGTATCCTCAAGCCAAGGCCCGAGTTTATTCTCTAACTGAGAAGGAAGCAGAAGCAAACCAGGATGTGGTGACAGGTACGCTAACTTTTGCATCAGTTTCTGCTCGAGTACTATTTGATTATGGTGCATCACATTCCTTTATTGCTGTGCAGTTTGTTAAGAGAAACAAATTACTATGTGATACCCTACAACAAGAATTGCTTGTTAGTATACCTGGAGGTAGCACATTAGTATCAACTCAAGGTTGTAGGGGTAAAATTTATATTCTCGACAAAGAACTTCCCGTAGAATTAATGATACTAGAAATGCATGATTTCGATATCATTTTGGGGATGGATTGGTTATCCTTAAATCATGCTTCTATTTTATGTCGAGAAAAGAAAGTAGTATTCAAATTTCCTGGCCAACCCGAATTTTGTTTTGAGGGCGGCAAGTGTCAAGAACCCTTAAAAATTATCTCAGCCCTTAAAGCATATCGAGCGCTGAGAAATGGATGTATGGGTTATTTGGCTTCAGTTGAGATGGTTGATGATGGAAAACCAAGCTTGGAAGAAATACCAATTGTCCGAGAATTTCCAGAAGTATTTCCTTGAGTGAGAAAGCATACAAGATATCATGGGAGGAGTATAAAAAGATTTTTTTATGAAAAGTTTTTTCCTTCAACTGTTCGCAAGCAAAAAGAACAAGAGTTTCGAAAATTGGAGCAAGGTGACAAGACAGTAGCTGAATATGAAGAGGAGTTCACTTATTTATCAAAATTTGCCACTCACTTGTTGGGTAAGGAGGAGGATAGAGCACATCGCTTTGAAGAAGGGTTTCGACCGGATATTCAGAAGGCTGTCAGTGCATTTGAACTTCCTACATATGGAGAAGTATTAAAAAATGCATTGTTAATTGAGAAAAATGAAATTGATACAAAGCCAAAGAATGAGACGAGCAACTCCTACCCAAAGAAGCGATTCTGGCAAGACAATCACGATGGAAGAAATAAGAATTGGAGAAACAAAAAGCAGAATTTTGGACGCAGAGAAGGGCAATTTCCAAATCAGACAACTTTAAGATGTGATGTTTGTCACAAACTAGGGCATGAAGCGAAAAACTGTTGGAGGAATACCGGAGCTTGTTTGAGATGTGGCCAGAAAGATCACAAGATAGCAAATTGTCCCCTACAACAATCATCTCGGAATACTTTCCAGACTGGCCAGTCCAGTGGTGGGAATCGGTATCCTCAAGCTAAGGCCCGAGTTTATTCTCTAACTGAGAAGGAAGCAGAAGCAAACCAGGATGTGGTGACAGGTACGCTAACTTTTGCATCAGTTTCTGCTCGAGTACTATTTGATTCTGGTGCATCACATTCCTTTATTGCTGTGCAGTTTGTTAAGAGAAACAAATTACTATGTGATACCCTACAACAAGAATTGCTTGTTAGTATACCTGGAGGTAGCACATTAGTATCAACTCAAGGTTGTAGGGGTAAAATTTATATTCTCGACAAAGAACTTCCCGTAGAATTAATGATACTAGAAATGCATGATTTCGATATCATTTTGGGGATGGATTGGTTATCCTTAAATCATGCTTCTATTTTATGTCGAGAAAAGAAAGTAGTATTCAAATTTCCTGGCCAACCCGAATTTTGTTTTGAGGGCGAAAAGTCTTAACAACCTTTAAAAATCATCTCAGCCCTTAAAGCATATCGAGCGCTGCGAAATGGATGTATGGGTTATTTGGCTTCAGTTGAGATGGTTGATGATGGAAAACCAAGCTTGGAAGAGATACCAATTGTCCGAGAATTTCCAGAAGTATTTCCTGATGAACTTCCAGGAATGCTCCCAGATAGAGAGGTTGAATTTTCAATTGACCTAGTATCTGGTACGAGTCTCATTTCTAAGGCTCCTTATAGAATGGCACCTGCTGAATTGAGAGAACTCAAGATACAACTGCAAGAACTTTTAGATAAAGGCTTCATTCGGCCAAGTGTGTCACCCTGGGGTGCACCAGTGTTATTTGTGAAGAAGAAAGATGGAAGTATGAGATTGTGTATTGACTTCCGTGAATTGAATAAGGTAACCATTCGGAACAAATATCCATTACCAAGAATTGATGATCTATTTGATCAATTACAAGGAGCTCAGGTATTTTCAAAGATTGATCTCCGTTCTGGTTACTATCAATTAAAGATTAAGCCGGAAGATGTGTCAAAGACTGCATTTCGAACCCGTTATGGTCATTATGAATTTTTAGTTCTACCATTCGGGCTCACAAATGCACCTGCAACATTTATGGATCTTATGAATAGGGTATTTAAACCTTTCTTGGATCAGTTTGTTGTGGTATTTATTGATGATATTCTGATATACTCAAGAAGTAAAGAAGAACATGAAGAACACTTAAGACAGGTGCTGCTCAAATTAAAGAAAGAACAACTGTATGCGAAACTTAAGAAATGTGAATTCTGGTTGGAGGAGGTAGAATTTCTTGGGCATGTAATCTCTAAGGAAGGGATTTCTGTGGACCCTGAGAAGGTAAAAGCTATTGTTAAATGGGACAGACCGACTACTGTGACGGAGATCCGTAGCTTTTTTGGAATGGCTAGCTATTATAGAAAATTTGTGGAAGGATTCTCTCGTATTGCTTCACCTCTAACTCGCCTTACTCAGAAAGGAGTTAAATTTATTTGGTCAGATGAATGTGAGAAAAGCTTTCAAGAGCTAAAAAGTCAATTAGTGTCTGCTCCAGTACTTACATTACCCAGTGGAGACACAGGCTTTGCTATTTATAGTGATGCATCTAGAAGAGGATTGGGATGTGTACTTATGCAAAATGGAAAAGTCATAGCATATGCTTCAAGGCAGTTAAAGACTTATGAACAAAACTATCCCACTCATGATCTTGAGTTAGCGGCAGTAGTGTTTGCTCTCAAAATTTGGAGACATTATTTATATGGAGTACATTGTGATATATATACTGACCACAAGAGTTTGAAATATATATTTACCCAAAAGGAGTTGAATTTACGGCAAAGAAGATGGTTGGTCCACCTCATGTATAAACTATGTATATCTGGTATGTCGACGCACTATCCCATATAGTACTGAGTTGTGCTCATCAACGACATCCAACATGTATATGAACTATATCTAATTCAAATATGATCAAATCAAAATTCATCATAATCCCCTTCTGATGAACTGATCCGAACGTGATAATGGCTAACCATATGACCCCCGACTCACCGGAGGTCAAACCAGTAGAAGTTGTTATGGTAGATTCATCCGAGTTTGAGCTTGAGGATCTCGTGGTAGAAGTTCTCCCAGTTGAGTCATCGCCTTCAATCATTATGATTTCATCCGACCCCTCCGACATGGAGTCTGTTGTAGCCCAGATTCCTAGTAATGACCAGAGACTTGCCCCCTCTGTGGGTGAGTCGAGTAGCCTAGGCATTGGTCCAGATCTCGACCTTGAAGGATGGGGGACTAGCGGCATAGATCCAGATCCAATGTCCAATTCTGTTGATAGCCAAGACTCAGAGGAAACTGAACCAACTGAGGAGAAGTCTAGTTCCAGCAGTTCCTCTTCTTCAGGGAAATAGAGCATAACTGTTAGGGCAATTTTGTAATATCAGTATATGGGTTTTCATAGTTACTCTTTTGGTTTATGTAGGACATTTTTGGTAGAAAATATGTATATATAAACCCATATACTCAGATATGTGTATGAACTAAAAAGTTAAATATTAATAATATATTTTTGGTTTGTAAATACTGACTTGTGATATTATGTTGAGTAATGATTGAGTTCCTAATTACTTAAATTGCATATGTGTGACTGACTTAGGAATTTCTCCTTGTATAATAGTTGACTGAAATATTTTATTATTTATAGGAAGATATGACTCCAGGTAATGAGCAAACCCCTCTTAACGGAGATAGGGATCTAAATCAGACAATAGGTGAAATGATGAGATCTAGAATTTCTCGTGCATCCACTTCTGGGAACCCAATAGATAACAATGCATTGATGGATCTGCTGCAAGCGGTGACAACTGTAGTCACCAGACAACAAGATCAAATTGATCGTAATCAGACGAATGGTCAAAATGAGGAGCACCCAAAATTAAGAAGTGGCATGGGAGAATTTAAGAAACTATCTCCGCCCAGTTTTGAGGGAACAACTGATCCCATGATTGCTGAGCATTGGATCACAGAAATGGAGAAGGTCTTCACATACATGAAATGCCCTGAAGAGGAGAAGGTTGATTATGCAGTATACATGTTAAAAGACCGCGCTTACGGGTGGTGGCAAATGCAGGTCAGGACATTGGGTGAGAAGGCATACAAGTTATCATGGGAGGAGTTTAAAAAGATTTTTTATGAAAAATATTTTCCTTCAACTGTTC
>NC_033801.1:98357319-98406960 GCF_001876935.1 Asparagus officinalis | reverse complement strand
TATTATAAGTTACTAGGAAGTCCAAAAGCTAGTATATGAGAGTTATAATATTTTGATAAATTGCTAAGGTTAGCAATAAGCTCATATGTACTGAAGAGTTTAATTATGATTGATTATGCTTGAGTTTATTAGACTCTAGATTATGAATTGATTTACCTATAATATATATTTGTTCTGAATTAATAATTAGTCATATATCTTACATTATAGGTTCTGATTGATATTCGGGGGACTAATATTTTGAGAAAGTCGTGACCACTAGAGGTGAGTTCATTTCTCACTAGTATTTTATAATATGAAATTGCATGAGTTTTATATTTTATTTATCTTGTGATAAAACAAATAAATAAATAAATAATATGTCTTTTTATGTATATAAAGATTTGACATATTTCTGTTGTGGTTTATCTTATAATACGATGTTAGCCTCGTACAATATATCAAAAGCTAATTTGATCTTTATGTAAAATATGAAAAATAACTTTGGCTCTCGTGTAATTTTCAAATGATTGTGGACTTTGTTATATCTGAAAGTTTTTGATGAAAGATTAGAACGTATTTCAACAGTTTAACGGATTCAAAGATTTTTCGGGTTTAGTATCTGATAAAAGGAAAAGTAAATATCCATAAACTGTTTTAACAGAAATGAGAAGTTTTACCTTGTTAATTTCATCTGAAATATCTGCAAATTCTGATATGCAAAGTATTTCTCATCTGACATGTGAGCTTGATATTTTCAAACCCTCAAATAGTCCACTATGGATTGGTTCTGCCTGCCATATGGTGAATGCACCTTTATTTGGCCCTTCTGTATTTGGCCTTGGCCCTTCTGAAATCTGTTCTGGCCCCTCTGTATTTGGCCAGTAGCCTATGGCAGTGTTAGGTGCATTCGATTCCCTGGAATTTATATGTTATCTGATGCGGTTTACGAATTCCCTTGCTACTGGGCTAAAATTCGTAGCCTTAGTGTGACCTATGGGGTGACTTTTACGTTCATGAAATAACTCATCGAGAAATAAGATTCTGATAATTTGACTGTGAAATTGAGAAAACAACAATTCTCTGATTTTGCCCAAATTAGTAGTTCTTTTCTTCTTAATGTTTACCTTGATTCAAAAAGAGTTTGTTTCCAAGATATTTCATAGTTTATTCAGTTGCACATGAGAAAGGAAATATAATTGTTGTATTCTTGCTTAAAAATGACAATATTATGATAATTGGATCGTATTATGCTATCTGTGAATTTCTCATGCAAAACTTGAAATTTGTAAATTTCTGAGAACTATTCTTATTACTATTTTGTTAGTTATCTAGGAACTCTAGTGGGAAATGTTCTCACTGAGCGTTAGCTCACCCCGTTGTTTTTAATATTTTTTTTCAGATCCGGCGTAGCTTCCTATTAGCCGACTTTTGGTTTGAGCTTTTGGCTGAGAGGCGTGATATGGAGAGCCTCTTCTTTTTTATGTTACCTTCAGCACATTTTGTTTTGTTTTGTAAAAATACTTATAACGGTGAGCTTGTGAGTTGTAAGTACCGATCATATATATATAGTTGCTCTGATTTTTATCATCAGCAGGTTTATGAATATTTTGAAAATAAACTATGTGATATGAATTGCCAGGCTTGACTCGTGCATAAGATTTGTCTTGTGCACGGGTCGTTGTTGTCGCGTACCCCGTATATTATGAATTTCCGCTGCATATTTCGGGGCGTGACACATAGTCTATCTAGATTTATTTTCCCCGTATCTAAGTAGGATTAATATTTAGAAACCTACAACACGAGACGTAGTACATCGAGCAAAATAATCCAAACAAGAAAACCCTCATGTATATACCATAAGTCTCAAATTGTAGATATCTAAACATTAACACCGAACTAAGAAAAGACAATCTAATAAAACCAATAATTAGAAATCCATAACACGAGACTGGTACGTCGAGCGAAATAATCCAAATAAGGAAACCCTCATATATATACCATATGTCTCAAATTATAAATCTCTAATCATTGATCCCAACTAAGAAGTAAAGAAGACAGTAAAAGAAATAAGATATCAACACATCGTATTTATAATATCTTTCACTATCACTAGAGAGATAGAATAAAATACCAACACATAATTTTGTATACTTTCAAAAGTAACGTATCTCAGTTATATAGTTCAATGATAGGTCGTATTCAAAATCAGCATCTGCCATACTTAGGCTATCAAGTAATTGTCTCAGAACAACGAACTACCCTGTAGGTATCCTGAACTGTGTACATGACTCATTAGTCTCATCATGATCTTAGTGCATAACATGAGTACGAGACGGACTATTAAATAGGCATCCTAGAAATACGGCTCACGAGCCTCATCGCACCCTAGTGCGGGACGGACGGCTAGATCAAGCCTCCTAAAATCCGACTCAATGGCCTATACATGTGGAATATCAACGCACTACCTCATGTAGTACTAAACTAAGCTCATCAACGATCCACCTCATGTATAAACTATGTATATCTGGTGTGTCGACACACTATCCCATATAGTACTAAGTTGTGCTCATCAACGACATCCAACATGTATATGAACTATATCTAATTCAAATATGATCAAATCAAAATTCATCATAATCCCCTTGGGATTCTTAAATATATAACATAACATATTCATAACTATACATGTAACATCAAGCGGTTCAAAACTCTGCGAACGCACCTCAAAACGGCGCAACACAGCTCCACAAAACGAGTAGGAAAAACAGACGGGATATCTATTAGTAAAATAAGCATATCTTTCTATAGGAAAACTATTTTTACAAATGGTTTTCTGTTTTGAAAACTAGATTCACACATATTTCAAATGACATAAGTTTGGTTCAGTTTGGAGTTTATTTGTTATCCCAAATCTCTAGTTAAATATTATATATGTGCAGCCGTTTTTCTGCAGGACATGTTATCAGTAAACATAACATATCTTTCTCTATACAAAGTCTTTTTAAGAATTATTTTCTGTTTTAGAAACTAGATATATATAGATTTCATTTAAAACTAGTTTGGTTAAATTTAGAGTTTGTTTGCTATCTTAAACTCTTAATTAAAGATTATATAAGTGCTGTAGTTTTCTGCAGAAAAACATATATATAGTACATCACTTAAATTTCTCATATATGAATAAAATTATAAAAAACCCTAATGATCATGATGATGATACTATCATAAACAGCAAGAAAAGATTATTCATCTAGCATTTGTTTTTTTACTATCAAAAATCTGACTTTTAACACCTCAGGTTAAGATTAAAACATGAAAACACATATTCAACATCATATTAATCATCTACACTAGTTATTTAACTATAGGGATAGGTTAGGATGAAGATAATCTTGCCTCAAATGCAGTTCAAGCCTTTGAGATAAATAGCAAGCAATTGGAAGTGTAAACAACCTGTTTTCTCCTTGCTACACGTCGATGATCTCGCCCTTGTGCCGATATTTGCTTCACAAAGCTCTCAAAATTCTCAATTTTAGGGTTAGGGCTTTAGAGAGAGGAATAAGGATATATATATATATATATATATATACGCAAACCCGAAATAAACCCGTTTGACCCGAACCAGGAAACCTAGTCTGACTAGGAAAATATTCTTCGGTATTTTGGCAATAACTTTCGCGTTCGACCTTAGAATAAGGTGATATAAGATTTTTTGGAAATCTCTTATAAATACCTACAACTTTGGTATTTTAAGTTTTTTCAGATTCTAACTGTTTCAGTGTGTAAAAAGTATATATTGTTAACTGGTCGTTTTTCCCAAATTCAGGCCCGTGCACGTGTGCATGATATCACTTATATTCACATATATACATTGAATTGATCTCAAATCAATTCTTAGCATACTAAAACATTAATAAATATTATTTTTTTCATAATACAACATATTTATTATTTATTACAAAATATTCAAATTTTTGGGGTTTTACATTCAGGCAGATTTAACAACAATTGAGACCGCAGTTCGTATTCTTGCCAGGGAGAACAAGAAACTCTGGAATAAGGTAATTCCATTAGTCAAAGCCCAATGGAATAGGAAAGGAGCTGAGGAAGCTTACTTGGAGCGCGAAGAAGATATGCGTCGCGACTATCCACATCTTTTCGAGTAGGTATATTTCTAGATATAACATTGATGGTGATTATTATACTTATATAGTTGTATTTACACTTCGTGCTAGAATGTAGGTATTAACACTTAACAGCTAATCGTTCTGAACATATGGTACATAGGGGTTCATTGTTTGGATTTTTCGCCCAACGTACCAGCTCTGTTCAATTAGAGGTTAATTGGGAATATTCCCATTCTAGATGCTAAGTGTAAATATTGCATGTGTTACTTATACCTTGTGATTTATATTAAATTGCTAAATTTTTGGGACAAAATTCTCTTTAAGGAGGGGTGAATATAAAACCCCGTAAATTTGAAAATATTATGGAAAATAATAATAAATGAGTTTTAGTATGGTTGATTTCATTCTGGGATAAATGAATATGTTTGTAATCGACACACACACACACACACACACACACACACACACACACACACACATATATAAGTAGCTGTCGATTTTGCTTCAGTGTGCGGGTCAGTCGACTGACCCTATTGATCAGTCGACCAATCAACAGCTAGAGATTTTGTTTGGGTTCGCGTTGGGTCTGTTTATATGTGTATATATATACATATAAAACCCAAACTCTCTCCCTCCTTAGCCCTTCTCTCACGTTGAGCAGTCATCTCTCTCCCTCAGAAACCCTAGAGAATTCTTCTTTAAAATTTGGAGAAGCTTTGAGAAGCAAAGTGCAAGAGGAGAGCGAGATCTACTGCTTTTGTGAAGGAAGATCGAATCTTCTTCCACGTTTGAGGGATCCAAAAAAATTTCTAAGGCAAGTTCATCTCTTCCTAAACCATTTCCCCTTAGAGTTTTGTTTTAGGATGAACTAAACCCTAATTTGATGAATAGATCTGTAGATCCGAACACTAAATGAAGAAACAACAAAATTTTGATGATTAGAACCATAAGTAATTGCTAATTGATGAACTGATTAGGTTTAGAACCCTAATTAATCAACTAAAATCTATTTAGTGATGTTTAGGGAGATTAAATCCCAAAAATCCATATTTTGTTGATGTATAATTGTTTGGCCAAGCCCCTACTATGTTAAATATGAGATTTAAACATGTTTTTACACCCCATGATGATGTTTCATGAGTTCTTTTTGAGAAAGTCAATTAACTTCTTGAAAACCACATTGTTGATCCTGTACTCTGGTCGGTCGATTGTTCCCATGTATCAGTCGGCCAATTTGACCCTGAGGATTGTATGTTTTCCTTGGGATGGTCGACCGATAAGTTATCAATTGACCGATTGAAGCTTGTTGCTTGTGCACGTTGTGCACGTTTGCCGATCGGTCGACTGATGAGTTATCGGTCGACTGATGAGTTATCAGTCGACTGAGCCACTGTCAGTCGACTGGTTTCAAAGGTCAGTCGACTGATCTAGAGTTGTTTGCCAGTAATGGTCTTCCACGCACATTTGGTTATGAACATGAAGGACGGGACCACACGTCGATATACGTGCATGGCCATGGTAGTGCACACGTTGGGTTTAGGCACGCACGGATCCTCAGGAGTATGTGGCCATGTGTCAAGCCATCGTGACGTAGGGGCGACAACTATCGAGTTTCATAGTCAGCGTCAAATGTTTACATGGATGGCCGAGATAGGTTGTGAGCCGCACGAGATTGAGATGAACCGCTGGATACTGCGAATACCTATGCTCTACATCATACCTCTTCATAGATGTTTGAGTTTAGTTGTGAGCCGCATGGTACTGCGTTGAGCCATATGATACTATGAGTACCGAGACTCCACATCTCTTTTGTTTGCATTGTGTTTCAGATTAGGCATATCCACTTCGCTTGGTGTCCGAGTTAGGTAGTGAGCCGCATGGTATTGCAATGAGCCACAGGATATTATGAGCACCTAAACTCCACACCATTTTCGATGAAAAGGATTACATAGGATTGTGTATTTGCTCTCGTGTCATTTACCCTAAGAGTTGTGTGTAATACTGTGTTTAGACATGCACGATGTGTCCTTGATGAGGTTTTCACGGTATTATATTTTTGTTTTTGTACCACCTACCCAAGGATAGTGTGAGATGCTATAATACGACATATACGACGTATTTTTGGATGAGATGTTGGTGATGTATTTTCCTTTATTGATTATCTATTTATAGGTTTTGGAGTTGATATTTAGAGATCCATAATTTGAGATACATGGTATATATATGAGAGTTTTTTGCTTGTTTGGATTATTCTCTCGACGTACTCATCTCGTATTGTGGGTTTCTTCTTGACTCCTCTTAGTACAGAGTAAATGATATAGGTAGATTATGCATATTATAGGTAGAGCCTCCATTACATGCATTAGCCATTTCCCTGTAGGCCAGCGGAGATGTTCTTGCTAGCGCTCTGATGCTCGTTGTTTCCATCTTTTTCAGGTAACGGGTCAAAGTTTCGGAGAGCCGCAGGTTGACGGGGATTTAGCATAGTCACTGTCATTCATAGGTAGCTAGTTGGTGCTCCACAGTGGACTATTTATGATTTTAGTTTTCTTTTAGAGATGTATTTCATTTATTGGTGAGAAGGAAACTAGAGACCATCTTTTCTTTCAATGCCCATTTACAGCTTTTATTTGGAAACTCTGTAAATTAAAATTGCAGTTGGATATTACTGTTATTCAAGACCTTAGGACTGAAGCGCTGCACATTCAACAAAAATTCAAGGTGAAGGATAGAACATACAAACTGGCAAGATTGGTTTTAAGTGCTACTGTGTGGCATATCTGGCAAGAAAGAAATCGTCGAATTTTTCACAATCAACGGATGCATAAGATTTTGGTGTTTAGGAGACTTTATGAGGATATAAATGTTCTGCTGAGAACCTGTAACTGGAAGGCTGGAAGTGAGGTTATTCTAGCCAATTGGAGTCTTGAACCAATAAGTCATGTAAACAGTGATCTCTCTTAGTGTTTTCGAGGTTTGTTGTGTAAGGGGCAATGCTATTTTCTTTTGTTTTGGTTTTGGTCATACAGATTTTATCTTTAGTTTCTTTAGTTGAGGGTGACGGCCATGGTCCTCTCCCCTCTCTATAGTTCCTAAAGATTGATTTTCAGTGTTACCTAGCAAACTGATGTAAATATGTACTAGCGTTATGATATTAATGAAATTACTTATCTTTCAAATATATATATATATATATATATATATATATATATATATATATATATATTCTAGCCAATTGGAGTCTTGAACCAATAAGTCATGTAAACAGTGATCTCTCTTAGTGTTTTCGAGGTTTGTTGTGTAAGGGGCAATGCTATTTTCTTTTGTTTTGGTTTTGGTCATACAGATTTTATCTTTAGTTTCTTTAGTTGAGGGTGACGGCCATGGTCCTCTCCCCTCTCTATAGTTCCTAAAGATTGATTTTCAGTGTTACCTAGCAAACTGATGTAAATATGTACTAGCGTTATGATATTAATGAAATTACTTATCTTTCAAATATATATATATATATATATATATATATATTACTCTTGTTTTAGTTTATCAGATGTACTTTTTTTCTTCTGTTGGAACATATTCATAGTTATTATTGAATATCTCTTCTCTACAATGTGTCCCTTGTATTGTCATCTTGGTTATATCTGCTTATACCCTCACTTCTTTACATTTGATATATGCTAGAGTAATATTAATGTGATGTAAAAAACATGTTTATGCACAGTGTTGGGTACATGACAGAGTTGATATTTCCGAGTTTACCATGGACTGCAGCTATGTGTAAAAGCAGGGGCATCACAAATCGTGTTTACTAGTAATAGATCATTGCTAATAACATTCATATTGTGTAAGTTTTTTATCTGGCATTAAATGATACTAGCAATATTGATGAAAATAAACAAACTAACCGATATAATAAAACTATAAAATTATAAGTTTAAATTCAAAAATTCAATAAATAACAATTATATAATGTAATATTTCAAAATATTAGTGTACAATGTACCTTTCCCTCCATGATGTTGATTTTCAATGTCGTAAGTATCAATGTTAACATGATCCTGATTCTTAGCAGACGATCTAATATGCATCACTTGATTAGTTATACTTCTAAGCGGACGTATCGTAAAGGCAGATTGATCCATAACTTTTATTTGTTTGTTTCACTTTGCATTTAAAATATCTTTACGATATTTTCAAGCTTCCTTGCTCTTTATATCAACTCTATTTTCTTGGTCATTTAAAGCATTTATGTTACTTCCTCGTCTTGATCTTACGACATCAAGACATCGTATACGACGAAACTTGAATAAATGCATACTACCATTTATATTTTTCATATTCTCACGGAGACCTAAGTTAATTATGAAATCAAAAGGTGTTGGCATAAATACAGTAAATAAATTATTTTAATAAAAATGATTTAAATTATATATATATATATATCTAATATTTATAATTCATTAAAAATATTGTAAATAAATTATAATATGTGAATGTATGATTATAAATTAATTTTTTCTATACCTGAATAATTGATTTGAATTAGTTACTAAAGATATTATAAAAGATATTCTATAAATTATTAAATCCATACATGTATATTTAAAAAAAATTTGGTATGTTGTAATACAAATAAAAATTGTAAATAATTCTAGTTTTTTAAATACCTTATAAATTAACTTCAAAATATGATATACAAACAGAAAAGCTTAAAAAATAAATAGCAATTATATACTATAATTGTTGTAATATTATTAAAATTTTCATATTTTTCAGAACTAAAAATATGGTTTCTTAAAAATTAAAATATTTTTAAGAAATCAATTTAAAAAACTTTAAATATTTGAAAAAATTAACTTTCTAAAAAATATAAAAAATTTACTTACTAAGAATATATACAAACCAAAAATTTTAAATGAAATATTAAAAATAACTTATAAAATTTCTAAAATTAAAATATGTAATTTATATTTCAATTATCAAAATATAACTTCCAAATAAGATATACAAATCAAAAATATAAGAATTTAACTACAAATTATATACTATAATAAAATATCTTATAAAATGTATTTATAAAATTAAAATTATATTTAAATTATTAAAAATTAACGCCAAATAAGATATACAAAACAAAAATGGTAAAAAGTAACCACCTTTGTGAATATTTAGAAATATTTATTTTAAAATTAAAATTATATTTAAATTGTGAAAAATTAACTCCAAATTAGAGTATTTAGAAATATTTATTTCCAAATTTGCAATTTTAAAAATAATTATAAATTATTTTTATAAGATATATTCTGTCAAAATTAATTATATGTTTTCTAAAAATTGAAAATTTAATGCAATTACTATAAATTTATTTAGAAAATATTATTGTCAAAACCGAAAATCTTACTTTAAACAAAGACCTAAATATTTTTTAGAAAAGTATTTTTAAAAATTATAAAATAAAATGATAAAAACTTGAAAGTAATTATAAGAAGATAGTACCGAAAATCTTACTTTAAACGAAAACCTAAAAATTTCAGAAATGTATTTTTAAAAATTATAAAAAAATTGACTAGAATTATAAAAAAATAAATAATAATTATAAAAAGATAGAAAATATTACAACAGCTTATTTTAAGAAATAATTAAAAAAATCAAAAATGTAAAAAATCAAGAAAAAGTGACTGGAAAAGCAAATTAGAAATTTACACAACTTTAAATAAGTTTAGCATAAATATAGTTTTTACAGAAATTAAAATAACCTAAATAATTTTTATGAAATAAAAGTTATTTACCAGATGTATTTCTCAAAATTTATTTGAATTCCCGATTACAGATCTACAAAAGCATAAGCATGATTGGAGTTGTTCACTGCACTCAAGCAAAAAATATCCATATGATATTTTTAAAATATATGTTTCAAAATTTTAATATTTTAAAAAATTTAAAATATTAAAAAAATAAAATAATTATCTCGTTTGATCTATTCATTGGAGGCTCCCTCTACAAAGATGAAGATAGTATGCCTATAACCTTAAAATATTTTTAAAAATCCAAAAATATAACAACAATTTATATAGAATAAATTTTTTAAATCAGAAAAAATTCAAAATAAATTAATTAATTACCTTGTTTGATCTATCCAATAGAGGCTCCCTCTATGAAGATGAAGACTGCGTACCTATAACCTTAAAATATTTTTAAAAATTCAAAAATATAATAATATTTTATATACAAAAAATATTAAAATCCGAAAATATTTCACCAAAACTTAATTAATTACCTTGTTTGATCTATCCATTGAAGGCTCCCTCTACAAAGACGAAGATCACGTACCTATAACATTAAAAACTAATCAAAATCCAAAAATATAGCAACAATTAATCTAAGAAAGTTTTTCAAAATCATAAAATATTACAAACGAAAATTGAGTTTTGGAATTTCTAAATTAATATGATTTCGTAATTTTTAGTTTAAAAACCCGAATTTGGAGGTGGCTATTATTGATAGAAAATATATGATTATCGTGATTATAGGAATTTCTAAAATCAGACTCTTTATATTTGGTAAGATTATGTTTTCGTTTTTAAAAATCACGGTAAATTTTTCTATAATTTTTAGAAAAAGCTAAATATCCAAATATCATGTTGGAAATTCGTGCTAATTACATGCTAAATACGCAACAGAATATTGTATGTATAAAATTACTAAGCATGTAGAGAGCATGAAATGCAAAATAGGACCATCCTAATTAAATCTAACATGATTCCTATATTAAAGAGAGCATACAAGGGTTATAAAGTAAAATAGGACCATCCTAATTAAATCTAACATGATTCCTATATTAAAGAGAGCATACAAGGGTTATAAAGTCATACTTTTGAAGCGTGATTCGAGAGAGCATACAAGGGTTATAAAGTCATACTTTTGAAGCGTGATTCGATGGAAGATCGAATAACCCCTAATTCTTGCTCCTTGTAGTAGTAAATCTCCTCGTAGTGGATCTCCAAGTATTCAAGTGAGCTTGATAAAATCGGAGTCTTCTTGAGACACAAGGCAAGATGTCCACCCTGGGGTACCTTAAAATCCTACTACTTCCTCTTACTCAAAGATTGCTAGAGTTTAGTAAGAGGTAGATCTCTCTTCTTTTTCTTTTATGGAAAGCAACTATGAATAAACCCTTTATTTCATTTTTCCATTAACCATGAAAGAAGAAAGAGAGCTCATATTTATAGAGGAAGAATATGTCATGACATGAATGACTCATCCTATGAGTCACACCATGAGTCATCAAAACAATGATTCTTTCATGAGTCATGCAATGACTCTCATGAGTCATGTAATGAATCATTAAGAATCAAAACTATGTGCTAAAACCATGTTCCCAAACCATACCACCTTAATGACTCATCTCATGACTCATTAATCAAGGTATAATAAAGTTCGTATTTCATAAATGAAAATACCACATCAATACGGTATTTCGTAATTTTCCAATCATTAACTAATAAGTCATCATATGACCAAAAAATCAATGAGTTGACCAAAAGTCAACTAGTTGACTAAAAATTAACTTTATAGGAAAAATACTAGAATTCATTTCCTAAGCACATAGCATTCTGATTTTATCGATATACATAACCGTTTATGTGTATCCGGTAAAATCATATATGTGTGTCAATCATACACATCACTCTATAAATTGTGTTTCATAAGATTCAAGTACGCGCTTGGTGTGACTCTAGGGCCCAACTTATGAACTCGGCAGTGGATCATATCCATAAGTACAACAAAGGTGCTAGCTACACATGAAGACTACCCGGGTATAAGTTGTGATAAATGTCTGCAAGATGCTTACAAAATTTTATCAGTACCACTCAGTGATAATGCCGTACAGTCCAGTCTCTTCGTCAAACCATGTCAAACTATTGACCCCAGGGTATGGAAAAATTTCAAACCCTAATTACTCAATTAGTGTTTGTTGATATTAATCTCATAACCTATAAGATCAAAACTGACACTCAGTTTATCTTATTTTTCTCGGCTAAGGATTTTCAGGTTATAGTTATATCAAACAATCTTATGACATCAACCCCCTAAACTGGGAGAGACGAATCTCATATTGGCATCTCAATATCTACTTATGCCTTGGGATGTACTCAACAAGAACCGTTATGCACAACTTGATGAGAACTGTGGTTAGGTAAAAGTCTAAGCACACCTATACTGACATGTAAGATATTGCACTCATGCCTCAGGTCATGAGACTACTATGTACTATATCACTTGAGAACTTCTATTTGACAGTTAAGTATAATTACTAACTAGATGTTTCTACTATGTACTATATCACTTGAGAACTTCTATTTGACAGTTAAGTATAATTACTAACTAGATGTTCTCGATGAGTCGTTCAGTCAACTCATTCAATAATGAGTTACCTATAGACTGTATCTTGATGTCTTACATCAATGATCTAAGAGATGGATCTTAGACAATGCTCCCAAAGGGGTGATACCCATAGGTTAAAAATGGTTGTTTAAGAAAAAGTTGGGTGTAGATGGGAAAGTAGATACTTTTAAAGCTAGACTGGTAGCTAAAGGTTTTCGTTAAAGACCTGGTTTGGACTACGATGAAACCTTTTCTCCAGTGGCTATGCTAAAGTCTATTCAGATCTTACTAGCTATAACTGCTCACTATGACTACGAGATCTGGCAAATGGACGTCAAAACTGCATTTCTAAATGGTGATTTAGAAGAGTGCGTATATATGTCTCAACCAGAGGGATTTGTAGTCAGTGGGAGCAGTGGAAAAGCATGTAAATTGCTTAAAGCCATTTATGGACTGAAACAAGCATCACGGAGATTTTGATTATGAAAATATTTGATTTTCATAATTTGGACGGCTAATAACAAATTTGTTTTTTTAATTTACAGTGTAGATTAACGTCTATGTGTCAAAATAATTTGTGAAGAAGAAATCCTATGTGGAAACCTCTTGTGAGTTTTGAGGTCCTTTGATTTTGCTTTAATATATACCCTATTAAAATATGGATTCTTAGACTGTTTCTACTTATTTCACTCTTGAATTTATGTATTATTATATATAAATGCTCAAAAATTCATTATAGTACTTTCTCTTAAATTTAATATTTTTTTTTCATTTTCATTAGGAAAAATTGCTTCAATGCCCCAAAAATCAAAAAGTCATGTTCCCCAGCCGCTCATATTATTTGTAATGTGCTGCAGTCCCAAAATTTTAAAAAAAAATTTACCCAACCCCCTCCATCATGACTCCAGCTCATGTTTTCCCCAAAACCCAATTTTACCCCTCCATAAAAACGTTATCATCTCCCCCAAAATCACACCTCTTCTTCCTCCTCTCTCTACACCACTAACACTACCACCGTCGTCGGAGCTCTGCCAACCGCCTCTCCTCTTTCAATATCCCCTTCTCTCCTATTCATTCTCAAATCCCCAAACAAAAACTTTTTGATGCCTAATATCCGACCAAACCCTAACCCTAATCGTACCTCCTCCTCTCCCCTCCCAATATCAATCCTAACCTTTCGATTCTCCGATGAATACCCCGTCGAGGGATCACATCTCTGTCCCCTTGCTGTCGTCGGCGATTCCACCGATTCGTCGACCTCGACAGCTGATCAACACAGCGGACATGAATTGTGAGACCCAAACCATATATCAATGCAAGCTATATGAAAGCGGTGATCGTAAGGAGCCGTCGTCTCCGTGACCACGTGGCAGGCCGTCGAATCCCAAGGAGCCAGGAGCGCTGCGACGGCCGCGTGGGCGTCCCCTGAAGAAGGACAGTGCTGGCAGGGTGGTGACGTCGCCGGTGTTTAGGAGGTGGGTGATTTCCTCTGGAGAACGGTAAGCCTTTTTATTACTCTGAGAAGAACTGCAGTCCTAAAGAAGTATCGAGGATGAATTTTGCAAAACTTAAGATTGTTTGATGCTTGAAATTTGAGTTGTTTCTTCATTCTTGATTAAAATTTCCCTTTTTGTCAGATTGTCGAGGAACTTTAGCCATGTATTCTATGGATTGGTAATGTACTTATTGTGTTTGCAACTTTAATCCTATAGGGGAATGAGTTTGTGAGATTTTCGTTTTCCTATAGTTTTGGATGATTGCATGTGGTGGTTTTATGTTGATTGTGGGTGAAGCTTTCTTTATTGTTTCTCATGTGGTGGTTTTATGTTGATTGAGGTGAAGCTTTCGTTATTGTTATCCAAGTATTAATATCAATCACAATATTAGTTATGATAGGCTGAAATCATTACATGCATAGTTCTTATTCTCTGTGTTAGCTTTAGGAGGAACATTTCATCAATGTTCTTGAGTGTTCTTGAGTGTTAAAATATTGAGCTAATTTTATAGTTTTGAATGATTATGATTTGTATATAAATAGTTAGGATGTGTACATATTTTGGGAGAAAAAGGGAGTTGGGATGCTGTTATTTGTAAAAGTTACACTAATAACATATTAGGCTGTTAACTTTCTTTTTTCGCTTGTTACGTTACACTGATATCATGTTAACTTTGGATGATAACTTGATAACTATATTTAGTAAATTATTAACTATAATCCATTATATGTTAACTATTATTTATAATTTGTTAACTAACACCATTATCCTATTAACTAACACCATTATCATGTTAACTATTATTGATAAAATGTTAACTATGACGAGAAACAAAACAAAGGTGGAAATCAAAAAGGAAAGATGAGTGACTAGTAATTAACTATATCATTACCTCCCCCCACCCCCTTTTTGGGTTTGATTTGAATTGTTTTCTCTATCTTCTTTCTCAGTTGAAGGAAGAAGAGAACCGTGGTCAGTTGACTGAAGGAAAAGAAAAAACTCTCATCTTAATTCCATGGCCGACGACATTGCCGACGACTCCGCCGCCGTTCTCAGCAATGTCGACGAAGGTTAATTTCAGGTTGGGGGTCACGATTGCTGACCAAAGAGAGTGTTGAAGCGTTGGACGCATAGTGACGTGTCGGTGGAGATTGAAATTAAGAAATTGAGAGTGAAGAGTTTATTAGTTTCTCCTCCTCTAGACTATGTGAAATGTTTATGAATGTGAAATGTTTATGAACGTGCAAAGTGTAGATTTGCTTAATGTACTAGTTTTAGGCCCGTGCGATGCACGGATTTGTCTAATATATAAAAATTGATGTAGCAAAAGAATGCAAAATAAAACAATAATAATATATAATTTCCTTATTATCATAACAAAATAGATAAAATGTCTCATGTCTATATGACTAATGTTATAATATTTTGCTATACCAAGTAATTAGTATGCAGCATAAAGTTTAGTTCCACGAAATATTTAAAGCACATAGAGATACTTGTCAAATATATATATCTATGAATCAATGCAATAATTATCAATAGATTGATAAACAAAATATCCATCACAATCATATCAAGTAGTTAGGTTTCTCAACACAAAACCACCAAAAAATATGTAGTGCATACAAAAGTTTAGTGAATAAGGTTTTAGACCAGAATACTAAATATAAATTTCAGACATCATGAATCAGATAGAGATTTATAAAAAAGTAGCTTGAAGTCTCGTAGAATATTATAATTCTCTCTTTCAATCTTGAACTTTTTTTGCTTTTTGTTGCTAGACATTTGCGGAGAAATCAAGTCTACTGAAACTGAGTGCTCGATATCAGATTCCAACAAATTTCTTTTGCAAGGAGTAATGTTATCCGAGGAACAAATTCCAACTTCATTGTCACAAGTGACCGATAGCGAGCCCTGTGTTCCAGCTTAACATAATAGTTAGCATGTTAATGATGTGGCAGCAAAAGATTATTGTACAATTAATGAGAAGAATCAAGAAATCAATAGTAAAGCGAAAAGAAATAGCCAATCCAAAGTGATAATGGTCAAACATTGCATAAATTTTGATCAAGGATGTTAATTGAAAAGGCAGAGAGAAATTGTAATTTATATGGTACAAATGGTCTCTAAATCAATTCTGAGATAACATAGTTATAATTAACACTCTGAGACCTCAAACGCCGAATGGAAAGAATTAGAGGAAGTACTATTAACTAACACAAAGTAATATGGTCAAATATGCATGTGATTAGAAGATATGATTCGCCATGATTCTACTTGTAGTAGTTCACAAAGTCAACAAAATTCAAACACTGTTTTGATGATGAAATAAGAAGCAAAAGCTATACCTTAGCTTTGTATTAACATTTTTAATTTTATTTTTAATTTTATTTTTAATTTTATTTTTCAGTATAAAATAAGGTTGGAAATCCCTTTTTTTGGTTTCAGATATTACGAAAAAGCTTTTAACAGGTTTAACTAAATTTGAATAGGTCAGCTTCAAGTTTTGGTTCATAAAAATTACTAATATGGTCATCTCTTGTTTCTGAATGGATGAAAACAATTTTGTACAAACCACCAAAAACTTCATAGGTGTTTGTGAAATTTACCCTTAAAAGAATGAATTGATATCAAGCCTTAAATTTCCAATCAAAGAGGTAACAATTACATTGCAAGTACAGAAAGCTAATAAATTGTTAATTCCAGTCCACAAAATTTATAACTCACTGAAAATCGTACGTTCGGTCGAAAGAAAGATGTCAAGACAATTTTTGTTTCCTCTGACATGTGCAGAGACTTGATAATGTCCTCACGAACTGGAATCGTCGCTGTAGCCGTCAGGGCCATCAATGGGATGTCAAACTTCAAGAATTTTAAATTGCAAGAGCTGAAGTTCTTTCTAAGTATGGACAATTGCCTAAACATACAGAAAAAGAAATGCAGTAAAATACTCCATATTTCCACATTCAGTCTGCTACAAAAAAAGGATACTATAACATCATATAAGACAGGTCATTACTATAACCGATGTAGATAGAATTTCTTCATGAAGAGTACCAGCAGCCAGAGATTTGCAAGCAAGCTAGTAAGCACTAAAACAGACCTGTAATCAGGTCGAAAATCATGGCCCCACTTTGAAACGCAGTGAACCTCATCGATGGCAAAGAGTGCAATCCCATGACTTTCTGCAAGCCTTGTAAGTGGTTCTGTAAGTCTGCAAAAAGAAAACCTCTGGGAATGTCGACATGGTAAATAACGACTTTATTTACCCAAACTTAAAAATATCAATCGAGAGAAAGCTTCTACCTTAATACCGTCTCAGGACAAACATAAATTATCCTATACATGCCACTCATATCTTTGCACTCAACAGTCCGGTCAGGTTGTCCAGATCCAAGGAAACATGCTGACAAATAATTAGGACATATATTATAGGACACGTTCAGATAGAGCTAACAAATTTATTATAGGACACGCTCAGATAGAGCTAACAAATTTATCCAAAACTTAAAATCTCAATAGAATAATTTCATGCTATGAATTAGCCAAATAATAACTACTGAATTTAATACCAACATATTAGGGGGGAAAATAATGAATGTACCTACAGTTTTCTAACTTAAAAAATTAGAATTTAGATCAAATTCATCACCATGATTTATATTTCAATCAGTTCCAATAGAAACTAACTAAAAAAAGAACTTTTTATGCAGAAAACCCTAACAAAATGAAATCAGAGAAAGTTCCAATAGAAACTAACTAAAAAAAGAACTTTTTATGCAGAAAACCCTAACAAAATGAAATCAGAGAAAGTACTTGCAGTTTTCTTCTTTTCAAAGAGGAAATCTGAAAATAAAAGATTGATTACTATAAAAGACTTACTTTGAAAATTCTTACACAGAATAGTTATACAATTCTTATAATGGAAAATTATAATTCACATTACAGTCTTCACAATCTATATTGATGGTGCTTACACCCGCTTTTCCATAATGTTGTGTTTCAATTCACGAAAAAGTTGTATGGGCAAACATTATTATTTAAGAAAGTGATTGTCGAACGGATGTAAGCATATAAATACAATGAGGTTCAACTGCAATGCATGTTCTCAATTGTGATGTGTCTAGGATAATAGGATGCAGCAAGGAGCCAGTTCAATGCTGCAGGCACACAAGAATGATATTAAAGATTTATGCTTATATTTCGTGTTAATGAGAAGTTCAGATATCCAAACTGATCCTATTACACTTTTGCACAGCCCAACATTGGCCTATTCTCGAACAGTTTAAACGCAAATTCTTCTCAAGAACTCAATACCAAGAGAACCATCACACATTTCTATTTAAATTTCACACATACAGTCAGTATTAACTTTTTCATATTGCACTTCATCCAGTCCCATGTTGACATAATAAGGTGTCAATTGCGGGTTTATAAAAATTTAGGCGTAGCTTTTAGGTGTGAGTTTCCTCGCTCTCTTAAAAATGATATCAAAGCCAACCACAACCAGCGGGCATGCAGAGATAACACCCATGATTCAATGTCCCTAATTAGTCAATATGGGACTACGTAGACCCTAACATAACATGACTTCTCCCAGGTCTCATACATCTCACCTCGCTAATGCTGAACCTAAGCCTGCAACCTTCCATCAGCTATAATGACATAGGCTCCACTTGCCAGATTGGCTACAGAAAAGCTGATATCCACATTAGATGCATGATTAGCTTTGATCCAGTTATTATGGTAAAAGTTCAATCAATCCATTTACTTCCATATTATTCCCTTTATTCCATTTTCATATCTAGATCAAAATTTTCCCTCCTGATCCCATCTACTATCATTTAATCACCAAAACCGAGCCCTAACACATAATCCAAATAGCAAAAACAACAAAACTACTGATTCAACAGAAACTACAATGCAAACACGAACCACACACCTCGACGATTCCGGCGAGGACGACGACGTTCCTGGCGAGCTTCCTCGATCTATATTTTGATGGTGCTTTCATATCACATTACAGTCTTCATAATCAATTGTGAGATCATCCTATTTTGATGGTGCTTGGAAACATTTATTCTATATAGAAGCAATTTGAGACTTGGGGAAAGCGTTCAGCTTCACTTAGTACAACGAATTCAAGTATGACAACTGAAAAATGACCAGTTGAAAATAATAATTCTGTGATAATTTGGGGAGTCCAAGGGCCCTAATCATTACACAACATCGTTATAGAACTGGAGCATCAACCGTTATAACATTCACAATAGATTTAAGAAAATAGCACTCACCTCAGGTAAGTATGACACCAGTCTTCTGAACTTGTAACTTTTTAATCAGTGGAGAAACCAAATCAGGTGTCAAAATATCCCCTAATCCTAGACCTGTATGAGGGGTAAAAAGAAAATGAGAAATTAATAGACTATATCTTCTATGCAACATTGTCGTAAATTTTATTGCAGTGTTGGATGGGACTTCACCTGCATCAGGGTCCTCAACAGCAGCTGATGGTATTCAAAAGCAAGAAAATGTCAAATGCCTTACAGAATCATATAGCAGAAGTAGTTTCAAGTAAACAGAAAAGCACTGATATAATACCTGGTGACTGGATGCCTCTTTATATTCTCTGCAAGTCCGCTAATTGTACGTGTCCAGCAGAAGAAGTTACTTCAGCCGATTCCCCAGCCACAGTTTGATCAACCAGATTTCCAGCTCTGAATAATCAGAATATCAGAGACAATATTTGCGCTTTACTCAGAAAAGGAAAAAAAATACTACATGAAGTAAGTCTTTTTACAAAGAAGCAACCATTGAAAATAATAGCTAGAGCTTGGTAATCTTCCAAAATTCCATCAGAAACTTGGCATGTGAATTGCATGTCCCACAATCACCACAATTGTGTTTCGCCAAAAAAAAGATTAAAACAAAGGATTAGATTTTTTGTAGCACACACACTTGTCATGAAGTTTTATTAGTGTAGAATAATAGAATATATATTCTATACGACAGTCCCTTGGACACTCATATGCAACTACTTGGACATTCATTAGACATATTCAGGACACTTTTCTGTTGTGTCCCAGGTTTTAAAATGCATATTATGTGCTAATATTCAGGACACTTTACGTAGCACACACTTATCACCTTCTTGTCGTTGCTTATTCTAGCAACGGTATAGCTATACCAATTTTACTTGATCTTGTATTCTGTAATTTGAAACTTGAACAAAAACTATTTCTCCAACAACACATCAAGTTATTTAGGAAAAGTATTCATTTTCCCGGACTGTGAAAAAGATTGATTACTATGGAGTAAACTAATATTTAGTTACAGAGTCATATAATAAGAAAATGAAAGCACAAAGCATTTTTTAATGAAGCAATTCATGCTATAATATGTTTTACCTTGATCATCAGTTCTCTTAAATCAAATACCGACATGTTTGCTATTTGCCTAACCTCACGATCAAATAACTAATGAAGCACTTCCAGTGTAATTAATAACTCTAATCTGTACTTTGTATCTGTTTAAGATTTTAGGTACATGATAATATAAATAGTGCATTATGTAGTAAATTTATAATCTCAAGTTTAGTAGATCTAATACCTTGGCACAACCACCTTCACATATTCATGACAATAGTCACACCTAAATTTGCCCCCATCAGGCTTTGCCTTCCTCTTACACTTATTGCAAGCATTCAAAAATCAATTATATTCTTTCTCAATGTATATAATAGTCGCCAACGTCACATCGGTGCACGCCTGGTTTATAAGAAGAGGAATATCATAATGATATCCACCTTATGATTATAAAAAACAAAACTAATTAAAAAACTGAAGCCGAATAAGAAAGGGAATCAAGAGATACATATTCTAATTTTACTCATGGGTCATGATGTCTGGAATTAAACGATAACTTTTACAATACTTTCGAGTCATGCAATAACACTAATGGAAATATAAGAATGAAAATAAGTATTATTGTTCACTTTACCTCTCGAATTTCACGTAGCTCATCTAAATTCTTTCTTTCAGCCGATTGCAGGAAGTTGTCAGAGATAGATTGTGATGCTTGGCTAGATATTTGACTTAGCATTTGTGATGACTCTCCTCTATTATCAATGCTGAACAAATTATTCCTTAGTAACTTTTTCAATTGAATATGATGTTCCTCTTGCATTTATTTTCTGAAACTGTTTCAATACATCTCCCTTCTTTTCTGAATTGTTATAGTTTAGGAACAGAAGACCGGCTATTTTCTTAAAAAAGAAAGCATCCTAATTGCTAAAAAGTGAGCTTGAAATTTTCAAAAAAATAAAAATAAATAAAAATTTACCTGCTCATACTTAGACTCAAGTTATAAGATCTAATCTGTGGAGTCTAGTCCAGTTTCAACAGCCATCTTTTGTACTTACAAACATGAGACCAAAATCAAGCTATCTTTTCAAGTTCGTGAGTAAGATCAAAAGCTCAAAGAATAATTCGTAGCATAGCAAGTAACAAAAAGAAAGAAAAATTCGCTCACATGCATGATCTTCTTCTCCAGATCCATGAGAGGCTTCTCGAAGGGCTAAGGATCCCTCCCTTGACATTGGGATCGGGCTCGATCTTGTGAGGCCACGGGTACTCGTGCTTCACCTTCCCCTTCTTCACGATCTTGCCATCAATTCACCATCCTCCTCCTCCTCCTCCTCCTCAAATCAACGCTCATCGCTCCGATCACCCACCAAAATACTAAGAGCACTCCAATCACTCCACTGCTCGAGCTCCGCAAGATCGTCCGAGGTCGAAGCCTTGGAGCCAGGGAGAACGCCGCAAGCGAAAACATCTTGGGGGGGGGGTCGAGCTTCGATATGCGGGGGCTAAAAAAACCCTAGAAATGGGGATCTAATGAATAGAGACAGAGAGCGCATTGGAGAAATCTAAGGGGCTGTTTGTTTTGAGTTTTTTTGCCTCCGGGAGGGGTAGAAGCTGCCATAATGGGGTAGAAAGCTGTCATTATGCGAGCTTTCTCCCCAAAACGCCTTTTTAATAGGCATTTTGGGGGAGAAAGCTATCATAATGGCAGCTTCCACCCCTTCCTAAGGCAAAATACTCAAAATAAACAGCCCCTAAGGCTCTAAGCGGAAGCCAAAGCGGCATTGGAGAAATCGAAGAGCTATTGGTTTTGAGGAAATGAAGAACTGGGGAAACGAAGAGTCGGTCTTGGGAAATGAAGAACTGGGGAATTGAGGTGATTGCCATGTGGCGTTTATAATTGTATGGGTTATTTTTGCCAAGTGGTATTACCTAGGGTAACACTTATTAGTAATAGTATATAGATGTTTAGTATTTGTACTGATTGGATCAGTCTTCATTGTACAAGTATATAAAGAAGATATGTTATTTGTTATGTTATCGGAAACATGTTAACTTTCTTTATTCGCTTGTTAAGTTACATTAATAACATGTTAACTTTTTTTTTCGTTTGTTAAGTTACACTGATAACACGTTAACTTTCACAGTTTGCTTGTTAAGTTACACTGATAACATGTTAACTTTCGCAGTTTGCTTATTAAGTTATACTGATATCATGTTAACTTTGGATGGTAAATTGATAACTATATTTAGTAAATTGTTAACTATAATCCATTGTATGTTAACTATTATTTGTAAACTGTTAACTAACACCCTTATCCTGATAATGTTGCTTTTTACATTTAATATGCGTTCATATTATAGTTAACATGTAAGCTGTGATAGTTATCAGTTTTCATATAATAGTTAACATGTTAACTATAACAGTTAACATGTTGGCTACTAGTTTACATGTTAACTATTATCGTTAACATGTTACGCGCTATGGATAACATGTTAACTATTCTCTTAAGTGACACCGTTAAAAATTAATTAGTTAGCATGATAAATACTGCTCCTTCTTATTTGTACATCATTTTTATATCACATTCTGGTTATAGTTCACATATATACAAGAGTATTTCAGTTCATATACACAGCTATCACATATTATCCTTGGTTGAATCAGCGAGCTTGGAATTAGTCTAGTCTTTGTCTCGTACGGCGTTGTCGCTACGTTGTAGGACATATTATCCTTGGTTGTCTTTGTCTCGTACAAGCGACCTGATAAAGTTAACATGTTTCCAATGATATTTACCAAATAAATTGCAAAAGGGAACATGTTATCCTGATCTCTTCTTTTGGTACACTACGTTCTCATAATTTAAAATTAACAATTTCTCAACTATATTTAACATAGACCATGTAAACATTAACAGTCAATCAACTATAGTAATTTGAGATGCTTCTTTTGATGAATTCAAGCTTTAATAGTATAGCATATCTCCAAGCAACTGCAGACGGATTTTTTCCAAAATTATTAAGCAAAAAAATAGTAGCATCGTGATTTCAGATTTGTCGATCCCAGTCGTCATCATCTGCTTCCTCTAGCAACCATTGTAGCCATTTACACAATGAATCCAACAGTACATGAAATCAATCAAGACATTGATGGATTTGTGTTAACACACCAAATCAATTAAAAATCTTAAAATGGGCATTAGCCAAACCTTAGATTGATTTTGAAATCAGAGAATTAAACATCCAAATTCCTGCATCAAAATAAATGGAATTAAACGTCCAAATACATGGATAAAAGAGCCAAATCAGTTCAAAACAACCCCAAATCGCATTAAAATGATCAAGTTTAAGGAGTTCATTCCCTCAAAACAACATATCCAAAAAAGGGCCAAAACTCATCAAATTTAACGAGGAAAACAGATCGAGCAACAAAGTCAAAGGTCAAACTGAATCAATCGATTCCATACCGCGACGGTTGTGGCGGCGTCGACGGCGTAGGAGGAGGAGAGGGGATTGGTTAGGGTTAGGGTTTCCATTGTTTCGTCGTTGTTTGGGGGCGAGGGGTCGAAGGGGCCCATCATTTTATCATATTAGAAATGAGAGTGAGAGTGAGAGTGAGAGTGAGAGAGATCTGAGAGAGAGGAGGAAGAAGGATAAGATTGGAGAAGAAGTGGGATATTTTGGGGTTTTTTTGAAATTTATTTTTTTGGAAATTGTAATAAGGGCTGAATCACAAAGAATTTTTATTTTTGGGGCTAATACACAATAGAAAAAGTATAGGGGGCTGGGCACATAACTTTTTGTTTTTTGGGGCTTTTTGAAACAATTTTTCCTTTTCATAAACTTTCTTATTTTTTCCATTCACAAAACAAATTCAAGCAATAAAATAATTATATCCGCGATTCAGTTGTAGTAAAGATATAGACTTAAATAAAATAATTAAAATATTTAACGTTATGCTATGCGTGTGAGTCTCACCTAGTAAATTTTAAAAATAGTTGTTTTCGAAAAAATTGTCCATTGTTTGAAATCATTACCTAGGCCAAAGGCCTATGATGTATATTTATAGATAATCAATGTGAATAGGTTGAGTACCCAAGAGTCACCCCCACTTAATGGGGTGTTACACCATCATATTGGGGTGTGAATGGAGGGATAATGAGGGGGAGGCCAAATGCCTCCCTCATCTCATAATACTCACCATTATCCATCCATTACCTTGGGTTTAGCTTATGAACACTTCAGAGTTCGTAAAGCTAATGGGGTGGATACTTTTGGATCCAGAGTAAACTTGTTTGCCTCGTTAAAACCTTAGTTGTGAAAAACCCAGTGGGAAAAAACCATCAGCCTAAGGAAAAAGAGTACAACCCATAGGTTACTCCCCCTGAACCATACAAGCTTCAGGCTTGTAGGTCTTTCAGATGTCTCATCCCTATTCCTTTTACAAGTTTTACAAAAGTACATCTAAGCAGAGCCTTAGTGAACAAGTCAGCTAAATTATTACATGATTGGATCTGCTGTACTTTAACTTGCTCCTCCTCTTGAAGATCGTGCGTCCAGAAAAACTTGGGAGATATGTGCTTCGTCTTGTCACCCTTGATGAAGCCAGACTGAAGTTGAGCAACGCATGTTACATTGTCTTCAAATATGATAGTTGGCTCAAGGTCACCAGTCTTCAGGCCGGTAGACACTAAGATGTGCTGAATGACAGAACGAAGCCAAACACATTCTTTGCTGGTTTCATGGATCGCGAGGAGTTCGGAATGGTTGGATGAGATTGCTACAGTGGTTTGCTTGACAGACCTCCAGAAGATGGCCGTACCACCGAAAGTAAACACAAATCCGGTTTGTGATTTCTCGGTGTGGGGATCAGACCTGTAACCTGCATCTGAATAACCAATTAAGGTGGGAGACCCACCCTTCGGGAAATATAATCCCAGGTCTATAGACCCTTGGAGGTAGCGCAGAAGATGCTTAACTCCATTCCAGTGGCGCTTTGTGGGCGCTGCACTGTATCTGGCTAGTAGGTTAACTGAAAACGCTATATCGGGACGCGTACAGTTAGCCAGATATAATAGTGCTCCAATGGCACTGAGGTAAGGTACTTCAGGACCTAGCATTTCCTCCCCCTCTTCCAGCGGACGGAAGGGGTCGTTCTTTACATCCAATGATCGAACAACCATTGGTGTACTAAGAGGATGACATTTATCCATTCGGAAATTTTTAAGTAATTTCCGTGTATATGTGGATTGGTGTAACAGGATACCACCCTTAAGGTGTTCGATCTGTAAGCCAAGACAATACTTTGTTTTGCCTAGGTCTTTCATTTCAAAAGTATTCTTAAGGCTTTCAGATATCCCAGCGATCTCTGCAGGAGATCCAATAAGATTTAAGTCGTCGACATAGACGGCGACTATAATGAATCCTGTTCCCGATCTTTTTATAAAGATACACGGGCAGACTTTATCATTTGTGAATCCTTGCGTAGCAAGGAACTCACTTAGTCTGTTATACCACATTTTCCCCGATTGCTTAAGACCATATAATGATCTTTGAAGCCTAACAGAATAGACGTCCCGAGGTCTATCTGCTATCTCTGGTAGAATTTTATATCCTTCAGGGAGTTTCATATAGATATCTTTATCTATATTGTCATATAGATATGCAGTCACAACGTCCATGAGCTGCATTTCTAGGTCTTCCAGAGATGAGAGGCTGTAGGCAATAAAAATTGCCTTTAAATCCTTATCAGAGAAGTTCAGAACAAAACTGCTAAAACCTCACCCGAAATAGCAAAAAAGGGGAAAACGCAGATATCTCCCAAACCGTAAGGAATTTGGAAAAACGGAGGAAGCGAACCGAAGCCTTCGGCTCGGTTCGGATGGCTCCATCTCGTCGAGATAGGCGATTTTCATATATAATTCGTCCAATTCCGACTTACGGTTTGAAAGTTACGGCCTATTCTTCAATCTATGCTATAGTGCTCGCCTAACGGCTTGAAGATCGCCTGCAGACCCAGGTTCGTTTGTAGTCCCCAGCTTCGCCTGCAGTTACAAATCCGCCTGCAGACCCAAATTCGCCTGCAATCCCAAATCCGCCTGCAGACCCAAGTCTGCCTGCTCGCCTGCAGCTCGAAATTCGCCTGCACGATCAAGTTTGCCTGCAGACCCAAGTCTGCCTGCTGTTCCGAGTTTGCCTGCAGACCCAGCTCGCCCCACAGACCCAAGCTGCAGACTCGTCAACTCGCTGTCAACTGCCCACTTGGAGTATGGGAACAGTTACATCAGTGGTCAAATCCCACAAATCAAGGGAGAGGGCACAATACTCCAGGCCCGTCAGATGGCCGTCCACAGTACGAATGAGCGGACAGGCGCCGAAACAGCCTGCACCCTCATAAATGCGGCTCACCTCAGTTGTCCAGGTGAAGGGACGCGAGCCGCCAACGCTCGGTGGTTGGTCAAATCCACGCAAGCATCTGACAGCCGTTGTCACGCATACGAGGAGGGGCTGAGAAGACACGGTACTCCAGGCCCGCCGAATAGCCGCCCACAGTACAAGTGAGCAGACAGGTGCCAAATCAACCTGCACCCTCATAAATGCGACTCACCTCAGTTGTCCAAGCGAAGGGTGAAAGCCACCGGCGCTCGGTGGTTGGTCAGATCCATTCGAGTACCTGACAGCCGTTGTCACACGTACGAGGATAGGCCTTCCCATTCCTATGTGATATAACATAAAGCACAATCCCTCGAATGACCATTCATATTGCTAGGGCGGCAGGCTCTCTCACCTCCATCAGTGGTCAAATCCCACGAATCAAGGGATGGGCAGTCAAGCTATCTCCCTCACCTCTATTAGTGGTCAAATCCCATGAATCAAGGGAGAGCCCATGCCATCCCTTGCCTGTTAAAACCCATCTTCAGCAGCATGAAGAGGGGGATTGGCCGTTGCATATTCTGCTGGCTAATCTCCCAAAGGTTGAACCTGGACCTTTGCCAAAGGCTCCCTCATTTGAGAACTGAAGCTCCGGCAGCAACTTCGATCGGATCGTCCAAGGGAAGCGGACTCGGCACGAGCACCGAGTGAGGCGTCCTATCGCCACCGAGGAACCTACGTTAAACAAGGAGGGCATTCCCTCCGCTTCTGTTGTAAACATTTGATTTATTAGTTTGTAATAAGCCTTCTTATCAATACAAACGAACACTCCCTATTTTCGGGAAATCAAATTTACACCATTGACGAAGTTGCTGCAGGGACTACTGTTGAGTCCCTTGTGATCAAATTCGAAGGGTACTTACAATCGTCCTCTTCTCGCAGCAATACATCTCGCGATGGTTGCAGAGTCGTGCGGGTGGCCCAGCCCCAAGAGGCTGAGGCAACCAAGCCTGAGGGATCTACCCAAGCCGAGGCAGGGGGTTCTTTTCCCCCCGAACCAGTTGAGGCCGAGCCGAGATTCGAGAATGCAGGTCTAGGGGCTGCTGAATGGGTCGATGAACGATCCTCGCAGACCCCTGTGCAAGAGGAATCAACCATTTGTGTCGACGCAGAATACGTCTCCGTCGTCGACATGAACGCTCCTCGTTCAAAAAGATCCAAACAGCGGCGACGAAAAGCTCTCGCTCGTCTCAAGGCACAATCCCTCATCCCCCACGACAGCCTGAATTATTATTCAGGCTTGAGAGGAATCAACCTTTTGAGCCAGGTTCCCATTTTTGGCGAACCGCTCAAATCGGGTGAGCCTAGCAGTTTGGGCGAGCCCAACCTCTTGAGCCAGGTTCCTAGTTTTGGCGAACCGCTCAAATCGGGCGAGCCTAGCAGTTTAGGCGAGCCCCACTCTGTGAGCAAGGTGCTCAATTTTGGCGAACCAAGCGCGCCTGGCGAACTCTGCAGTTCAAGAGGGCTTCGTCAAACAAGCGGACCTCACCAATCTCGCCTGACGGCCCAAGTTCGCCAGAAAGGCGAAGCAACATCTCGCCAGACAGGCGCAGGCACACTGTACCAATCTCGCCTGACGGGTGAACCTCGCCAGCCTGAACCTCGCCAACACGCTCACACTCAAATGGGGGTGGCCACCCCGTTTGCCGGCACGGGTCTGACGTCCGTCTCTGACAACGATGACGACGATTGCTCGGCAACGGCAACGTCGCAGACTTCAAGCTCAATTCGAGGCAGGCACGTGAGTGTGCACATGACCGAAGTCCCTGATGAGATATCCAGAAGGCTCGACGAGCAACAAGCAACCATCGACTCCCTGAAGGAGATGTTGGAGCAGCTCCTGAGCGAGAAGAAGAGGAAGAGAGAGAGGACTTCGCGGGCTTCGCATAAATCCTTGAAGCACAAAGAGCGGGTGCCTACTCCTTCTCACTCCTCATCCGAGTCATCTAGACGAGCATCATCTTCGGGCCATAACCCAAGAGACAAGAGGTTTGACGATCTCCAAAGACAACTCGACGCCTTGAAGCTCCAGAAGCATGTGAACAAGCTGGGGGTTGTCAGACCGTATCCAATTGAATGAGATGCGGTCTCCTACCCGGCAAAGTTCGAGCCGCTGGACCTCCTGCAGTTCAATGGCAAGGGTTCTCCTACCCAGCACATCTACTACTTCCAGGCGCAAACTGGACACATAGTGGGAAACGATCCCATTATGACTCGACTGTTCATTGGTACCCTCAAGGGGGTCGCTTTTGAATGGTTTCGCAGATTGGAGCCCGGGTCCATCACCTGCTGGAAGGACATGGAAAGGCTCTTCGTGGCCAGATTCTTCGACGATGACACAGAAGTATCTATGGCCACCCTGCTAACTGTGAAGCAGAGGAAGACAGAGTCTGTAAGCAACTTTGTCAAGAGATTCAGAAACCGATCGCTGCATTCTCGCGATCGGGTTTCCGAGGCCACGCTCATCGAGATGTGCCGGAACAATCTCTCCATCAGCGTTCTGTCCAATATGGGCGCTGTTGAAGCTCGCTCATGGAAAGACTTACTCCGCCAAGGAGAACAAGTCGAGAGCATGCTCAAGCATATGGGTGACGAAGACCCGCATGAATTTCGAGGAGATGATGACCAAGATGCCTTGGTAGTGGAGATCGTTTCCTCATATCCTACGATTTCCCCCGTCGATCCTCTTCAATAGGACGGCGGGCCCATAGAGTCGCTCCAATCGCGATAATCCCTGTCATGTTAACACTACACCTCTGACAATCCCCCGTTGATCCTCTTCAATAGGACGGCGGGCCCACAAAGTCGCTCCAATCGCGACAATCCCTGTCATGTTAACACTACACCTCTGACAATCCCCGTTGATCCTCTTCAATAGGATGGTGGGCCCACAAAGTCACTCCAATCGCGACAATCCCTATCACGTTAACAATCACCTCTGATAATTTCTCGTCGATCCTCTTCAATAGGACGGCGGGCCCACAAAGCTATCACGTTAACAATCACCTCTGATGGTTCTCTTTTACTCCAACTGGTGCATGAGTTTAAACTGCTCCCTTAACACTCCGACAAGTACACGAGTATAAACTGCTTCTTCTGATCCTCCAACTGGTATAAGAGGTTAAACTATTTCCTACGCTTCCACTTCTTGAGCCAGGTTCCCAGTACGGGCGAACCGCTCAAATCAGGCGAGCCTAACAGTTTAGGCGAGCTCCGCTTCTTAAGCTAGGTTCCCAGTTTCGGCGAACCGCTCAAATCAGGCGAACCTAACAGTTTAGGCGAGCTCCGCTTCTTGAGCTAGGTTCTCAGTTTCGGCGAACCGCTCAAATCAGGCGAACCTAACAGTTTAGGCAAGCTCCACTTCTTGGGCCAGGTTCCCGGTTATGGCGAACCGCTCAAAACAGGCGAGACTAGCAGTTCAGGTGGGCTGCATCAAACTCCCACTTGGTCAAACCTTCAGATAGTTAGGACCAAAGCCACAATCCCCCGCCAATCCTCTTCAATAGGATGGCGGGACCCCCACTGTCACGTTAACAGTTACATTTGACAAATCAACTTACCAGTCCTCTTCAATAGGATGGTAGGTCCATAGAGTTGCTCAAATCGCAATAAACTCCCACTGTCATGTTAACACTACACATCTGACAAAATCAACTTACCAATCCTTTTCAAAAGGATGGTAGGTCCTCAAAGTCGCTCCGATCGCGGCAATTCCTATCACGTTAACGATTACCTCTGATAGCCGACACCGTCATTCCCACAAATGACATTGTCTGATCAGTCGTCATACTCATACGTCCCTGAACGATTTGATTCTCCCAGCACCGTCTTTCCCATAAAAGGCGTTGTTGTTTGATAGTGGCCTACTATGCGATGTGCTGCTATTTCAGGGTTCGTCTTTGCCCCAAGAGAAGACAAATCAGGGTTCGTCTTCATCTTTGCCCTAAGAGAAGACAAGTTTCCCCCTTATACTCCGACTGGTGCATGAGTCTAAACTGCCCCCTTATACTCCAACTGGTGCATGAGTCTAAACTGCCCCCTTACACTCCAACTGGTGCATGAGTCTAAACTGCTCCTACCCTCCGACTGGTATACGAGGTTAAACTGCTCCCTTAATCCAAACGCCTTGAAAAGCTAAGGATAGAGGAGAAATTTTAGCATTAAGCCTAAAAGAAACTCCTCGACAACTTACCATGCTAAGGGCAAGAGCATGGCTAGTCCAACTCAAACGGCAGTTGGTAAAGACAAATCAAGTCCGTTGATAGCTGAGGGTTTGCTCAAAATCCTAGAAGGCGATCATCAGCTGCGAGTGAAGAGCAGGGATCACTTTACGGGACTTCATATCCAAAGTGTTCCAGACCCCATGCGGCCTGATTCAGGTCTGAAAACTTTGGAGGGGGTTTTGTAGGCAATAAAAATTGCCTTTAATCCTTATCAGAGAAGTTCAGAACAAAACTGCTAAAACCTCGCCCGAAATAGCAGAAAAAGGGGAAAACGCAGATATCTCCCAAACCGTAAGGAATTTGGCAAAACGGAGGAAGCGAACCAAAGCCTTCGGCTTGGTTCGGATGGCTCCATCTCGTCGAGATAGGCGATTTTCATATATAATTCGTCCAATTCCGACTTACGGTTTGAAAGTTACGGCCTATTCTTCAATCCATGCTCAGGAGCTCGCCTGCAACTCAAATTCGCCTGCAGTCCCAAATCCGCCTGCAGACCCAAGTCTGCCTGCGCACCTGAGCTCGCCTGCAAACCCAGTTCGCCTGCTAGCTCGCCTGCAGACCCAAGTCCGCCTGCAGTCCCAAACTCACCTGCAGACCCAGTTCGCCTGCAAGCTCGCCTGCAGACCCAAGCTGCAGACTCGCCAGCTCACTGTCAACTGCCCACTTGGAGTATGGGAACAGTTACATCAGTGGTCAAATCCCACAAATCAAGGGAGAGGGCACAATACTCCAGGCCCGTCAGATGGCCGTCCACAGTACGAATGAGCGGACAGGCGCCGAAACAGCCTGCACCCTCATAAATGCGGCTCACCTCAGTTGTCCAGGTGAAGGGACGAGAGCCGCCAACGCTCGGTGGTTGGTCAGATCCACGCAAGCATCAGTTACCTCTGACAAATCAACTTACCAGTCTTCTTCAATAGGATGGTAGGTCCATAGAGTTGCTCAAATCGCAATAAACCCCCACTGTCATGTTAACGGTCACCTCTGACAAAATCAACTTACCAATCCTCTTCAAAAGGATGGTAGGTCCTCAAAGTCGCTCCGATCGCGGCAATTCCTATCACGTTAACGATTACCTCTGATAGCCGACACCGTCATTCCCGCAAATGACGTTGTCCGATCAGTCGTCATACTCATACGTCCCTGAACGATTTGATTCTCCCAGCACCGTCTTTTCCATGAAAGGCGTTGTTGTTTGATAGTAGCCTACTAGGTGATGTGCTGCTATTTCAGGGTTCGTCTTTGCCCCAAGAGAAGACAAATCAGGGTTCGTCTTCATCTTTGCCCTAAGAGAAGACAAGTTTCCCCCTTATCCTCCAACCGTGAGTCTAAACTGCCCCCTTACACTCCAACTGGTGCATGAGTCTAAACTGCTCCTACCCTCCGACTGGCAAGTACACGAGTATAAACTGCTTCTTCTGATCCTCCAACTGGTATAAGAGGTTAAACTATTTCCTACGCTTCCACTTCTTGAGCCAGGTTCCCAGTACGGGCGAACCGCTCAAATCAGGCGAGCCTAACAGTTTAGGCGAGCTCCGCTTCTTGAGCTAGGTTCCCAGTTTTGGCGAACCGCTCAAATCAGACGAACCTAACAGTTTAGGCGAGCTCCGCTTCTTGAGCTAGGTTCTCAGTTTCGGCGAACCGCTCAAATCAGGCGAACCTAACAGTTTAGGCAAGCTCCACTTCTTGGGCCAGGTTCCCGGTTATGGCGAACCGCTCAAAACAGGCGAGACTAGCAGTTCAGGTGGGCTGCATCAAACTCCCACTTGGTCAAACCTTCAGATAGTTAGGACCAAAGCCACAATCCCCCGCCAATCCTCTTCAATAGGATGGCGGGACCCCCACTGTCATGTTAACGGTCACCTCCGACAAACCAACTTACCAGTCCTCTTCAATAGGATGGTAGGTCCATAGAGTTGCTCAAATCGCAATAAACTCCCACTGTCATGTTAACACTACACCTCTGACAAAATCAACTTACCAATCCTCTTCAAAAGGATGGTAGGTCCTCAAAGTCGCTCCGATCGCGGCAATTCCTATCACGTTAACGATTACCTCTGATAGCCGACACCGTCATTCCCGCAAATGACGTTGTCCGATCAGTCGTCATACTCATACGTCCCTGAACGATTTGATTCTCCCAGCACCGTCTTTTCCATGAAAGGCGTTGTTGTTTGATAGTAGCCTACTAGGTGATGTGCTGCTATTTCAGGGTTCGTCTTTGCCCCAAGAGAAGACAAATCAGGGTTCGTCTTCATCTTTGCCCTAAGAGAAGACAAGTTTCCCCCTTATCCTCCAACCGGTGCATGAGGCTAAACTGTTCACTTATACTCCGACTGGTGCATGAGTCTAAACTGCCCCCCTTATACTCCAACTGGTGCATGAGTCTAAACTGCTCCCTACACTCTTAATCCAAATGCCTCGAAAGGCTAAGGATAGAGGAGAAATTTTAGCATTGAGCCTAAGAGAAACTCCTCGACAACTTACCATGCTAAGGGCAAGAGCATGGCTAGTCCAACTCAAACGGCAGTTGGTAAAGACAAATCAAGTCCGTTGATAGCTGAGGGTTTGCTCAAAATCCTAGAAGGCGATCATCAGCTGCGAGTGAAGAGCAGGGATCACTTTACGGGACTTCATATCCAAAGTGTTCCAGACCCCATGCGGCCTGATTCAGGTCTGAAAACTTTGGAGGGGGTTTTGTAGGCAATAAAAATTGCCTTTAAATCCTTATCAGAGAAGTTCAGAACAAAACTGCTAAAACCTCGCCCGAAATAGCAGAAAAAGGGGAAAACGCAGATATCTCCCAAACCGTAAGGAATTTGGCAAAACGGAGGAAGCGAACCGAAGCCTTCGGCTCGGTTCGGATGGCTCCATCTCGTCGAGATAGGCGATTTTTATATATAATTCGTCCAATTCCGACTTACGGTTTGAAAGTTACGGCCTATTCTTCGATCTATGCTATAGTGCTCACCTAACGGCTTGAAGATCGCCTGCAGACCCAGGTTCGTTTGCAGTCCCCAGCTTCGCCTGCAGTTACAAATCCGCCTGCAGACCCAAATTCGCCTGCAGTCCCAAATCCGCCTGCAGACCCAAGTCTGCCTGCTCGCCTGCAGCTCGAAATTCGCCTGCACGATCAAGTTCGCCTGCAGACCCAAGTCTGCCTGCTGTTCTGAGTTTGCCTGCAGACCCAGCTCGCCCCACAGACCCAAGCTGCAGACTCGTCAGCTTGCTGTCAACTGCCCACTTAGAGTATGAGAACAGTTACATCAGTGGTCAAATCCCACAAATCAAGGGAGATGGCACAGTACTCCAAGACCGTCGCCAGGCCGCTCACAGTACGAATGACTGGGCAGGTGTCAAGTCGACCTGAACATTCATAAATGCAGCTCACCTCGGCTGTCTGAGTCAAGGGCCGAATCCGCCAGCATTCGTTAAGCTATCCAAGCCCACTCGAATACCAAGAACCCGCTTTCCTACCTCTCTCGACCTGAAGAGGGAAGACACGGTACTCCAGGCCCGCCGAATAGCCGCCCACAGTACAAGTGAGCAGACAGGTGCCAAATCAACCTGCACCCTCATAAATGCGACTCACCTCACCACCGGCGCTCGGTGGTTGGTCAGATCCATTCGAGTACCTGACAGCCGTTGTCACACGTACGAGGATAGGCCTTCCCATTCCTATGTGATATGACATAAAGCACAATCCCTCGAATGACCATTCATATTGCTAGGGCGGCAGGCTCTCTCACCTCCATCAGTGGTCAAATCCCACGAATCAAGGGATGGCCCATGCCATCCCTTGCCTGTTAAAACCCATCTTCAGCAGCATGAAGAAGGGGGGATTGGCTATCGCATATTCGGCTGGCTAATCTCCCAAAGGTTGAACCTGGACCTTTGCCAAAGGCTCCCTTATTTGAGAACTGAAGCTCCGGCAGCAACTTCGATCGGATCGTCCAAGGGAAGCAGACTCGGCACGAGCACCGAGCGAGGCGTCCTATCGCCACCTAAAGTCCCCACAGAGGAACCTACGTTAAACAAGGAGGGCATTCCCTCCGCTTCTGTTGTAAACATTTGATTTATTAGTTTGTAATAAGCCTTCTTATCAATACAAACGAAGTTCCCTGTTTTCGGGAGATCAAAATTTACACCTACAGAGGCTTATTAGGAATCAGAAGGTATTCCCATCCATAACCGGAGAATATGTTTTTTCATAGTCTATTCCCGGTCTTTGGGAAAAACCTTGTGCTACAAGCCGTGCTTTGTAGCGCACAACCTCGTTGTGTTCATTTATTTTTCTGATGAAGACCCACTTATATCCCACAGTTTTTACACCTTTAGGTGTTTGGACTACTGGTCCAAAGACTTCACGTTTCAATAGTGAGTCCAGCTCTACTCCTATTGCCTCGTTCCACTTTGGCCAATCGTCTCTGCGTTTACATTCCGCTAGAGACCGTGGTTCGATGTCATCATCGTATTCAGTGACGTGAACGGCAATATCGAACGCAAAGTCGTCGTCGACGACTGTGCTTTTTCTGTCCAGTACCTCCTCAGTACGTACAAAATTTAATGATGTTTCTCCTATTTGTTCCTCTTCAGGGGAATCTAGGAGGGGAGAGGAAGCTGGTCTGAGCTCAGTATCCTGTGTTGGGTTCATTTTTATTTCTCCAGGATTTTTTCTTTTACGAGGGACTTTGTCCTTCGAACCTGGTGGGCGTCCTCTTTTCAATTGAGGTACAGCCATTTCTGCTGCCGGCGGATTGCATCCATCTTTAGGGATGTCAATCCTAGCTGGCGTGTTGACAGCATGGACGTGTGATCTGACAATCTTCTGATTATCAGTGAATTTATCCGGAAGTAAATGTACTGTATTCTGAAGATGAAGAATCTTTAGGATCTCATCTTCACATTGACTAGTACGCGGATCATAATGAGACAAAGTCTTGGTGTTCCAAGAAATGGTCTTAGAAGCGTCAGGCTTCCTGGACTGTGTGCCAAGTTTAGGAAATGAATCCTCAACAAATTCACAATCATCAAGACGTGCTTTAAATGCGTCACCCGTCTGGGGTTCAAGGTATCTTATTATAGAGGGCGAATCAAACCCTATATAGATACCCAAACGACGCTGTGGACCCATTTTGGTCCTTTGTGGAGGAGCAATTGGGACGTAAACTGCACAACCAAACACTCTCAAATGTGAGATATTCGGAGGTGCACCATAAGCAAGCTGCATTGGTGACAAAATATGGCCACCAGAGGGCCGTATTCTGATAAGCGATGCGGCATGCAATATGGCATGACCCCAAGCCTCAACAGGCAACTGTGATTGCATCAACAATGGACGAGCAATCCATTGCAATCTCTTAATTAGAGATTCTGCTAACCCGTTCTGGGTGTGAACATGTGCTACAGGATGTTCAACTTCGATGCCAGTTGCTAGGCAATAGTCTTGAAAGACTTGTGAAGTGAATTCTCCCGCATTATCAAGACGTAATTTCTTGATTTGATTATCGGGGAAATGAGCCCGCAACTTAATAATTTGTGCCAATAGCTTTGAAAAAGCTAAGTTGCGGGTGGACAAAAGGCACACGTAAGACCACTTGGTTGATGCATCTATAAGTACCATAAAGTACCTAAATGGTCCACTTGCGGGGTGAATAGGCCCACAAATATCGCCATGTATTCTCTCCAAGAAGCTAGGAGACTCTAATCCCACTTTCAGAAGGGAAGGTCTCATGATCAGTTTACCTTGAAAACAAGATAGACATGAGTAATCACTCTTCTGAAGAATCTTCAGGTTCTTCAGGTTGTGTCCACTTGATTGGCTCATGATGCGGTGCATCATTGCTGATCCTGGGTGACCCAGTCTGTTATGCCAAAGTTTAAATTTCGGCAAAGAATGGCACTTCTGGTGCACAATCATGTTAGCTTCTACTGGTTGAATATATGTATGATAGAGACCCGACGGGAGTCCATTGAATCGTTCTAAGATAGTTTTTGAACCATCTTTTTGACGAGTTACATACAAATACTCATCCTCATTTATTTCATTGGTTTCTAAGTGATATCCGTTTAAACGAATATCCTTGAAACTTATGAGGTTTCTATTAGATTTCGGAGAGAATAATGCATCTTTTATTATTAGTCTCGTTTTATTTGGGAGCAATATCATTGCTTCACCAAATCCTTCTATTATATTAGATAGTCCTGAAATCGTAATTACAGGATCATCATAATCATATAAGCTATTGAAATAGCTTCTTTCACGAAGGATTGTGTGCGTCGAGGCACTGTCCACAAGGCACTCACACTTCATCTCTAGATCAAAGATCTAGGGACGATCGATACTAAAGATCCGTAGAACGCTGCCTCCTTGCGATGATCCGTCGAATGCTCCCGCTGCAACGAACCAGATCTCAATGCGCAAAAGAGGAAGGAAATATATATTTTTTATGGCTCAGGGATTCAAGAACACTTCGTACTGATAACGTGTTTGAAACCATTACCTAGGCCAAAGGCCTATGATGTATATTTATAGATAGTCAATATGAATAGGTTGAGTACCCAAAAGTCACCTCCATTTAATGGGGTATTACACCATCATAATGGGGGTGTGAATGGAGGGATAATGAGGGGGAGGCCAAATGCCTCCCTCATCTCATAATACCCATTTATTTTTTTTACGGAATGGTTTCCAAATAGTCGTGGGAACAAACTATTTGAGGTCGCCAAAATACTGACGAGAAGTTCGACGCACCACCGCATCAACTTTTCACAAAAACCCCTTGAGAACTGTTTTCTTTGCGACAAATTTTGGGAGAGCAGAGAGAGAAAGAGAGAGGGGTCCAGTGGCAACTCTCCCTGACGCAGTGATTCTCGTTACCATCGTCGCTTGTCTGCTCGATTTCCTGGAAAGATATCTGCTATCGCTCGCTTTAATCTCGTAAGTAATTTGTGGGTTTTCTTAAAGTTTCAATTTTGGGACATGGGTTATAAATTATTTAGGTTTTTTCCCCTGCCCCCCCAAGATTGTTGTGGCTATGAAGGGAGAGCCCTTGAAGATCATGATATCTGGGGCTCCTGCATCCGCGTAGGGAACCTAATGTTAGTTCGTCACAAAAAAGGTAAGTTAAAGCTGTGCTTATTTTATTGATTTAGACCAGTTTGTTAGCTTTTGAGATATTACAATGACATATATAGATAGATACTATTAAAAAAAGCACATGGTAACTTGTTTCCACATTATCACACAATCATATGAAATATGTTGCTAAATAAAATTAGTTTTAAAGTGCCCATTTACCTTTTCCTTAATCTTTATTAGTTTAAGGTTCTAAGCTGAGGTCTTTCCTTTCTCAGAATCCTATTGAATGTAAATACTACTTTGAGCTTGGAAGAGTTATCTTAATGAATTATATCTCTAATTTGATTATTTCAATTTTTTCATACTCATACAAGGAGCACTGATTATTAATTAAATTAGTAAAAGCTTTAATAAGTTTGTAATGTGAATAATTTCTATGTCAATTGAAGCTTTCATTCTATTTCAGGGTGAGAAGCTCTTATTTAATTGAGACTTTTAATTAGATTAGAAGTTCTAAATTGATCGTTTAAATTAAGTAGAAGTGTAGACTATGACTAACATACCCTTGACTACCATTTGAGATACTCTCCAAAAATTATAAAAACCTTAAAAATTGAGAAAATATAATCAGGACCCCTAATTATACAAGAATTTCGGAAAATGCTTAAGACCTGAGAGTGTTTACTATGATTTTTTTGTTGGTTGTTAAGCATTTATGATGTGTTTTTGTTGGGAAATTATGATGATATTATTTGATAATGGTGATGTTATATTTGAAAATTGTGATGATTTTATTTATTAAACTCATTATGAATATTTTTTATATATTTAATGTTAAATCACTAATAAAAAAGAAATTCGATGTATATGATAAGAGGGATCACATATTTCATCTTGTGTATACTCTTCATTTGATTAGAGGTTTAAATGTTTACTGGTGTCAGATGCAAATGGACATGCTCCAATTTTCATTTCTGGGAAGTTTCCTCTGTAACATAGCTACATATAGGTATTAGTTTACTGGTCTGGACACCATTGTGTCTATGAGCAGGATAAATAGCATTTTCTTGTTGATGGTGTTGTGGATTTTTTGATGTCATATGTTCACTGAAATTTACTGGCCTGGACACCATTTTTTATTTGTACTTAGTTCTTGATCCAGTGTTTTGCCACATTCAGGAAGGGAGGGAGGGACTTGATTAATGGAAGAGTGCCATTTTTTATTTGAGGGAAGGGATATCCATGCTTTGGTGTCGGTTTTTTATTAATTTGGCTTATCTGTTGGTTTTGTTCTCTATACAGTGCAGTAACCTCTCTGCATCTGAGCTTTTTGCTGATACGAGGAATCATCCTAATCAGATGTTGTCGATTGCATTGGAAACTGAAACTATGGTGCTTTGTTTTGAGCAAACATCATTGGCGCTTCAGTTGCTACATTTATGACAGGATGCACATGATTGAGCTTAAATTCGTATCTTCTTTCAATTTCAGGCTAATGGGATTGCTGCAATGGAAGATGTGTTTGTTGAGATAAAACGTGAACTTACTATAACCAGAAGGCTTTTTCTGGTACAAGTCCATATTAAATTTCAATATTTGATGTTGTTCTCATGAATTAGTATTTTGATGTGTCCCTGATAATGTTAATCTTTAAGAGGTAGCTTGCTTACAATTCCCTTAATTTTGATAGTAGTCTCCCACAGATTTTTCAAAACCTCTTTGATTAGTCTTTCCACTATAAGTTTCGACCAACGATCCTTTAAGATGAGAGGTCAAGCAAATATAAGTGATATCAACATCTCTAAAAGGTCCTAAGAAAGTTCATAGTGGAGGAGGAGGAGTAAACTATTTGTCGGGAAAGAGCGTTATATACGTAATAATTACCTTGGACTCAAAAGCCTTAAAATTTCATCCCACAACCATTGTATCTCTTTTGGTATCTTTTCTTATCCTTCCTTTAGTTGCATAATTCAAAGTTCGCGTTCCCTACCCCAAAAAGTCTGACAATTTGCTCGCAGCTCTGCTGAACTGCTTAGTCACTGCATCTTTTGTAGAGATTTGCTCAAGGCTTTATTTGCTGCACCTTTTGAAACTGTCGATACTCCTTGCATAGTTGCATGTCAATAAACAGGACAAAAGGAATACAATGTTCCCTTCCATCCCTTTCCTATAAACCTCTACAACCAGTGTTTCATCTTACAATTCTTACCCATCTCACAAAAAAATGGCCAAGATTCATGTACCAATCAAATCCGAGATATCAGCAAGAAGAAGAAAAATTCACGAAAGAAGAAGACTACCTCCCATCTCCCTATCCTTCTGCAGGATGTGATCTTTTTTAGCATCTTCGTATATCTCCCCGCCTCCTTCCTTCTTTGCTCCCTTAGCCGCTCTTCTCTTCAAATTTGTAGATAATCTTCACTTTCCCCGCAGCCATCCTGCTCTAGGTTCTCACCATTTCCTTTTCTTCGCCGTTAATTGGTTCACTAACATGGAACTGACATTCTTTGGTCTTCAGATCAATCGTGGTCCTCATTCCCGCAACCATATCACTCTTCACGAAAGCTTTATAGTTTGGATCCCCCTTTCTTAGTGTCATCCATGCATCCTGCAATGGTCTCCTACTCTTATCTACTCATATGGTTCGGAGGGTTGTAATAACCAATCTAGTCACAAAGCAATGGCGATTTCTTCCCAAACCCCTAACTGGACACATAATCTTCATGAACCTCTATGGACACTCGCCCAACTTGGTAATGCCTTTATGGTCTTACCTTTAATCCCTCTTTGGACCAGTACAAGGTGGTTCACTTGTTGCTGGATTTTGCAGGTTCGATATTGTGTGAGGTCCTCACATTCGGATCATCGAATTGCTATTGGAGGACAGTTGGTGTACTCAAGCCTACTAGTCCTGGTGCCAGCATCAATGTCAATGATTAGCCAGTAAGGATCGGTCAAATCTTATACTGAGTTGATTGGCATTCTAGTACATGGCATACTACTACTGGCTTCGACCCTTCAGAGAACCATAATGTCTATGGATGTGAGAAAAGAGGAGTTCCGAAGGGTGAAACGACTGGCATATGCCAAGGACTTATGTTGGCCCTTTGAGTTAGGTGGACATATATAGCATTGCTTATTTTTGATCAAGTTATGGTTGATATTTGAGTTTTAGAGGAAGGGGAGGTTTGGGTGAAGATTGAAGAAGCATGGTACTATGCACAATTGGTTAATGAAGTAATCGGGGCCCCATGGATTTGCAATGAAGTTTGAGCTGAGTTCTTCCCTTCATGTTGGGAAGGTAATCATCTTCAAGTCTGAGAACAGACTGTTTAAGTATGATGTTGAAGATGACTGTTTTACAGTGGTGAAGACCCATTACGGTTATCTAGGGATGACGAACTGCTACTATAAGTAATCCTTGTGCTCATGTGGATAGCCTTGTATGGCCATGAAAAAATTAAATGAAGTCTGAATTATGAAATAATGTAAGTGTCTAATAAAATAGGTGGTAAGAGTAATATTTCTAATAAAATAAGTAATCCTTTTATAAATGAAAACCCATTATGGTTATCTAGGGATGACAAACTGCTATTATAAGTAATCCTTGTGCTCATGTGGATAGCCTTGTATGGCCATGAAAAAATAAATGAAGTTTGATTTATGAAATAATGTGAGTGTCTAATAAAATAGGGATGAATTCCATTTGGTTGACTTCTGTCTGTTGAAAACCTTTCTTCTAATGTAAATCCTTTTATAAAATTCTAAATTAAGCAAGACAATGCCCTCAATTTTTGTCATCCTTTGTTTTCTTGTCACAGTGAAGATAAGTTGTGTATTGATAATCATCCTTTGTTTTCTTCAGCTTAGTTTTATTTGTCACAAAGTGGTATTCTTTGCGAATTTTGGTCTACCATTTGAAGGCATGCAGAGAAATATTCCTTGTTACATTTTTGTAGCGATACCTCTGTACTTTTAAGTTGTTGTTATTATTATGTTTCCCTAATATTTAAAATCTCATTCAGGAATCAAAATGGTTCTCATGGAAGCAATCTTAGCAGAATCTGTCCTTCACCAAAGGCTCTAATCTCCTATTTACTGTTGAAACAGAAAAAATGCTATATCATCAGGAAATAAGGAATAAAGGATTGCTTATTTGAGCATATGTTGTTGCTGATAGCAGTTTATGTATTCATAATAGTATTTTGCATTAAAATGGCATCTTTCAGATTTAGAATCTAGCAGATTTTATTCTGTTTGGGCCATGTTTTTCTCTTTGCCAATTGATCTCGGTATTGTAGGCTGCTGCTGTTGCACTCCATTGAGGTTATAAGTTGGATCTAATATTTTCTTTATTTCGGACTCTTTTCTGTTAAAGTGGTGACTAATGAAGTCTTTATTTCGTGTGTTTGCAGTTCTGTACTTAACTAATTTTTGGCCCTTTTAGGCACTGTTTGACAACCAAAAAAAGTGTCTTAGATAAGAGCTTTTGTCTTATTGACTTGGTCAATAAGCTAGTAGAGCTGTTTGGTGACCAAAAATAGGAGGAGATTATATTGGAGATTGTGTCTTTTACAAGTAGCTTTTGAAAAGCTATCTCAGCTAGCGTTTATCTTTGAGAAGAAGCTGTCAATTAAAATTCTTCCGTTTATACCCCTAATAATTAGGCCAACCGCACCTAAAAAACCCCTCTTTATTATTTCAGCGTGAAACCCTTCTGCCGTCAACAAAAAAATCCATCAAGGAGGAATCGCGATTCTCCTGAAGCCCGCGCTCTCTCCCCGATCCAATCACCGCCGCTCTCACCCCGATCCGATCACCGCCGCCGATCCGATCCGCTCCGATTGACGACGATTCGATCACCGCGCTCGATCGACGTCGATCCGATCACCGCCGCTCTCTCCACGTAAGCTAGAAAATCTCCTCACTTTTCTTCGATTGTGCCTTATTTTGTGTTTTCTAGTTTCAAAATCTCCTCACTTTTCTTCGATCGTGTCTTATTTTTTGCCGGGTATAGATCTGAGTCTCTAATCCAGTCATGACCGGGTATATATGTGCCATCTAATTGACAGTCTATTACTCTGAAAACTTAAAAAGCAAACTACACTATTCTATATAATGGAATGAATCAGCTGCAGGACCCAAGGAATGGAATGGAGGTGCAAATGTCGACCCAATTAAGATAAAAGTAAAGTTTGGCAAAATGCATCAAAATGGATGTCTGTAGACAAAATGCCTGGTTTGTTAGTCTTATGAAGAGGATGACTAGATATCTGGCTTGTCATTGTATTCATGACAAAGAAGTTTTAATTCAAGGATTTATTACGTGGGTTACAATTTGTCATTTTTAAATTTGTCATTTTAAATTATAATCTTTCATCTGTTCCTACAACTTTTCTTTGAAAAAAAATATTATACATCTCTAAGAATTTTGCATTTGATTTTCGGACATTCTAAGAATTATGCATATCTGAAAATTTCCATCTTCTAAGAATTTTGCATATCTGAAAATTTTTATCGTATCATGGGTGTTTTGTTAAGATCCTTTCAAAGAGCCGGGGCATTAAAAGCTTTTTATACATTTACAGAAGTTTCCATGATGAATAAATTTTTTTGGCTATGAGTCCTCTTTGGCTTAGAGGTTCCACATGCATTCTTTTACTAAGTTAGGATCCATGCTAGACTCTGATTTTCTTCAGGAATATTTCAGCTTCTTCATGGGATTAAAACTCTAAAAATATTTTTCTATCACATCTGTAGCGGAAGTTTGATCTCTTCACTCTATTAGACACTTCAATCATAATATTTGTATTCACTTAACAATTGTGATTTTCACTAAGTGATAAATAAAAAAAATACAGTGATTCACGGAAGATGAGAGTGTTAGTTAAATTGATATTATTATGGCCGCATTTGCATTGCATAATTATATTCGCATTAACTCAGTCGATGATCCGTTGTTTACAGTGTTAGAACAACAACCAAATTATGTACCCGAAGATGAAACTCAAGATGAACTCGAGGATCTTGATGAGAATAGTAATTTTTCAAGAGGGACAACTTCTGAAATGAGGGAAGTTCGTGATAACATTGCTCGCTTATTATGGGAGTCAATGTGATAAAATACTTTCAAGAGGGACAACTTCTGAAATGAGGGAAGTTCGTGATTTTATTACCTCTTTACTAAGATTCAAGGTGCTAGTTGCGTTTTTCTTTTGTCCATTTTTGTTTTATAAATGTCAGGTTTTAGTAGTATTCACGAATTCTATAGAACGAAATTATTTTTCTATTTTAACTAATATTTTACAAGTATTATGTAACTTTCCTTAATTATACATTGATCAAATGCTTTCTTGTTAAAAGAATGTTGTCTTTCCATATATCTGCTCACTGATCTCTTCACTTTAACATTGCCATCTCCAGTCTGTTGTTGTAATGGATTATTCTTTACTGGTGGGAGTTGATGAAGTGAAGCATGAACTTGTTTTGGGAATTATTGATGTAATGGATTATTCTTTACTGGTGGGAGTTGATGAAGTGAAGCATGAACTTGTTTTGGGAATTATTGATTTCATGAGGCAGTATACGTGGGACAAGCATCTGGAGAATTGGGTTAAAGCGTCAGGTATTTTTGATGGACCAAAGAATGTTGCTCCTACTGTGATTTCACCCAAACAATACAAGAAGCGTTTCAGGAAGGCCATGACTGAATATGCAACATCTTTTGCTTATCCCTTCATAATTTTTTTATTCTTTGATGAAGACATGAAGATCAATGTGTTGCTGCATAGTTTATATCAACGCTGGCTCTTTTTCTTTTTTGAAATATTTTTTGTTGAAGTTTCACGCATTAAGAAATCTCGTCTGTGTACATTTTCTTACTTTTATAGTGATAAAGATGAGGAATGAAAATAGGCAAAAAGATTTAAAAACATAGGTTTGAAGGTGTATATTTGAATCATAGGGTCAAATTGTATGGATAACTGAAGACTGAATAAGTTTATGAAACGATGTTTTTCTTGTTTTATATTATAGGTGTATGTTTCTAGTTATTTACTATAATTTCTATTGTGAAAGAAACTGTTTTGTTTGTAAATTTTGAGCACATAACATGTATTAAACTGCTCAGTTGTATTTTCTATGGCCTCAGGTTTAGATTATAAAAGATTATACTTTGTTTGCTGAGTTTTTTTTTCATTTGTATTGATTTTCAAATAATTGGCAAATACTTTTGACAATACGATGTTTTTTTCATTTGTTTCAAGGGAACTTCATTAAACAGTGTTCAAATTTTGTGTAGCTGATCATCGGTTAAATATCCTCTGTAAATTTAATTTTATGATCAATCAAATTATGTATCAGAAAGGCATATATTGGTTTCCCTAATTTTAATCTTTAAAAAATGCAATCAGAAGCTTGCATAATCCATCTTATTCAAAGAATCTATATTCCATAATTGCCTACAGTATTAGATGTCGTATTTACTGTTTTCTTCCAATTAACCTCTCAATGTTTGTGTATTTTTCATAATGTTTTCCCTTATTATGTGATGAAGGTTATTATTTTTATCACGTACATTGCACGTGCAATCCAACTAGTAAATAAATAAATAAATGAGTGTTGAGTAATTCTAATTTTATATCAATAATATTGCATGTTCTTTTTAGTCATTTTCAAATTTCAGCTAGTTGTACAGCTACTTTTGCCAAACAGATCTACTTCAATCAGCTAGCTACACAGCTATCAGCTTTCAGCTATAATTTCACAGCTTTCAGCTAGCTTAACAGCTTTTAGCTATAATCTCGTAGCTTTCAGCTAGTTTTGCCAAACAGAGCCTTAATATAAAAGCCTGTATGTTGTTCTTGAAAATGATTATGTTTATTACAATTTTGACTACGTAGACAACTTTATTGATCTACAAGCATATAGATGTTATTTTTTGGCGTGGACGGTAAGGAAAGTAACTATTCTTTAGGATATGTAGTTACCAGGATACATGGATGTTTTTATTTGGCTGTGACCTTTGCTATTGATTGATCCTATTTTATTACTTTATACTTCACAACTACAAAGGGTATCATAGTCATTAAGACAACTCTTATTAGAGCTGAGTTAAAGAAAATATTCATTTGGCTGAACCCAAGAGTCGGCATTAAAGGTTTTCCTGCTGTTGCTCTTGCTTTTTACATTTTCACATATTGTTCTTCTCAGAATGGCCCTTATAGTTTGCTGACCCATTTGCATGCTATACACTGTGTTCATGATTTTCTCGCTGGATCAGAAAAGAAAAAAGAAAAAGAAATTAAAATCAAACAGTTCGTAAATGCATTATCAGTATGAAGTGGTGCATATTGCTGCTGGAGATTTTCTAATTTACTAAGAGCAGAAATTGCAGCTGAAAATGGCAAGTGGGTCAAAGACCACATGGAGAAGGGGATATTGGCACTTGATGAAATTGTCATCATGGTATAAGATTTATACTATCGTTCCTGCTTATACTCTCACAGCTGCCATTTTACTATCCTGATGAAATTGTCATATTAGGCTTGGTTGTTTGAGATAATAAAGGAGGGACTTCTACAAGAAGATGCTCAAGAAAATGGATGTGAGGTATTCTTCATACATCAGTTTATGCATATATGAATTCTTGTGCAATTAGTACAAGTCTTTGAAGATATTCTTGTTGAAAGAGTATGTGGCAGAAAACTTGATCCTGTAATGGAAAAATATACCATCTAAGGTATTCCCAACCTGAAAATGAAGAAATTGCTACAATACTGAGCCAACGCTTTGATGATAAGAAGAAGAAGGTTTTTCAATTCACTTAAGTAGTGCCTTCCATTATAAAATCTTTACTTGATGTTATTCATATAATAGTTCACCAAAATCTTTACTTGAAGATAACTCACTAATGTATTGCATCTTTCTTTTTATTTTTCTCAGTTAAGTTGTGATTGCAGGCTTATCATAAGAATGTTGATGTAGGTGAAGATTTCATATACAAGGTGCATGGATCCATAGACTTTATCATTCTTTAACTAATCGAGTCCTTGTGATCTCGAAATGGTGCATTTATTTTAGTTCCATCTTTTATCTGCAAAAAATAGTGTAGTAGAAATGAGAATGTCACGATGTATGAGTGGATATCCTCTAAGAGATAGGATAAGAAATGAAGCGTTAGTTCTATGTTGCTCGGGTAAAATCTGAGCAATCATTTGAAATGGTTTGCTCAAATACAACAAATTTCATTGCATGCACCGATTAGGAGAAGTGATAAGATTATAGTTCATGGATAAAAACAGAGGCCTAAGAGAATTTGTTTAGACAATATTAAGAAAGATATGATAGTGACTTGTTTAGAGGAGATAACCCGAAAAAAAAAATTAGTGAAAGACTAGAATTCATGTAGCAGACGCGAAATATTTGGGAGAAATGCTGTGTTGTTATTGTTGTAAGGCTCAAGAAAGGTGTCCTTTTTTGCTTCGTTAATTTGTTTGTCATTAATCATTCAGTATCGTGTTTCATGTTCTTCGAATCCATCTTTTATGTCTGTCATAGTAGGGTGGTGTACCTAGACTATGTTATGTCCTATGCTTGAGATGTTTTTGTGTTACCCTACACTGGTTTTTTTGGACTTTGAGTTTAATTAATCTCTTATTAGTGAAGCAAGGGTGGATTAATCAGCCTGACTTTTCCTCGAGAAAAAGAAATCGCAAGCTGGTTTGCAGTTCTGTTACATGATTAGTATCATTTCTTGATTATTATCATTTTTTAGTGAACATGTAAAATTATGAATGGTGGAAGAATGACGGCCTTTCTTTTTCAGTGTGTCAACTAATCCTTGTGCTTATTTCTATTTTAAGATGTCCCATCTTTTGAGACTGGTGAGTGCAAGTTTCTGAGGGCTAGCGCACTCTAGGCTGATTGGTAGTCAAATTGTTGGAGGCTTACAACTAATTTTACATTGAGGAGATTTATATTAGTTTCAACTGAAATCACACTGTAAAGGGGGGTTTGCCAACAACTTAGTGAATTTAGCAGACAATAATCATACTTTGTACTAATCTTACTCATTTTACAGAATTTGAAAAAATTATAATATTTTCTTCATGTACGGGTGACTTCAAGGATGATATCTTAATTAAATTCTGGATGCTCTACATGTGCTGTGGGAAGAATCTGTCATTTTTTTTTATTTTTTACTTCTAGGAGTTGAACTAGCTTGTTGTCTATGATTTGGACAGGGAGATGGATAGTCGAATTAGTATTCAAAGTCTCTTCTAAGCTTAAGTTATTTTAATTATTGGCTATTTTTATTGGCTTCGCCTTTTGCTTTTTTCCTTTTCTTCTAATATAAAATTGGGAATAAATTTGGGTTTTCATCTGTGAGGGGTGGGCAGGGAGATGAATCTAAATTAAATTGATTGGGCTTTAGTTATGACTTTGCAGTTTGAAGGTTCAGCTTTCAGACCTGATTCTTACTTGTATAGTCTGATAAATTTGAAGAAACTGAAATAATAAAAAATGATTTAAAAAATTTAATGTTTAAGATAAAGAGGGATAACATACTTCAACTTATATATACTCTTGATGTGATTATATGTTTTTTTTGGGTATCAGATAGAAATGAACATACATATCAGGTATGTTACTTTGCTTTCTTATCTGTGGGTTTGTTCTTTATACAGTGCAATAACCTCTCTGCAGCTGAGCTTTTTGCTGATACTAGGAATCATCCTAATCAGAATGTTGTAGATTTCATTTGAAACTGAATGTGGTGCTTTGTTTTGTGCAAATGTCATTGGTGTTTCAGTTTCTACATTTATGACATGATGCACACACCACACAGTTTGAGCTTAGATTTGTACCTTATTTCAGTCTCAGGTCAATGGGAATGCTCCAAAGGAAGATGTGTTTGTTGAGATAGACTGTGCACTGCCCTTAGTTCTTGAGAAGTCAGAGCTCAATTTACCATCAATGGCTGCTTATGTAGCTAGTTAGAAAGCATTGGCGTCAGCATATTTGGCACTCAGTTATAATCATATTTCAAGCATGCCGGTAAGATGGTTTTGTAGTTATTTGTCATTAGCTTAGTCTCTTATATTGCATAATAGCTCCTTGTACCTGCATTACTAAGAAGTTCATAATATTTTCAACTGCATTATCAGTTTCTTCAGATTTTTTTTCCCAGAAGTTTGTGGTTCCGTACAAGAAATCTTGTCACAGACTGTAAACTTAGAAAAAATTCTTTTAATGATACAAGTCATTAGTTTCTTAGCGCTTACAGAGTCTGAGAATATTTTTATCTTCAAACTAGAAATGCAAGTTTTTCTCAGATGTGCCAAACTATGAGATGTGGTTTCTATTTCCATTTGATAGCAGCGTGTGTGGGGGTTTGCATACATACATGATAGAATTTTGATTGCTTCTGGAAGGATTCGAAGTCAGATCCTTCCTGTTCAAATTTGATATTCCCAAAAAAAAATCTTAAGTCAAGGAACAATCCCTCAAGTTATTTTTTGGCCCCCGGGGTGGGGGGGGGGGTGGGGGTGGGGC
>NC_033801.1:98331546-98356319 GCF_001876935.1 Asparagus officinalis | reverse complement strand
CACTAGACAAACAACATTAGTAATAAATTGTTTGTTAAACATCATCAAAACAAGAAGGCCAACATGTTGGAGCAACTTCTGTACAAAAAGAAGAAAAAGAAGAAGGCTACGCGTATCCCACGGAAGCCGGTGGGAGAAAAGGAATGGGAACCTACTCCTAATCAGACGACTGAACAGGAGGATAATGTCGAACTTCTGTTAGATCACTCCTCGAAGTCCTCGGCAGGAACATCATGCACTGGGGGTACTACCCGGGACAAGAGATTCCATGAGTTCCAAAGCCAACTCAATGCCTTGAAGCTCCAACAAAACATGAACAAACTGGGGGTGGTCAGACCATACATTATCGAGTGGGACACTGATAATCACATTTTATTATAATTTTATACCCTCATTATCTATTTTACATGAATAAATATACCATTAATAATTGTTGTTAGCTTAGTTTCCACATAATTGAATAAAAATATAAAAAAATATTATTAAATGTAAAAACCCCTAAAAATCTCTCTTCTCTATTTTGTAGCATTTTAGAAGCCTGTGAAGCAAAAGCTTAAAAGAGGAAAATGATCAAAAGCCCAAAAGAAGCCCATGATTGAAAGAACTTGGATCATTTCAAGCAACTTCGACAAAATGATTCTCTAGTCCCCGCCATGTCTGCACGTTGCCTGTAAAAATCATTTTAGAAGCCCAAGGTTGGAAGCCCTTCAAGCTTGGCCCAAAGAAAAAAAAAGCACATTCCTAATCCATCATACTGCACATTATATTCAAGTGAGCTTGAAGGCCCAGCCCATCAAACCGAATTTTGTTGCTGCAGTTTTGGATTTCAAGTGGACCGAATATAACTCAAAGACTTGGCTTTTGATTTTTCAAAAGCAAACGAAACTCTCGTCGTAGAGTTCGACCAAGCCAAGTATGAGGAGGTCCTCTCCTCTGGGTCCCTTAGCCCTAAAGCTAGGCGTGATACCCACAGGACCTCTACGGAGGTCAACACTACTGCTGAGATGCTAAAGAAAGCCCTCTCCTTTGGCCAAGACCTTAAACTCGCTCTGCGAGTTGAAGATTCCTCCCCCGTATCACTTGTTTTCTTTGCTGCTGAGTTTGGTTTTGAAATCATTGTGTATAGATAAATCAAATGGGCTTCTCCGCATTTGGACTTGAGTGCTGCTACAAATTGGATTTTGAATTTCTTTTGAAAATCAAATAAATCATAGGTGGAGATTGTTGCTTGGGGCTCAAGACAAATCCAATGGCTCATATTTATTGAAAATTACTATAAATAGGGGTAGAGAGTGAGGGGTTAGAGGAGTGAAAATTTTTGTAACTCATTTTGGAGAGGAGGGCTACTCTTAATTGAGAAGGCCTTCCAAAATTGTAACTTTTGTTGCAATTAATAATAATAATTTTTTTCAGCACTTTAAATTTTTTTCTTCTTCTCTTTGTTGGATGATGAATATGAAGATGAAGATGGAGAATTATTTGAAGGTTTGCATTTCTTTTCTTTTTCTCTTTTATTACTTATTAGTTTAGATTTATTTCTATGCTTGTAGTTAGATTTTATTTTCTTGTTAAATAGACAAGAGGCTAGAACCCTCTTGCCTTAGATTTATTTCATGCTTATAGAGTAGATTTATTTTTTTTCATTTAATTCTAGTAATTTTATTTTGTAGTTTAGATTTTGTAATTTATTTTATAGTTAGATTTTAATTTCTTACACTATTCACCTTGAGGCTAGAACCCTCTTGAGTTTAGTTTTTCTTTTTGTTTACATTTATTTTGTTTGATTCGCCTTTAGGCTAGAATCCTCTAGGGAATCACCCTTTTTTAAGAAGTAGGTTTAATTTTAGATTACCCATATCTATAATTGAATCCACCATTTTAATTTCTTGTATTTTCTTTTATTCTAGAATTTTGTTCTTCATTCTTGATTTTTTATTTGTTTCTTGATTTTATTTATTTTTCCTTCTCACCTTGTTGATCATACTCATTCTCTTTTTCATCCACTCTCACTTACACTTTGCACCTACTTACACACCACTTTTACTCTTTCAATCTCTTCACAATCATATTCACTCACCAATCTTATTTGTCACGCACACAACATAAGAATCGATTTTATATTTTCTCCTACAAAACACCTTCCTCGTGGGATCGATATCTTAAATACTATAACTTGACACGGTTGTGCACTTGCAACCTTTTTGGTACATGTTTATGCCGCAACAAGTTTTTGGCGCCGTTGCCGGGGAAGGTGCTTAAGTAGGTTTTAATTATTCTGGTTCTTTAACTTGTCTGTTTTTTGTGAAGGAAACGCTTGGAGCTTAAAGATCGTGGATTGGAGAATTAGGATTTGAAGATTTGCTTTCGGGTAAGTCCTCTTTCTAGTTTTTAATTCCACCCTTTAGCTACTTCTTCACATTTAGAGACAATTAGGACTTAAAAAAAAGAGATTTTATTTTTTGTTGACCATAATAAAATTCATCCTTTACTTTGACATTTACTAACAAGATAATAAATTCAAACAAATCCCCCCTTCTCATTTGTTTGATTGTTAACCCTAATTAAAAAAAAGATTTTTCTTTTCCATCCTTTTTAGTTGCTTTTAATTCATAGGGTTGCATTTCATATAGTGTAGGAATTCACCAAGTGATTTGAGCATCTTGATTTGGCACACACTTTAAAATATTTTTAAGGGCAAAACCCCATAATCAAGATAAGGTGAGGGATTTCATCACCCTTTCCTTAGCCCAAAAATCACTAATTCCTCACTACACCACCCAAGCCTAATAAAACTCATTAGACGTTGGCCCCTAAGGATTCGAGCTCAATAAGGAACAAGAAATCCTTAAGTGAACTGGTTTAAGTTTTCTCAGATTAGTTGGTGTCTAAGGCATGGTTTAGGGGTTGCGTAAAGCGCTCCACAAGGAAAGAGGTACTTAATTAATCTTTGATCACCCTCTAGTACTATCCTTACCTGGCTAACTACCTGGGTAAAACTTTGATCTTTTCACTGTAGGAGTTTTTGGTTAGGAGCTAGTCTAGTTGAGTTAGGCTAAACCCTAGAATTAAAGTGATTGAAAAGTGATTGCTTTGATTTGTTTTAGTTAGGATTTTTTCTTTTTCTTTATCTTTTTATTAAAAAAAACTAATTTTCTTTCTTTCCTTAAAAAAAAGAAATATTTTGGTGTATGCAACAGTGGATTAGGGATAATACACGTCGATTAATTTGCTTTGAACCAATCATAGAAATGGAGCATCCTAATCCACCCGTTCTTCATGATATGTGCTATCCTATTAGGAATACAATTCCCTCGTGCATTAGGCTCCCCGAAACAATTGGAATAAGTTTTGAGCTTAGACCGCAATACATAAACATGCTTCCCAAATTTCTTGGTAATGAAACAGAAGATGCATATATTTTTATTTCGGAATTTGAGGAAGTGTGTATTATGATTAAAATGAGAGAATTAAACGAAGATGCGATCAAACTCAGATTTATTCCATTTGCTCTTAAGGATAAAGCTAAAAAATGGCTGTACAGCTTACCAACAAATTCCATCTCAACTTGGGATGAATTTGTCACCGTTTTTCTTAAGAAAATTTTCCCTATTCATAAAACGGTAAAGCTTAGGAACAACATTCAAAACTTTAAAATTATCCCGGGAGAACCTTTTTGGAAGTATTTTGACCGATTTAAAGATTTTCTCATCAAATGTTCTCATCACGGTTTAGAAAAATGGCGATTGTGCCAAATAATTTATGAGGGATTAGATTATTCTGCAAAAACTTCCTTAGAATTAATGTGCCACGGGGATTTTATGAGGAAAAATGCTGATGAAGCTTGGGAGTTTTTGGAGAGACTTTCTGAAAAAACAATGCAATAGGAACAGTGCGATGATAAGGTTTCATCAGTTCCACAATCTAAGTCTTGTGGTCTTTCCTTAGAGTCAAACATTGCTTCTGAAGCGAAGATGGCGATGATTCTGCGAAGGTTAGAAGCTTTAGAAATTAAGGAACAAGCTCCAACTCAAATCAATCATGTTTCTGTCTCAAGATGTCATAATTGTCAGTCTCCTACCCACGTTTCAGAGGAATGCCCTCTCCTAGGAAACAACAATTCATTAGAACAGATGAACGTTGCATTCCAGCACCCTAAAAATGATCCATTTTCTCCAACCTACAATCCATGTTGGAGAAATCATCCCAACTTTGCATGGAATCTAGGAAATTCTCCCGGAACTCAAAATTTCACTCCCGCTTCGACCCAACATTTTCCTAGGGGAAACACAGTTCCATTCAATTCTCATTCACAATTTCAACAACCCAATCTGCCGTATCAAAATCAGTCTCATCTTCATCAAGCTGTAATTCAGACTCCTCACAATCCAGATCAGGATAAACGTCTCAATATCTTGGAAAGGGGTTTAGAAACCATAATTAAGGCCTCTACTCAAACCACGAATATGTTGACTCAAACATCTAGCACGTTGAATTCCTTCATGCAATCAACCGGACAAATGCTCAACTCCAACACTCAAGCTATAGCTAGATTAGAATCCCAACTTGGTCAACTAGCTAGTGCCGTGAGTGAAAGAGAGAAAGGAAAATTTCCGAGTCAACCCGTGGTCAACCCTAATAACACAGGATGCAGTTCATCCTATGAAGCTCAAGTGAATGCAATCCATTCACTTCGGTCAGGTAGACAGGTCGATAATCAAGTGAGAACTCCGCCAAGTCAAACTCTTGATCCTGTACAAATTCCTTCTCCTTCTCCTTCTGATGAATCTATTCAACAATCACTCCCCTCAGATGACCAAGAACCTGAACCCGAACCTGAGCCTGCTTTTGATAGATTTAGACCGGTTGCTCCCTTTCCAGATAGACTCAGGTCTAGGAAACACTCTCCTCAGGAGGAGAAAATCCTAGAGACATTCAAGCAGGTTAAGGTCAACATTCCTCTCTTAGATGTAATTGAACAAATTCCATCTTATGCTAAATTTTTAAAAGAATTGTGCACTAAGAAGAGGAGAATAAATGTCCCAAAGAAAGTCTTTTTAGCCGCCAATATCAGTGAAATGCTATCAAATCCCATACCTTTGAAACGTAAAGATCCAGGTTCCCCCATCATTTCATGTATCATTGGGAATACTCACATTGATAAGGCGCTTTTAGACTTAGGGGCCAGTGTCAATTTGCTTCCATATTTAGTCTATTAGCAATTAGGTCTAGGTGTACTGAACCCAACCAAATGCACCTTACAGTTGGCTGATAGATTTGTCAAGGTCCCTATGGGTGAGTTAGAGGATGTTTTGATTAAGGTTGGAGATTTTATTTTTCCAGTAGATTTTGTAGTTTTGGAAACACAGCATGTTTCCAATCCCAAAGGAAAAACACCTGTCATCTTAGGATGACCTTTCTTAGCCACTTCTAATGCTCTCATCAACTGTAGAACTGGTCAAATGAAGCTGTCCTTTGGGAATTTGACTGCTGATCTTAACATTTTTAATCCAGGGGACCAACCAAATAATCAGCCTCTGGAAATAAATTACATTCAGGAAAGATCAGAAGAAGAAGAAGAAGAGTCTGATTTGAGTTTTGAGGAAATTTTTGATGAAGAGTTAGAGTTTTTAGAAGAAGCAGACCAGGTCCTTGAGAATAATAAAACTGTGTTAAACATGTGCTGCTTTGAATTAAATTTTGAAGAACTCTTTCTTGATGAACTTAGATTCTTGGAAAATAATCAACAACCAAATTTTCAGAACTTCACAGAAGAATTGGTTGTTAGAAAACAAAACTTCACAGTACAAGAGTCTAAGTTCATTAAGAAATGCAAAATGCATGACACCAATAATACCTACCTTATCTTTGTGCAAGAATTATTGAACACCCCGAAATGCTTGGAAATTCACATTATTGATTATATCATTCTGAATTTGTTTAAAATCCGGGGAAGAATGTTCAACAGTAAGGTAGGATTCAATGTAGAACAGGAACTCTTCATGTTGAATATTTCATTCTACATTGTTTATTTTGTTTATTTCAGAATAATAAAAAGAATTTATTCTTCTCTCATGTGAGAGTTTCTTGTTCAGTTTTCAAAAAGAAAAAGAAAAAAAAAGAAAAAAAAGAAAAAAAAAGAAAAAAAAGAAAGAAGAATAAATTTTTCATCCTCCTCAGACCAAAGGTAATTGCAGATTTTTATCAGCGGACCAAATGTAAGTGCTTCACTTCTTAAGTGCTTTACTTTATGCATCATAGAGTTTGCATTGAGGACAATGCAAAATTTAGGTGTGGGGGTGAGAATTAGTTATTTTTTCTCTTTATTTTACATTTTTAGTTACATTTTTTCCCTTTTTCTTTAAAAAAAAAATTTTCGTTACTTGCCAAATTGATAGAGTTAATTTAATAATTAATTTATTTGATAAATTTGAAATTTTCTAATCCCTAGTTGGTTATTTACTTAAGTTCACTTTTTATGATAACTCTAAATAAATTTCTTAAGAAATGATTTTCAAAGTACTATACTTTACTTAAGCCTTAACTTAGATTTTTTGAAAATAATTTTTTTTTCAAAGTGTCTTGATTTACATATTTTCAAAATATATATACATATACAAAAATAGAAAAAAAAAATTTTGCAAAAGAAGAGTGCGAAAAATGGGCACCAAAAAGAAAAAAAACTCTTTAATTCAAGGTGATTCTATCTTATTAAGCCTAACCTGACCAAGTAATTAAGCCCAATGAGTATTTCCATACTTAATGACCTAAGCCCATTTGGGTTAGGATCCATTGGCCCAAAACTCGTTAAAAGGTCACTTAGAAAGCCCGTTAAAGTAGAAAAAAATCACCAAGGATGAAAGAGTTAAAAAAAAAAATTATTAAAAAAAAAACTAATAAATGTTTTATAGTTGTATATATGGTCTTGGAAAATATTTTAAATCAAGCAACTTGAAAATTATTTAAAACAAAGAGTTAGCATGTTCTTTTCAAAACTTTTAAATTAAATTTCTAAGTTTGGCTTGGTTTTGTATTGCTACAATGAGAAGATTTTCTTAAAAATATACCTTAGAGTTATATATAAAAATGTTTTCTTGAGTGATAACTGGCTCCAATTAGATTATCTAAGAGTTATCAAGTGAATTTAGTTATTTACTGACTTATTTAATTTGGCAAGTTGACCGAATTTTGTGGGTATATTCACTACAAACCCTCACGAGAGTATAACTCGTCCACTAGGGTAATCTAGGGGTTTAAAGGCTTGTTGTATGCGCTAAATATAACCGCGATTCCTGCGAAAGTGAGTTAGGATTTTCTTTTTATTTTCTTTGCTAGGGGACTAGCAAAAGTTTAGGTGTGGGGGTATTTGATAATCATATTTTATTACATTTTATACCCTCATTATCTATTTTACATGAATAAATATACCATTAATAATTGTTGTTAGCTTAGTTTCCACATAATTGAATAAAAATATAAATAAATATTATTAAATGTAAAAACCCCTAAAAATCTCTCTTCTCTATTTTGTAGCATTTTAGAAGCCCATGAAGCAAAAGCTTAAAAGAGGAAAATGATCAAAAGCCCAAAAGAAGCCCATGATTGAAAGAACTTGAATCATTTCAAGCAACTTCGACAAAATGATTCTCTAGTCTCCGCCATGTCTGCACGTTGCCTGTAAAAATCATTTTAGAAGCCCAAGGTTGGAAACCCTTCAAGCTTGGCCCAAAGAAAAAAAAAGCACATTCCTAATCCATCATACTGCACATTATATTCAAGTGAGCTTGAAGGCCCAGCCCATCAAACCGAATTTTGTTGCTGCAGTTTTGGATTTCAAGTGGACCGAATATAACTCAAAGACTTGGCTTTTGATTTTTCAAAAGCAAATGAAAACCGAATTTCTTGGGCTGCAGAAAATGGATGCAATCATTGTTTTCTTTGCTGCTGAAATGGACTTGGCTTGGTAAATGAAATGGAGATGTGGAGTTTTTCTCAAGGACCGGACTTGATGCAATCATTGTTTTCTTGGCTTGGTAAATGAAATGGACTGCTGAAATGGACTTGTTTTCTTTGCTGCTGAGTTTGGTTTTGAAATAATTGTGTATAGATAAATCAAATGGGCTTCTCCGCATTTGGACTTGAGTGCTGCTACAAATTGGATTTTGAATTTCTTTTAAAAATCAAATAAATCAAAGGTGCAGATTGTTGCTTGGGGCTCAAGACAAATCCAATGGCTCATATTCATTGAAGATTACTATAAATAGGGGTAGAGAGTGAGGGGTTAGTGGGGTGAAAATTTTTGTAACTCCTTTTGGAGAGGAGGGCTACTCTTAATTGAGAAGGCCTTCCAAAAATTGTAACTTTAGTTGCAATTAATAAAAATAATTTTTTCCTCTTTAGATTTATTTATATGCTTGTAGTTAGATTTTATTTTCTTGTTAAATAGCCAAGAGGCTAGAACCCTCTTGCCTTAGATTTATTTCATACTTATAGAGTAGATTTATTTTCTTGCATTTAATTCTTGTAATTTTATTTTGTAGTTTAGATTTTGCAATTTATTTTATAGTTAGATTTTAATTTCTTATACTATTCACCTTGAGGCTAGAACCCTCTTGGGTTTAGTTTTTCTTTTTGTTTATTTTTATTTTGTTTGATTCGCCTTTAGGCTAGAACCCTCCAGGGAATCACCCTTTTCTAAGAAGTGGGTTCAATTTTAGATTATCCATATCTATAATTGAATCAACCATCTTTAATTTCTTGTATTTTCTTTTATTCTTGAATTTTATTTTCTTTATTCTTGATTTTTATTTTCCTTTTCCTTCTTGCCTTATTGATCATATTCATTCTTTGTCACATCCACTCTCACTTATATCTCGTGCCGATTTACACACTATCACTTCCACTCTCTCTATCTCTCCACAATCACATTCACTTATCACTCCTACTTGTCACACACACAACATAAGAACCGATTTTATATTTTCTCCTACAAAACACCTTCCTCGTGGGATCGATATCTTAAATACTATAACTTGACACGGTTGTGCACTTGCAACCTTTTTGGTACATGTTTATGCCGCATCAAGTTTTTGGCGCCGTTGCCGGGGAAGGTGCTTAAGTAGGTTTTAATTATTTTGGTTCTTTAACTTGTGTGTTTATTGTGAAAGAACTACTTGGAGATTAAAGATCAAGAATTGGAGATTGAGGAATTGGATATTCGCTTGTGGTAAGTCTTCTTCCTTATATTTTCAATTCCACACCTTTAGTTAGTTTCTCACAATTAGTGACAATTAGGATCTTAAAAAAAAAAGATTTTATTTCCGTTGACCATAATAAAATTCACCCTTCACTTTGACATTTACTAACAAGATAATAAATTCAAACAAATCCCCCCTTCTCATTTGTTTGATTGTTAACCCTAATTAAAAAAAAAGATTTTTCTTTTCCATCCTTTTTAGTTGCTTTTAATTCATAGGGTTGCATTTCATATAGTTAGTAGGAATTCACCAAGTGATTTGAGCATCTTGATTTGACACACACTTAAAAATATTTTTAAGGGCAAAACCCCATAATCAAGATAAGGTGAGGGATTTCATCACCCTTTCCTTAGCCCAAAAATCACTAATTCCTCACTACACCACCCAAGCCTAATAAAACTCATTAGACGTTGGCCCCTAAGGATTCGAGCTCAATAAGGAACAAGAAATCCTTAAGTGAACCGGTTTAAGTTTTCTCAGATTAGTTGGTGTCTAAGGCAAGGTTTAGGGGTTGCGTAAAGCGCTCCGCAAGGAAAGAGGTACTTAATTGATCTTTGATCACCCTCTAGTACTATCCTTACCTGGCTAACTACCTGGGTAAAACTTTGATCTTTTCACTGTAGGAGTTTTTGGTTAGGAGCTGGTCTAGTTGAGTTAGGCTAAACCCTAGAATTAGAGTTGATTGAAAAGTGATTGTTTTGATTTGTTTCAGTTAGGATTTTTCTTTTTCTTTATCTTCTCAAAAAAAAAACTAATTTAAGAAAAAAAATAAAAAGAAATATTTTGGTGTATGCAACAGTGGATTAGGGATAATACACATCGATTAATTCGCTTTGAACCAATCATAGAAATGGAGCATCCTAATCCACCCGTTCTTCATGATATGTGCTATCCCATTAGGAATGCAATCCCCTCATGCATTAGGCTCCCCGAAACAAATGGAATAAGTTTTGAGCTTAGACCGCAATACATAAACATGCTTCCCAAATTCCTTGGTAATGAAACAGAAGACGCATATATTTTTATTTCGGAATTTGAGGAAGTGTGTATTATGATTAAAATGAGAGAATTAAATGAAGATGCGGTTAAGCTTAGATTTATTCCATTTGCTCTTAAGGATAAAGCTAAAAAATGGCTGTACAGCTTACCAACAAATTCCATCTCAACTTGGGATGAATTTGTCACCGTTTTTCTTAAGAAATTTTTTCCTATTCATAAAACGGTAAAGCTTAGGAACAGCATTCAAAACTTTAAAATTATCCCGGGAGAACCTTTTTGGAAGTATTTTGACCGATTTAAAGATCTTCTCATCCAATGTCCTCATCACGGTTTAGAGAAATGGCGATTGTGCCAAATAATTTATGAGGGATTAGATTATTCTGCAAAAACTTCCTTAGAATCAATGTGCCACGGGGATTTTATGAGGAAAAATGCTGATGAAGCTTGGGAGTTTTTGGAGAGTCTTTCTGAAAAAACAATGCAATGGGAACAGTGCGATGACAGGGTTTCATCAGTTCCCCATTCTAAGTCTAGTGGTCTTTCCTTGGAGTCAAACATTGCTTCTGAAGCGAAGATGGCGACAATTCTGCGGAGGTTAGAAGCCTTAGAAATTAAGGAACGAGCTCCAGCTCAACTCAATCATGTTTCTTTCCCAGGATGTCATAATTGTCAGTCTCCTACCCACGTTTCAGAGGAATGCCCTCTCCTAGGAAATAACAACGCAATAGAACAGATGAACGCTGCATTCCAGCACCCTAGAAATGATCCATTTTCTCCAACCTACAATCCAGGTTGGAGAAATCATCCCAACTTTGCATGGAATCTAGGAAATTCTCCCGGAACTCAAAATTTCACTCCCGCTTCGACCCAACATTTTCCTAGGGGAAACACAGTTCCATTCAATTCTCATTCACAATTTCAACAACCCAATCTGCCGTATCAAAATCAGTCTCCTCCTCATCAAGCTGTAATTCAAACTCCTCACAATCCAGATCAAGATAAACGTCTCAATGTCTTGGAAAGGGGTTTAGAAACCATAATTAAGGCCTCTACTCAAACCACGAATATGTTGACTCAAACATCTAGCACGTTGAATTCCTTCATGCAATCAACCGGACAAATGCTCAACTCCAACACTCAAGCTATAGCTAGATTAGAATCCCAACTTGGTCAACTAGCTAGTGCCGTGAGTGAAAGAGAGAAAGGAAAATTTCCGAGTCAACCCGTGGTCAACCCTAATAACACAGGATGCAGTTCATCCTATGAAGCTCAAGTGAATGCAATCCATTCACTTCGGTCAGGTAGACAGGTCGATAATCAAGTGAGAACTCCGCCAAGTCAAACTCTTGATCCTGTACAAATTCCTTCTCCTTCTCCTTCTGATGAATCTATTCAACAATCACTCCCCTCAGATGACCAAGAACCTGAACCCGAACCTGAGCCTGCTTTTGATAGATTTAGACCGGTTGCTCCCTTTCCAGATAGACTCAGGTCTAGGAAACACTCTCCTCAGGAGGAGAAAATCCTAGAGACATTCAAGCAGGTTAAGGTCAACATTCCTCTCTTAGATGTAATTGAACAAATTCCATCTTATGCTAAATTTTTAAAAGAATTGTGCACTAAGAAGAGGAGAATAAATGTCCCAAAGAAAGTCTTTTTAGCCGCCAATATCAGTGAAATGCTGTCAAATCCCATACCTTTGAAACGTAAAGATCCAGGTTCCCCCATCATTTCATGTATCATTGGTAATACTCACATTGATAAGGCGCTTTTAGACTTAGGGGCCAGTGTCAATTTGCTTCCATATTCAGTCTATCAGCAATTGGGTCTAGGTGTACTGAACCCAACCAAATGCACCTTACAGTTGGCTGATAGATCTGTCAAGGTCCCTATGGGTGAGTTAGAGGATGTTCTGATTAAGGTTGGAGATTTTATTTTTCCAGTAGATTTTGTAGTCTTGGAAACACAGCCTGTTTCCAATCCCAAAGGACAGACACCTGTCATCTTAGGACGACCGTTCTTAGCCACTTCTAATGCTCTCATCAACTGTAGAACTGGTCAAATGAAGCTGTCCTTTGGGAATTTGACTGCTGATCTCAACATTTTTAATCCAGGGGACCAACCAAATAATCAGCCTCTAGAGCAAAACTGGGTATGGTATTGTACTCAGTTGGGTGTCCGGGTTATCCTTAAGAATATCAAGCATGGTATTCTCCAGGAACTTCCCGTGAAAGAAAGGAAACAGTTTAGACTCATATACCTGTTGGAGTATGTAAGGAAGCAGTTTAACCTCATGCACTTGTTGGAGGATTGAGAAACAGTTTATAATCATATACTCTTTGGAGTCTTGCCGTTCTTATTTGGCTTATCTGAGCGATATGACGCCGGCTTCAACCAAGGTCTGAATGCTACTCTTGAGAGCAAAGCAATCCTTAGTGGGATGAACGACCTTCCTGTGGTATGCACAGTACTTCGGGTCCGTAGTAGTGTTGTCAGCTTCCTCCTGATTTGTGATAGGTGGTAGCTTGATCCTGTTGCTTCCAAGGAGGGATTCGAAGATGGCTGGAACGTCTTCGTCCTTAAAAGAGTACTCTTTTTGGGGTCTCGGACCCGAAGTATTTTTCTGCCTTCGGGATTGCTGTTGTGACGTTTGATTAGCACCATCAGCAGCTGCAGGTGCCTTGCCCTTACCACGAGAGGCAAAGTTTGAGTTGAGCGGATTAACCGTCGGTCGGTTCCTCTGGGCCTTCTTCCTTCGGAGGAAGCGTTCGGCTTGTTCACCGTGCACCTTCAAGTCTTTCCAAGTGTCAGACGGTGCTGTTCCCATTGCTTCCAACACGTCCAGTGCAAGGTTGTTGTGGCAAGTCTGAAGGATGAACTCCTTGGTGATCGGGTCCCGACAGTTCATCGCCTTGTTCTGGAACCTCTTGACGAAGATGTCGACTAACTCCCCGTCTTTCTGCTTCTCATCGAGCAATGATCCGATAGATATCTCGGTGTCGTTGTCGAAGAAATTGGTGAGGAACATGGTCTCTATATCGTCCCAGCTGTTCACGCTACCTGGCTTGAGGCGGTTAGGTGATGAACCCAAGGATCTTCCCATGTCGGCATCTGGTCGTCTTCCTCTATTGTGGTAGGATCGATCGTAACCATGTTCGCCATCAACGTTTTGAACATCTCACCGATACTAGTATCGGAATCCCAAACTGAAGGATCAGATGAGTATCCGTTTCTAGCTTTGTTAGCAATTTGATCGATGACTTGCCAGCAACATTCATCGTCGGATGAGGAGACATAGCCAAGACCTCTTTTGTGGCGATAATAATCATCGGGTTTTCCTTTTGGTACATAGGCCATTCGAGGTGGAACTCATTTGAAGTAAATCAAATGCTGCGTGGGTGAACCCTTCCCATCAAACGGCGTGAAGTTAATTAGGTTGAACTTCGCCGGATATGGGATCGATTCCCACTCTCTTGGGTATGGATAGGGAATGCCTGTTTTCTTCATCTCTTGAGCGGAGATCAATGTGTTGATTTTCCTCTCGAGGTTCTTGATCTTCAGACTTTCGCCTGTGTTTTCATTAGCACGATTCTGAGGCGGAAGTGTAGCATTACGACTAGCATCCTCATTACCACCCCCTGCATTGACGGGAGGATTATTGACATTGTGAGCTTCATCCGTATCCGTGTGCTCTTCTTCCTGAACGACTTGGTTACGGCGGCTTGGTTCACCTTGCTGGTTCGTCAGTGCCTGAATTTGTTGCTCATGCATTTCTCTCATACTCTGCATGGCCATCTGCATTTCGAACCTGAAGCTCTCCTGTTGTTTAGCCATGGCTTCTTCGAGCATCTTGGCCACTTATTCCGCGCTTATCATGAATGACTCGCGGGGTTGTCCTTGGCTGGACACCGTATTGTCTGATGCGACAGCAGAGCAGGAATCCGATTCTTCATCTTCTGACGGTAATCTTGTCCGAACCCTACCATACGTTCCTCGTGTAATGGCTCCAGACTGCAGACAAGTTAGATACCAGGGTACTTCCGGAATTGACTCGGGATTATCCCTTGTCGATGCCCTTTTGCTGGTCATATTGGTAGTGACCCTCGGAAATTCTCCATCTTCAACCACCGTTCTTCTTTACCGGAAACGCCTATGCCTTGGTTTTGGCGTTTCGGTATTAAGCCTTTCGAACACTGAGATTCTCTCTGGGACTACCTTGATGCAGTTGCACTCAGACAGTACCGCCCGAATGAGCTTTGAACAAGGGCACTGAGTTTCTAGCCTTCGAGGACTTCTCTTTCTGGCTTTGCTCGTACCCCCAGCACGATAGTACAGCTCTTCCGTTTGAAAGTCGGAGCAACTTATCGTGTGTTGGCACGATTTCTCAGGTATAACGTAATCATCATCAGACGATAACGTTTCCTTCTGAGAGCGAATTACCTTCTTCGGACTTTCGAGAGTCACGCGCCTCGAAACAAGCCTTTTTGGGCGTGAGTTCTCAGCGGGCTCTTGGACTTCAATGCGCAAATTAGTGCGCATAGCTGCCCTGATTTCTTTATTACGTTGGAGGTGACGGCGACCCCCAGCGTGTTGAGTCGTTCTGGGCTTCTTCATTGGGCCCGAACTCTCTTGAACTGGAGCTTTGCCTCTCTCGTCGGGAATTGGACCGAGGTGCTCCAAGACTGACTTCCTTTTCTGGGATGATCCTGCGGGATCTCTCGGAGCAGTGGTGGAAATCATCGGCGGTTTGGATTGATTCGACGGAAGTTGAACTTTCGACGGCTGCAGTTGACGCTCTTTGGTCTGAACCGCCGCTTCAGACTTCGGCCTCCAATTCTTGACCACCTCTTTCTGCAACTTCCTATGGGCTTCTTCAGCTTGAGCCCGTGCCTGCGCTGATAGTGCGTGGCGCTTGCGAATGCGCTCCTCCAGCGTTGATCGGTTCCGTTTGACACGGACCCATTCCATTGTTAGCGGCTTGGAGGAACCACCATTCATTGATTGTTGAGGCTGCTTGCCTAATTTGTTCTTCAGATCCGCGTTGTAGCGGATCCCGTCAACGGACTCCATGGCCTTTGCGAACTGTTTCGCAAGGCGTTGACGTTGCCTTTGGCGGGCTCTCTTTGAGAGAGTCACCACGCCTTCTGCGGCAGAAAGGTTGGCCAGAGTAGATCTGCCTTGGTTGGGAATTGGAGGAATCTCACTCGATGCGACTTTGGCATCAAACGGGGCGAGATCCTCGTTGGTGTTTTCAACGTCTTCATACCAACGAGTTTTTCTCCTGGAGGAGAACTTGGACTTCTTGGACTTGCGGGGGGAGGTTGATCCGGACGAGGACGACAAGTATTCCTCGAACTTCTGTTGGTCGAACTCGTATTTGACCTCCTCCACGAACGGGATCAAGATCCGCGGCTGCGACGCTCCGATCTCGGCAGCGAGATCGGCGGCTCCCACTGTGGTCGCCAGATTGTTCGCGGGAAAAATCGTGTCTTTCTTTGTAATTGATTCCATTGTCATCTTAAATAACAGTTTTTTGAGTTACAAAAGATCCGGTCTTTTTAATAGCCGGGGGGATTGGTTCACCAAGGAAACAATCGCCCAAATCTCGGGATCAAAGGCCAAGCTTTGATCCGGAGTACGCCTGCGTAGATCTGAGATCCGGTCCTCTCGAACTCTTGCCTTATTTGGCGTTGACGATCGCCGAGCACCAGATCTGGATGAACAAGTCCTCGAAGCCCTAAAGTTTGAATCTTTTTTAGATCTGAGTCTTCAATCCAGCAGGGCTTCGCCTCCAAAAAATCCAACATTTTCAAATGAACCAAGGGGGGCCTATTTATAGGCTCTCTGAACTGTACCCGCGCACAGATCTGGGTCGGCCACCTATGGGTGGCCGGCACTGGGCCGAGCCACCCATAGGTGGCTCGGCCACCGAGCCACCCATGGGTGGCTCGGCCTTGGTCGAGCCCTCTTAGGCATTTGGGTTTTGTCATTTTGCGTTGTATCCGTTTTTCGGTTCTGTCCATGATTCGGTTGACTTAAACTCTGATTTGTTGATCTGATTTGGCAGTAAATCTGATTCCTGATTTGACAGTAAATCCACTTCTGAGTTCGAGTCCGAAACTGATCTTGATTCGATCGTGATTCGTCCGAGTCTGCCCTTGGTTGGATGACTCGTTGACTCTTTAAACACTTGGCTTGATTCCACACGCGAATGGATGTATTCCGTTGCTTGCATGCGATTCGTTAACCTCGTCGCCTCGTTGGTTCGTCGGTTTGTGCCGAGATGAGCTAAGGGACCTATAAGCAATTTTATATGCCTACACAACCTTTTTGGTACATGTTTATGCCGCATCAGACACAGTCCCCTACCCAGCCAAGTTCAAATTCATCAGTTTGGTACAGTTTGATGGCAAGGGCTCACCATCGTAGCACATCTATTATTTTATGGCTCATATCGGATTCCTCACCGGGAACAACGCCATCCTCAGCCGACTGTTCATCATCACCCTTAAAGGGGTAGCGTTCGAATGGTTCCACAAGTTAGAATCCGGCTCCATCACATCATGGGCCGATGCGGAAAGGCTCTTCTTGGCTCGCTTCTTCGACGATGACACCGAGGTATCGATGGCCACCCTCCTTGCTGAAAAGAAAAGGAAGTCAGAGTCAGTTAACAGCTTTGTGAAGAGGTTCAGGAACCGATCAGTTCATTTCCGAGACCAAGTCTCTGAAGCCACGCTGATTGAGATGTGCTGCAACAACCTTGTGATCCATATTTTGTCCAAGGTTAGCGCGGTAAAAACCCAAACCTGGAAAGAACTCATTCGCCAGGGCGAGCAGGTTGAGAATATGATCAAGAGGCTCGAGGCCGAGAAGCCTCACCCCAAAAAGGGAGCTACAGAGCTGAGCGTGCCGAGGAATCCCCCTCGATCGAGAGGAAAGGAGATCATGGCCGTTGCCTCCACTCCAGCCCCCAAACCAACCCAAAAGTTCAAGCCTAGGCTATTTGAACAACGTCCCCCAAGGCAATATGACTTCAGGGAGGATCAAGTGGTGGCAACCCTCGATACTCTCTTCAAGAGCAATGGGATTAAGCTACCGGAAGTCACAAAGCCTGACGAGGCGAACAAAACCAGTGATCCGAGCTACTGTGCGTACCACGGGTTCCTCGATCATCCTACCTCCAAATGTTATATCCTCAAGGATAAGCTTCAGGCCCTTTACAATGCGGGGGTCCTAAAGAAGGAGAAGGTACAGAAATAGGTTACCACAAATATAATCACTCTGAGTTTTGAAAAAGATCTCCTGGAGGTTCGGGCGCCAGCAGGAGTAGCTCCTATCCCCAAGGCAATCCTCAAGATTACTAATGACGATCCTCATAATCAACGAGGAAAAGGTTTAGTGTCTTAGATTTTGCTATCAGGTCAAGTAATGTGGGTCCACCTAGACCTCCTCGGCGATGAGCAATGGGCTTCAAGGCCTTCGAGGAGGACCAAAGGCAAACCTTGCAACGTTGTCTTCGCTATCCCAGATGAAGGCAAAATGTCAGTAGTCGCCCTCAGATTCTGACGAGGATGCTGCCACCCTAGCTACCAGGGCGGGCAGAGAATTCACCAAGAATTACCCTACAAGGGTAGAGGATCCGACGGGACCCTCTACGTGGCCACCCGTAATAGCCCCTCCGAATCCCCATGCGACGAGCTCGAGTAGACAACCTTTCCATTTTAATGTACTCGCGTAGCTGAAAAACATCCCGGTCAGAATCACCATGTACGAACTCCTGCGTCTGTCTAGACCTACATGGGAGGCTCTATAAGAGGCATTGGCCGATTCAGAGGTCTTTGCCACACACTTCTCGTCCACAAGGGAAGAAGACGTGGGAAAGAAGTGTTTATAGTGCTGTCAGGCCTCCGAACGGTAGGTCCCCTGCATCACGTTCACCCTTCAGGACATGCTAATCAAAAGCACTTCTCACGATCGACCCTTGTACTTCACGAGGTACATCGGTTCCTCCAAAGTGGATTGAATCCAAGTCGACCCAGGATCCGCATTAAGCATTGTCCCCCTAAAACATATGCAGCATCTGGGGGTCCCCCAGAAGCATCTTTCCACGACAACTACAACCATCTCCGGCTTTAACGCCACTGGGACGAGGCTGCTTGGCAAGATCCACCTAAATTGTCGTATAGGCAACATGAAGACAGAGGTCACCTGCTACGTCATCGACACCGAGCCTTCCTACAACGTACTGTTTGGATGACCATGGGTCCACAACAACTGCATTGTCCCATCCACATTGCACTAATGCCTAAAATACGTGGATGACTACGATCGAGTGAAAACAGTAGTTACCGACAAACAACCCTTTAAAGGAGTCGAGAACTACTTCACAAATTCCCTGATTTACCATGACTCTGACGAACCACCGGTCGAGGAGCCCGAAAGTGGCAACGAAGCAGATAGTGAACCCGAATACGGCAACAGCCTTATCCTGAACGATTTTGAATCGATTATAATCGGCTACGAAAGCCACAATGTAACCGATGCTGTCCAGGTGGACGAGGTTATCTTGAATGAGAAGTTCAACTTTGCTTACTTGTCATCTTACCCGACATCCGAGGAAGACTTGCCTGACGATTCGATGTCGACTAACGATTGAGTCTTCGCAGGCTGTATTCGTTATGCCCGCCAGGGAGAGTTATCAAAGGGATATCATCTTCGATAGGATAGACCATCCCTTACGCACATTGTGGGATGAATCCGAAGAAGAAGAACCCAACCCCAGTTTTCATAATACAGTCAAATAGTGAAGCGCATGATGAGGGATATTGGTTACGACTTTGCTCATCAAGAAGGCCTGAACTACGGCCGAGGACGGAAGATGGTCATCCGACCCACCTATGTGCCTAAAGACAAACCCTCAAATTACTTCACCAAGACTCAAAGAGCCTTGGGCTACGTTTCTTCCTCATCAGAGTTGTTCTACAATTTCAGCGAGGACTTTGATGAGCCCTACTCTGATGATCGATCATCAACATCCTCGGCATGGGACTCAGACATCAGCATGGGCGACATGTTCAGAGACCTCACGGTCAATGTGGCTATGACTGATCTCGCCGAAATGGCGACCAGGACCCGCTTTATGATGAAACGTGGGACCGCCACGTTAACGCTCAATGGAGCAGTCGCTTCGAGCAACGTGAACCGCCCACAGAGGAAAAAATCATCCAAGTAAATATGGGTGATGAGTCTAATCCCAAGTCCATATTTATCAGTGGTAGCTTACCTCCCCAAGAGAAGGAAGGCCTCATTGCCCTCATGCGGGAATACATTGATGTCTTCGTATGGAATTATGAGGACATGCCAGGCCTTGATCCTCGAATCGCCATGCATCACCTCAACATCAGCTCAGACGCCAAACCCGTCAAGCAACAGCAAAGACGGTTTCGTCCATAAATTATGGAGGCAATCGAGACCGAAGTGAAGAAGCTAATCGAATCCGGCTTCATTAGAGAGGACAGCACCCCGATTGGGTAGCCAACAATGTTCCAGTCCTGAAGAAGAACGGTAAGATCCGCATCTGCATTGACTTTAGAAACCTCAATGCCACTTGCCCAAAAGATGAGTTTCCCTTACCCATCATCGATGTCATCATTGATAACACGTGCGAGTTTGAGAGAATGTCCTTTATGGATGGATTCTCAGGGTATAATCAGATCAAGATGCACCCTGACGATGAAAAACATACTTCATTCAGAACTCCAATAGGGGTATACTTCTACACGGTCATGCCTTTCGGACTCAAAAATGCTGGTGCAACTTATCAACATGCAATGAGCATAATTTTTTGAGACTATCTGCGAAAGACAGTCGAGTGCTATGTGGACGATCTGGTCGTAAAAATCCGCAGTAAAGACGACCATCTCCAAGACCTGAGAGTAATGTTCGAACTCATGAGAACTCATCAACTCAAGATGAACCCAACAAAATCATTCTTAGGGATGTCCAGTGGTAAATTCCTTGGATTCATAGTCATGACAAAAGGGATCCGTATCGACCCAGATAAGGTGAGAACTATCCAAGAGCTTCAGCCACCCCGGAATCTCAAAGAATTAAGGGCCCTTCAGGGTCGATTGGCTTATATCCGGAGGTTTATCTCAAACCTTTCGGGCAAATGCCAACCCTTCACCAAATTGATGAAGAAAGGTGTCTCCTTTGTGTGGGATGAGTCGTGCCAACGGACCTTTGAAGAGATCAAAGCTTATCTCTCGAGCCCACCCGTCCTAGCAGCTCCGATCTCGGGAAAACCATTCCTCAACTATATACGAGCTGTGGAGCATTATCTGGGCACCCTCCTGGCGCAAAATGATGATGTTGGTCATGAGCAAGGCATCTACTACCTGAGTAGAACTCTACAAGGCGCCGAGCGATGATACCCCATGGTCGAAAAGGAGTGCCTAGCCTTGGTATTCTCTATTCAAAAGATGTGACACTGTCTAGTTGGCCAGACTATCCATGTCATTTCCCGGATGAACCCCATCCGAGTCTTCATGATGCAGCCAGGGGTGTTAAATTAGTGCCTGGCTAGGTGGGCACTCTTGTTGTCCCAGTACGACATCCACTTCATGTTATAGAAATCAGTCAAAGGACAGGCCATTTGCGATCCCATAGCCAGCCATCCTCTGGGAGTGAAAACTGACTTGCTCGAAAAGTTGCCAGATTAACCCTCCGAAGTCAACATAACCTCCCCAGCAAAGGTTTGGCAGATGTTCTTCGATGGTGCGTCTCGCGTCGGCACGAGCGGATCTATCGTGGCAGGAGTGGGGATGGTCTTTATTTCCCCACATAACCACGTGTTACCCCGAGCCTTTTCTCTGACTGAGCCATGTACCAACAACGTGGCTGAGTACAACGTGTTGCTTATTGGGCTCGAACTGGCTAAGGAATTAGAGATAAAGCATCTCGAAGCCTACGTTGATGCTCAGCTCATTGTCAAACAGATGACGGGAGAATACAAAGTTAGGAATGACGATTTGACCCCCCTTCATAAAACAGCTATCAAACTAGTTGAGTCCTTCGAAAACTTCCACATCGAGCATGTGCTTCGCTCTAAGAATACGTACGCAGACGCTCTGGCGTCCTTAGCAGCTAACCTGGCCCTACCGCTAGGGACAAATCAGCACGTCACGCACGGTCACGAGCCGACAACTCTTCCAGCCAAAAGAAGTTCTAGAAGTGAACACTATACACCAGGTTTCAGATCAGCTCGACCCAAAAGATTGGCATTTCCCAATATCGATTACGTCTTGTACAGCATGCTGCATGAAGACGTCAGAGAGCAAGAGTCTGTACGCCGACGCGCCTCAAGGTTCTACTATGACTCGACCATGAAAGCGTTGTATCATAGATCGTATGACGGTTTGCTGCTATGATGTCTTTCAAAGACAGAAGCACAAGAATCTATGTGCGAAGCCCACGACGGTACCTACGGGGCTTACTAGCCCAGACCCAAGCTTTGGGATCATATGTGGAGGATAGGCTACTTTTGGTCCGGGATGGTCAGCGACGCTGTTGCTTACACCAAACGTTGCCATACGTGCCAAATCCACGCCAATTACATGCACCGACCTCGTGAAGACCTACACCCAACGACAGCATCATGGCCATTCAAAGCATGGGGGATGGATATCATCGGGTCAATATCCCCACCATCAGTAAGGGGTGACTGTTTCATCCTCGTAATCACCGACTATTTCTCTAAATGGGCCGAAGTCATCCCCTTAAGAGAAGTCAAAACCAACAACGTGATTAAATTCATCAAACATCACGTCATATACCGATATGACGTACCCTAACGTGTCATTCATGATAACAGAACGTAATTCGTTAGTCATGCATTCACCCGGTTCTGCGATAAGTTCAGAATCCAGAACCTTTCCTCTACGGCTTATAACCCTTCAGCGAATGGTTTAGTCGAAGCCTTCAACAAAACAATCATCAAAATCCTGACTAAGCTGACCTCCGCTAGAAAACGTGATTTGAATAAGAAGCTTGGCGAAAGCTTATGGGCGTATCGCATGACGGTCCGCACGTCGACCGGCATCACGCCTTACTCATTGGTATATGACAGTGAGGCCGTGTTACTATTAGAGATTCAAATTCCATCTCTCCGCGTCGCTCTAGCGGCAAGGATGATGATCGAGGATAACCACCAACGACGTCTCACGGAACTCGAAGCGCTGGATGAAAGGCGGCTTGAAGCCCAATAGCACATTGAGTTCTACCAAGCCCGAATGACCAAGGCTTTCGACTAGAAAGTCAAGCACCGATCCTTCAAGGAGGGAGAATTGGTCCTTGCTATTCGAAGGTCAATGATTCTCAACTCTAAAAAGAAGGGCAAATTCCAGCCCAAATGGGAAGGACCATTCGTAGTAGAGACGGTCTATTCGAATAGAGCTTATTGTCTTGTCAAATCAAACGGTAATAAGATCATGATGCCTATCAATGACAAATTCCTGAAGAAGTACTACCCTTAGTCCTTCATTACACTCCTACTGGTGCATGAGTCTAAACTGCCCCATATACTCCCACTGGTGCATGAGTCTAAACTGCCCCATATACTCCTACTGGTCCATGAGTCTAAACTGCCCAATATACTCCAACCGGTGCATGAGTCTAAACTACCACTTTTCCTCCAACCGGTACACGAGACTAAAATGTTCCTAACTCATGTACCCCGTCATATACATGAGTGTGAGACACCGCTTATGAGGAACCCCCAGAAGATACTACGTATAGTATTATTAGGGATAATCCAAAACCCCTCATTCGGTCAAACCTTTCTACAGTTAGGACCAAAACAAACTATCAAGTTAACCCCCACCTCTGATAGTCATTCCTCCATCGGTCTCATTCAACTAGACGATGGATCTCTTAAATCCCGCCATATTAACTATTATCTCTGGCAAAATCAACTTATCGATCCTCTCCCATAGGATGATAGGTCCCCATAGTTGCTCCAATCGCAACAAAATTCTATTAGGTTAATGATCACCTCTGAGAGCCAGCCTCGCCACTCCCACGAGTGACGCTGCCCGAGTAGTAACTTACCATGCGATATGTTGCTACCCTGGTCGATCGTCACACTCATACGTCCCTGAACAACCCGACCTATTCTGAATGTTCTAATATTCTCTTAGAACGATCGACGGGTAGCAGCCTATCATGCGACGGCTCTTACAACAATCAATCGTCACACTCTTACGTCCCTAAATGATTCGATTACCCTGATATCATCATCCTCATGAACGACGATGTTCATTAAGAGCGGCTTACCAGGCGACATGCTCCAATCGACCCCCGAACCGCAAATCGCCAAATGGCGAGTCATTGTTGGGACCCTGATTTGGTCGCATGCACAAGCAACCGCTCTATTTGGGTTAGATTGTTAACTTTCAACATCTAAAATCCGCCTGAACTACAACGCGAGAGTCGAAGTTAACCTTATCCCGCGCCTCGAACGGCCAAGGGCGGAGGAGGATCTTAGAAATTAAGTCTAAGATAAACTCCTCGAAGGCCCGCCACGCTGCAAAAAATAGTGTAGCCAGCTCGACTCAAGCGACAAGCAGTAAAGGCTAGTCAAACACAATGACTGCCGAGGATTTGCTAAAAGTCCTAAGTATAAATAAACACAGAAGAGTAAGGAAAAGCGACACGTGTAAAATCAAAGTCAGTCAAAGACATAACACTATTCTAAGCTGAGTTTTTAAAAAAAACATCATGTTTTGGATGAAGATGCAACGAGCATCAACAAAATTACAGCAGTGCATAAAAAGAAGAAGAAGAACATTCTAAATCCACTTCAACAGGCTGAAGGCGATGATCCTAGCCTTAACGTCCGCAAGTTTCGTCGTGTGCCTGGCTCAGACCTTCTCCTCCTGTCGCTACTGAAGCTTGGCGAGAGCAGCCTCACCATCCTCCTCTTCTTGACGAAGGATCTAAAGCGCCTTTACCTCCTCCTCAGCGATGTGACAGAGCCGCACTTTCTCACGCTCGAGCTTCTTCAGGTTTTCCTCTCCCTCAAAGGACCCGGCGTCCAGGAAGAAAGCGGCATCAAGATAGGCATCCATCTTAGCCAGCAAAGCACGATGTTGCTTGCGCAGACGTCTATACTGAGCCTTCTTCTCCAGGATGCGCCTCGCCAAAGCCTCACATTCAAACATGGCACTCATCGCGAGAGGCATCGGCTCATCTTTAGGGTTGGCATGAACCAACCCCTCTAAGCGGTACATCAACCCCTCCAAACGATGGAGCTCTAGCTCACATCACTGGGTGAGCTGAGGGCCGCCCACACGTCGGACCTCCTCGAGACGTTAAGCTACAAAGAGGAGCACGTCATAGTACCTTCCAACGCCTTGGCTAATGGAAGTGGCCGTCCTGTGTAAGTCGTCCTCCAACTTTTGGAGGATGTCGAGCGTTGGAGCGAGATTCATAGCGGTTGGCCCCTAGATTAGGTTGACAACG
>NC_033801.1:98325223-98331536 GCF_001876935.1 Asparagus officinalis | reverse complement strand
TGACAGAGGCGGTCGGTGTGACATCAGTGCCAACAACGGCAGAGGAAGAGGCAACCCCATTGCCTTTAGAGACGTGGAAATCGATCTTAGGAGCCATGTTCAGGACGTGGACTGCTATGCAAGAATTTTCTTCGGGCGAACACTTATGAGCGCGAGAACACCATCAGGAGAAAAGCGAAGACATTATGTAGAGGAGAATTCGACAGATGAGATCTGTGGGTTCAAATGGATCAAGTGGCTCAGATCCCCCATACCGCTTCGAATTTGACGCCTTTGAAGGTCGTAGCCTCTGGGATTCCGAATTAATGGTTTAGATCAAACGTGGAAGGAGGAGGGTTCTGTCACTTTGCACTTAATGAGGATTGACGCACCCACATCGCCCTAGCTGGCAAGCACTTGGGTCCGCAGGTGGACGCATGGCACAGACTCACCTATGCTTGAGCTTCGCGTGCAGCACAAACTCGCATGTGTTTGAGTTTTGCTAAGCGTACAAACTTGCCTGTGTTTGAGTTTTATCTGTAGCACAAACTCGTCTGTGTTTGAGTTTTTCCAAGCACACAAACTCACTTGTGTTTGAGTTTTGCCTGTAGCACAAACCCACCTGTGTTTGAGCTTCGCTTGCAGCACAAACTCGCCTGTGTTTGAGTTTCACCAGTGGCACAAACTCACCTGTGTTTGAGTTTTGCCTATGGCACAGACTCACCTATGCTTGAGTTTTGCTTACAGCACAAACTCGCCTGTGTTTGAGTTTCGCCCGTGGCATAAACTCACCTATGCTTGAGTTTCGCTTGCAGCACAAACTCGCCTATGTTTGAGTTTCGCCAGTGGCACAAACTCACCTATGTTTGAATTTTGCCCATGGCACAAACTCACCTACGCTTGAGTTTCGCTTGCACCATAAACTCACATGTGTTTGAGTTTCGCCAGTGGCACAAACTCACCTATGCTTGAGTTTCTCCTGCAGTACAAACTCACTTATGCTTGAGCTTCGCTTGCAACGCAAACTCGCCTGTGTTTGAGTTTCGCATGTGCCACAGACTCACCTATGCTTAAGTTTCGCTTGTAGCACAAACTCGCCTGTGTTTGAGTTTTTCCCGTGGCACAAACTAACTGTTCGCCGGAAAAATCGTTGCTTCCTTCATCATTGATTCCATTGCAAATTCTTGTAATAGTTTATCGATTACAAAAAAATCCGGTCTTTTTTTTAGATCCGGTTACAATGAAAATCGAAAATAAAGAAAATTAAAAAATTACAACTTTTTATCCTTCTTCGAACAAATCGCGAGCTCCTGTTATTCGGTCACTCGCTTGCGTGGGTTGTTTGCCTGCGCCGGGGTTGTTTGCCGTGGACCACCGCGCGATCTAGATCCAGACAGATCTACGCAGTATAACAGGCATTATTTCACCAAGGAAACAATAGCCGGAGGGATTATTTCACCAAGGAAACAATCGCTCGAATCTCGGGATCAAAGACCAAGCTTTGATCCGGAGTGTAACAACGTAGATCTGAGATCTTGATCCCCTCGAACTCCTGCCTTTTTTGTGATGCGGGTGCTCGCCGAGAATCAGATCCGAACGTCCAAGTCTTCAAGCCTTCAAAAAAAACTCCAAGATGAGGTCTCAATCCGGCAGAGTTTCAGCTCTCCAAAAGTTCTTCCAAAAGTCCCCCTAAATGATGAATGACCCCGCCTATTTATAGGCAACGGTCTATTTGTTGACTTGATTCCTGATTTGGCAGTCTGGATCCCGATTAGGCAGTAAATCGGCTTTGGTATCTGAGTTCGAATCCGTTAAATGGTTGGATGACTCGTTGACTCTCTGGACCGTTGGTTTGATCCCGTACGCGAGTGGATTCATTCCGTCGTTCACGTGCGGTTCGTCAGCTTCGTAGCCTTGTTAATCCGCTTCGTTGCGTGTCACTTGGCTTCGGTGACGTTTGTGCTTAGATACATCGCCCGATGGTTCATTAGTTCATGTTGAGCCATGTTAAGGGACCTATAAGCAATTTTATATGCCTACAGATACCGAGACCCATACATTATACCGTAGAGGGTACGATGGTTTGTGTGTAATGGGATCTTGGAATGACTTCTGTTCTCGATTCCTTCAATCCTCCAGGCTATTCGGTGCTTTGTCGAATGTTTAAGAGGGTTACGGTGTTGCATTTATTGTCTGACCGTTGTCGGAATTTTGAATTTGAAGTCGATTCTTGATTTCCTGGCTTTTTAGCTCGAGTTAGTTGTTTCAACATGAAATTGACCATCGGTTGACGGCTTTGAATCTTCATTGTGACGCGTTGTCCGGCGTTTAACACAGTTTATACTCGTAAGTATTTTGGAGTCTACACAGTTTAAGCTCTTAAGGAGTTGGAGCGGGGAGGTCTAGTTTATACTCATACACTCCTGGGAGTTATGTTGAGTTATCCTTAAGAATATTTTTAGAAAAATATTCTCCAGAAACTTCTCAACAAAGAGGAGGGAATAGTTTAAACTCGTATACCTTATTGGAGTATTTCCGTATCCAAATGAGTTGAACCGGTCCGATAATAAGCTGAATCGGCCTAATAATGAGCCAAATAAGGCAGTAATTCGGTGCAAAAAGTCTCCCAACCCTTCCAAACATGTGGGAGAGGCAAGAATAAACTAATGATCGAACCTTCGGTCGATTTGAAGTTGTTTCGACGTTCAATTCTGCTTCAATTTGAATTCTGGTTCGGATTTGGTTCAAACTGGTCCATTCTGGCTCATTCTGGTCCATTCTGGCTCATTCTGATCTGATCTGGTCTAGCCAGGTTCAATCTGGTTCAATTTGGCTCATTCTGGCTCAGTTTGGCTCAATCTGGCTCAACCTGGTCCAATCTGGCTAGGTCTGGTTCAGCCCAGTCTGGTCTGGTTCAGCCCAATCTGGTTCAAGGCTATAAGAGGGGTCTTTTTTTTCTTTTCTTTTTCTTTTCTTTTTCCTCTCTAGGGCCGGCCGAACTTTCCCCTCCCCTCTCTTGATTTCTCTTCCCTCAAGCTTCCATTCGCCTTGAAACCTTGATAGTTATCCTAGATCTAGGGTTCCTTTGGATCTTGGACTGAAAAATCACTCAAAAACTCCATATTTGGAATTTCTCTCAGGCCCCTCGAGCGCGTGGTTCAAGTTTCCTTAAAGATCACATTTTTTATTGGATCTCGAGCCTTTCTTCAGGTAAATCTTCCACAATTTGGATCTTTTTCATGCTCAATTTAATTCATGCATTTGAGGGTGTGATTTGATGCCTCGAGCTAATCTTTCAGGGGGGTAAAAATGCAATTTTGAGGGGTTTTTATGCAAAAATTAGGGCTGAAATTATTTTTTGAATCTAACCCTTTGAGTTATTTTGCAGGCCGTCATGTCTCGCGCCTCGAGAGGTCGTTCCCCTGCCATGTCGGTTGATGGCGCGCCTCCCTCTTATGCTGGTGAGCTACTTTTTGCAAATAAACCCTTTTTTCTTATAAATTTGTAAATTGACCCTTTTTTAAACCCCACGTTGTTCTCCTTGGCGAGGCAATCGGGAAGAGCCTTGATTCTCCTTGGTGAGGATCGACGCTTCAAAGATATGTTTTGCTTGGTCAAAACCATATCTCAAAATTAAAGGGGGCGATTTGACACTACATTGCGTTTTATAAGGCAGGGATATGTTGTCGACATACCCTGTTTTGTGATTGCACAATGTGGCCAAATCGTCTCACCCTTTATAAGGCAATGACTCTATCTTAGCTATTTGTAAGATGAGTTCAATTTCCTTTTATAATCGAGACTAACCAGTGTTTCTTATGAAGGCGCAACGTGGCCAAAACGTCACACCCTTTATAAGGCAATGACTCTATCTTACCCCTTCGTAAGATGAGTTCAATTTCCTTTTATAGCTGGAATTAACAAACGTTTAATTGCTTGTTCTCAGTTGAATACCCTTCTGGAGCGTTCTCATCTCACGCAGTATACGGGCGTCGTGGCGAGTATTATTCGACCTCCGACGATATTTCCCCTATCCCAGTCACTCCTCAGTTCGTTTTGGGCACATCGACTGAAGTTGTCCAGGCGGTGAAGGAGGGTGGGCACCGAGCTCTTCGTGAGGTTGTACAGGCGGTGAAGGAAGGTGGGCACCGAGCTCTTCGACAGTTGATTACTGATGCACCACTTGTGAAGGATGCCAGTTCCGTTCAGTCTCTCAGGAAGACTGATTTTTTGTTTGGTGATTCTGTCAGAGATCCCGATGCAGCGTTTATTGACGCCGAGCAGTGGCTTCATAAGGCTGGCAGTAGTTTCCTGTATTTGCCGAAGATTCCTCGACATCGTTCTTTGACTGAGTTTAGGCATCAGGCTGTGAAACGGGAGATGTCGTGGCGTTTGACAGAGGAGCATGAGAGCGTTCACTGCGGCTACATTACTCATCAGGCAGTTCCTGGTTCGAGCAGGAATCATGTTGTTGGACTGCGTCCTGGAGTACTGGGGCTAGATGCACCGCCTCGTAACGAGTTCCTTGCCTCTGCTTCCACGTTGAGGAATCGCCTCGCTAACTTAGGACGGGAGATGCCTGCGCTGGACTGCGTCCTGGAGTACTGGGGCTAGATGCACCGCCTCGTAACGAGTTCCTTGCCTCTGCTTCCACATTGAGGAATCGCCTCGCTAACTTAGGACGGGAGATGCCTGCGTCGTGCCACAGATTCTATGGTTGGGTCCATTCTCTGGACAAGTTTTGGTGGGCTCGTATGACAAAGTACGTCTTGAGCCGATGGAGCGAGGAGTTGCATGCTTGCGGCCTTTATGCAGCCATTCGTGCCACCATGCATGGTTTACCCGTTAGCGCGAAGCATTTCTTTGCCTTATGCGAGCTTTATAATCCGGATTCGAACACCTTTCTGACTAGGCACGGAGAGTTGGGTTTGGCTCTTCATGAGATGCATAAGATTTCTGGTTTGCCCATGGGTCAGATGTTATACCAGGAGTATTTTCCTTCCAACCATGAACTGAGTCAGCTGAAGGATCGCATGCCCGACCGCTACGAGACCTTATGGGACCTCACTTGTCACTATCACATTGCTTTGGCGCAGTCTAAACCCCTAGCGAAGAGGACCAAATCAAATGTGAGCCTGAAGCAATTCGCATCATATTTGTTCAGGAATCTAGAGAGCCATTCTGGCAAAGCTATTTGTGAACTGGCACCGCTGACTCCTTCAGAGGTTAATGAGCTGCTGAAGAAGACTGACGCCCACTCCTATACCATTAGCAGTCCTGAGAGTGGCTTTCCTGCAGGGACTAAATTCAGATCGTTCTTATGTCATGCGACCGCACCGATTCGTCCGATGACTCTTCTTGCCGGTTACCTCGCTATCTGGTTAAAGAAATGCGTGGTCCCGTATCAGTCCGGTGACTTCCTGCAGGGACTAAATTCAGATCGTTCTTATGTCATGCGACCGCACTGATTCGTCCGATGACTCTTCTTGCCGGTTACCTCGCTATCTGGTTAAAGAAATGCGTGGTCCCATATCAGTCTGGTGACCTGCGGTTCAACTTGCCTACAGAAAGGAACTTTCACTTCTTCCGGTGATGGTGGCTAGCATTCATCGAGGACTTCGACAGATTTCTGGCGCTTTTACACGGGAGGAGAAGGAATCGCCGACTCAAATTCCTACCACTAAGGTGGAGCTTCCGTATGTTTATTTGATGGCTTGGTTCGTCCTTCATCATTCTGACATGATGTCGGTACCACATGCCATGGACCACTCTGTTCCCTTACTACAGCTGCTTGAGAATGGTGAGTGGGAAGGCCGAGGATTCTCTGATATCAGGAGGCAGTTACAGGTCCACAAGTGCTGGGCATTCTCCACTTGCTTTCCGCAGTTCTCCAGTCGGTATGGCGAGTGTTTGATTGATGAGGAGAAACCGAGGGAGTATCGCACTTATTTAGATATCGGCTGCTTTAATTGGCTAGTGAACATCAGGCCGGGCTACTTGACTTTCCGGGTGGGGAATCAGTGTTTTATAGAGCCGTATCTACCTTGCCGATTCGCCCGCTAGTTCGGTTATGACCAGCTTTATGTTGGGAACCCGCGCCAGCAGCTTCGGGCTCATGGAGGTTTGGTGGACGGTCTTCGTGCATGGTTGTGGACCGTGACAGGCTGCACTGGTGCTAGGTTTAGTCTCCCGGGTACTGAGCGACAGTTGAACCTCACTTTCTTGAGCTGCAGGTGGTTGTTAGCAGCTAATAAGACTGTCCCTGTGAAGCCTATTGAAGAGTTGGTGGCCGAAGAAGCCTCTCAGATTGATTCTCATGTGATCCGGGACAGTG
>NC_033801.1:98193276-98323798 GCF_001876935.1 Asparagus officinalis | reverse complement strand
AACTTCGAATATGTAGACTTCGCCATTATTATGGGAATAGGCTACCTGGCGACACGTGTTAGGTTTTGACTTTATCCCTACTTAGGTTTCGGGATAAAATACCCCAGACTGGTCTTCTGGTGTCTTTTTCTACGGCGAAAGACTAAACCGGCGACGCGTGTTAGGCGTCGGCATATCCTTTCTTAGGATTCAGGATGAAATTCCCCATGCGTGTAAGGCATGGATTTTGGTGTTATTAATAACAGCCTGCCGCAATGTTGAATATGCGGGCGAGTGTTCTTTTCAACGGTTAAGAACTAACCGGCAGCGCGGGTTAAGCGCAGACTTATCCTTGCTTAGGTTTCAGGATAAAATACCCCAGAATCAGACTCTGGTGTCTTTTTGTGCGGAAAAAGACTAAACCGGCAGCGCGTGTTAGGCGCAGACTTATCCCTGCTTAGGATTCGGGATAAACTTCCTAGGATGAATCCTAGATTGATAGATTCTTAGAAAAGGTTGGTGCGGGAAAGGAAGAATTTTATATTCTATTTCCCGGTCTTCTTTTAGGGTGAAGGCGAACCCGGAAAACAAGGAAGGAAGAATTTTATATTCTATTCCCTGATTCTGGAAAGGAAGAATTTTATATTCTATTTCCAGGGAAAAAGAAACTAGAAGTGGGATCTCCACTCCGAGAATCTGGAAAATTTAGATAAACTTGCCTTTTATAGGATTGATTATCTAAATTGGGAAAAAGAGTTCTTCGTTTATCGAAGTGAAGTTTCAACTTTGGCTATAACCATGAGAAGATTTAACCAAAGAGAAGAGAAAGGAGTTCTTTCGTTTATCGAAAGGAGACTCTGATCTGAAAGGTGACCTTCTTGTCTATGGAAAGAGTCAAGAGGGCCAGATGGACATTTTTGGTGGACCCCTGTCAATTGAAATTGATCAGTGAGGGATTTTGGTGGTGAACAATGATTTTGGGTTATCCTCTAGAATATTAAGTGTAATATTCTTCGAGGAACTTCCCAGTAAATGAGTTATGAGGGCCAGAAAAACATTTTTGGTGGACTCACTGTCAATTGAAATTGATCAGTGAGGGATTTTGGTGGTGAACAATGATTTTGGGTTATCCTCTAGAATATTAAGTGTAATATTCTTCAAGGAACTTCCCGGTAAATGGGTTATCCTGAACATACTAGGGATAGTATTTTTTCAGGAACTTCCCATTTATTGGCATTAATTGCCTGGCGCCCTCTGGAGTAATTAGGCGATATGCGCCGTTTGAGTAGACTGTGTCTATTACAAACGGTCCCTCCCATTTGGGTTCGAATTTACCTTTCTTCTTGGAAGTGAGGATTATTGGTCGGCGAGCAGCGAGGACCAGATCTCCTTCCTTGAAGCTTCTCTGTCGGACTCTTTTGTTAAAAGCCCTAGACATCCTGGCCTGATAAAACTCAATTTGCTGTTGAGCTTCCAAGCGCTTTTCATCCAGCCTCTCAAGCTCTTCGAGACGCTTCTGATGCTGTTCTTCTGTCGTCATCTCTGTTGCGAGGGCGATCCGAAGGGATGGAATCTGAATTTCCAGCGGTAGCACAGCTTCACATCCGTATACCAGCGAATACGGGGTGGCACCTGTGGGCGTGCGTATGGTGGTGCGGTAAGCCCAGAGTGCCTCACCGAGTTTATCGTCCCAGTCTCGTTTATTGGTTTTCACGAGCTTGGACAGGATCTTAATAATCGTCTTGTTGAACGCCTCAGCTAATCCGTTTGCGGCGGGATAAAAAGCTGTCGACGAAACATCTTCGATCTTGAACTTGTCGCAGAATCTGACGAAGGCATTGCTTATGAACTGTGGACCGTTGTCATGAATGATCCGTCTTGGCACGCCGTGTCTATAGATGACATGATGCTTGATGAAATTGATGACGTTGTTCGTCTTTACTTCTTTAAGCGGAATTGCTTCAGCCCACTTCGAGAAGTAATCCGTGATCGCTAGAATGAATCGATCACCTTTGACTGAAGGAGGAAAAATAGGACCGACGATGTCCATACCCCAAGTCTCGAACAGCCAAGACGTGGTTGACGTGTGCAACTGCTCTGGTGGTTGATGCATATAATTTGCATGTATTTGGCAAGCATGACACTGTCGGGCGTACTCGATCGCGTCACGAACCATTGTGGGCCAATAGTATCCCATCCTTCTGATGCGATCATACAGTTTAGGACCGGGCTGATGCGCACCACATTCTCCTTCGTGTGCTTCCTTAAGAACTTCTTCTGCTTCTTTGTTCGAAAGGCATCGGAGTAATAAACCATCGTATCCCCTACGGTATAATGTATGGGTCTCGGCATTATAAAAGAATCTTGGTGCTGTTCGGCGAATTGATTCCCTGTCTTTTATGTCTTCTGGCAGAATACCATACTGGACGTAGTCAATGATGGGAAAACGCCAATCTCGGGACTCAGACCTAATTTGAGTTGAATTCACCTCCTTGGCGTTTACGTTTCCGTCATCTTCCTCTTCAATATCCCTACTGTATATGGGTACGCAGAGTTGATGCGTCCGTACTGTGACTAACAGCTCAGTTTCGGGAGGCTGCGCAAGTGAAACCGCTAGTGCTGCCAGTGCATCCGCATAAGCGTTCTGGAGACGAGGGATATATTCGATGAAGAATTCTTCGAAAGATTCTGCCATTTTGATGGCTTCCTGGTGGTACGGGATCAGGTCTTGATTCCTGACTTCATACTCACCGCGAACTTGGTTGACTATCAATTGCGAATCTCCAAAAGCTTCGAGATATTCGACCCCCAGCTCTTTGGCGAAACTGAGTCCAATGAGAAGCTGTACTCGGCCACGTTATTGGAACACGGACCAGTCAGTGAATAAGCTCGGGGCATTACATGCTTTCCCGGGGAGATTAAGACGACTCCAACTCCAGAGGAGACGGTGGGACATCCCGGGGTTATTACCCTATTAACTGCTCTTGAAGCACCATCAAAATATAATTGCCACACTTGCTGGTGCGATGTAGTGTTAACCTCGTGGGTTTCGTCCGGCAAGTCATCATATACTTCTGCCGTATCTGCGGTTGGGTTTGCCGCCAAAAGATCACAAATCGCTTGTCCCTTGACCGACTTTTGCTGTTTGAAGTGCAGATCATACTGGGACAAGAGGATGGCCCATTTTGCAAACCGCCAATTCATCGAACCCGGTTGGGTCATAAATACTCGCACGGGATTAACATTAGAGATAACATAAATTGTCTGTCCTACTAAGTAATGCCGCATCTTTTGCACTGCAAACACCAACGCGAGACATTCTTTCTCAATCATCGGATATCGAGACTCAGCGCCCACCAAAGTCCGACTTAAATAATAAACTGCCTGTTCGTGACCGTTATCATCGTCTTGTGCTAACAAAGATGTAAATCAAGAACGGTTTATCTGATTTTGGTGCAACGAGAACAGGAGGATTTGTCAGATATGTTTTGATATCCTCGAGTGCCTTTTGGCAGGCGTCGTCCCAAATAAATGACACACCCTTCTTGTTTAGCTTAGAGAAAGGTTGGTACTTCCCAGAGAGATTTGAGATGAACCGCTTAATGTAAGCTAAACGCCCTTGCAATCCTCTGAGTTCTCTTAGATTCCTCGGGGGTTGCAATTCATGTATCGCCTTCACCTTATCGGGATCGATATGTATACCCTTAGTGGTGACGACGAACCCAAGGAATTTTCCACTGGACATTCCAAGGAATGATTTAGTGGGGTTCATCTTCAATTGATGACTCCTCATGAGATCGAACATCGTCTTCAAATCCTTGATGTGATCTTCTTTGTTGCGGCTTTTCACAACCAAATCATCAACGTAGCATTCGACTGTTTTCCTGAGATGTTCTTGGAAAATCTTAGTCATCGCTCGCTGGTATGTGGCACCGGCATTCTTCAGACCGAAAGGCATCACCGTATAGCAGAAGACGCCGAGGGGTGTTCTAAACACTGTATGCTTCTCGTCATCCGGGTGCATCTTGATTTGGTTATACCCCGAAAAGCCGTCCATGAAGGACATCCTCTCGAATCCACATGTATTGTCGATAATGACATCCGTGATTGGGAGAGGAAAATCGTCTTTTGGACATGCTTCATTCAGGTTCCTGAAGTCGATGCAAATCCTGATTTTGCCATTCTTCTTCATGACGGGAACGATGTTGGCTAACCAGTCTGGATGTTGTTCCTCTCGGATAAATCCTGATTCGATCAACTTCTTAACCTCTGCCTCAATGGCTTCCATAATCTGCGGACGAAACCGTCTTTGCTGTTGCTTGACAGGTTTGGCATCCGGCTTGATATCGAGGCGGTGCATTGCGACATTGGGGTCGAGCCCTGGCATGTCTTCATAATTCCATGCGAAGACGTCGATATATTCCCTGATGAGAGCAATCAATTCCTCCTTCTCATCTGGGGGAAGACTGTCGCTGATGAATATAGGCTTTGGGTTGGCCTCATCACCCATGTTAATCTGGACTATTTTATCTTCAGTGGGTGGTTCTCTTTGCTCGAACCTATCGCCATATTGCATATTCAGATGGTGAACCCACGGGTCTTCCCATGTTGGCATTTGATCGTCGTCTTCCATGGTGGATGGATCAGCTGTAGCCATATTTGCCATTAGGGCTTTGAAAACTTCTCCCAGACTTGTATCGGAGTCCCACTCTGAAGCATCGGGAGAGTATCCTTTCTTGGCTTTGTTAGCAATTTGATCGATGATTTGCCAACCACATTCGTCATCTGATGAAACATAACCTAAGCCTCGCCCATATTTATAATAATCCTCAGGTTTACCTTTTGGTACATATACTGCTTTGGCTGGATTACGAGGACCTCGATCGAAGTATAAACCTTCTCCGAGTGTGAAATCGTAGCCCTGCTTTTCCATGAGCTTGCGCGCTTCTGGACTATACTTGGATAGATGTCGACCAGGTTTGTCATCATCTTCGTCTTCACTTAGGAAATGATCTGGTAACGGAGAGCTTTTTCCTTTACCGTAAATCACTTCTTTAGCACCTCTTACTTTGTTCGGGATGACCATGGTTGTTCCGAAAGAATGCTGGAGGTGTTCCTTCGTTACATAGGATGATCGGATCGGCATATACAACTCAGGATTATCATACAGCCCTTTCATCACATCATCAAGAGACAAGGAGTACTCTAAATCATCTTTTATTGCAATATCGGCAAGTTGCCAGTTACAACCTCCATCTGACGATTGTTCATCGTCAAGATTGATTACAAAGGGTACAATGTCATTTAAAACAAAACCGCCATTGTAATCGAATCCGGCTTCAGAATCAGCTTCTTCTCCGCTGTCTGTGCCCTGGGCCGATGGTTCAGTATCGGATTCGTTACCATAAAGGAGAGAATCGGTGAAATAATTCTCATACCCCTTGAATGGTTGCTTATCCGCGACCACCGTCCTAACCTCATTGTCAGTGTCGACATACTTCAAACACTGATGGAGAGTAGAGGGAATTATCACGTTACTATGGATCCAAGGCCGACCCAATAGTAAGTTGTACGAAGTCTCCGCATCGATCACATAACACGTGACTTCTGTCTTCAGATCTCCCATCTGGCACTTCACCCGGATCTTACCCAAGGGTCTTGACCCACTAGTGTTGAATCCATAAATAACAGTGCCTGTGGACGCCAACTTGCTTACTGGGATGCCGAGGAAATGCATCAATCGAAGCGGCATAATACTCACAGCAGAACCCGGATCCACTTGGATTCGGTTGACTTGGCTGGAGCCAATGTATCCGACGAAATATAACGGCCGATCGTGGTTCGAATTCTTCGTCTGCATATCTTCTTTGGTGAAAGTAATGCAGGGAAGGTTCTTAGTCGCTATGTTGCACTGTTGACTCAGCGGTTCTGGCTGTTCAGGTATCGGCTTGACTTGAGTCAGAAATACCTCTGCATTGGCCAAAGCTTCTTGTAGGGCCTCCCTGGTTTCTTTGGATAATCGCAGCAACTCATACAGCGTTATCCGTGCAGGAATGTTGGCTAATTGCGCCATAATGTCGAAGCTATGCGGAGTCTTCGAGCTTTCCGGTTTGTCTCTTCCAATTGGACGACTGAAACGAGACTGCTTCGGATTCTGTACCTCTTGGGGATTCTTCTCTTTTGGTTTATTCACCGGTTGTCGTAGAGCTTCTTTACCCGGTGTGGGACTTGCAATCACTCCCATCTCCGTGAGAGTTTTGGCTGGTCCCCGCTTGTTCACCCCCTGCTCACTAGGTGGCGGATAATTGTAGTGGTATTCATTTCCGCTCCGTGTCGCAAAAGCTTCTTGTTCTTCTTCAGAGAGCAGGAAAGTGGAGATTCTTTCGTCATCTTCCCCTGGGATAGCAGAGACTCCATAACAAGACTTCCCTTTTCCTTTAGACTTCCTCCCGGATGACGAACCGGCCCATTGTTCATCTCCAATCAGATCTGGATGAACCCAAAGGATTTCGCCATTTGGGGTTGTGTGCGGCACAAGTCCCTTTTGGCGCTGTCCGTGCGGATCGTCATTCACCGTCTTCATCCCGACTTTGGTGACGCGTTTTGGCTCGAACCAAGTTGTAGGCACCGACCCAAAACTGATTGACACTGCGTTGGCCCCCACATTCTTGGCTGGTTTCGGGGTTATGACTCCTACGTCGATTAACGCCTGGATCTTGTCCTTGAGGTGGTAGCATGATCTCGTAGGGTGGTGGACCGCTCTGTGGTACGCGCAGTACTTTGGATCCGTCACTTTGCTGGCCCCTTCTTGATCCACGATCGCCGGCAACTGGATCTTGTTGTTCTCCAACAGGTATTTGAAGATGCCGGGAACTTCATCATCCTTGAAGGAGTACACTTTAGGAAACCTCGGCTCCGCAGATTTCTGCTTCTGAGGCCGTTGTTGCCATTGTCCTCGAGATTGTTGGGGTGCTTGTTGCTGTGGCTGCTGTTGCTGTGGTTGCAATTGAAAGGTTTGATTAGCATCAACTGCATTAGCTTGTGCCTTACCTTTCCCCCGTGGGACGAAGTTTTGCTTTGGAACACTCGTCGCCGGTTGGCCTCTTTCCGCCTTCTTCCTCTTGAGGAATCGCTCAGCTTGCTCTCCCCGGACTTTCAAGTCCTTCCATGTATTGGATGGTGCTGTCCCCATTGCTTCTAGCACGTCCAACGCGAGGTTGTTGTGGCAGGTCTGGAGGATGAATTCCTCGGTGATCGGGTCCCGGCAATTCATCGCCTTGTTCCGGAATCTTTTGACGAAGGTATCGACTAACTCTCCGTCCTTCTGCTTCTCATCGAGCAACGATCCGATAGATATCTCGGTGTCGTCGTCGAAGAAGTTGGCCAGGAACTTGGTCTCCATGTCATCCCAGCTGTTTACGCTGCCTGGCTTGAGGCGGCGATACCAATCGAAGGCGGCTCCGCGAAGAGTGCCGACGAATGACCGCACCATCAGAGGCTCATTACCAGAGATCACCCCCAAATGCGATTTGAAGTAAATCAAATGCTGGGTAGGTGAACCCATCCCATTAAACGGCGTGAAGTTAATTAGATTAAACTTCGCCGGATATGGGATCGATTCCCATTCTCTTGGGTATGGGCAAGGAATGCCTGTTTTCTTCGTCTCTTGAGCGGAAATTAGTGTGTTGATTTTGCTCTCGAGGTTCTTGATCTTCAGGTTTTCGCCGGTTTCTTCGCCAGCATTCTCATTACCACCCCCTGCGTTGACGGGAGGATCATTGGTCATGGTCATCTGCATCTCGAACCTGAAAGTTTCCTGCTGCTTAGCCAAAGCGTCTTCAATCATCTTGGCAATTTGCTCCGCACTTATCATAAGCGCCTCGCGGGGCTGTCCCTCGCTGGATACCGTATTATCTAATGCGACTGCGGAGTAGGTATCCGATTCTTCATCCTCTGAAGGTAATCTTATCCGAATCCTACCATAAGTTCCTCGTACGATGGCTCCAGACTGCAGACGGGTTACACGCGAATCGACTCGAAATCTTCTCGTGCCGATGTCCCTTTGCTCGTCATGTTGGTGGTGACCCTCGGAAATTCTCCGTCTTCAATCACCCTTCTTCTTCGTTGGAAGCGCCTAGGCCTTGGTTTTGGCGTTTCCGTATTGAGTCTTTCAAAAACTGAAACTCTTTCGGGGACCGCCTTGATGCAGTTGCATTCAGACAATACCGCCCGAATGAGTTTGGAACAGGGACATTGAATTTCCTGTTCTCGGGGATTCCTCTTCTTAGTTCTATTCGTACCCCCAGCACGATAGTACAACTCGTCATTTTGACAGTCGGAGTAACCTATCGTGTGCGGGCACGACTTCTCAGGTATGACACTATCACTATCAGATGACAATGTTTCCATCTGAGGTTGGATTGCCTTCTTTGGGCTTCCAAGAGTCACACGCCTCGAAACGCGCCTTTGTGGGTGTGAATCTTCAACGGGTTCCTGCACTTCGATGCGCAAGGTTGTGCGCTTGGGTGCCACGATTTTCTCCAAATGTCGAGGGTTGCGGCGACCCCCAGCATGTTGAATTGTTTGGGACTTCTTCATTGGTCCCAACCGTTCTTGAACTGGAGCTTTGCCTCGTTCTTTGGGAAGCGGACCGAGGCGCTCCAAAAGGTTTGATCGTTCAATTTGTGGACCTCTCGTTCATGGAACGAATCGAGAGGGGATTTTGGCTTTGGTCCTAACTGTTTAAAGGTTTGACCAAGATGGGAATTTGAGACGATCCTAACTGTTTAAAGGTTTGATCGTTCAATTTGTGGACCTCTCGTTCATGGAACGAATCGAGAGGGGATTTTGGCTTTGGTCCTAACTGTTTAAAGGTTTGACCAAGATGGGAATTTGAGACGATCCTAACTGTTTAAAGGTTTGATCGTTCAATTTGTGGACCTCTCGTTCATGGAACGAATCGAGAGGGGATTTTGGCTTTGGTCCTAACTGTTTAAAGGTTTGACCAAGATGGGAATTTGAGACGATCCTAACTGTTTAAAGGTTTGATCGTTCAATTTGTGGACCTCTCGTTCATGGAACGAATCGAGAGGGGATTTTGGCTTTGGTCCTAACTGTTTAAAGGTTTGACCAAGATGGGAATTTGAGACGATCCTAACTGTTTAAAGGTTTGATCGTTCAATTTGTGGACCTCTCGTTCATGGAACGAATCGAGAGGGGATTTTGGCTTTGGTCCTAACTGTTTAAAGGTTTGACCAAGATGGGAATTTGAGACGATCCTAACTGTTTAAAGGTTTGATCGTTCAATTTGTGGACCTCTCGTTCATGGAACGAATCGAGAGGGGATTTTGGCTTTGGTCCTAACTGTTTAAAGGTTTGACCAAGATGGGAATTTGAGACGATCCTAACTGTTTAAAGGTTTGATCGTTCAATTTGTGGACCTCTCGTTCATGGAACGAATCGAGAGGGGATTTTGGCTTTGGTCCTAACTGTTTAAAGGTTTGACCAAGATGGGAATTTGAGACGATCCTAACTGTTTAAAGGTTTGATCGTTCAATTTGTGGACCTCTCGTTCATGGAACGAATCGAGAGGGGATTTTGGCTTTGGTCCTAACTGTTTAAAGGTTTGACCAAGATGGGAATTTGAGACGATCCTAACTGTTTAAAGGTTTGATCGTTCAATTTGTGGACCTCTCGTTCATGGAACGAATCGAGAGGGGATTTTGGCTTTGGTCCTAACTGTTTAAAGGTTTGACCAAGATGGGAATTTGAGACGATCCTAACTGTTTAAAGGTTTGATCGTTCAATTTGTGGACCTCTCGTTCATGGAACGAATCGAGAGGGGATTTTGGCTTTGGTCCTAACTGTTTAAAGGTTTGACCAAGATGGGAATTTGAGACGATCCTAACTGTTTAAAGGTTTGATCGTTCAATTTGTGGACCTCTCGTTCATGGAACGAATCGAGAGGGGATTTTGGCTTTGGTCCTAACTGTTTAAAGGTTTGACCAAGATGGGAATTTGAGACGATCCTAACTGTTTAAAGGTTTGATCGTTCAATTTGTGGACCTCTCGTTCATGGAACGAATCGAGAGGGGATTTTGGCTTTGGTCCTAACTGTTTAAAGGTTTGACCAAGATGGGAATTTGAGACGATCCTAACTGTTTAAAGGTTTGATCGTTCAATTTGTGGACCTCTCGTTCATGGAACGAATCGAGAGGGGATTTTGGCTTTGGTCCTAACTGTTTAAAGGTTTGACCAAGATGGGAATTTGAGACGATCCTAACTGTTTAAAGGTTTGATCGTTCAATTTGTGGACCTCTCGTTCATGGAACGAATCGAGAGGGGATTTTGGCTTTGGTCCTAACTGTTTAAAGGTTTGACCAAGATGGGAATTTGAGACGATCCTAACTGTTTAAAGGTTTGATCGTTCAATTTGTGGACCTCTCGTTCATGGAACGAATCGAGAGGGGATTTTGGCTTTGGTCCTAACTGTTTAAAGGTTTGACCAAGATGGGAATTTGAGACGATCCTAACTGTTTAAAGGTTTGATCGTTCAATTTGTGGACCTCTCGTTCATGGAACGAATCGAGAGGGGATTTTGGCTTTGGTCCTAACTGTTTAAAGGTTTGACCAAGATGGGAATTTGAGACGATCCTAACTGTTTAAAGGTTTGATCGTTCAATTTGTGGACCTCTCGTTCATGGAACGAATCGAGAGGGGATTTTGGCTTTGGTCCTAACTGTTTAAAGGTTTGACCAAGATGGGAATTTGAGACGATCCTAACTGTTTAAAGGTTTGATCGTTCAATTTGTGGACCTCTCGTTCATGGAACGAATCGAGAGGGGATTTTGGCTTTGGTCCTAACTGTTTAAAGGTTTGACCAAGATGGGAATTTGAGACGATCCTAACTGTTTAAAGGTTTGATCGTTCAATTTGTGGACCTCTCGTTCATGGAACGAATCGAGAGGGGATTTTGGCTTTGGTCCTAACTGTTTAAAGGTTTGACCAAGATGGGAATTTGAGACGATCCTAACTGTTTAAAGGTTTGATCGTTCAATTTGTGGACCTCTCGTTCATGGAACGAATCGAGAGGGGATTTTGGCTTTGGTCCTAACTGTTTAAAGGTTTGACCAAGATGGGAATTTGAGACGATCCTAACTGTTTAAAGGTTTGATCGTTCAATTTGTGGACCTCTCGTTCATGGAACGAATCGAGAGGGGATTTTGGCTTTGGTCCTAACTGTTTAAAGGTTTGACCAAGATGGGAATTTGAGACGATCCTAACTGTTTAAAGGTTTGATCGTTCAATTTGTGGACCTCTCGTTCATGGAACGAATCGAGAGGGGATTTTGGCTTTGGTCCTAACTGTTTAAAGGTTTGACCAAGATGGGAATTTGAGACGATCCTAACTGTTTAAAGGTTTGATCGTTCAATTTGTGGACCTCTCGTTCATGGAACGAATCGAGAGGGGATTTTGGCTTTGGTCCTAACTGTTTAAAGGTTTGACCAAGATGGGAATTTGAGACGATCCTAACTGTTTAAAGGTTTGATCGTTCAATTTGTGGACCTCTCGTTCATGGAACGAATCGAGAGGGGATTTTGGCTTTGGTCCTAACTGTTTAAAGGTTTGACCAAAATGGGAATTTTGTGAGGGAAGATTGATCTAAAGAGGTGATCGAATCTCATCTCAGCAAAAGAGTATTCGAAAGTCATAGTATTCGGAAGTCATAGGAGTTTAATGTTTATCACTTTGTTCATAATGATCGGGGTTATCCCTAAGAATATTACATTTAACATTCTCCCGGGAACTTCCCGTTACATGAATTATCCACCCCCAGCTTTCTTTGCAAAACTGGGTGTGTAGACGTCAAAAAATGCTAATGGATATCCAAATACAGCTTAAAAGGAGATCATCCAAAGATCAAAAGAACATAAGAAACAAGTGTTTGCTGTCTCGGGCGCCAGACAGTGTTTTACTGTATATACTCATATACTCTTTGGAGTGTGGGGAAACAGTTTATACTCGTGCACCCACTGGAGTTGTATGGTCGTCTTTACTCGACTTCTTTCGTCGTTATGACGCCGGAGTCAATTAGAGCTTGGATCTTATTTTTGAGTCCAAAGCAAATCTCAGTGGGATGAAGAACCCTTCTGTGGTACGCACAGTAGTTTGGATCCGTAATCCTCTTAGCTCCATCCTGATCTTTAATAGGTGGTAGCTCGATTTTGTCATTAGCGAGGAGGTATTCCAAGATGGCTGGAGCTTCATCATCTTCGAAAGAATATTCCTTTTGAAACCTCGGATCGAGAGTCGCATTCTCAACGATTGCAGATGTCATTGGTTGGCCTCTCTCAGCTTTCTTTCTTTTAAGAAAGTGCTCAGCTTGTTCACCCCGAGATTTTAACTCTTTCCAAGTTGTGGATTGTACGACCCCCAGAGCTTCTAGGACATCGATGGAGAGGTTATTGTGGCATGTTTGTAGGATGAACTCCTCTGTAATAGGATCTCTGCAATTCATTGCTTTGCCACAGAAGCGCTTGACAAAATCGTCGACTGACTCTCCGTCTTTTTGCTTCTCATCCAAAAGGGTTCCGATTGACACTTCGGTGTCATCATCGAAGAAGTTGCTGAGGAACAAACTTTCCATGTCCTCCCAGCAATTGACGCTCTCTGGCTTGAGCCGTCGGTACCAATCGAAGGCCGACCCGCGAAGGGTGCCAACGAATGACCGGACCATTAAAGCCTCGTTTCCAGAGATCATGCCCAAATGAGACTTGAAATAAATCAAGTGCTGAATCGGCGAGCTCTTCCCCTCAAATGGTGTGAAGTTAATCAGATTGAATTTGGTCGGGTATGGTATTGAATCCCATTCCCTCGGATAGGGACATGGAATACCCGTCTTCTTAACTTCTTGAGCCGTCATCAAAGCATTGATTTTGTCTTCAAGTTTTTGCATCTTCCCGTCATCGTCTTCATTTCTTTCTGAATGATGTCGAGTAAAGATAATTGGACCACCCCCAGTATTATTAAGTGGTGCAATTGAACCACCCCTAATGTTGTTATTGGGAGGATCTGTTGAACCACCCCTAATGTTGTTATTGGGAGGATCTGTTGAACCACCCCCAATGTTATTGTCATTGAAAGGTGTTTTAGTCATAATGACTTCATCCACTTCTGGATCAATATCATCTACACCATTCTGAGTGTGACGGTTGGATTCAGGAGGTTGAGGTTGTTGAGTTAGCAATTCTCTCATTTGTTGAATAGCTAACTTCATCTCTGTCTTCACTTCAGCTCTAATTTCTTCACGTTGCTTCGCTAGAGCTTCCTGAAGTATTTGAGCAAATTGATCAGAGGTGATCGTGAGTACTTCTCTGGTTTGTCCTGTGCTAGACATTGTATCATCAGAAGCGATTGCAGAACAAGTGTCCGAGAATTCATCCTCCGAGGACATTCCTTCTTGCATTCTTTTGTAATCTCTGCGTCTGATGGCTCCTAATTGGAGTCGAGACATCCTTTGAGCAATTCTTGGATTGACTTTTCCTCTCTGGGAAAAGTCGGGATTTGAGTCACTTGAATGCCGCTTAGATTTTCTTTTATCAGCCACGTTGATGGTGACTTCAGGGAATTCATCATCTTGGGCAGTTGATTTTCTTTTGCGGAAATGTCTCGGCTTAGGCTTCGATAATACAGAGACTTTTCGTGGGATGACTTCTCGTTTGAAACAGTCACATTCTGATAATGTCGTTTTAACGAGTCGCGCACAGGAACAATGAGAGTTTATCTCTCGAATAACTCTCTTTCGAAAATTATTCACAACCCCAACTTGATAATACGATTCATCGGTATGATTGCCAAAAAATCGTATCGTCTGTTGGCATGACCTCCCAGGTATGACGATATCATTTGGTGAATGCGTCTTCTTCTGGGGGTGTAAAACCTTGTTGGCATTCTCAGGACAATTTATTTTTGTCTTTAAGCGATCCAAGGTTATGTCGGGAGTCGCACGTCTAAAACCACCCCCTTACGGGTACGGAGTCTTAACGGGCTCTGAATGCTGATTTTGCATAAGTCCAGACTTTGAAATCCAAACTTGGCGGAGTTTCGGTGGTTCTTTGGTCACCGTTTCCTTCCTCCTTTCTCGTCTTTGTTGTAAGAGAGCACGAGCATGAGCTGCGTTTGCACGACGCTTTTGTATACGTTCTTCGAGGGTTGAGCGAGCCCTTTTGACAACAGTCCATTCATCTGTCGTTATTTTAACAGAGATACGAGTGATTGGTTGTTGAGACAACTGAACCACTCGATGTCTCCTCGACTCTAAGTCCGCATGATAACGAACTCCGTCGGTTTGTTCAAATGCCTTAGCTATTTGACGAGCACGACGCTGACGCTGTCTCTGACGAGCTCTTTTCGTCAATGTCGTCGGGCTTTGATTCGATGACTCTTCAATTAGATAAGAGCCATTTTGAGCAGAGGTGTTGCGAGTGAAATTCTCAGCAACAATCAAGCGAGAGTCTTCATTTTGTGCCTTCTTTGGCATGCAACTCTTCCTCAATTGTGAGATCCTCTTGTACTTGCGAGAGGATGATGAGAGATATTCCTCAAACTTGGTTTGGTCGAATTCGTATTCGACCATAGATTCAACTGGAATCTTGATCGGCTGCGACACGATAGTCTCGGTAGCGAGACCGTTGGCTCCCACTGTGGTCGCCAGTTTGTTTTCGCCAAAAGTCGAATTTGTTGTCGAATTCATTATATCTTCGGTCGATTACAATAAATTCAAAGAAAACAGCCTTTTTATAAGACTCTTTTACACAACAAAAAGAAAATTACAACTCTTGAGAAAATAAACGCAGGATCGTTGTTTGGATCACTGCTTTCGTGGGATCTTTGCCTGTGCCGGGAGCGCTTTGACTCGTGGACCACCAAATCACAGATTCTGATTGAACCGTGGGGGGTTTATGATTCTGACTTCGTTTATCGAAGTGAGAACTTGAAACGATATCTTATCAAGGTAAGATAGTCGTTCTTCTTGAAATCAAGTCAAAGCTCAATTTCAAGGATTGGCCGTAAGATCAGCACCTCTGCTCTCTCTCTGCTCTGGATTGCTCTGAAGTGCTCAAAATGATCAGCCCTGGATTTCTGCCGGAAGCCCCCCTTTTGTCACCGCTGTCCAAATCCTTAAATACCATCTTTTTATGAGGTTAGTGGGCCTTTTCTTCAGTTTGTAACTGTCTCCCACGTTCTTTAACAGTTAATGGCCACTTGTTTAGGCGGTTTCTGAACTCCTGTCTCGCGAAACAGTAAAACACTGTCTCGCCAAACAGTAAAAGACTGTCTCGCGAAACAGTAAAAGACTGTCTCTCCAAACAGTAAAACATTGTCTCTCCAAACAGTAAAACACTGTCTCTCCAAACAGTAAAACACTGTCTCTCCAAACAGTAAAACACTGTCTGGCGCCCGAGACAGCAAACACTTGTTTCTTATGTTCTTTTGATCTTTGGATGATCTCCTTTTAAGCTGTATTTGGATATCCATTAGCATTTTTTGACGTCTACACTCTACTATAGACTGTTTTATTTAAACATGAGAGTTTATTTTAGAGTTGTAAAGGTTGTGTGCCTTATTTACATCTTATCAGACATTGTGTACTTAAGACATGTTGAGATCTCCAGATCGTCATTATTTATTTCCGACATTGACTATGTATTTCAGCTTGTTTGGTTGATGAGATATATTAATTTGAGTTCTATCATTTCATCATTTATCTGTTGTATAATCTTTTACTTGCTTTGTACCTACACCTCTAGTTGATTCCACTAGAGAGATAGTAATTGTGATGGTGAAACATGTTATTGCACAGTGTGGTGCATGGCATGTTTGATATTTCAGGTTTCACCTTGGACTGCAGCCTTGCGTGAACCTAGGGGCGTCACAGACCAATTGGTAAATAATTTTATGGAGGCCAGAATTCACAATTTCATGAGCTATAACCTATGAGTTTTAGCCATTTTTAGTCCTTTTTAACCCATTAGCAAAAAAATTCTTAAAGGCCTAAATTAATGATTTTATGGGATATAATACACAATGATGAGCTATAACTCATGATTTTTCTATTTTTTTAGTCGTCTCCACTCATTGACAAATAATTTTGTGAAAGCTAAAATTAACGATTTTATGGGCTATAACCCATGCTTTTTGGCCAATTTTTCACTCATTGGTTTGTAGAGGCTAAAATTAACACTTTTATGAGCTATAATGCATGATTTTAAGACATTTTAGCCATTCCTATCTATTGGTAAATAATTTAGTGGAGGCCAAAATTCACGATTTCATGAGCTTACGAGCTTTAGCCATTTTTAATCGTTTTGATCTTTTCACAAATAATCTCTTGGAGGCTAAAATTTATCCTTTCATGAATTATATCGTACGGTTTTTGGCTATCTTTAGTTGTTTTGACCCACTGGTAAATAATTCCGTGAAGACTAAAATTCATGATTTTATGGGTTATAACCCCAAGAGTTTTGGTTATTTTTAGTGATTTTGACCGGTTGGCAAATAATCTTCCGGAGGTCAAAATCCAGGATCGCATGGACTATAACCCATGATTTTTAGCCAGCTTTAGTCGTTTCGACCCGCTGGTAAACAATTATGTAGATGCCAAAATTAATAATTTCGTGTGCTATAATTCACGATTATTGGCCATTTTTAGTGGTTTCGACCCTGTAGGCAATAAAAATTGCATTTTATCCCTATCAGAGAAGTTCAGAACAAGACTGCTAAAACCTCACCCGAAATAGCTGAAAAGGTGAAAACGCTAGTATCTCTCAAAAACCGGAAGGAATTTGGCAAAACGGACAGGAGCAAACCGAACCTTGTGGCAAATAATTCCTAAATGATAAAATTCACGAGTTCATTAGCTATAACCCATGATAATTGGCCATTGTTGTTGTTTAAACCCATTGGTAATAATTTCGCAGAGATCAAAATTCACAATTTTATATGCAACCAGTGATTATTGGCTATTTTTAATCATTTTGATCCATTGGCAAATAATTTCGCCAAGCTCAAAATTCTTGACATCATGAGCTATAATCTATGATATCTGGCCATTTTAATTGTTAAGATCTATTAGCGAATAATTTTGTAGAGATCAAAATTCATGATTTCGTGAGGTGTAACCAACTACTAAGTAATTTTATGGAGACTAAAATTTCATAATTTATGAATTATAACTCATGATTTTTCTAATGGTTAGTTGTTTCACTCATTAACAAATAACTTCATGGAGGTCATTCACAATTTCTTGAGTTGTTATCTATGATTTTTTTTGGATAATTTTAGTCATTTTAATCTATTAGTAAATGATATCGTAGAGGACAAAATTAGGCTTCATAACCTATAACACACGATATTTTATCATATTTAGTTATTTCGACCCATTGGAAAATAATCTCACGGAGGCTAAAATTCACAATTTTCTTTGCTATAACGCACGATTTTTAGCCAATTTTAGTCTTTCCGACCTATTGTTAAATAATTTAACATAAGCAAAAACATACACTTTCATAACCTTAACAGATGATTTTTGGCAATTTTTAGTTATTTCGACCAATTGGTAAATAATGCAGGCCAAAATTCATAATTTCCTGAGCTATAACCTACGAGTTTTAGCCATTTTAAGTCCTTTTTAACCCATTAGCAAAAAAATTATTAAAGGCCTAAATTAATGATTTTATAGGGCTGTAATACACAATGATGAGCTATAACTCATGATTTTTCTATTTTTTAGTCGTCTCCACTCATTGACAAATAATTTTGCGAATGCTAAAATTCACGATTTTATGGGGTATAACCCACGCTTTTTGGATAATTTTAGTTGTTTTCACTCATTGGTTTGCGGAGGCTAAAATTAACACTTTTATGAGCTACAATGCATAATTTTAAGACATTTTAGCCATCCCTATCTATTGGTAAATAATTTAGTGGAGGCCAAAATTCACGATTTCATGAGCTTACGAGTTTTAGCCATTTTTAATCTTTTAACAAATAATCTTCTGGAAGCTAAAATTTACCCTTTCATGAATTGTATCGTACGATTTTTGGCTATCTTTAGTTGTTTTGACCCACTGGCTAAAATTTACCCTTTCATGAATTGTATCGTACGATTTTTGGCTATCTTTAGTTGTTTTGACCCACTGGTAAATAATTTTATGAAGACTAAAATTCACGATTTTATGGGTTATAACCCAAGAGTTTTGGTTATTTTTAGTCATTTTGACCGGTTCGCAAATAATCTCCCGGAGGTCAAAATCCAGGATCTCATGGACTATAACCCATGATTTTTGGCTAGCTTTAATCGTTTTGACCTGCTGGTAAACAATTATGCAGATGCCAGAATTAATAATTTCGTGTGCTATAATTCACGATTATTGGCCATTTTTAGTGGTTTTGACCCTGTTGGTAATAAAAATTACCTTTAATACTTATCAGAGAACTTCAGAACCAGACTGATAAAACCTCGCCCAAAATAGCTGGAAAAGAAAAAACATTGGTATCTCTCAAACCGAAAGAAATTTGGCGAAACGAACAGGAGCAAACCGAACCCTATGGCAAATAATTCCTAAAGGATAAAATTCATGAGTTCATTAGCTATAACTCATGATAATTGGCCATTTTTTCTTGTTTAAACCCGTTGGTAATAATTTCACAGAGATCAAAATTCATAATTTCATATGCAACCCGTGATTATTGGCTATTTTTAATCATTTTGATCCATTAGCAAATAATTTCGCCAAGCTCAAAATTCTTGACATCATGAGCTATAATATATGATATTTGGCCATTTTAATTGTTATGATCTGTTAGCGAATAATTTTGTAGAGACCAAAATTCATGATTTCATGAGCTGTAACCAACTGCTAAGTAATTTTATGGAGACTAAAATTTCATAATTTATGAGTTATAACTCATGATTTTCCTAATGGTTAGTTGTTTCACTCATTAACAAATAACTTCGTGGAGGTCATTCACAATTTCCTAAGTTGTTATCTATGATTTTTTGGCTAATTTTAGTCATTTTAATCTATTAGTAAATGATATCGTGGAGGACAAAATTAGGCTTCATAAGCTATAACACACGATTTTTTATCATATTTAGTCGTTTCGACCCATTGGTAAATAATCACGCGGAGGCTAAAATTCATAATTTTCTTGGCTAAAACGCACGATTTTTAGCCAATTTTAGTCATTCCGACCTATTGTTAAATAATTTAACGTAAGCAAAAAAACTTACACTTTCATAACCTTAACAGATGATTTTTGGCAATTTTTAGTTATTTCGACCAATTGGTAAATAATTTTATGAATGCCAAGATTCATAATTTCATGAGCTATAACCTACGAGTTTTAGCCATTTTTAGTCCTTTTTAGCCCATTAGAAAAAAATTTCTTAAAGGCCTAAATTAATGATTTTATAGGCTATAATACACAATGATGAGCTATAACTCATGATTTTTCCCTTTTTTAGTTGTCTTCACTCATTGACAAATAATTTTGCGAAGGCTAAAATTCACGATTTTAAGGGCTATATAACCCACGTTTTTTGGCCAATTTTCGTTGTTTTCACCCATTGGTTTGCGGAGGCTAAAATTAAAACTTTTATGAGCTACAATGCATGATTTTAAGACATTTTAGTCATTCCTATCTATTGGTAATAATTTAGTGGAGGCCAAAATTCACGATTTCCTGAGCTTACGAGTTTTAGCCATTTTTAATCGTTTTCATCTTTTCACAAATAATCTCTTGGAGGCTAAAATTTACCCTTTCATGAATTATATCATACGATTTTTGGCTATCTTTAGTTGTTTTGACTCACTGGTAAATAATTTCATGAAGACTAAAATTCACGAATTTATCGGTTATAACCCAAGAGTTTTGGTTATTTTTATTCATTTTTACCGGTTGGCAAATAAACTTCCGGAGGTCAAAATCTAGGATCTCATGGACTATAACCCATGATTTTTGGCCAGCATTAGTCGTTTCGACCTGCTGGTAAACAATTATGCAGATGCCAAAATTAATAATTTCATGTGCTATAATTCATGATTATTGGCCATTTTTAGTGGTTTCGACCCTATAGGCAAACCCTATCAGAGAAGTTTAAAACAAGACTGCTAAATCCTCGCTCGAAATAGCTGAAAAAGGGAAAACACTGGTATCTCTCAAACCGAAAGGAATTTGACGAAACAGATAGGAGCAAACCGAACCCTGTGGAAAATAATTCCTAAAGGATAAAATTCACGAGTTCATTAGCTATAACCCATGATAATTGGCCATTTTTTGTTGTTTAAACCCATTGGTAATAATTTTTGCAGAGATCAAAATTCACAATTTCATATGCAACCCATGATTATTGGTTATTTTTAATCATTTTGATCCATTGGCAAATAATTTCACCAAGCTCAAAATTCTTGACATCATAAGCTATAATCTATGATATTTGGCCGTTTTAATTGTTATGATCTCTTAGTGAATAATTTTGTAGAGACCAAAACTCATGATTTCATAAGCTGTAACCAACTGCTAAGTAATTTTATGGAGACTAAAATTTCATAATTTATGAGTTATAACTCATGATTTTTCTAATGGTTAGTTGTTTCACTCATTAACAAATAACTTCGTGGAGGTCATTCACAATTTCTTGAGTTGTTATCTATGATTTTTTTTGGCTAATTTTAGTCATTTTAATCTATTAGTAAATGATATCGTGGAGGACAAAATTAGGCTTCATAAGCTATAACACACGATTTTTGATCATATTTAGTCGTTTTGATCCATTGGTAAATAATCTCGCGGAGGATAAAATTCATAATTTTCTTGGCTATAACCCACGATTTTTAGCCAATTTTAGTCATTCCAGCCTATTGTTAAATAATTTAACATAAGCAAAAACTTACACTTTCATAACCTTAGCGGATGATTTTTGGCAATTTTTAGTTATTTTTACCAATTGGTAAATAATTTTATGCAGGGCAAAATTCATAATTTCATGAGCTATAACCTATGAGTTTTAGCCATTTTTAGTCCTTTTTAGCCCATTAGTAAAAAAAATTTTAAAGGCCTAAATTAATGATTTTAGGGGCTGTAATACACAATGATGAGCTATAACTCATGATTTTTCTATTGTTTAGTCGTCTCCACACATTGACAAATAATTTTGCGGAGGCTAAAATTAACACTTTTATGAGCTACAATGCATAATTTTAAGACATTTTAGCCATCCCTATCTATTGGTAAATGTAGCATAATTTTAAGACATTTTAGCCATCCCTATCTATTGGTAAATAATTTAGTGGAGGCCAAAATTCACGATTTCATGAGCTTACGAGTTTTAGCCATTTTTAATCGTTTTGATCTTTTAACAAATAATCTCCTGGAGGCTAAAATTTACCCTTTCATGAATTGTATCGTACGATTTTTGGCTATCTTTAGTTGTTTTGACCCACTGGCTAAAATTTACCCTTTCATGAATTGTATCGTACGATTTTTGGCTATCTTTAGTTGTTTTGACCCACTGGTAAATAATTTTATGAAGACTAAAATTCACGATTTTATGGGTTATAACCCAAGAGTTTTGGTTATTTTTAGTCATTTTGACCGGTTGGCAAATAATCTCCTGGAGGTCAAAATCCAGGATCTCATGGACTATAACCCATGATTTTTGGCCAGCTTTAATCGTTTCGACCTGCTGGTAAACAATTATGCAGATGCCAAAATTAATAATTTCGTGTGCTATAATTCACGATTATTGGCTATTTTTAGTGGTTTCGATCCTGTAGGCAATAAAAATTGCCTTTAATTCCTAACAAAGAAGTTCAGAACCAGACTAATAAAACCTCGCCCGAAATAGCTGGAAAAGGAAAACGTTGGTATCTCTCAAACCGGAAGGAATTTGGCGAAACGGACAAGAGCAAACCAAACCATGTGGCAAATAATTCCTAAAGGATAAAATTCACGAGTTCATTAGCTATAACCCATGATAATTGGCCATTTTTTGGTGTTTAAACCCGTTGGTAATAATTTCGCAGAGATCAAAATTCACAATTTCATATGCAACCCGTGATTATTAGCTATTTTTAATCATTTTGATCCATTGGCAAATAATTTCACCAAGCTCAAAATTCTTGACATCATGAGCTATAATCTATGATATTTGGCCATTTTAATTGTTATGATCTGTTAGTGAATAATTTTGTAGAGACCAAAATTCATGATTTCATAAGCTGTAACCAACTGCTAAGTAATTTTATGGAGACTAAAATTTCATAATTTATGAGTTATAACTCATGATTTTTCTAATGGTTAGTTGTTTCACTCATTAACAAATAACTTCGTGGAGGTCATTCAGAATTTCTTGAGTTGTTATCTATGATTTTTTCGCTAATTTTAGTCATTTTAATCTATTAGTAAATGATATCGTGGAGGGAAAAATTAGGCTTCATAAGCTAGAACACACGATTTTTGATCATATTTAGTCGTTTTGACCCATTGGTAAATAATCTCGTGGAGGCTAAAATTCACAATTTTCTTGGCTATAACCCATAATTTTAGCCAATTTTAGTCATTCTGTTCTATTGTTAAATAATTTAACATAATCAAAAACTTACACTTTCATAACCTTAACAAATGATTTTTGGCAATTTTTAGTTATTTCGACCAATTGGTAAATATTTTTATGGAGGCCAAAATTCACAATTTCATGAGCTATAACCTACGAGTTTTAGGCATTTTTAGTCCTTTTATAAAGGCCTAAATTAATGATTTTATGGGCTATAATACACAATGATGAGCTATAACTCATGATTTTTCTATCCTAAATTAATGATTTTATGGGCTATAATACACAATGATGAGCTATAACTCATGATTTTTCTATTTTTTAGTCGTCTCCACTCATTGACAAATAACACAATGATGAGCTATAACTCATGATTTTTCTATTTTTTAGTCGTCTCCACTCATTGACAAATAATTTTTCGAATGCTAAAATTCATGATTTTATGGGCTATATAACCCACGCTTTTTGGCCAATTTTCGTTGTTTTCACCCATTGGTTTGCGGAGGCTAAAATTAACACTTTTCTGAGCTACAATGCATGATTTTAAGACATTTTGGTCATTCCTATCTATTGGTAAATAATTTAGTGGTGGCCAAAATTCACGATTTCTTGAGCTTACGAGTTTTAGCCATTTTTAATCGTTTTGATCTTTTCACAAATAATCTCCTAGAGGCTAAAATTTACCCTTTCATGAATTATATCGTACAATTTTTGGCTATCTTTAGTTGTTTTGACCCACTGGTAAATAATTTCGTGAAGACTAAAATTCACGATTTTATGGGTTATAACCCAAGAGTTTTGGTTATTTTTAGTCATTTTGACCGGTTGGCAAATAATCTCCCGGAGGTCAAAATCCAGGATCTCATGGACTATAACCCATGATATTTGGCCAGCTTTAGTCATTTCGACCTACTGGTAAACAATTATGCAGATGCCAAAATTAATAATTCTGTGTGCTATAATTCACGATTATTGGCCATTTTTAGTGGTTTCGACCTTGTAGGCAATAAAAATTGCCATTAATACCTATTGGAGAAGTTCATAACAATACTACTAAAACCTCACCCAAAATAGCTGAAAAGGGGAAAACGCTGGTATCTCTCAAACCGAAAGAAATTTGGCGAAACGAACAGGAGCAAACCGAACCCTGTGGCAAATAATTCCTAAAGGATAAAATTCACGAGTTCATTAGTTATAACCCATGATATTTAGCCATTTTTTGTTGTTTAAACCCGTTGGTAATAATTTCGCAGAAATCAAAATTCACAATTTCATATGCAATCCGTGATTATTGGCTATTTTTAATTATTTTGATCCATTGGCAAATAATTTTGCCAAGCTCAAAATTCTTGACATCATGAGCTATAATCTATGATATTTAGCCATTTTAATTGTTATGATCTGTTAGCGAATAATTTTGTAGAGACCAAAATTCATGATTTCATGAGTTGTAACCAACTGCTAAGTAATTTTATGGAGACTAAAATTTTATAATTTATGAGTTATAACTCATGATTTTTCTAATGGTTAGTTGTTTCACTCATTAACAAATAACTTCGTGGAGGTCATTCAGAATTTCTTGAGTTGTTATCTATGACTTTTTGGCTAATTTTAGTCATTTTAATCTATTAGTAAATGATATCGTGGAGGACAAAATTAGGCTTCATAAGCTATAACAAACGATTTTTGATCATATTTAGTCGTTTTGACCCATTGGTAAATAATCTCGCGGAGGCTAAAATTCACAATTTTCTTGGCTATAACCTACGATTTTTAGCCAATCTTAGTCATTCATACCTATTGTTAAATAATTTAACGTAAGAAAAAACTTACACTTTCATAACCTTAACAGATGATTTTTGGCAATTTTTCATTATTTCAACCAATTGGTAAATAATTTTGTGGTTGCCAAAATTCACAATTTCATGAGCTAAAACCTACGAGTTTTAGCCATTTTTGGTCCTTTTTAACCCATTAGCAAAAATTTTCTTAAAGGCCTAAATTAATGATTTTATGGGCTATAATACACAATGATGAGCTATAACTCATGATTTTTCTATTTTTTAGTCGTCTCCACTCATTGACAAATAATATTGCGAAGGCTAAAATTCACTATTTTATGGGCTATATAACCCATGCTTTTTGGCCAATTTTAGTTGTTTTCACGCATTGGTTTGCGGAGGCTAAAATTAACACTTTTATGAGCTACAATGCATGATTTTAAGACATTTTAGCCATTCCTATCTATTGGTAAATAGTTTAGTGGAGGTCAAAATTCACGATTTCATGAGCTTACGAGTTTTAGCCATTTTTAATCATTTTGATCTTTTCACAAATAATCTCCTGGAGGCAAAAACTTACCCTTTCATGAATTACATCGTACGATTTTTGGCTATCTTTAGTATGTTTGACCCACTGGTAAATAATTTCGTGAAGACTAAAATTCACGATTTTATGGGTTATAACCTAAGAGTTTTGGTTATTTTTAGTCATTTTGACTGGTTGGCAAATAATCTCCCGGAGGTCAAAATCCAGAATCTCATAAACTATAACCCATGATTTTTGGCCAGCTTTAGTCCTTTCGACCCGCTGGTAAACAATTTTACAGATGCCAAAATTAATAATTTCGTGTGCTATAATTCACGATTATTGGCCATTTTTAGTGGTTTTGACCCTGTTGGTAATAAAAATTACCTTTAATCCTTATCAGAGAACTTCAAAACCAGACTGATAAAACCTCGCCCGAAATAGCTGGAAAAGAAAAAACGTTGGTATCTCTCAAACCGGAAGAAATTTGGCGAAACGGACAGGAGCAAACCGAACCCTGTGGCAAGTAATTCCTAAAGGATAAAATTCACGAGTTCATTAGCTATAACTCATGATAATTGGCCATTTTTTGTTGTTTAAACCCGTTGGTAATAATTTCACAGAGATCAAAATTCATAATTTCATATGCAACCCGTGATTATTGGCTATTTTTAATCATTTTGATCCATTAGCAAATAATTTCGCCAAGCTCAAAATTCTTGACATCATGAGCTATAATCTATGATATTTGGCCATTTTAATTGTTATGATCTGTTAGCGGATAATTTTGTAGAGACCAAAATTCATGATTTCATGAGCTGTAACCAACTGCTAAGTAATTTTATGGAGACTAAAATTTCATAATTTATGAGTTATAACTCATGATTTTCCTAATGGTTAGTTGTTTCACTCATTAACAAATAACTTCGTGGAGGTCATTCACAATTTCTTGAGTTGTTATCTATGATTTTTTGGCTAATTTTAGTCATTTTAATCTATTAGTAAATGATATCGTGGAGGATAAAATTAGGCTTCATAAGCTATAACACACGATTTTTTATCATATTTAGTCGTTTCGACCCATTGGTAAACAATCTCGTGGTGGCTGAAATTCACAATTTTCTTGGCAATAACCCACAATTTTTAACCAATTTTAGTCATTCCGACGTATTGTTAAATAATTTAACGTAAGCAAAAACTTACACTTTCATAACCTTAACATTTGATTTTTTGCAATTTTTAGTTATTTCGACCAATTGGTAAATAATTTTATGGAGGCAAAAATTTACAATTTCATGAGCTATAACCTACGAGTTTTAGCCATTTTTGGTCCTTTTTAACCCATTAGCAAAAAATTTCTTAAAGGCCTAAATTAATGATTTTATAGGCTATAATACACAATGATGATCTATAACTCATGATTTTTCTATTTTTTTAGTCGTCTCCACTCATTGACAAATAATTTTGCGAAGGCTAAAATTCACGATTTTATGGGCTATAACCCACGCTTTTTGGCCAATTTTAGTTGTTTTCACTCATTGGTTTGCGGAGGCTAAAATTAACGCTTTTATGAGCTACAATGCATGATTTTAAGACATTTTAGCCATTCCTATCTATTGGTAAATAATTTAGTGGAGGTCAAAATTCACGATTTCGTGAGCTTACGAGTTTTAGCAATTTTTAATCATTTTGATCTTTTTACAAATAATCTCCTGGAGGCTAAAATTTACCCTTTCATGAATTACGTCGTATGATTTTTGGCTATCTTTAGTTATTTTGACCCACTGGTAAATAATTTCGTGAAGACTAAAATTCACGATTTTATGGGTTATAACCTAAGAGTTTTGGTTATTTTTAGTCATTTTGATCGGTTGGCAAATAATCTCCCGGAGGTCAAAATCCAGGATCTCATAAACTATATAACCCATGATTTTTTGCCAGCTTTAGTCATTTCGACTTGCTGCTAATGTGACGCCCCTAGGTTCACACAAGGCTGAAGTCCAAGGTGAAACTAAGAATGTCAAACCTACCATATACCACACCGTACAATAACATGTTTCACCATCACAATTACTATCTCTTTAGTAGAGTAAATAACAGGTGTAGGTACAAAAGCAAGTAAAGATAATACAAGAATCAACTGATGAAATTATAGAGATCAAATTAATATTTCATCAGCTAACATACTGAAGTACAAGTTAATGTCTGAAATAAATGAACTGGAGTTCTCAACAAGTCTCAAATACAAAATGTCTGAATATGAGGAAACAAGGCACACAGCCTTTACAAGTTCTTGAAATAAAATCCTCAAATGTCTAAACAGAAGTCTACAGTGGAGCTCAAAAGAAAAATATAACTAAAACATATAGGTGAAGCTAAAGTGCATCGCCATCAACCTGCGACTCTCCGGGCTCCTGACTCATTACCTGAAAGGGGGAGGGACAATGAGCATCAAAGTGCTAGCAGGCAACATCACAACCAACCCCAAGAGAAAGGGCTCGCCGTATACAGAAAATACAGTTAATACATATATATATAAAATCACTGATCCTATTTAGGAACTTACAACATGAGCTTAAGTACGTCGACCGAAATAATCCAAACAAGAAAACCCTCATGTATATACCTTGTGTAGAACCCCGTAATTTTTATATAAATATATGTGAATTATTAGTAAATAAATAATTCTTTTATGATAAATAGCTTGAGGTCATTTGATGTACATGATAATAAGTTATTTGAGATGATATGAGAGTTTGGGTGTAGAGCTTTGTGCGATGGTTTTGTAAATAAGCAAAACATGCACAAAAACTAGAATTTGCCAGATCAGTCGACCGATCAGTCGACTGATACGCTGATTTCCAGTTTTTTAGGTTTCGGGTTTGTTTTGTTTTGATTCGGGTTTGGGTCGGGTTTAGCTGTTCATATATATTCTTTTTCACCCAAATTCACCCCTCTCATCTTCAGATCTGAGAAAACCCTAGCCCCCTCTCCTCTATCTCAAACCCTAGTTTTGTTCTTGGTGATTTGGGGAAGAACTAGGAGGATTTTCGTCGAATCTTCACGTTGCAGCGAAGGGGAACCACTCTCTCTCAGATCCAGGAGTTGCTCATCACACCAGAGGCGAGTAACATCTAGCTCAACCTTGTCCTATTTTCCTAAACGTTTTCAAAGGGTTTTTATGAGTTTTGATGAGCCAAAAATGTAATTTTTGTACAAAGGATTGATTTTTATAGCATATAGTGGGAAAATATGTGATTTCAGAATGTTAAAAACTCACCAACATTTTGTGAATTGAAGATCTAGATCTGAAATGTTTTTATAAGAGATTTAACACGAGTTTGGTTTTAAAAATGTTTTTAGACATGAATGCACATGATTAGGGTTTTGTTTATGTAATTATACATGAAATTTTCGTTTCAGTTTAGTTCATACATGTAAATATCAGTATCTTTATGCTTAGGATTGATGGGGATGATTTTAGATAGATTGTATGGTAGAAATCAACCTGCACAGAGTTTCTGTAGTCAATCGGTCGACTGATCAGTCGACCGACGGGCCGAATTTTTCAGCATCAGTCGACTGATCAGTCGACTGATGGGTTGATTGTGTTTTCTCAGCTCCGCAGTCGATAGATCAGTCGACTGGTGAGCTGAGGCTATGCTTCCTGAGCTTATCAGTCGGCATATGAGTCAACTGACGTCATCAGTCGACACATCAGTCGACTGATGAGATGTTTTATAGATTCTTAATCTGTTTGAGTTGCTTTTCGGGGTCGCCTCGATGACCTGACACTAGTTCACCATGCTAATGATTTATCTGTACATGTGGGTTCACTTTTGACACAAGTTTAGATATGTACAACGAGACGCGTGTGAGTTTAGAATATGTATATCAGTCCGCATATACTTTTCACAGTTACACAGTCCTCGTGTTGGACTATAATCCATAGAAGTCCTCGTGTTGGACTATAATCTATTTTTGTCCTCGTGTTGGACATTTGCCACTTATTCCATGTGTTTGGAAACCACAGTATCTAGTTCCTGTATCGGACATATTTCTTAACCCTGTATATGACTGTCTCACAGGAGTTTATGACATGACACTTATGTAGATTATGACATAATATTCATGTAAGTAATGACATGATACTCATGTAGGCTATGACATGGCATTGTATTTATGCTCTGAGATTAGTTGTATTTTTTTTATTATTGTTCCTGTACTAGAACCTCGAGTTTGGTGTTTAGGGATTTACAATTTGAGATACAATGTATATACATGAGGGTTTCCTTATTTGGATTATTTCGCTCGACGTACCTATGCTCGTGTTGTAAATTCCTAAATACTAAAATCCTCTTTAGTAAGATCAATGATTTTAGATCTATTATGTATTATCTGTATTTTCTTATACAACGAGCCCTGTTCCCTTGGGGTTGGTTGTGATGTTGCTCGCTAGCGCTTTGACGCTCGTTGTCCCTCCCCCTTTCAGGTAACGAGCCAGGAGCCCGGAGAGTCGCAGGTTGATGGCGATGCATTTTAGCTTCAGCTGTCTACTTAGTTATATTTTCTTTTGGAGTTCCACAGTAGACTTTTGTTTAGACATTTGAGAGTCTTATTCTAGAAGTTGTAAAGGCTGTGTGCCTTATTTCTTCTTGTCAGATATTTGTACTTGAGACTTGTTGAGTATTCCAGTTATCTATTCAAACATTGACTATATATTTCTGTATGTTGGATGATGAGATATTAATGTGATCACTATCACTTCATCAGTTATTTCTTGTATTATCTTTTACTTGCTTTTGTACCTACACCTATTATCGACTCTACTAGATAGATGTTAATTGTGATGGTGAAACATGTTATTGCACGGTGTGGTGCATAGCAGGTTTGATATTCTTGGTTTCACCTTGGACTGCAGCCTTGTGTGAACCCAGTGGCGTCACAGTTGGTATCAGAGCCCTAGTTCCAGCATCCTTAGGATCATCATGTGTCGAGTCGTGGAGCTAGGATAGAGTTTCTTAGGATTCGTGTATAGAGTCCGTAAGGATTTCCTAGTATGAGTGAGGACGATATATGCGTATATCTCAAAATTTGAGAAATTTTTTTTTATATAACAACTATTTTTGTATAAGTTTAAAGTATTTGTGCAAATACTATATGTTGTGAAAATTGTATTGTGATACGCTATTTATAGAGGTCTATTTTGACTCATAAACTCTTATTTTCTTATGAGCAGCGAGATGGCAGGACGTGGTAGGCCTCGTACTCGGAGAGCTGGGCAGGCAGAGTCACAGCAGACTCCATCTGAGCAGCAGCTAGCTCAATCCGAGCCTCAGCAGGTACCACCCGAACTGCAGCAGGCTCCTCAGTATTTGGTGGATATCATGGCTCCTCTCATTGCCCAGATGACAGCCATTGAGGAGTTGGTGACTACTCATATAACACCACGGACACCACCACCACCGCAGCAAGGGATACCCGCCGTTCCTGTCAGAGAGAAATCCCCAGAGATCACGCCTGCAGCTGTTCATCTAGCAGTCCCAGATAGAGCCACAGAGCAGGAGGCTTGGTCCGTATGGTAGAGAGGTACCAGAAGATGAGGGCACCAGAGTTCCAGGGATCACCAGACCCTCTTACAGCCCATAAATGGAAGGATGATGTGGGTAATATTCTTGACATACTCAGTGTGGATTCAGTTCAGAAACAGAGATTGGCATCCTACAGCTTGAAGGGAGATGCCGGGAGATGGTACCGACTTCAGTTTACTCTAGAGCAGAGGATGACCCTCACATGGGAGGACTTTATATACTTCTTTGATGGGCAGTACATTTCTTCTGCAGCACGGACTGGGAAGGAGCTTGAGTTGTCCAGGTTGACTCAGGGGGACATGACAATTACAGATTTTGAGAGCAGGTTCATGGAGTTGCTACATTTCACGGGAATGTGGCAGACAGGAGAGCGCTAGGCTCAGATGTTCTTGGCAGGGATTCGCCCTAATCTCCGCCGATACCTAGTCTCGAGGAGGTTCTATTCAGTTAGGGAGGTAGCTGAGGCCGCCACTTCACAGGAGATTGAGACTAGCATGTTCCAGAAGGATAAGGAAGGGAAGGCCAAGGCAGGGCAGAGCGGTGACAAAGGCAAGAACAAGAGATCTTTTTCTAGACATCAGCAGCAGCATCAGGGCTCTTATAAGAAGGGACCCCAGCAAGATCAGAGAGCGCATCTGTGACACCCCTGGGTTCACACAAGGCTGCAGTCCGAGGTGAAACCAGAAATGTCAAATCTACCATGCACCATACCGTGCAATAACATGTTTCACCATCACAATTTCTATCTCTCTAGTGGAATCAACAACAGGTGTAGTACAAAGCAAGTAAAAGATTATACAAGAATCAACTGATGAAATAATAGAGATCAAATTAATATTTCACCATCTAATATGTTGGAGTACAAATAAATGTCTGAAATAAATAAACTGTCTGACAAGAGGAAAATAAGGCACACAGCCTTTACAACTTCTAGAATAAAACTCTCACATGTTTACACAAAAGTCTACAGTGGAGCTCAAAAGAAAATATAACTAAATAGACAACTAAAGCTAAAGTACATCGCCATCAACCTGCGACTCTTCGGGCTCCTGGCTCGTTACGTGAAAAGGGGAGGGACAACGAGCGTCAAAGCACTAGCGAGCAACATCACAACCAACCCCAAGGGATAGGGCTCGTTGTATATGAAAATACAGTTAATACATAATATTATAAATCATTTACACAAATATTGATGGGTTTTAGTACTTAGGGAAACACAACACGAGCATAGGTACGTCGAGCGAAATAATCCAAACAAGGAAACCCTCATGTATATACCTTGTACCTCAAATTGTAGATCCCTAAATACAAAACCCGAAGTTGGTCACAAGAAACAAATAAAGAAAAGAAAACATACCCATCTCTACAAATAAAATGAAAATAAAATGAAGCTACAATAGGTGTCATGAACGACCTAGGTATCTATTATGTCCCAACCTCATACAATATGTCGTATACCCAACTTGGTTGAATAACGAGCTCAAGGTTTAGCAAAAATCTAAAACATGTTTGAAATGGATTATAGTCCAACACGAGGACTCCAATGGATTATAGTCCAACACGAGGACTTGTGTGACGCCCCTGGGTTCGCACAAGGCTGCAGTCCAAGGTGAAACCAAGAATGTCAAACCTGCCATGCACCACACCGTGTAATAACATGTTTCACCATCACAATTAACATCTATCTAGTAGAGTCAACAATAGGTGTAGGTACAAAAGCAAGTAAAGAATAATACAAGAAATACTGATGAAATGATAATAATCACATAAGTGTCTCATCATCCAACATACTAAAATACATAGTCAAGATCTGAGTAGATAAACTGGAATACTCAACAAATCTCAAATACAAATATCTGACAAAAGGAAATAACGCACGCAGCCTTTACAACTTCTAGAATAAGACTCTCAAATGTCTAAGCAAAACTACAGTGGAGCTCCAAAATAAAACATAGCTAAAATAGACAGCTGAACACTAAAGTGTGTCGCCATCAACCTGCGACTCCCCGGGCTCCTGGCTCGTTACCTAAAAGGGGGAGGGACAACGAGCGTCAAAGCGCTAGCGAACAACATCACAACCAACCCTAAGGGAACATGGCTCGTTGTATAAGAAAATACAGTTAATACATAATAGGTCTAAAATCATTGATCTTACTAAAGAGGATTTTAGTATTTAGAAATTTATAACACGAGCATAGGTACGTCGAGCGAAATAATCCAAACAAGGAAACCCTCATGTATATACCTTGTATCTCAAATTGTAAATCCCTAAACACTAAACCCGAGGTTCTAGTACAGGAAACAATAATAAAAGGAATACAACTAATCTCAGAGCATAAATACAGTACCATGTCATAGCTTACATGAGCATCATGTTATAACTTACATGTATGTCATGTTATAATCTACATAAGTGTCATGTCATAAACTCCTGTGAGAAAGTCATATACAGGGTTAAGAAATATGTCCGATACAGGAACTAAATACTGTGGTTTCCAAACACATGGAATAAGTGGCAAATGTCCAACACGAGGACTGAAATGGATTATAGTCCAACACGAGGACTTCTATGGATTATAGTCCAACACGAGGACTGTGTAACTGAAAAGTATATGCAGACAGATATACATAATCTAAACTTGCACGCATCTCGGTGTACATGTCTAAACTTGTGTCAAAAGTCAACCCACATGTACAGATAAGTCATTAACATGATAAGCTAGGGTCAGGTTATCGAGGCGACCCCGAAAAACAACTCAAACAGATCAAGAATCTGTAAAACAGCTCATCAGTCGACTGATGTGTCGACTGATGACGTCAGTCGACTCATTGGTCGACCGATAAGGCACAGACAGCACAACCTCAGCTCGCCAGTCGACTGACCAGTCGACTGAGAAGCTGAGAAAAACAAAACCAGCCCGTCAGTCGACTGATCAGTCGACTGATGGCTGAAAATTTGCACGTCGGTCGACTGACCAGTCGACCGATAGACTGCAGATAATCTGTACAGGGTGTTTTTCACCTAAAATTCGATCTAAACTCATCACCATCAATCCCAAGCATGGAAATACCAATATTAACATGAAAGAACTAAACTGAAACAAAGATTTCATGTGTGAATACATAAACAAAACCTTAAACATGTGTATTTTTGTTTTAAAACATCTTTAAAACAAAGCCCATGTTAAATCTCTTGTAAAAAAAACGTTTCAGATCTAGATCTCCGATTCAAATAAACATTTGTAGGTTTTGAATATTCTAAAATCATATATCTTCCACTATATGCTATAAAAATCAATTCTTTGTACAAAAATTTCATTTTTGGCTCATCAAAACTCATAAAAACTCTTTGAAAACGTTTAGAAATTTAGGGCAAGGTTGGGCGAGATGTTACTCACCTCTGGGGTGATGAGAAGCTCCTGGATCTGAGAGAGAGAGTGGATCCCCTCTGCTGCAACGTGAAGATTCCGCCGAAAATCCTCCAAGTTCTCCCCCAAATCACCAAGAACAACCTAGGGTTTTAGATAGGGGAGAGGGGGCTAGGTTTTCTCTGGTCTGAAGGTGAGAGGGGGTGTTTTCGGGTGAGAGGGGATATATACCAACAGTTAAACCCGACCCAAACCCGAACCAAAACAAAACAGACCCGAAACCTGAAAAACTGGAAATCAGCGTATCAGTCGACTGATGTGTCGACCGACACGGTCAGTCGACTGATCAATCGACTGATCTGGAAAAATTCAGTTTTTGTGCATGTTTGACTTTTTTGCAAAACCAACGCACAAAACTCTACACCCATACTCTCATATCATCTCAAATAACTTGTTATCATGTACATCAATGACCTCAAGCTATTTATCATAAAAGAATTATTTATTTACTAATAATTCACATATATTCATATAAAAATTTACGGGGTTCTACATTCTTCCCCCCTTAGAAGAATTTCATCCTCGAAATTCGGAAACTATATGCATTTCACAACATGAACTTCCAAAAAACCATATAGAGATATTTATACTTAACGATCTAAAATGGTAATACTCCCGCTCAAACCCTAATCTAGTGGAACTAGTACATCGGGTGAAAAATCCAAACAAGGAACCCCCCATATATATACCATGTGTTCCAAAGGATTAAGAATTAAGCGAGAATGTCCTCATTCTAGTGTTAAATGTAAATATAACCAAATGTATAAATATCATATAAGATACGTATCATAAAAATTTAATTTACCTGTTCAAACAGGTATGGGTAGTCGCGACGCAAATCCTCTTCGCGCTCCCAAGAAATCTCCTTAATACCTCCTCGGTTCCACTGAACTTTCACCAAGTGAATTACCTTGTTTCTAAGTCTCTTGTCCTCTCTGGCAAGAATACGAACTGGAATCTCGACAGTAGTCAAATCCTCCTGAAGCTCAATCTCTGGTGCATCCAATACTCGATGCTGCTCCTCATCATGCAAGTGTTTCTTGAGCATAGAAACATGAAACACATTGTGTATACTAGACATCGATGCTGGAAGATCTAGTCTGTATGACACAACTCCAATGCGCTCCAAAATCTGGAATGGTCTAATATATCTCGGCGCAAGCTTCCCCCGTCATCCGAATCGCTGCACGCCCTTCATAGGCGATACCTTCAACATAACTGAATCTCCAACCTGAAACTCCAAGGGTCTTCGCCTCTTATCTGCATAGCTCTTCTGCCGACTCTGAGCTGCTAGAATCCTCTCTCTGATCAAGGCTATCTTCTCAGTAGTCTGCCTCACCAGCTCCGGTCCAAGCATCAAGCTATCTTCCGGCTCTGCCCAACATATCGGTGATCTACAAGGTCTCCTGTATAGTGCCTCATACGGAGCCATACCGATCGTCGCTTGATAACTGTTGTTATAAGCGAACTGTATCAATGGAATGTGATCCTCCCAACTGCCTTGAAAGTCAATGACACACGCCCGCAACATGTCTTCCAACACCTGATTCACTCTCTCTGTCTGACCATCCGTCTGTGGGGGGAAAACACTGCTGAAAGATAATCTGCTGCCAAAAGAGTCCTGAAAACTCCTCCAAAAGTGCGAAGTGAACACCGAACCTCGATCCGATACAATCGTGTCTGGAACTCCATGAAGTCGAACTATCTCCCGAATAAATATCCTCGCATATGCCTCGGCGGTATAAGTCGTCCTCACTGGAATGAAATGTGCCGACTTCGTCAACCGGTCCACAATTACCCAAACAGAATCATTCCCCTTCTTCGACTTCGGCAACCCCACAATGAAGTCCATAGAAATGTCTGCCCACTTCCACTCTGGAATGGGTAGAGGCTGAAGTGTCCCTGCTGGTCTCTGATGCTCCGCCTTCACCTGCTGACAGGTAAAACATCTAGCCACATAGTCTGCAATCTCTCTACGCATACCGCTCCACCAGAAATGTCTCTTCAAGTCCTTGTACATCTTGGTGGTTCCTGGATGCACTGTGTACCGAGTACGGTGTGCCTCATCAAATAGCTCTCTCTTCAGCTCTGCACTGGCTGGTATAACCAATCTACCCTTCATCCGTAGACCTCCATCAGCCCCAATGGTCCAATCAGTCTTAGACTCTTTGGAAATCTCCTCCTTTCGGATTTGAATCCAAGAGTCTCCCAACTGAGCTCTGACAACTCTGTCACTCCAAGATGGCTGCACTGTCACAGCTCCCAAAAATGCATTGGTTCCTCTAATCTCGGGTCTAAAATCAAACTGGCTAAGAGTGATAAGATCCCGATGTAGTGAACACCTCAAAACCGAAATCCGATGTCGACGCTTCCTGCTTAAGGCATCTGCTACGACGTTCGCCTTCCCCGGATGATACTGAATCGCGGACTCGTAGTCCTTGATAAACTCAACCCACAGTTCCTTCTGGGAAAAGAGGTACTTCAGACTCTGGTGGTCTGTGAATAACTCAAACTGCACTCCATATAAGTAGTGCCTCCATGACTTCAGTGCAACTACCACTGCTGCTAACTCCAAGTCATGAGTGGGGTAGTTCTGCTCATGCACCCTCAACTGCCGTGAGATATAAGCTACTACCCTCTGAGTCTGCATCAATACGCCTCCTAAGCCTGCCAATGATGCATCTGTATACACAACGAATATCCTGTCACTGCTCGGAATAGTCAGAACCGGCGCTGTAGTCAACTTAGCCTTCAAAACATCAAAGGCCTTCTGGCACTCCATGCTCCATATAAACTGTACACCCTTCTTCGTAAGGTGTGTAATCGGCGCCGAAATCATCGAGAAGTCCTGAATGAACTTCCTATAATATCCAGCTAAGCCTAAAAAGCTGCGAATCTCTGTCACCGTCTTCGGTGGCTCCCAATCAAGAACTGTCGTGACCTTTGCCGGGTCCACTGCTATGCCCTCTCTACTGATGACGTGGCCAAGAAATCTAACTTCTGAAAGCTAAAATTCGTACTTGCTAAACTTGGCATACAGCTGATGCTCCTGCAGAGTCCTCAACGCTATTTGTAGATGCTCCTCGTGATCCGCCTCCGATCTCGAGTAAATGAGAATATCATCGATGAAAACGATCACGAACTGATCTAAGAAAGGACGGAAAACCTGGTTCATCAAGTCCATGAATACCGCGGGTGCATTGGTCAACCCAAATGGCATGACCAAGAACTCAAAAGATCCATATCTAGTAAGAAAGGCGGTCTTGGGAATATCCATCTCCCGAACCCGCAACTGATGATAGCCAGAACGAAGATCAATCTTTGAGAAATACTGCGCTCCCTGCAGCTGGTCAAACAAGTCATCAATCCTAGGTAGTGGGTACCTATTCCGGATAGTGACCTTATTCAATTCTCTATAATCTATACATAATCTCATACTACCGTCCTTCTTCACGAAGAGGACCGGCGTGCCCCACGGAGAATGACTCCGGCGAATAAAACCCTGAGCTAACAACTCATCCAACTGGGTCTGAAGCTCCCTCATCTCAGCTGGTGCCATACGATAGGGTGCGCGGGATATCGGGGCTATGCCGGAGGTAGTCCAGGTATGTCCTGAAAGACATCCTGATACTCTGAGACAACTCTAGTCTCCAATAACTCAGCACCCTGATCCCGTCGCATCACCTCCTCGATGTATGCCAGAAATGACTCCGCAAGTTGGTTGCCCTGAGAGGCGGCTACAATCATCTCGGACCAGTCGGACGCTCGCAACTTGACTATCTTCACAAAGCAGTCAATACTAATATGGTAGGAAGACAACCAATCCATACCAAGGATGACATCGAACTCGGACATATGCAACACTATCAAATCGACTATGAACTCTGACTCGTCTAAACTGACGGTACACCTCCTACAAACGCTCTCCAGAAGCGATACCTCACCTAAAGGGGTGGAAACAGATAAAGGGGTGTCTAGAGGCTGAGCTACGAGCTGGAGTCTAGTCATAAATGCATGCGAGATGAATGAATGCGAAGCTCCCGAATCGAAGAGAATACGGGCGGGAAAGGAATTCACAAAGAACGTACCCTCCACTACGGCTCCGCTAGCTCCATGATCACGGGGAACTACTGCATAGACCCTGCCTGTGACTGAAGACTGCTCTGCTACTGGAGATGGAGAATATGGGACAATCTGCCCCTGAAGAACCTCCTGAACTGCTCGAACCTGTCCCTCAGTCCTCTGAGCTGCTGGCGGTGCCTCGAGCCTATTCTGCTAGCCCTGACCTCTGCCCTACTGGCGCTGCTGCTGCTGCTGGTTCGGACCCTTGCCCTGCTAGGCTCCTGCTGGTGCGCTACAACACTCCGATGCCTTGTGCCCGACCCTGTGACAGTTAAAACAAGATCCCTGGAACTTGCGCTGCTGATGCGCTCTCTGATCCTACTGGGGTCCCCTTTTATAAGGGCCCTGATGCTGCTGCTGCTGCAGTCCTGAAAAAGGTCTCTTGTTCTTGCTCTTATCCCCACTCTGCCCTGTCTTGGCCTTCCCTTCCTTGTCCTTCTGGAACATAGTGGTCTCAATCTCCTGAGAAGTGGCAGCCTCAGCTACCTCCCTAACTGAATAAAACCTCCTAGACACGAGGTACCGGCGGATATTAGGGCGAAGCCCTGCCAAGAACATCTGAGCCTGACGCTCTCCTGTCTGCCACATTCCCGTGAAATGCAACAGCTCCATGAACCTACTCTCAAAGTCTGCAACTGTCATGTCCCCCTGAGTCAAACGGGATAACTCAAGTTCCTTCCCAGTCCGTGCTGCTGAAGAAACGTACTGCCCATTAAAGAAGTAAATGAAGTCCTCCCATGTGAGGGTCATCCTCTGCTCTGGAGTAAACTGCAGGCGGTACCATCTCCCGGTATCTCCCTTCAGGCTGTAGGATGCTAATCTCTGCTTCTAGACCGAGTCTACACCGAGTATGTCCAGAATATTTCCCACATCCTCCTTCCACTTATGGACTGCAAGAGGGTCTGGTGACCCCTGGAACTCTGGTGCCCTCATCTTCTGATACCTCTCCACCATACGGAGCCAAGCCTCCTGCTCTGTGGCTCTATCTGGGACTGCTAGAGGAATGGCTGCGGGCGTGACCTCTGGGGGTCTCTCTCTGACAGGAATGGTAGGTATCCCCTGCTGTTGAGCTACCGGTGGTGGTGGTGTCGGAGGTGCTATATGAGTCGTTACCAACTCCTCAATGGCTGTCATCCGGGCAATGAGAGGAGCCATGATATCCACCAAATACTGAGGAGCCTACTTCGGCTCGGGTGGCACCGAGTGGATGTGAGTAAAAATAAATGTGATCAACAAGGCAAGAAAGAAGAATGAATAAAATCGAGAAACAAATAAAAATCAAGAATAAAAATAAAATTCAAGAAAATAAAGATGACAGATTCAATTAAAGATATGAGTAATCTAGAATTGAATCCACTTCTTAGAAAAGGGTGATTCCCTAGAGGGTTCTAGTGAGACGCCTCTAGGTTCACACAAGGCTGTAGTCCAAGGTGAAACCAAGAATGTCAAACCTGTCATGCACCACACCGTGCAATAACATGTTTCACCATCACAATTAACATCTATCTAGTAGAGTCAACAACAGGTGTAGGTACAAAAGTAAGTAAAGAATAATGCAAGAAATACTGATGAAATGATAATAATCACATAAGTGTCTCATCATCCAACATACTGAAATACATAGTCAAGATCAGAGTAGATAAACTGGAATACTCAACAAATCTCAAATACAAATATCTGACAAAAGGAAATAAGGCACACAACCTTTACAACTTCTAGAATAAGACTCTCAAATGTCTAAGCAAAACTACAGTGGAGCTCCAAAATAAAACCTAGCTAAAATAGACAGCTGAACACTAAAGTGTGTCGCCATCAACCTGCGACTCTCCGGGCTCCTGGCTCATTACCTGAAAGGGGGAGGGACAACGAGCGTCAAAGCGCTAGCGAGCAACATCACAACCAACCCCAAGGGAACAGGGCTCGTTGTATAAGAAAATACAGTTAATACATTATAGGTCTAAAATCATTGATCTTACTAAAGAGGATTTTAGTATTTAGAAATTTACAACACGAGCATAGGTACGTCGAGCGAAATAATCAAAACAAGGAAACCCTCATGTATATACCTTGTATCTCAAATTGTAAATCCCTAAACACTAAACCAGAGGTTCTAGTATAGGAAACAATAATAAAATAAATACAACTAATCTCAGAGCAAAATACAGTGCCATGTCATAGCTTACATGAGCATCATGTTATTACTTACGTGTATGTCATGTTATAATCTACATAAGTGTCATGTCATAAACTCCTGTGAGAAAGTCATACACAGGATTAAGAAAATATGTCCGATACAGGAACTAAATACTGTGGTTTCCAAACACATGGAATAAGTGGCAAATGTCCAACACGAGGACTGAAATGGATTATAGTCCAACACGAGGACTTCTTTGGATTATAGTCCAACACGAGGACTGTGTAACTGAAAAGTATATGCAGACAGATATACATAATCTAAACTTGCACACATCTCGGTGTACATGTCTAAACTTGTGTCAAAAGTCAACCCACATGTACAGATAAGTCATTAACATGATAAGCTAGGGTCAGGTTATCGAGGCGACCCCGAAAAACAACTCAAACAGATCAAGAATCTGTAAAACAGCTTATCAGTCGACTGATGTGTCGACTGATGACGTCAGTCGACTCATTGGTCGACCGATAAGGCACAGACAGCACAACCTCAGCTCGCCAGTCGACTGAGAAGCTGAGAAAAACAAAACCAGCCCGTCAGTCGACTGATTAGTCGACTGATGGCTAAAAATTTGCCCGTCGGTCGACTGACCAGTCGACCGATAGACTACAGATAATCTGTACAGGGTGTTTTTCACCTAAAATTCGATCTAAACTCATCCCCATCAATCCCAAGCATGAAAATACCAATATTAACATGAAAGAACTAAACTGAAACAAAGATTTCATGTGTGAATACATAAACAAAACCTTAAACATGTGTATTTATGTTTTAAAACATCTTTAAAACAAAGCCCATGTTAAATCTCTTGTAAAAAAAACGTTTCAGATCTAGATCTCCGATTCAAATAAACATTTGTGGGTTTTGAATATTCTGAAATCATATATCTTCCACTATATGCTATAAAAATTAATTCTTTGTACAAAAATTTTATTTTTGGCTCATCAAAACTCATAAAAACTCTTTGAAAACGTTTAGAAATTTAGGGCAAGGTTGGGCGAGATGTTACTCGCCTCTGGGGTGATGAGAAGCTCCTAGATCTGAGAGAGAGTGGATCCCCTCTGCTGCAACGTGAAGATTCCGCCGAAAATCCTCCAAGTTCTCCTCCAAATCACTAAGAACAACCTAGGGTTTTAGATAGGGGAGAGGGGGCTAGGTTTTCTCTGGTCTGAAGGTGAGAGGGGGTGTTTTCGGGTGAGAGTGGATATATACCAACAGTTAAACCCGACCCAAACCCGAACCAAAACAAAACAGACCCGAAACCTGAAAAACTGGAAATCAGCGTATCAGTCGACTGATGTGTCGATCGACACGGTCAGTCGACTGATCAGTTGACTGATCTGGGAAAATTCAGTTTTTGTGCATGTTTGACTTATTTGCAAAACCAACGCACAAAACTCTACACCCATACTCTCATATCATCTCAAATAACTTGTTATCATGTACATCAATGACCTCAAGCTATTTATCATAAAAGAATTATTTATTTACTAATAATTCACATATATTCATATAAAAATTTACGGGGTTCTACAACTTGAAATGGATTATAGTCCAACACGAGGACTATGCATAGAAAGATATACCTACCCTATTCCTGTACATGCACTACTGTGCTGATCTAAATCTATGCCACAAATGTCATCTTACATGCACAGATGGAAACAAGCTTTACTGTAAATTTAATATCCGATAAACAAGGCAACACCCCAAGTTCAAGAATAGAAGACAGAACCCTCGATCATATATATATATTATATATATATATATACTGTATATATGTATATAGGTATACAGCAGATGATTAAACAGAAACACAAACGAAACAGGAAATACTTTGATGAGTCGACTCGTGCTCATTTATGGGTCAACTCATGTCTCATGGGTCGACTCATGATCCGACACGAGTCTACTCAGCAGAAACTTGAGATAACAGGAAAATTACTTCGTAAGTCGACTCATGACAGTCATGGGTCGACTCAACCTGGTGAGTCGACTCATGATGAGTCGTGAGTCGACTTACGGGCTGAAATCTCCATATATCACAAGTTAAAATTCGCCAACTCGATCCATCCTTCCATTATACTGATCTACATCTCTATAGCTATCAATTCTAGACTATGATATAGTGAGAAATTCACATATAGCGTGAGAAACAAATACTTATAAGTTAAATCTAACAATTAACCCCTAAACATGAAAAGAAAGGCATTTAATCAAAAAGAAAACTCATATTTTTATTCCTTAAAAATATTTCCAGATCTGGGTTTTTCTTCAAAAACTCATTGGTGAGGATTTAAAATCTGAAACACATGATTTCTAGCATTCACCCTAAAAAGAACATTGATTTATACTTGAAAATAAGTCTTAGGCTCGATAAAACTCATGAAAAACATGTGTAAACTATTAAAAACATTGGGGAAAGGATTGGGCGAGATGTTACTCACCTCAGATGTGATGAAGAGCAATCCCCTTCGCTGCAATCCACAAAATGCTGCTGAAAATCCCCAAAAATCGCCCAAGAATGCCCAAAAACGAGCTAGGGTTTTGAGGGGGAGAGGAGGCTAGCGTTTCTCTAGGGTTTGCTGATGAAAAAGAGTGTTTTCGGTGGGGGGAAATATATATGAGTAGATAAAACCCGACCCGAAACCCAACAGACCCGAACTGAGAAAAGCCAAAAATCCGCGATGAATCGACTCATGGTATATTATGGGTCGACTCATGGGTCATGGGTCGACTCATAATTCATGAGTCGACTCAGCAGAAACTAAATGGCAACAGGACTCGATATCGTGAGTCGACTCATGACAGTCATGGGTCGACTCAACCTGATGAGTCGACTCATGACTTATTATGGGTCGACTCATGGACTTAAAACTACATTCTTCGATTTCTGTTGCACACGATTTGCACATTTACAACTCAACCTGATACCTGAGGCATATCCACATTCTCATAAACTCAAAACACTAGTTTTCATGTGCAACCATGCTATGAAGATATTTTATCATATATTAAATATTGCATTTCACTAATATTCGCATATATGAAATATCAAAATCAACGGGGTCTTACACTCTTCCCCCCCTTAAAAGAATTTCGTCCTCGAAATTCAGGAAGTCATATCTAACTCATAAAGATACTTGAAAAAACATGACAAGGGTGTAATCCAACCCGCACACATACACATTTCGCAATACTGAATGCTAGTTAGCACATAGCGATATTCATACTTAACGATCTAAAATGATAATATTCTTACCTAACCCCTAATCTAACGGAACTAGTACGTCGGGCGAAAAATCCAAACAAGGAACCCCCCATGTATATACCATGTGTTCCAAATGATTAAGAATTAGGTGAAAAATACCCTCATTCTAGTGTTAAATATAAGTATCAATATATTTAGATATAAATATACAAGTAAGAAGTCATATCATAAATACTTTAATTAGTTTTACCTGCTCGAACAAGTGTGGGTAGTCGCGTCGCATGTCCTCCTCGTGCTCCCAAGAAGCTTCCTCAACTCCACTTCGGTTCCATTGAACTTTCACCAATGGAATCACCTTGTTCCTGAGTCTCTTGTCTTCTCTAGCAAGTTTGGAGACTGGAATCTCAATAGTCGACAAATTATCCCGAAGCTCAATCTCCGGTGCATCCAACACTCGTTGCCGTTCCTCATCACACAAGTGCTTCTTGAGCATAGAAATGTGGAATACATTGTGTATACTAGACATAGAAGCTGGAAGATCTAGTCTGTATGACACGGCTCCAATGCGCTCCAAAATCCAGAAAGGTCCAATGTATCTCGGTGCAAGCTTTCCTCGCCTCCCGAATCGTTGTACGCCTTTCATAGGCGATACCTTCAGCATAACCAAATCCCCAATCTGAAACTCGAGGGGTCTTCGTCTCTTATCTGCATAACTCTTTTGCCGACTCTGAGCGGCTAGAATCCGCCCCTGATCAACGTTATCTTCTCGGTAGTTTTCCTCACAAGCTCTGGTCCAAGTATCAAACTATCCTCTGGCTCTGCCCAACATATCGGCGATCTACAGGGTCTCCCGTACAGTGCCTCATACGGAGCCATACCGATTGTCGCTTGATAACTGTTGTTATAAGTGAACTCTATCAGTAGGATATGATCCTCCCAACTGCCTTGGAAGTCAATAATACATGCTCATAACATGTCCTCCAACACTTGGTTCACCCTCTCCGTCTGACCATCTGTCTGTGGGTGGAATACACTGCTATAAGATAGCTTGCTGCCAAATGAGTCCTAAAAACTCCTCTAAAAATGTGAAGTAAAAACCGATCCTCGATCCGACACGATAGTATCCGGAACTCCGTGAAGTCGAACTATCTCCCGAACGAAAATCCTCGCATACACCTCAGCTGTATAACTAGTCCTCACGGGAATAAAATGTGCTGACTTCGTCAACCGGTCCACAATGACCCAAACCGAATCATTCCCCTTCTTAGACTTAGGCAACCCTATAATAAAGTCCATAGAAATGTCCGCCCACTTCCATTCTGGGATAGGCAATGGCTGAAGTGTGCCTGCTGGTCTCTGGTGCTCCGCCTTCACCTGCTGGCAGGTAAAACACTTCGCCACATGCTCTGAAATCTTCCTGCGCATACCACTCCCCCAAAAGTGCCTCTTCAGGTCCTTGTACATCTTTGTGGTCCCCGAATGTACTGTTTACCGAGTACGGTGTGCCTCATCAAACAACTCCCTCTTCAGCTCTGTACTGGCTGGCATAACCAATCTACCCTTCATCCGTAGACCTCCATCTGCTCCAATGGTCCAATCGGCCTTAGGCTCTTTGGAAATCTCCTCCTTACGGATTTGAATCCAAGAATCCTTCAACTGAGCTTTAACAACTCTGCCGCTCTAAGTTGGTTGCACTGATATAGCTCCCAAAAATACACTAGTACTACCAAACTCAGGTCTAAAATCAAACTGGCTAAGAGTGAGAAGGTCTCGGTGCAATGAGCACCTCAAAGCTGCAATCTGATGTCGACGCTTCCTACTCAAAGCATCTGCTACGATGTTCGCCTTCCCCGGGTGGTACTGAATCGTGAACTCGTAGTCCTTGATAAACTCAATCCACCTCCGCTACCTCTGGTTGAGTTCCTTCTGAGAGAACAGATATTTCAGACTCTGGTGGTCTGTGAACAGCTCGAACTGCACTCCATACAAGTAGTGCCTCCATAACTTCAGTGCAAATACCACTGCTGCTGGCTCCAAGTCATGAGTGGGATAGTTCTGCTCATGCACTCTTAACTGCCATGAGATATAAGCTACTACTCTCTGAGTCTGCATAAGGACGCCTCCTAATCCTGCTAATGATGCATCTGTGTAGACGATGAATGTCCTGTCGTTGCTCGGAATAGTCAAAACGGGTGCTGAGGTCAACTTAGTCTTCAAGATATCAAAGGCCTTCTGGCATTCTGTGCTCCAAATAAACGGTACACCCTTCTTCGTAAGGCGTGTAAGTGGCGTCAAAATCTTCAAGAAGTCCTGGATGAACTTCGTGTAGTAGCCTGCTAATCCCAGAAAGCTACGAATCTCTGTCACTGTCTTTGGTGGCTCCCAATCAAGTACTGTTGTAACCTTAGCTGGGTCTACTGATATGCCCTCTCTGCTGATGATGTGGCCGAGAAATCTGACTTCTGAAAGCCAAAACTCGCACTTGCTGAACTTGGCATATAACTGGTGCTCCCGTAGGGTCTGCAAAGCTAAACGGAGGTGCTGCTCATGATCTGCCTCCGATCTCGAATAAATGAGGATGTCGTCGATGAAAACAATCACTAACTGATCTAAGAATGGACGAAAAACCCAGTTCATCAAGTCCATGAATACCACGGGTGCATTGGTCAACCCAAATGGCATGACCAAGAACTCGAAAGATCCATAGCGCGTGAGGAAAGCGGTCTTGGGGATATCCATCTCCCGAACCCGCAACTGATGATAGCCAGAACGAAGATCAATCTTCAAGAAACACTGCGCACCCTGCAACTGGTCGAACAAGTCATCAATCCTAGGTAGTGGGTACCTATTCCGGATAGTGACCTTGTTCAACTCCCGATAATCTATGCATAATCTCATGCTACCGTCCTTTTTCTTCACGAAGAGGACTGGCGCGCCCCACGGAGAATGACTCCGATGAATAAAACCCTGAGCTAACAACTCTTCCAACTAGGTCTGAAGCTCTCTCATCTCAGCTGGCGCCATGCAATAGGGTGCGCGGGATATCGGGGCTGTGCCCGGCTACAACTCAATACAAAACTCAACCTCTCTCACAGGAGGTAACCCAGGTATGTCCTGAAAGACACCCTGATAATCCGAGACAACTCGAGTCTCTAACAAATCAGAACTCTGATCCCGCAGCATCACCTCGTCGATGAACGCCAGAAATGACTCCGCAAAGTGATTGCCCTGAGAAGTGGCTACAATCATCTCGGACCCATCGGACGTTCGCAATCTGACTATCTTCGCAAAACAGTCAATACTAATATGGTAGGACGACAACCAATCCATACCAAGAATGACATCAAACTCGGACATATGCAAAACTATCAGATCGACTATGAACTCCGACTCACTGCTCCGCTGGTACCGTGATCACGGGGAACCACTGCATATACTCTGCCTGTGGCTGAAGACTGCTCTACTGCTAATGCTGGAGAATATAGGACAATCTGCCCCTGGGGAGCCTCCTGGACTGCTCGAACCTGCCCCTTTGTCCTCTGCGTCACTGGCGGTGCCTCAAGCCTGTTCTGCTAACCCTGACCTCTGCCCTGCTGTCACTGTTGCTGCTAGTTCGGACCCCTACCCTGCTGAGCTCCTGCTGGTGCACTACGGCACTCTGATGCCTTGTGCCCGACTTTGTGACAGTTGAAACAAGATCCCTGGAACTTGCGCTGCTGATGTGCTATCTGATCCTGCTAGGGTCCCTTCTTATGAGGGCCCTGATGCTGCTGATGCTGATGCCCTGACAAAGGTCTCTTGTTCTTACCCTTGTCCCCGCTCTGTCCTGCCTTGGCCTTCCCTTCCTTGTCCTTCTGGAACATAGTAGTCTCAATCTCCTGTGAAGTGGCGGCCTCAGCTACCTCCCTAACTGAATAGAACCTCCTCGAGACGAGGTACCGACAGAGATTTGGGCGTAGCCCTGCTAAGAACATCTGAGCTTGACGCTCTCCTGTCTGCCACATACCCATGAAATGCAGCAACTCCATAAACCGGCTCTCATAATCTACCACTGTCATGTCCCCCTGAGTCATCCGGGACAAATCAAGCTCCTTCCCAGTCCATGCTACAGAAGAAATATACTGCCCATCAAAGAAGTAGATGAAATCCTCCCATGTGAGGGTCATCCTCTGCTCTGGAGTAAACTGTAGCCGGTACCATCTCCCGGCATCTCCCTTCAGACTGTAGGATGCCAACCTCTGCTTCTGAACCGAATCTACACTGAGTATGTCAAGTATATTGCTCACATCCTCCTTTCACTTGTGTGCTGCAAGAGGGTCTGGTGACCCCTGGAACTCTAGTGCCCTCATCTTCTGATACCTCTCTACCATACGGTGCTAAGCTTCCTGCTCTGTGGCTCTATCTGGTACCGCTAGTGGAATAGCTGCAGGTGCTACCTCTGGGTCTCTCTCTGATCGGGACGGCTGGTATCCCCTGTTGCTGAGCTACCGGTGGTGGTGGTGTCCGTGGTGCTATATGAGTCGTTACCAACTCCTCAATGGCTGTCATTCTGGCAATAAGAGGAGCCATGATATCCACCAAATACTGAGGAGCCTGCTGTGGCTCTGGTGGTGCCTGCTCCTGCTCGGGTGGAGCCTGTTGCGGCTCAGGTGGGGCCTGCTGGGGCTCTGCCTGAGCGGCCCTTCGAGTGCGAGGTCTCCTACGTCCTGCCATCTCTCTGATCATAAGAAACAATAAAGTTCATGAGTCAAAGTAGACGTATATTCTATTCATACATAGTTCATCACAATATGATTTTCACATTACATAATATTCACGCATACACTTTAAGCAAAAATAGTTGTCATAAAAAAAAATTTTCCCTCAAAATTTTGAGATATACGCATATATCGTCCTCACTCATACTAGGAAATCCTTAGCGGACTCTATACATGAATCCTAAGAAACTCTAACCTAGCTCCACGACTCGACACAGGATGATCCTAAGGATACTGGAACTAGAGCTCTGATACCAACTGTGACGCCCCTGGGTTCACACAAGGCTGCAGTCCGAGGTGAAACCAGAAATATCAAACCTGCCATACACCACACCGTGCAATAATATGTTTCACCATCACAATTTCTATCTCTCTAGTGGAATCAACAACAGGTGTAGTACAAAGCAAGTAAAAGATTATACAAGAATCAACTGATGAAATAATAGAGATCAAATTAATATTTCATCATCTAATATACTGGAATACAAGTAAATGTCTGAAATAAATGAACTGGAGTCCTCAACAAGTCTCAAATACAAAATGTCTGACAAGAGAAAATAAGGCACACAGCCTTTACAACTTCTAGAATAAAACTCTCACATGTCTACACAAAAGTCTACAGTGGAGCTCAAAAGAAAATATAACTAAATAGACGACTAAAGCTAAAGTACATCGCCATCAACCTGCGACTCTCCGGGCTCCTGGCTCGTTACCTGAAAAGGGGAGGGACAACGAGCGTCAAAGCGCTAGCGAGCAACATTACAACCAACCCCAAGGGATAAGGCTTGTTGTATATGAAAATACAGTTAATACATAATATTATAAATCATTTACACAAACATTAATGGGTTTTAGTACTTAGGGAAATACAACACGAGCATAGGTACGTCGAGCGAAATAATCCAAATAAGGAAACCCTCATGTATATACCTTGTATCTCAAATTGTAGATCCCTAAATACAAAACCCGAAGTTGGTCATAAGAAACAAATAAAGAAAAGAAAACATACCCATCTCTACAAATAAAATGAAAATAAAACGAAGCTACAATAGGTATCATGAACGACCTAGGTAGCTATTATGTCCCAGCCTCATACAATATGTCATGTACCCAACTTGGTTGAATAACGAGCTCAAGGTTTAGCAAAAATCTAAAACATGTTTGAAATGGATTATAGTCCAACACGAGGACTCCAATGGATTATAGTCCAACACGAGGACTTGAAATGGATTATAGTCCAACACGAGGACTGATATATATATATATACACACACTGTATATATGTATATATATATAGGTATACAGCAGATGATTAAACAGAAACACAAACGAAACAGGAAATACTGTGATGAGTCGACTCATGCTCATTTATGGGTCAACTCATGTCTCATGGGTCGACTCATGATCCGACACGAGTCGACTCAGCAGAAACTTGAGATAACAGGAAAATTACTTCGTGAGTCGACTCATGACAGTCATGGGTCGACTCAACCTGATGAGTCGACTCATGATGAGTCGACTCATGATGAGTCGTGAGTCGACTTACGGGCTAAAATCTGCATATATCACAAGTTAAAATTTGCCAACTCGATCCATCCTTCTATTATACTGATCTACATCTCTATAGCTATCAATTCTAGACTATGATACAGTGAGAAATTCACATATAGCGTGAGAAACAAATACTTATAAGTTAAATCTAACAATTAACCCCTAAACATAAAAAGAAAGGCATTTAATCAAAAAGAAAACTCATATTTTTATTCCTTAAAAATATTTCCAGATCTGGGTTTTTCTTCAAAAACTCGTTGGTGAGGATTTAAAATCTGAAACACATGATTTCTAGCATTCACCCTAATAAGAACATTGATTTATACTTGAAAATAAGTCTTAGGCTCGATAAAACTCATGAAAAACATGTGTAAACTATTAAAAACATTGGGGAAAGGATTGGGCGAGATGTTACTCGCCTCAGATGTGATGAAGAGCAATCCCCTTTGTTTTCGTCGAAAGTTGGTCTCGTTGTGGAATTCATTATATCTTCGGTCGATTATAACAAATTCAAAAGAAATAGTCTTTTTATAAGACTTCTTTTACACAACAAAAGGAAAATTACAACTTTTTAGAAACAAACGCAGGATCGTTGTTTGGATCGCTGCTTGCGTGGGATCTTTGCCTGTGCCGGGAGCGCTTTGACTCGTGGACCACCAAATCACAGATTCTGATTGAACCGTGAGGGGTTTAATGATTCTTCCTTCGTTTATCGAAGTAAGAATTTGAAGCGAATATCTTATCGATGTAAGATGTTCACTCTTCTAAAGATCAAGTCAGAGCTTAGATCTTTAGGAATCGCCAAAAGCTTCTTGAGGATATTTGTGAAGAAGGAAGACTCTCTCTCTTGCTCCAATTCACTAAAAACTCAAGGCTCTATGCCCCAATCTCCTCTCTGTCCTTTATTTCGTGTCTAGAGAGGTATTTATAGGGGTAGCAGTGCATAACAGTGAAAATGGGGGCGAGATAACTGACCAAACAAATGTTCTTTGGCCGCGTCAGTCAACACTGCCGCGGCTATTGGCGCGGCAGTGTGGGTTGCCGCGGCTAAAGGGGCAGTTACACCCACGTTCATACGTGTTTGAAACAGTTCTCCCACGACCTTTAACCACCTTTTTCGTGGTTTAACTGACTGTCCATGTCAGCACACGTTCTATCTCTAATATGCTGCCACGTGGGCTTCAATAATCATCAGATAACTGCATTGTAACTGCTGTAGCATCCCCTATAATGGCCGCGACACCATGAGTTGCCGCGCCTTGGCATTATAAGCTGCTGCACCTTAGCCGTGGCACCATGGGCTGCTGCGCCTTAGCCGCGGCACCATGTACTGCCGTGCCTCAGCCGCGCCGCCATGTACTGCCTGTTGGTGTGTACATTGTTCTTCCATGTTGTCTCACCTCCTTTGAATTATCCCCTCTGATTAAGAGAATGGTGTTTATCGTCTTCTCTTTGCCTTGATTGGTATTTGGATGTCTGTAAGCATTTTTTGACACCTACAGATACCCCCTCCAAAGTATCTCAGACTCATCATTTTGGAGAGGAGTCTGGGACACTTTGGATATGATAAGTTTTCCTTATAATTTCTTCAATACTTTGTTGAGGAAGTTGCGTAAGATGGTCTATAAATGGCTTCAATTCTTGACTTCTTCATCTTTTAGCATATTCAGTGCTTTGTAGAATAGCTAAAATTCTTCCAGTGCTGCGTTTATCGCATGGCCGTTGTCGAAGTCTTGAATTAGAACTGCCGTCGAAGAATGGAGAAATAGTTTATACTCATATACTATATTGGAGTGTTTGGGAAATAGTTTAACCTCATATACCCGTTGGGAGGTTACCATGTTATTCTTAAGAATATTCTAAGTGATATTCTCCAGAAACTTCCTGTTGGGGGTAGGGGAACAGTTTAAACTTGTGTACCTATTAGAGTATTCAGGTTATTCTTAAGAATATTCTGAGTGATATTCTCCAGAAACTTCCTGTTGAGATTAGGGAAATAGTTTAGACTCGTATACCTATTGGAGTATTCTGCTATTAGAGTATTCTGGTCTCTTTTCTGTTGGTAGAGGTGAACCCGATGATGGAGAGGAAGAATTTTATATTCTATCTCCTGGTCTCTTTTTTGTTGGTAGAGATCAACCCAAAAATCAGAGAGAAAGAATTTTATATTCTATCTCCTGGTCCCTTGTTTGTTGGTAGAGATAAACCCAGAATCGGAGATTAGGAATTTTATATTCTATCTCCTGATGCAAAAGAAACTCAAAGTGGGATCTCCACTTAGAGAATCTGGACTGGTTTGAATAATCCTGACTGTCATAAGGTTTGATTATTCAATTCAAAAGTAGACCTCTCGTTCGTGAAATGAATCGAAAAGGAATCTTAATTGTGGTCCATACTGTAGTAAGGTTTGACCAAGTGAGAGTTTTGAGGCGATCCTAACTGTTTAAAGGTTTGATCGTTCAATTTGTGGACCTCTCGTTCATTGAAGGAATCGAGAGGGGATTTTGGTTGTGGTCCTAACTGTAGGAAGGTTTGACCAAATGGGAATTTGAGACGATCCTAACTGTTTAAAGGTTTGATCGTTCAATTTGTGGACCTCTCGTTCATGGAAGGAATCGAGAGGGGATTTTAGTTTTAGTCCTAACTGTAGGAAGGTTTGACCAAATGGAGACTTGAGACGATCCTAACTGTTTAAAGGTTTGATCGTTCAATTTGTGGACCTCTCGTTCATGGAAGGAATCGAGAGGAGATTTTGGTTTTGGTCCTAACTGTTTAAAGGTTTGACCAAATAAGAGTTTTGTGAGGGAAGATTGATCTAAAGAAGTGATCGAATCTCATCTCAGCAAAAGAGTATTCGGAAATAGTTTTGTGAGGGAAGATTGATCTAAAGAAGTGATCGAATCTCATCTCAGCAAAAGAGTATTCGGAAATGACCGTGGGGATGTAGTGTTTATCACTTTGTTTGTAATGATCGAGTTATCCCTAAGAAAATTACATATAGCACTCTTCCGAGAACTTCCCGTTACATGAACCATCCACCCCCAGCTTCCTTCACGAAACTGGGTCTAACATCATACTGAGTTACATGACTGGGTTATCCTTAAGAATATTACATGTAACAATTCTTCAGGAACTTCCCGTCAAGAGTGGGAAACAGTTTAGACTCATATACCTATTGGAGTATTGAGGAGCAGTTTATACTAGTATACTCTTTAGAGTGAGGGGAAACAGTTTATACTCGTGCACCCAATGGAGTATGGGGAAACAGTTTATACTCGTGCACCCAATGGAGTTAGAGTCGTCTTTACTTGGCTTGTTTCGCCGTTATGACGCCGGAGTCAATTAAGGCTTGGATTTTGTTTTTGAGTCCGAAGCAAATATCGGTGGGATGAAGAACCCTTCTGTGGTATGCACAGTAGTTTGGATCCGTAATCCTCTTAACTCCCTCCTGATCTTTAATAGGTGGTAGCTCGATTTTGTCATTGGCGAGGAGGTATTTCAATATGGCTGGAGCTTCATCATTTTCAAAAGAATACTCCTTTTGAAACTTCGGATCGAGAGTCGCGTTCCCAGCAATTGTAGATGTCGTCGGTCGGCTTCTCTCAGCTTTCTTTCTTTTAAGAAAGTGTTCAACTTGTTCACCATGCATTTTTAAATCTTTCCAAGTTTTGGATGGTACGACCCCCAGAGCTTCCAGGACATCGATGGAGAGATTATTATGGCATGTTTGCAGGATGAACTCCTCTGTAATAGGATCTCTGCAATTCATTGCCTTGTTACAGAAGCGCTTGACAAAATTGTCGACTGACTCTCCGTCTTTTTGCTTCTCATCCAGAAGGGTTCCGATTGACACTTCGGTGTCATCATCGAAGAAATTGCTGAGGAACAAACTTTCCATATGATCCCAGCAATTGATGGTCCCTGGCTTGAGACGTCGGTACCAATCAAAGGCGGGCCCACGAAGGGTGCCAATGAATGACCGGACCATTAAAGCCTCATTTCCAGATATCATGCCCAAATGAGACTTAAAATAAATCAAGTGCTGAGTAGGCGAGCTCTTCCCATCAAATGGTGTGAAGTTAATCAGATTGAACTTTGTCGGGTATGGTATTGAATCCCATTCTTTTGGATAGGGACACGGAATACCCGTCTTCTTTACTTCCTGAGCGGACATCAAAGCATTGACTTTGTTTTCAAGGTCTTGCATTTTCTTGTCCTCATCTTCATCTCTCTTTGAGTGATGTTGAGCAGAAATAATTGGGCCACCCCCAGTGTTATTAAGAGGTGCAATTGAACCACCCCCAATATTGTTATTGGGAGGATCTGTTGAACCACCCCCAGTGGTATTGTCATTGGGAGGTGTATCAGCCATAATGACTTCATCCACTTCTGGATCACTGTCATCTACAACATTCTGAGTGTGGCGGCTGGATTCAGCCCGCTGACTAGACTCAGGAGGTTGAGGCCGTTGAGTTAGCAATTCTCTCATTTGTTGGATAGCTAACTCCATCTCTGTCTTCATCTCAGCTCTAATTTCTTCACGTTGCTTGGCTAGAGCTTCTTGAAGCATTTGAGCAAACTGATCAGAAGTGATCATGAACACTTCTTTGGTTTGTCCCGTGCTAGACATTGTATCATCAGAAGCGATCGCAGAACAAGTGTCCGAGAGTTCATCCTCCGAGGACATTCCTTCATGCATTCTCTTGTAATCTCTACGTCTGATAGCTCCTAACTGGAGTCGAGACATCCGTTGGGCAATTCTTGAATTGACTTTTCCTCCCGGGGAAAAGTTGGGGTTTGACTCATTTGAACACCGCTTAGATTTTCCTTTATCAGCCATGTTGATGGTGACTTCAGGGAAATCATCCTTTTGAATAGCAAACTTCTTGCTGAAATGTCTCGGCCTGGGCTTTGACATTTTGGTGAAAAGCCTCAGGAACATTAAGACTCTTTGCGGGATGACTTCTCGTTTGGCGTAGTTATAATCCGACAATGCTGCTTTAATGAGTCGCGCACAGGAACAATGAGAGTTTATTTCTCGAATAATTCTTTTTCAAAATTTATTCGCACCCACAGCTTGATAGTACGATTCATCGGTATGATTGCCGGAAAATCCTATCATCTGTTGGTATGACCTCCCAGGCATAACGATGTCTTTTGACGAACACGTCTTCTTCTGGGGGTGTAAAGCCTTGTTGGCATTCTCAGGACAAATTATTGTTGCCTTTGAGCGATCCAAGGTTGTGTCAAGAGTCACACGTTTAGAACCACCCCCTTGCGGGTGCGGAGTCTTAACGGGCTCCGAATGCTGATTTTGCACAACTCCTGACTTTGGAATCCAAACTTTGCAGAGTTTTGGTGGTTCTTTGGCCACCGTTTCCTTTTTTCTTTCTCGTCTTTGTTGTAAGAGAGCACGGGCATTGGCAGCGTTTGTATGACGCTTTCGTATACGTTCTTTGAGGGTCGAGCGAGCCCTCCTGACAAAAGTCCATTCATCCGTCGTTAGTTTAGCAGAGATATGAGTGATTGGTTGTTGAGACAACTGAACCACTCGATGCCTCCTCGACTCTAGATCCGCGTGATAACGAACCCCGTCGATTTGTTCCAAGGCCTTAGCTATTTGGCGAGCGCGGCGCTGACGTTGTCTCTGACGAGCCCTCTTCGTCAGTGCCGGTGGGCTTTGATTCGATGACTCTTTAACTAGATAAGAGTCGTTGTGAGCAGAGGTGTTGCGAGTAAAATTCTCAGCAACAATCAGGCGAGAGTCTTCATCTGTAGCGTTCGACGGAGTCGAAAACTTGAAAACCTTCTTAGAAGATGAAATCTTCCTGTATTTGTGAGGCGAGGAAGACTTTGAGGATGAGGATGACAGATATTCCTCAAACTTTGTTTGGTCGAATTCATATTCAACCATGGACTCAACCAGTATCTTGATCGGCTGCGACACGACGGTCTCGGCAGCGAGACCGTTGCCTCCCACTGTGGTCGCCAGTTTGTTTTCGTCAAAAGTTGGTCTCGTTGTAGAATTCATTATATCTTCGGTCGATTACAACAAATTCAAAAGAAATAGTCTTTTTATAAGACTTCTTTTACACAACAAAAGGAAAATTACAACTTTTTAGAAACAAACGCAGGATTGTTGTTTGGATCGCTGCTTGCGTGGGATCTTTGCCTGTGTCGGGAGCGCTTTGACTCGTGGACCACCAAATCACAGATTCTGATTGAATCGTGAAGGTTTTGGGAATTCTTCCTTCGTTTATCGAAGTAAGAATTTAAAGCGAATATCTTATCGATGTAAGATGTTCACTCTTCTAAAGATCAAGTCAGAGCTTAGATCTTTAGGAATCGCCAAAAGCTTCTTGAGGATGTTTGTGAAGAAGGAAGACTCTCTCTCTTGCTCCAATTCACCAAAAACTCAAGGCTCTATGCTCCAATCTCCTCTCTGTCCTTTATTTCGTATCTAGGGAGGTATTTATAGGGGTAGCAGTGCATAACAGTGGAAATGGGGGCGAGATAACTGACCAAACAAATGTTCTTTGGCCGCGTCAGTCAACACTGTCGCGGCTATTGGCGCGGCAGTGTGGGCTGCCGCGGCTAAAGGGGCAGTTACACCCACGTTTCTTCGTGCCTAAAACTGTTCTCCCACGACATTTAACCACCTTTTTCGTGGTTTAACTGCTTGTCCACGTCAGCACACGTTCTATTTCTGATATGCCGCCACGTGGGCTTCAAATAATCATCGTATAACTACCTTGTAACCACCGCAGCACCCCCCTATAATAGCCGCGGCACCATTGATACGGGTGTATCTTCTCTTCAGGAGCTTAGCGATCCTCATGGGAGCTTGAGGATAGGAGATTCTCATATCTTGGGAATAGGAGCATGGATAGAGCCAAAGAAGGCGGTGGAAGAAGTCAGCAGAAACGAAACGTGTAAAAAAATAGGGTAACTGGCAGATCTCTGGCCGGTCGACCGCAGCACACATGTTGGTCGACCGGAAAAACCTGCACAATGCAGGGTTTGAGAAAACTCTCTGGCCGGTCGACCGGACCAAGCCTGGCGGTCGACCGGATCGTGATTTTTGGGTTTCCTATTTCGTTTTGGATTTTATTTTGATAGGGATTTCTGATTCTTTTGGGCTTGTTTATTTACAAGATTGTCATCCACGTTTGCACATCTATAAATAGGATTGTTTTAGGGTTCTAAACAATCAGATCTCAGAGAGAAGTGATCAAGAGAAATTCTAATAATTGTATTAGGGTTTTAGAGAGAGAGGGCATCCTGTGTATGGTCCTTACTCGTTCCTCATACAAGAAGCTTGGCGAGATCCTTATTTTATTGGAAGGAGTCCAGGATTTAAGGAAGGAGAAGATGGCTGAAGGAGATAATTCAGCGAGGATTGATGCATTAGAGAAGCAGATCGAGACGATAGGGTCGACGCTCACAAAACTCGTCGGTCTCATCCAAGGAGGGAACGAAAAGGGGGAATCTTCTTCTAGGTCTAAGAAGAAACCTATAGAGTCCGGTGGAGAGAGCGAGCTTTCAGGCTCCGACGAGGAGGACGAGACCGTCAAGACTGCACCGCATCAAGGGGGTAAGGATTCTTACCAGAATCTGAAGATTGATTTCAGAGTGGAGATTCCTATTTATGATGGGAGTGTTGACGTCGAGAGGCTTGATGACTGGATCGAGCGGATGGAGACGTATTTTACTCTTTATGGCTATTCGTCAAAAGAGAAGATTGTGTTCGCGACTTTGAAGCTTTCAGGGCACGCGTTGACGTGGTAGAAATCCTACTGCAAGCAGGAGAAGAAGGCGGTGTCGTGGAACAAGTTCAAGGAGCTACTTAGGAAACAGTTCTATCCGGTGGGATTCCTTGAGGAGCGTTGGTACAAGTGGTATAGTTTGCGCCAAAGGGTCAATCAAACCGTTCAAGAATACACTACGGAGTTCTAGCAGCAGGCGATGGTCCTTAACATTGCGATAGAGGAATATTCCGTGTTCATGAAGTATATGGCGGGATTGAGCGATTACATCCGAAAGGAGATAAGGTTATTCACGGTCGAGACTATTGCAGATGCGAGCGTGAAGGCTATTGCCATTGAGGGCAAGCAAAAGAAGAGCAATGAAGCAAAGGGGGATGCAAAGCAAGTTGAAGGCGAGTCTAGTGGTTCTCAGTTTAAGGAGGAGAAGAAGAAGGGTGATCTAGGGAAAACAGGACTGATTTGTAGTCACTGCGAGAAGACAGGGCACGAAGCTGATCGGTGCTAGGAGAAGTATCCTCATCTCAAGCCAAGAGGGTTGAAGAAAAAGGAGGAGAAAAAGGCATACATGATAGCTCAAGGTCCGAAAGAAGTCCCGGGGATGACAGAGCCTAATAGCAGTCTCAATCTTATGACGGGGAAACAGGTCACGAAAGAGGACGACGACCCGAGAGAGCAGCTCTTTGTTCTTAAGGATCCGGGTAGCGAGAAGAATTTGATATCCGAAGCCTTGGTTCAGAAGCTGGGTCTGAAGACGGTCAAGCATCCGAAGCCCTATCCATTGGGGTGGATTCAGAAGGAGGAGAAGCTAAGTGTAGTTGATCAATGCACTGTAATATTTGCACTCCATGAGTCGTATATTGACGAGGTCACATGCGACATAGTTCCATTGGATGTTTGTCAGATTATACTGGGCAATCCGTATTTATGTGATAGATATGCGATCTACGAGAGGTGGGCTCAGAAGTATATATTCACCAAAGGTGGTGAAAGGTTCATATTTCGTTCGGCATCTCTTCCGAGGGAGACAAGCTTGGGAACGGTGACACAAGCAAAGAGGTTAGTGAATGCAAGCAAGAAGTTTGTCTTGTTGTGCATTAGACTTCCAGAAAAGCCATCGATTAAGGATTGCAACTTGGAGCGAGAAGTGACTACGACGAGACGCGGGATGAATGAGTTATTTCCGATCGGACGTCGAGATCAGATTCCTAGCAAGGCCAGGTGATTCAGAAAAGGAGGAGGGGCTCGCGAGTTCCCTCAGTTTCAGTTCTAACTTGAACGGGACTTCAAGTTCCTAAAGGGGGGACCCATGATACGGGTGTATCTTCTCTTCAGGAGCTTAGCGATCCTCATGGGAGCTTGAGGATAGGAGATTCTCATATCTTGGGAATAGGAGCATGGATGGAGCCAAAGAAGGCGGTGGAAGAAGTCAGCAGAAACGAAACGTGCAAAAGAACAGGGTAACTGGCAGATCTCTAGCTGGTCGACCGCAGCACACATGTCGGTCGACCGGAAAAACCTGCACAATGCAGGGTTTGAGAAAACTCTCTGGCCGGTCGACCGGACCAAGCCTGGCGGTCGACCGGATCGTGATTTCTGGGTTTGCTGTTTCGTTTTGGATTCTGTTTTGACAGGGATTCCTGATTCTTTTGGGCTTGTTTATTTATAAGATTGCCATCCACGTTTGCACATCTATAAATAGGATTGTTTTAGGGTTCTAAACAATCAGACCTAAGGAAAAGAGAAATTCTAATAATTGTATTAGGGTTTAGAGGGAGAGTTGGGAGGTTGTTCTCAATTCTAGTGAGATTGTGAGAGAGGGATTGTAATCTTTTCATACTCATAATCTAGAGAAGGTATTTTCCTTCACCATACTGAATTGTTCTTGTATTTTGGTCATCCTCTTCTCAACCCACCTTTTGGTAATTCCGTGACCAAAGGGTGCTCGCACGGCGACTCGTATCAACCATACCCCTATAATAGCCGTGGCACCATAGGTTGCCGCGCCGTAGCCGCGGCACCATAAGCTGCCGCGCCTTAGCCGCGGCACCATGGGCTGCTGCGCCTTAGTCGCGGCACCATGTACTGCCGTGCCTCAGCCGCGCCACCATGTACTGCCTGTTGGTGTGTACATTATTCTTCTATGTTGTCTCACCTCCTTTGAATGATCCCCTCTGATTAAGAGAATGGCGTTTATCGTCTTCTCTTTGCCTTGATTGGTATTTGGATGTCTGTAAGCAGTTTTTGACACCTACACCCTTCGCTGCAATCCTCAAAATGCTGCTGAAAATCCCCAAAAATCACCCAAGAATGCCCAAAAACAAGCTAGGGTTTTGAGGGGGAGAGGAGGCTAGGGCTTCTCTAGGGTTTGCTGATGAAAAAGAGTGTTTTCGGGTGGGGGGAAATATATATGAGTAGATAAAACCCGACCCAAAAGCCAACAGACCCGAACTGAGAAAAGCCAAAAATTCGCGATGAGTCGACTCATGGTATATTATGGGTCGACTCATGGGTCATGGGTCGACTCATAATTCATGAGTCGACTCAGCAGAAACTAAATGGCAACAGGACTCGATATCGTGAGTCGACTCATGACAGTCATGGGTCGACTCAACCTGATGAGTCGACTCATGACTTATTATGGGTCGACTCATGGACTAAAAACTGCATTCTTTGATTTCTGTTGCACACGATTTGCACATTTACAACTCAACCTGATACCTGAGGCATATCCACATTCTCATAAACTCAAAACACTAGTTTTCATGTGCATCCATGCCATGAAGATATTTTATCATATATTAAATATTGCGTTTCACTAATATTCGCATATATGAAATATCAAAATCAACGGGGTCTTACAGCATCAGCAGTGCAAGTTCCAGGGATCTTGTTTTAACTGTAACAAGGTCGGCCATAAGGCATCGGAGTGTCGTAGCACACCAGCAGGAGCCCAGCAGGGAAAGGGTCCAAACCAGCAGCAGCGCCAGTAGGGCAGAGGTCAGGGCCAGCAGAACAGGCTCGAGGCACCGCCAGCAGCTCAGAGGACTGAAGGGCAGGTTCGAGCAGTTCAGGAGGTTCCTCAGGGGCAGATTGTCACATATTCTCCATCTCCAGTAGCAGAGCAGTCTTCAGTCACAGGCAGGGTTTATGCAGTAGTTCCCCGTGATCATGGAGCTAGCGGAGCTGTAGTGGAGGGTACGTTCCTTGTGGATTCTTTCCCCGCCCGTATTCTTTTCGATTCGGGAGCTTCGCATTCTTTCATCTCTCATGCATTTATGGCTAGACTCCAGCTCGTAGCTCAGCCTCTAGACACCCCTTTATCTGTTTCCACCCCTTTAGGTGAGGTATCGCTTCTGGAGAGCGTTTGTAGGAGGTGTACCGTCAGTTTAGACGAGTCGGAGTTCATAGTTGATTTGATAGTGTTGCATATGTCTGAGTTCGATGTCATCATTGGTATGGATTGGTTGTCTTCCCATCATATTAGTATTGACTGCTTTACGAAGACAGTCAAGTTGCGAGCGTCCGATGAGTCCGAGATGATTGTAGCCACCTCTCAGGGCAACCGATTTGCGGAGTCATTTCTTGCGTACATCAAGGAGGTGATGCGACGGGATCAGGGTGCTGAGTTATTGGAGACTAGAGTTGTCTCAGAGTATCAGGATATCTTTTAGGACATACCTGGATTACCTCCTGTAAGAGATGTAGAGTTTTGTATTGAGTTGTAGCCAGGCACAGCCCCAATATCCCGCGCACCCTATCGCATGGCACCAGCTGAAATGAGGGAGCTTAAGACCCAGTTGGATGAGTTGTTAGCTCAGGGTTTTATTCGCCGGAGTCATTCTCCGTGGGGCGCGCCGGTCCTCTTCGTGAAGAAGAAGGACGGTAGTATGAGATTATGCATAGATTATAGAGAGTTGAACAAGGTCACTATCCGGAATAGGTACCCACTACCTAGGATTGATTACTTGCTTGACCAGTTGCAGGGAGCGCAGTATTTCTTGAAGATTGATCTTCGTTCTGGCTATCATCAGTTGCGGGTTCGGGAGATGAATATTCTCAAGACCGCCTTTCTTACTAGATATGGATCTTTTGAGTTCTTGGTCATGCCATTTGGGTTGACCAATGCACCCGCGGTATTCATGGACTTGATGAACCGGGTTTTCTGTCCCTTCTTAGATTAGTTTGTGATCGTTTTCATCGATGATATTCTCATTTACTCGAGATCGGAGGCAAATCACGAGGAGCATCTACGGATAGCGTTGAGGACTCTTCAGGAGCATCAGCTGTATGCCAAGTTCAGCAAGTGCGAATTTTGGCTTTCAGAAGTCAGATTTCTTGGGCACGTCATCAGTAGAGAGGGCATAGCAGTGGACCCGGCCAAGGTCACGGTAGTTCTTGATTGGGAGCCACCGAAGACGGTGACAGAGATTCGCAGCTTTTTGGGTTTAGCTGGATATTATAAGAAGTTCATTCAGGACTTCTCGACGATTGCGACACCAATTACACACCTTACGAAGAAGGGTGTACAGTTCATATGGAGCATGGAGTGCCAGAAGGCCTTTGATATTTTGAAGGCTAAGTTGACTACAGCGCCGGTTTTGACTATTCCAAGCAGCGACAGGACATTCGTCGTATATACAGATGCATCGTTGGTAGGCTTAGGAGGCGTATTGATGCAGACTCAGAGGGTAGTAGCTTATATCTCACGGCAGTTGAGGGTGCATGAGCAGAACTATCCCACTCATGACTTGGAGTTAACAACAGTGATATTTGCACTGAAGTCATGGAGACATTACTTGTATGGAGTGCAAATTTAAGTTGTTCATCGACCACCAGAGTTTGAAGTATCTTTTCTCCCAGAAGGAACTCAACCAGAGGCAGCGACGGTGGATTGAGTTTATTAAGGACTACGAGTTCGCGATTCAGTATCATCCGGGGAAGGCGAACGTCATAGCAGATGCCTTAAGCAGGAAGCGTCGACATCGGATTTCAGCTTTGAGGTGTTCATTACATCGGGATCTTATCACTCTTAGCCAGTTTGATTTTAGACCCGAGATTGGAGGAACCAGTGTATTTTTGGGAGCTGTGTCAGTGCAGCCATCTTGGAGTGACAGAGTTGTCAGAGCTCAGAGGGGAGACTCTTGGATTCAAATCCGAAAGGAGAAGATTTCCAAGGAGCCTAAGACTAATTGGATCATTAGAACAGATGGAGGTCTCCGGATGAAGGGCAGGCTAGTCATGCCAGCCAGTGCCGAGCTGAAGAGAGAGTTACTTGATGAAGCTCATCGTACTCGGTACACAGTACATCCAGGGACTACTGAGATGTACAAGGACCTGAAGAGACACTTTTGGTGGAGTGGTATGCGAAGGGAGATTTCAGAGTATGTGGCTAAGTGTTTTACCTGTCAGTAGGTGAAGGAAGAGCATCAGAGACCGGCAGGAACACTTCAACCTTTACCCATTCCAGAGTGGAAGTGGGCAGATATTTCTATGGACTTCATTGTAGGGTTGCCGAAGTCGAAGAAGGGGAATGATTCAGTTTGGGTGATTGTGGACCGGTTGACGAAGTCGGCACATTTCATTCCAGTGAGGACTACCTATACTGCCAAGGCTTATGCGAGGATATTTATCTGAGAGATAGTTCGACTTCATGGAGTTCCAGACACGATTGTATCGGATCAAGATTCGGTGTTCACTTCGCACTTTTGGAGGAGTTTTCAGGACTCTTTTGGCAGCAGATTATCATTCAGCAGTGTTTTCCACCCACAGACGGATGGTCAGACAGAGAGAGTGAATCAGGTGTTGGAAGACAAGTTGCGGGCTTGTGTCATTAACTTTTAAGGCAGCTGGGAGGATCACATTCCATTGATAGAGTTAGCTTATAACAATAGTTATCAAGCGACAGTCGGTATAGCTCCGTATGAGGCATTGTACGGGAGACCCTGTAGATCACCAATATGTTGGGCAGAGATGGAGGATAGCTTGATGCTTGGACCGGAGCTGGTGAGGCAGACTACCGAGAAGGTAGCCTTGATTAGGGAGCGGATCCTAGCCGCTCAGAGTCGGCAGAAGAGCTATGCAGATAAGAGGTGTTTAGAGGCTGAGCTACGAGATTATATTGAAGGTATCGCCTATGAAGGGCGTGCAGCGATTCGGACGACGGGGGAAGCTTACGCCGAGATTATATTGGACCATTCCATATTTTGGAGCGCATAGGAGTTGTGTCATACAGACTAGATCTTCCAACATCGATGTCTAGTATACACAATGTATTTCATGTTTCTATGCTCAAGAAACACTTGCATGATGAGGAGCAGCAGCGAGTATTAGATACACCAGAGATTGAGCTCCAGGAGGATTTGACTACTGTCGAGATTCCGGTTCGTATTCTTGCCAGAGAGGACAAGAGACTTAGAAACAAGATAATTCCCTTGGTGAAAGTTTAATGGAACTGAGGAGGCATTGAGGAGATATCTTGGGAGCGCGAAGAGGATTTGCGTCGCGACTACCCACACATGTTTGCATAGGTAAATTAAAATTTTTATGATGTGTATCTTGTATGATGTTTATATCTTTGGTTATATTTACATTTAACATGTGTATCTTGTATGATGTTTATATCTTTGGTTATATTTACATTTAACACTAGAATGGGAATATTCGCGCTTAATTCTTAATATCTTTGGTTATATTTACATTTAACACTAGAATGGGAATATTCGCGCTTAATTCTTAATCTTTCAGAATACATGGTATATATATGGGGGGTTCCTTGTTTGGATTTTCACCCGATGTACTAGTTCCACTAGATTAGGGTTTGAGCGGGAATATTACCATTTTAGATCGTTAAGTATAAATATCTCTATATGTTTATCTGGATGTTCATGTTGTGAGATGCGTATGGTTTCCGAATTTTAAGGACGAAATTCTTCTAAGGGGGGAAGAATGTAGAACCCCATAATTTTTATATGAATATATGTGAATTATTAGTAAATAAATAATTCTTTTATAATAAATAGCTTGAGGTCATTGATGTACATGATAATAAGTTATTTGAGATGATATGAGAGTTTGGGTGTAGAGCTTTGTGCGATGGTTTTGCAAATAAGCAAAACATGCACAAAAACTAGAATTTGCCAGATCAGTCGACCGATCAGTCGACTGATTGTATCAGTCGACCGATCAGTCAACTGATACGCTGATTTCTAGTTTTTTAGGTTTCGGGTCTGTTTTGTTTTGATTCGGGTTTGGGTCGGGTTTAGCTATTCATATATATTCTTTTTCACCCGAATTCACCCCTCTCATCTTCAGATCTGAGAAAACCCTAGCCCCCTCTCCTCTATCTCAAACCCTAGTTTTGTTCTTGGTGATTTGGGGAAGAACTTGGAGGATTTTCGTCGAAATCTTCACGTTGTAGCGAAGGAGAACCACTCTCTCTCAGATCCAGGAGTTGTTCATCACCCTAGAGGCGAGTAACATCTCGCTCAACTTTGTCCTATTTTCCTAAACGTTTTCAAAGGGTTTTTATGAGTTTTGATGAGCCAAAAATGTAATTTTTGTACAAAGGATTGATTTTTATAGCATATAGTGAGAAAATATGTGATTTCAGAATGTTAAAAACTCACTAACGTTTTGTGAATTGAAGATCTAGATCTGAAATGTTTTTATAAGAGATTTAACACGAGTTTGGTTTTAAAAATGTTTTAAGACATGAATGCACATGATTAGGGTTTTGTTTATGTAATTATACATGAAATTTTCGTTTTAGTTTAGTTCATACATGTAAATATCAGTATCTTTATTCTTGGGATTGATGGGGATGATTTTAGATAGATTTTATGGTAGAAATCAACCTGCACAGAGTTTCTACAGTCAATCGGTCGACTGATCAGTCGACCGACGGGCCGAATTTTTCAGCATCAGTCGACTGATCAGTCGACTGATGGGTTGATTGTGTTTTCTCAGCTCTGCGGTCGACAGATCAGTCGACTGGTGAGCTAAGGTTGTGCTGCCTGAGCTTGTCAGTCGACATATGAGTCGACTGACGTCATCAGTCGACACATCAGTCGACTGATGAGATGTTTTACAAATTCTTAATCTGTTTGAGTTACTTTTCGGGGTCGTCTCAATGACCTGACACTAGTTCACCATGCTAATGATTTATCTGTACATGTGGGTTGATTTTTGACACAAGTTTAGATATGTACACCGAGACGCGTGTGAGTTTAGAATATGTATATCAGTCCGCATATACTTTTCACAGTTACACAGTCCTCGTGTTGGACTATAATCCATAGAAGTCCTCGTGTTGGACTATAATCTATTTTTGTCCTCGTGTTGGACATTTGCCACTTATTCCATGTGTTTGGAAACCACAGTATCTAGTTCCTGTATCGGACATATTTCTTAACCCTGTATATGACTTTCTCACAGGAGTTTATGACATGACACTTATGTAGATTATGACATGATAACATGATACTCATGTAGGCTATGACATGATATTCATGTAAGTAATGACATGATACTCATATAGGCTATGACATGGCATTGTATTTATGCTCTGAGATTAGTTGTATTTCTTTTATTATTGTTCCTGTACTAGAACCTCGGGTTTGGTGTTTAGGGATTTACAATTTGAGATATAAGGTATATACATGAGGGTTTCCTTGTTTGGATTATTTCGCTCGACGTACCTATTCTTGTGTTGTAAATTTCTAAATACTAAAACCCTCTTTAGTAGGATCAATGATTTTAGATCTATTATATTTATATTATTTGTATTTTCTTATACAACGAGCCCTGTTCCCTTGGGGTTGGTTGTGATGTTGCTCGCTAGCACTTTGACGCTCGTTGTCCCTCCCCCTTTCAGGTAATGAGCCCTGAGAGTCGCAGGTTGATGGCGATGTATTTTAGCTTCAGCTGTCTACTTAGTTATATTTTCTTTTAGAGTTCCACAGTAGACTTTTGTTTAGACATTTGAGAGTCTTATTCTAGAAGTTGTAAAGGTTGTGTTCCTTATTTCCTCTTGTCAGATATTTGTACTTGAGACTTGCTGAGTATTCCAGTTATCTATTCAAACATTGACTATGTATTTCTGTATGTTGGATGATGAGATATTAATGTGATCACTATCACTTCATCAGTTATTTCTTGTATTATATTTTACTTGCTTTTGTACCTACACCTATTGTTGACTCTACTAGATAGATGTTAATTGTGATGGTGAAACATGTTATTGCACGGTGTGATGCATGGCAGGTTTGACATTCTTGGTTTCACCTTGGACTGCAGCCTTGTGTGAACCCAGGGGTGTCACACCTTGTAGCTCAAATTGTAGATCCATAATAATAAGACGGTTTTAGTACTTAGGAAATTACAACACAAGCATATGTACGTCGAGCGAAATAATCCAAACAAGGAAAACCTCATGTATATACCTTGTATCTCAAATTATAAATCCCTAAATACCAAACCTGAAATCTAATACAGGAACAATAATAAAAGAGACAAACTCATCTCAGAACTTAAATCCGGTGTTATGTCGTAACTCACATAAGTGTCATGTCCATCCTATGCAAGTATCAGTGTCAATCTCAATGTCTAAACGGATGTCCAACACATGGACTAAAGTTAGATGTAGTGGATGTCCAACACATGGACTGCATATGAAAATTGTCCAACACATGGACTGAATGTGATAAATGTCCAACACATGGACTACACATCATAATTGCCCAACACATGCACTAGATGAAATATATGAACAGATGCATATACCCTAATTTCTCACGTGTCTCGGTGTGCAAACCTAAACTCGTGTCCGCATGTCATCTCACATGTAAAGATACAGGTTAAACAATAATTTCTAATACCCGTTATTCGAGGCGACTCCTCACTCATATTAAAGCACGCAACTACAATAAACAAGCATAAACAGTTTTAGTTAAACTGAAACAACCCAAACAGATCCAAACCGAGGAAACTAGAAAATTCCTCATCAGTCGACTCATGAGTCGACTGGGATTGGTCGACTCATTGATCGACCAGAACAAAACACAAAACTATAAATTTTCCCATCAGTCGACTCATTGGTCGACTCATCAGTCGACTGGTAAGTCGACTCATTAGTCGACAGAGCAGAAAATTCCTAGTTTTTCTGCATACGATGATTTATATGAAGAATTTAAATCTAAAGTTCTTCTTCATCATGTCCAACAAAATATTTCCGATTCTAACACATGTGTATCAACAGAAACTAAAGATTTGCATGTAATAACTTACATTAAAACCCTAAACATATTTATCCATGTTTAAAAACATTTAAAACAAAGAAATCTCAAAGAAACACATGTTTAAAACTAACTCCAGATCTGGATCTACATTACAAAAACGTTGGTGAGTTTTTATTAAACTGAAAATGTAGATCTTGCAACTCATAATATAAAGCATTTATCTTTATGCACAAAAATATGTTTTAGGCTCAAGAATTCGAAATAATTCTAAAAAAAACTATACAAACTGTGGGTAAGGATTGGGCGAGATATTACTTGCCTCCGGTATGCTAGAACAACTCCTAAATCCGAGAGAGGATGATTCCCTTCGTTGCACCTCACCAAAACCCGCTGAAATCCTCCAAAAATCCCCCAAAAATCAACAAAAATGAACTAGGGTTTGAGGGGAGAGAGGGGCTAGGGTTTCTCTGGGATTCTGATGGGTTTGGGGTTGGTTTTGGGTAAAAGAAAATATATATAATACGGTTAAAACACGAAAGAAAACTCACCCAAACCCGCAACTAAAAAATCTAAAAATCTGCCCGTAAATCGACTCATAGATCGACTCATAAGTCGACTCATGAGTCGACTAAGCCGACGTTTTTCAGATTCGTGTATGTTTTGCTAATTTGCCAAAACCAATGCACAAAACTCTATAAAAATACACACATACATATCTGATAACTTGTTATCAAGTATATCTATGACCTCAAGTCATTTACCACAATAGAATTATCTATCACTAATAATTCACATATATTTCTAACAAAAATACGAGGTTTTACAGGTAAACAATTACGCAGATGCCAAAATTAATAATTTCATGTGCTATAATTCACGATTATTGGCCGTTTTTAGTGGTTTCGACCCTATATGCAATAAAAATTACCTTTAATCCCTATCAGAGAAGTTCAGAATAAGACTGCTAAAACCTTACCCGAAATAGCTGAAAAGGGGAAAACGCTGGTATCTCTCAAATCGGAAGGAATTTGGCGAAACAAACAGGAGCAAACCGAACCCTGTGTCAAATAATTCCTAAAGGATAAAATTCACGAGTTCATTAGCTATAACCCATGATAATTGGCCATTTTTTGTTGTTTAAACCCGTTGGTAATAATTTCGTAGAGATCAAAATTCACAATTTCATATGCAACCCGTGATTATTGGCTATTTTAATCATTTTGATCCATTGGCAAATAATTTCACCAAGCTCAAAATTCTTGACATCATGAGCTATAATCTATGATATTTGGCCATTTTAATTGTTATGATCTGTTAGCGAATAATTTTGTAGAGACCAAAATTCACGATTTCATGAGCTGTAACCAACTGCTAAGTAATTTTATGGAGACTAAAATTTCATAATTTATGAGTTATAACTCATGATTTTTCTAATGGTTAGTTGTTTCACTCATTAACAAATAACTTCGTGGAGGTCATTCACAATTTCTTGAGTTGTTATTTATGATTTTTTTAGCTAATTTTAGTCATTTTAATCTATTAGTAAATGATATCGTGGAGGACAAAATTAGGCTTCATAAGCTATAGCACACGATTTTGATCATATTTAGTCGTTTCGACCCATTGGTAAATAATCTCGTGGAGGCTAAAATTCATAATTTTCTTGGCAATAACCCATGATTTTTAACCAATTTTAATCATTCCGACCTATTGTTAAATAATTTAACGTAAGCAAAAACTTACACTTTCATAACCTTAACATATGATTTTTGGCAACTTTTAGTTATTTCGACCAATTGGTAAATAATTTTATGGAGGCCAAAATTCACAATTTCATGAGCTATAACCTACGAGTTTTAGCCATTTTTGGTCCTTTTTAACCCATTAGCAAAAAAATTCTTAAAGGCCTAAATTAATGATTTTATGGGCTATAATACACAATGATGAGCTATAACTCATGATTTTTCTATTTTTTTAGTCGTCTCCACTCATTGACAAATAATTTTGCGAAGGCTAAAATTCACGATTTTATGGGCTAGAACCCACGCTTTTTGGCCAATTTTAGTTGTTTTCACTCATTGGTTTGCGGAGGCTAAAATTAACACTTTATGAGCTACAATGCATGATTTTAAGACATTTTAGCCATTCCTATCTATTGGTAAATAATTTAGTGGAGGCCAAAATTCACGACTTCATGAGCTTACGAGTTTTAGCCATTTTTAATCATTTTGATCTTTTCACAAATAATCTCCTGGAGGCTAAAATTTACCTTTTCATGAATTATATCGTATGATTTTTGGCTATCTTTAGTTGTTTTGACCCACTGGTAAATAATTTTGTGAAGACTAAAATTCACAATTTTATGGGTTATAACCCAAGAGTTTTGGTTATTTTTAGTTATTTTGACCGGTTGGAAAATAATCTCTCGGAGGTCAAAATCCAGGACCTCATGGACTATAACCCATAATTTTTTGTCAGCTTTAGTCGTTTCGACCAGCTGCTAATGTGACGCCCATGGGTTCACACAAGGCTGCAGTCTAAGGTGAAACCAAGAATGTCAAACCTGCCATGCACCTCTGACGCCCCTGGGTTCACACAAGGCTGCAGTCCAAGGTGAAACCAAGAATGTCAAACCCGCCATGTACCACACCGTGCAATAACATGTTTCACCATCACAATTAACATCTCTCTAGTAGAGTCAATAACAGGTGTAGGTACAAAAGCAAGTAAAAGATAATACAAGTGATAACTAATGAAATGATAACAACCACATAGATATCTCATCATCCAACCTACAGAAATACATAGTCAATGGCTGAAGTAAATAAACTGGAGTTCTCAACAAGTCCCAAATACAAAATGTCTTAGTAATGGAAATAAGGCACACCGCCTTTACAACATCTAAAATATAGTCCTCAAATGTCTAACAAAATCTACAGTGGAGCTCCAAAATAAAACATAACTAAAAAAAATAGACACTTGAACACTAAAGTGTGTCGCCATCAACCTACGACTCTCCGGGCTCCTGGCTCGTTACCTGAAAAGGGGAGGGACAACGAGCGTCAAAGCACTAGCGAGTAACATCACAACCAACCCTAAGGTAAAGGGCTCGTTGTAAGAAAATACAGCTAATACATATAAATCTAAAATCATGGATCCTATCAAAGAGGGTTTTAGTATTTAGAAACTTACAACACGAGCATAATTACGTCGAGCGAAATAATCCAAACAAGGAAACCCTCATGTATATACCTTGTATCTTAAATTATAAATCCTAATCCAAACAAGGAAACCCTCATGTATATACCTTGTATCTTAAATTATAAATCCCTAAACACCAAACCTAAAAACTAGTACGGGAACAATAATAAAAAGAAAATACAACTCATTTCAGAACATAAATACTGAATCATGTCATAACTAACATAGGTGTCATGTCATAGCTTACATGAGTGTCCTGTCATAACCTCATGTGAAGTGCCATATGCAGGGTTAATACATGTGTCTAATACATGAACTAGATATAGTGATTTACCAACTCATTGTACAAATGAGTAAATGTCCAACACGAGAACTGAAATGGATTATAGTCCAACACGAGGACTCCTATGGATTATAGTCCAACACGAGGACTGTGCAACTGTGCAAATATCGCTAATATACATAGAAAGATCTACTATACAGATTTCACACTCGACTCGGCGTGCAATTCTAAACTGGTACCCTCAGGTCATATATCATGCATAGATACATAGTAAGACTGAAAGCCAAAGTCAGAAAATCGAGGAAATCCCCCAACAGGCGTAATACTCAACAAAAACCAACAAGGCAAAGAATCTATGCGGCGATCGACCGCAGAGGTCATCGCGGTCGACCGTGACTAGAGCAGAAATCCCAGTGCTTAACTGAACGACCCACGATCGATCGCCGTGCCCACCGCGGTCGACCGCGCAGAGGGCAGACAGTCTCTGCCCTCCTGCACGCCCAACGGTCGACCGCCGCGTCCACCGCGGTCAAGCGCGAAGCAGATAGAAGCCCAGTAAGGGTTTCTGTCAGCGTCAAAAACAGTTACACTTGATGATTTCTTATGTTATTGAAATTCTAATATTTCTAATGTGTCATTTGGCAGAAAACAACAAATTTAAACATTTAAAATCTATCACCAAGATCCCAAACATATATAAACATGATTTAGATGTTTTTTAAAGCAATAAAAACAGGATTAACTTTTGCTAAAAACATTTTCAGATCTAGATCTCATTAATTAAAATTCGTTGGTGAGCTTTTAAAATCTGAAAAGTTTGATTCTCACATCATATGCCATAATGATCTGTTATCTATACATAAAATACGATTTAGGCCCAATAAAACCGGATTAAAACACAAGTTTAAGCATGAAAACCAAAAGGGGTGAAGTTGGGCGAGATGTTACTCGCCTCTGATGAGAATAAAACCCTAGATCTGTAGGAGGATGATCCCTTTCGCTGAGTCCCACCAAAAATCCGCTGAAAAACCCTTCGAAGCTCCTCCTAAATCACTAAAGAATGAAAACTAGGGTTTGAGGGGAGAGAGGGGGCTAGGGTTTCTGATTTCAGATGAAGAGAAGCCTCTCTCGGGTATAAATATATATATACTAACCCCACAAACCCGACCTAAAACCCGTTAAGACCCAAACCCAGAAAAACAATTTGCCTGTTGCGCGGTCGATCGTCAAGCCCAGCGCGATCGACCGCACAACAGGAAAAATGTCTCATGAGTGCCCGACTGCTGTGCGGTTGACCGCCACGCCCATCACGGTCGACCGCACAGCAGTAAAACTGCCTGCTTTGGTTGTTTATCAACATGCTGACTATCCACATGATTTCTCTCACATAGAATCACTTGTTGGGTTCCCAAACACTGGTTATCACATTTATCTATAATATATATGATTATTTATCATAAAAGAATTATTTATCACTAACAATTCACATATATTCATTATAAAAATTACGGGGTTTTACATTCTTTCCCCCTTAAAAGAATTTCGTCCTCGAAATTTGGAAATTATACGCATCTCGAAAAATGAACTTCTAGATAAACATATAGAGATATTTATACTTAACGATCTAAAATGGTAATATTCCAGCTCAAACCCTAATCTAGTGGAACTAATACATCGGGCGAAAAATCTAAACAAGGAATCCCCCATATATATACCATGTGTTCCAAAAGATTAAGAATTTAGCGAAAATATTCTCATTCTAGTGTTAAATGTAAATATAACCAAAGATATAAACATAATATAAGATACATATCATAAAAATTAATTTACCTGTTCAAACAGGTATGGGTAGTCGCGACGCATGTCCTCATCGTGCTCCCAAGAAATCTCCTCAATGCGTCCTCGGTTCAATTGAACTTTCACCAAGTGAATTACCTTATTTCTAAGTCTCTTGTCCTCCCTGGCAAGTATACAAACCGGAATCTCAATAGTAGTCAAATCCTCCTGAAGCTCAGTCTCTGGTGCATCCAATACTCGTTGCTGCTCCTCATCATGCAAGTGTTTCTTGAGCATAGAAACATGAAATACATTGTGTATACTAGACATCGATGCTGAAAGATCTAGTCTGTATGACACAACTCCAATGCACTCCAAAATCTGAAACGGTCCAATATATCTCGGTGCAAGCTTCCCCCGTCTTCCGAATCGCTGCACGCCTTTCATAGGCGATACCTTCAGCATAACCGAATCTCCAACCTGAAACTCCAAGGGTCTTCCTCTCTTATCGGCATAGCTCTTTTGCCGACTCTGAGCTGCTAGAATCCTTTCTCCGATCAAGGCTACCTTCTTAGTAGTCTGCCTCACAAGCTCTGGCCCAAGCATCAGGCTATCCTCTGGCTCTGCCCAACATATCGGTGACCTACAAGGTCTCCCATACAATGCCTCATACGGAGCCATACCAATTGTCGCTTGATAATTATTGTTATAAGCGAACTCTATCAGTGGAATATGATCCTCCCAGCTGCCTTGAAAGTCAATGACACAAGCTCGTAGCATATCTTTCAACACCTGATTTACTCTCTCTCTCTGACCATCCGTCTGTGGGTAGAAAACACTGCTGAATGATAGTCTGCTGCCAAAAGAGTCCAGAAAACTCCTCCAAAAATGCAAGGTCAACACTGAACCTCGATCCGATACAATCGTGTCTGGAACTCCATGAAGTCGAACTATCTCCCGGATAAATATCCTCGTATATGCCTCGGCGATATAAGTAGTCCTCACTAGAATAAAATGTACCGACTTCGTCAACCGGTCCACAATCACCCAAACTGAATCATTCCCCTTCTTCGACTTTGGTAACCCTACAATGAAGTCCATAGAAATGTCCGCCCACTTCCACTCTGGAATGGGTAAAGGCTGAAGTGTTCTCTGCCTTTACCTGCTGACAGGTAAAACACTTAGCCACATACTCTGAAATCTCCCTTCGCATACCACTCCACCAAAAGTGTCTCTTCAGGTCCTTGTACATCTTAGTAGTCCCTGGATGTACTGTGTACCGAGTACGATGAGCTTCATCAAGTAACTCTCTCTTCAGCTCGGCACTGGCTGGCATGACTAGCCTGCCCTTCATCCGGAGACCTCCATCTGCTCCAATAATCCAATCAATCTTAGGCTCCTTGGAAATCTCCTCCTTTCGGATTTGAATCCAAGAGTCTCCTAACTGAGCTCTGACAACTCTGTCACTCCAAGATGGCTGCACTGACACAGCTCCCAAAAATACACTGGTTACTCCAATCTCGGGTCTAAAATCAAACTGGCTAAGAGTGATAAGATCCTGATATAATGAACACCTTAAAGCCGAAACCCGATGTCGACGTTTCCTGCTTAAAGCATCTGCTATGACGTTCGCCTTCCCCGGATGATACTGAATTACGAACTCGTAGTCCTTGATAAACTCAATCCACCTCCTCTGTCTCTGGTTGAGTTCCTTCTGAGAAAAGAGGTACTTCAGACTCTGATGGTCTGTGAACAACTCAAACTGCACTCCATATAAGTAATGCCTCCATGACTTCAGCGCAAATACCACTGCTGCTAACTCCAAGTCATGAGTGGGATAGTTCTGCTCATGCACCCTCAACTACCGTGAGATATAGGCTACTACCCTCTGAGTCTGCATCAACACGCCTCCTAAGCCTGCCAACGATGCATCTGTATACACGACGAATGTCCTGTCGCTACTCAAAATAGTCAAAACCGGCGCTGTAGTCAACTTAGCCTTCAAAATATCAAAGGCCTTCTGGAAGAATGTGAAGCTCCCAAATCAAAAAGAATACGGGCGGGAAAGGAATTCACAAGGAACGTGCCCTCCACTACGGCTCCGCTAGCTCCATGATCACGGGGAACTACTGCATATATCCTGCCTGTGGCTGAAGACTGCTCTGCTGCTGGAGATGGAGAATATAGGACAATCTGCCCCTGAGGAACCTCCTGAACTGCTCGAACCTGCCCCTCAGTCCTCTGTACTGTTGGCGGTGCCTCAAGCCTGTTCTGCTAGCCCTGACCTCTGCCCTGCTGTCGCTGCTGCTGCTGGTTCGAACCCTTGCCCTGCTGGACTCCTGCTGGTGCGCTACGACACTCCGATGCCTTATGCCCGACCTTGCGATAGTTAAAACAAGATCCCTAGAACTTGCGTTGCTGATGCGCTCTCTGATCCTGCTGGGGTCCCTTTTTATAAGGGTCCTGATGCTGCTGCTGATGTCCAGAAAAAAATCTCTTGTTCTTGCCCTTGTCCCCGCTCTGTCCTGCCTTGGCCTTTCCTTCCTTATCCTTCTGGAACATGGTAGTCTCAATCTCCTATGAAGTGACGGCCTCAGCTACCTCCATAACTGAATAGAACCTCCTCGAGATGAGGTATCGGCGGAGATTAGGGCAAAGCCTTGCTAAGAACATCTGAACCTGACGCTCTCCTGTCTACCACATACCCGTGAAATGTAGCAACTCCATGAACCTGCTCTAAAAATCTGCCACTGTCATGTTCCCCTGAGTCAACCGGGACAACTCAAGCTCCTTCCCAGTCCGTGCTGTAGAAGAAATATATTGCCCATCAAAGAAGTATATGAAGTCCTCCCATGTGAGGGTCATCCTCTGCTCTGGAGTAAACTGGAGTCGGTACCATCTCCCGGTATCTCCCTTCAGACTGTAGGATGCCAACCTCTGCTTCTGAACTGAATCCACACTGAGTATGTCGAGTATATTGCTCACATCCTCCTTCCACTTATGGGCTGCAAGAGGGTCTGGTGACCCCTGAAACTCCGGTGCCCTCATCTTCTGGTACCTCTCTACCATACGGAGCCAAGCCTCCTGCTCTGCGGCTCTATCTGGGACTACTAGTGGAATGGTTGCAGGTGTGATCTCTGGGGATCTCTCTGATAGGAACGGCGGGTATCCCCTGCTGCTGAGCTACCGGTGGTGGTGGTGTGGGTGGCGGGATATGATTCGCCACAAGCTCCTCAATTGCTGCCATCCGAGCTATAAGGGGAGCCATAATATCTACAAGGTACTAGGGAGCCTGCTGCAGCTCAGATGGAGTCTGCTGTGGCTCGGATTGAGCTGGCTGCTGCTCAGATGGAGTCTGTTGTGACTCTGTCTGTCCAGAGGGTTTAGGAGTCAAAATAGACCTCTATAAATAGCGTATCACAATACAATTTTCACAACATATAGTATTCACACAAATACTTTAAATTTACACAAAATAGTTGTCATAATTAAAAAAAAATTCTCAAATTTTGAGATATACGCATATATCATCCTCACTCATACTAGGAAATCCTTACGGACTCTATACATGAATCCTAAGAGACCATATCCTAGCTCCACGACTCGACACAGGATGATCCTAAGGATACTAAAACTAGAGCTCTGATACCAACTGTGACACCCCTGGGTTCACACAAGGCTGCAGTCCAAGGTGAAACCAAGAATGTCAAACCTGCCATGCACCACACCGTGCAATAACATGTTTCACCATCACAATTAACATCTCTCTAGTAGAGTCAACAACAGGTGTAGGTACAAAATCAAGTAAAAGATAATACAAGTGATAACTGATGAAATGATAACAACCACATAGATATCTCATCATCCAACCTACAGAAATACATAGTCAATAGTTGAAGTAAATAAAATGGAGTTCTCAACAAGTCTCAAATACAAAATATCTTGAGTAATGGAAATAAGGCACACCGCCTTTACAACATCTAAAATATAGTCCTCAAATGTCTAACAAAATCTACAATGGAGCTCCAAAATAAAACATAACTAAAAAAAATAGACAGCTGAACACTAAAGTGTGTCGCCATCAACCTGCGACTCTCCGGGCTCCTGGCTCGTTACCTGAAAAGGGGAGGGACAATGAGCGTCAAAGAGCTAGCGAGTAACATCACAACCAACCCCAAGGGAAAGGACTCGTTGTAAGAAAATACAGCTAATACATATAAATCTAAAATCATGGATCCTATCAAAGAGGGTTTTAGTATTTAGAAACTTACAACACGAGCATAGGTACGTCAAGCGAAATAATCCAAATAAGGAAACCCTCATGTATATATCTTGTATCTCAAATTGTAAATCCCTAAACACCAAACCTAAAAACTAGTACGGGAACAATAATAAAAAGAAAATACAACTCATTTCAGAACATAAATACTGAATCATGTCATAACTAACATAGGTGTCATGTCATAGCTTACATGAGTGTCATGTCATAACCTCATGTGAAGTGCCATATGCAGGGTTAATACAGGTGTCCAATACATGAACTAGATATAGTGATTTACCAACTCATGGTACAAATGAGTAAATGTCCAACACGAGGACTGAAATGGATTATAGTCCAACACGAGGACTCCTATGGATTATAGTCCAACACGAGGACTGTGCAACTGTGCAAATATCACTAATATACATAGAAATATCTACTATACAGATTTCACACTCGACTCGGTGTGCAATTCTAAACTGGTACTCTCAGGTCATATATCATGCATAGATACATAGTAAGACTGAAAGCCAAAGTCAGAAAATTGAGGAAATCCCCCAACAGGCGTAATACTCAACAAAAACCAACAAGGCAAAGAATCTATGCGGCGGACGACCGCAGAGGTCACCCCGGTCGACCGTGCACAGAGCTGAAGATCACTGAGCTTAAAAACTGAGCGGCGGTCGACCGCAGAGGTCATCCGGTCGACCGCGACCAGAGCAGAAACCCCAGTGCTCAACTGAACGACCCACGGTCGACCGCCACGCCCACCGCGGTCGACCGCGCAGAGGGCAGACAGTCTCTGCCCTCCTGCACGCCCAACGGTCGACCGCCGCGTCCACCACGGTCGACCGTGAAGCAGACAGAAGCCCAGTAAGGGTTTCTGTCAGCTTCGAAAACAGTTACACTTGATGATTTCTTATGTTATTAAAATTCTAATATTTCTAATGTGTCATTTGGCAGAAAACAACAAATTTAAACATTTAAAATCTATCACCAAGATCCCAAACATATATAAACATGATTTAGATGTTTTTAAAACAGTAAAAACAGGATTAACTTTTGCTAAAAACGTTTTCAGATCTAGATCTCATTAATTAAAATTCGTTGGTGAGCTTTTAAAATCTGAAAAGTTTGATTCTCACATCATATGCCATAATGATCTGTTATCTATACATAAAATACGATTTAGGCCCAAAAAAACAGGATTAAAACACAAGTTTAAGCATGAAAACCAAAAGGGGTGAAGTTGGGCGAGATGTTACTCGCCTCTGATGAGAATAAAACCCTAGATCTGTAGGAGGATGATCCCTTTCGCTGAATCCCACCAAAAATCCGCTGAAAAACCCTTCGAAGCTCCTCCCAAATCACCAAAGAATGAAAACTAGGGTTTGAGGGGAGAGAGGGGGCTAGGGTTTCTGATTTCAGATGAAGAGAAGCCTCTCTTGGGTATAAATATATATATACTAACCCCACAAACCCGACTCGAAACCCGTTAAGACCCAAACCCAAAAAAACAATCTGCCTGTTGCGCGGTCGACCGCACAACAGGAAAAATATCTCCTGAGTGCCCGACTACTGTGCGGTCGACCGCCGCGCCCATCGCGGTCGACCGCGCAGCAGTAAAACTACCTGCTTTGGTTGTTTATCAACATGCTGACTATCCACATGATTTCTCTCACATAGAATCATTTGTTGGGTTCCCAAACACTGGTTATCACATTTATCTATAATATATATAATTATTTATCATAAAAGAATTATTTATCACTAACAATTCACATATATTCAATATACGTTGATTTTAGCCTCTACGAAATAGGGTAAAAAAAAACTAAAAATAGCCAAAAATCATGGATTATACCTCATGAAATTGTGAATTTAGCCCTTCGGGAAATTATTTGCATATAGGTTGAAACAACTAAAATTGGCCAATAATCATGGGTTATAACTCATTAAATTGTGAATTTTAGCCTCCGTGAAACTATTTACAAGTGGGTCAAAATGAATAAAATAGCCAATATTTTTGGATTATATAACTCATGAAATCCTAAATTTAGGCCTCCGGAAAATTATTTGCAAAAAAGTTAAAAAACAAGAAATGGACAAAATATGTTGATTATAGCTCATAAATTCGTGAATTTTAGCATCCGGGAAATTATTTGTCAACGGGTCAAAATGACTAAAAAAGCCAAAAATCATGAGTCGTACAGCTCATGAAATCTTGAGTTTCAACCTTTGAAATTGTTTGCCAGAAGGATGAAATTACAAAAATAGCTAAAAATTATGTGTTAAAAAGCTAATGTGAACATGGGTTTTGGTCTTTAAGAACTTATTTGCTAAATGTGAATTGTTTAGTTAATGAGAGTACCATACTGTTCCAATCAATGGATCATATAGTTTAAGCAGTTTCTGTACATTTCTCATCCCTCCGTGAACAATACAGCCTGTTCCCTTAGTATGCACATCATGGGCCGGAAAAGGCTCTCTTGCTAGGCCATTATCCATTCATAGCCGAAATACGAATTGGGCTTTAAAAGTTTCCGGGAAGAGAGAGAGAATAGCCCAACCACGTGTTAGGCGCTGGAGCCAAAGGAATAAGAAGATGATCACGCGCGTGCTTCCTCTCCTCATACACTCCTTCCCAATTTATCTCCCAAACGAACACAATGGCCATGGCTTCTTTCACTTCCACTGCCTCTCCTCTCTCCCTCTCCCATCCCTACGCAACTCCTACTCGATCCAGATCCCCAATCCGTGCCGTGCCGCCAAGCTGCGCAAACGGTGGGTGGTGGCGGCGGTGGCTGGGTGAGCTAAACTTCTCTCCTCATCTCGTGTTCATCTTCGTCGTCGGTCGTCTCTCTCCTGGCTGCTCGTCGTCGTATGTTTATGTGACGGGGAGTACCCCGCCATTTTATCAAACACAATGGGCGTTCAGCCTTCTTATTGCTGCTTGCAGGCTGCGGACAGGCCCTAAGGAGAAACTTGCGAGGAGCATCGTGACGACGGCGCTGGCTGCGCGTCGCGTCATCAGCTGGGCGGGGTGTAGTGGAGCGTGGCCTGCGGTTGCGGGAGCTTTGCAAGCAAGGTTCGGAAGCCCAGACGCAGGGGGTGGAGTTCGGGATTGGATCCGCTGCTCAGTTTGGTTCCGCAGATCTCAAGTCCGCTTCTTTAACCCCCACCCACCACCCCTTATATGCTCTCTTGATTTATGGTTTAGTTTGTGACTTTTTTTTTGGAGCAGGAAGGCTGTGCATGTCAATGAGAATTTCAGGTGAGTTCTGTCTGTTTTCTTCCATCTTTGATCTTTATTAAATCTGGTAATATCAACAAGATGGAGGGGAAATGTCTCGTTTGTTATCATTTTTAATTCAAGGAAATAGAAACCTATATGCTATTCCCATTTTGCACATTGGCATTATAACATGAAACACACACATATGTGGGCGGCAAAAGAGTAGGGGGTTCTGGTAACGAAGAATAAGAAAAGGAAAGGATAAGGGAGAGGATGAGGAGGGAGGGGGGGGAGGGGAATGTTGATGGAGATAAACTAGAGGGGACGAGGCGAAAAAGGCGGAAGATAGCCAAGGAGTAGAGGGAGGGAGGGAGGGGATTTGGTTTGGAGAGTTGGGGGTTGTTGAGGGGATTTTGTATGGAGAGAATGGAGAAGACTTTGTTGGAGAAGCGTATGATGGTGGATGAGTACCTAGGATCGTATGATGGTGTATGAGTACCAAGGATTCTGGCGAGGTGTGTCTTGGGCATTTTGTAAATGGACAAATTTTCAAAATAGTCCCATTTTGAAAACTTATCATAAAAAACGACCTCATTTGAAAATAATTGTCAAAATCGACCCAGTTTCAGCTGTCGGGCTGAAACTGGGTCGGTTTTGACGAAAAAACTTTGAAACTTCACGGGACTTGAAGTCTCGTGAAGTTTAGCAGCTTAATTAAATGGCTGCTAAACTTCACGGGACTTCAAGTCCCGTGAAGTTTCAAAGTTTTTTTCGTCAAAACCGACCGACCCAGTTTCAGCCCGACAGCTGAAACTGGCGGCGGGGTTTTGACAATTATTTTTAAATGAGGTCGTTTTTTGGGAATTTTTTTGTAAATGGGACTGTTTTGAAAATTTGTCCTTTTGTAAATCCCTCCAAAGTTTAGGGTCTTTCATGCAAACCCCACAAAGTTTAATAAGGTTTTGTGAAATGTACCTCTAGGAGCAAAAGTGTTGTCTGTTGCTATAGTTTAGTGAGACTCCCCTTCATCTGCTATCTTGGACAGGTTTATATTTCATTGTAATGGCCAAATGGAAGGATATTTTTCATCTTTCGACTCAGTAAGGCTTGACTTGCCAATTATCTGATTATACTCCTATCATGAAACTGGCGGGGTTTTGACAATTATTTTTAAATGAGGTCGTTTTTTGGGAATTTTTTTGTAAATGGGACTGTTTTGAAAATTTGTCCTTTTGTAAATCCCTCCAAAGTTTAGGGTCTTTCATGCAAACCCCACAAAGTTTAATAAGGTTTTGTGAAATGTACCTCTAGGAGCAAAAGTGTTGTCTGTTGCTATAGTTTAGTGAGACTCCCCTTCATCTGCTATCTTGGACAGGTTTATATTTCATTGTAATGGCCAAATGGAAGGATATTTTTCATCTTTCGACTCAGTAAGGCTTGACTTGCCAATTATCTGATTATACTCCTATCATACTGCATCCAAACCCTGAATGATATTTTATGAAATTGTTCCATTTTGAAAAAGATGTGGTTACAGGATGAACGGATTTTGGAATCTATGGCTTAAACATGAAAAGGTTGTCAGATTCATGTTGTCACGACCCTGCCTCGCGACCCCATTGACGCGATATCAGCCCTTGGAGCCAATGTGTGCAGCACGTTATTTGGCTCAATCCACTACAAACATTGGCTAACCAATGTTGCTCTTGACTCCCAGGACTTATATTATAAACTCATCCATATCACTGTATCCTTATATTATAAACTCATCCATATCACTGTATCCATCTGATGTAGTCTGATACCCATTTAGTTGCACATGGGGGATTCATGAGAATACAAATTGGGTTGGTTTCAAGGATAGGTCATGAGAGTCAAGTGAAACATTATTGGCTAGCCATTTTTGGCAATGGGATGAGCCAACAACGTGTTGCATTCACTTGATCCCAGGACTTATATTGCCCCAGCGGGCTTGCAGGCCTTGAGCATGACGTATGCAATAACGAGAATTATAGGCAACTAAAGGCACCTGAGTGAAGATATTTAATCTTGAGTCAAGAATTATTTTCGTCGCGCTAGAGAGTCTAAAGTTAAATTACTATAGAATTTCTGAAGTATTTTGGGGAACAAAGAAACTTATCTGAAGCAGAGAGAGAGAGTCAATGAACAGTATGGGGTGAATGTCATGCTTAAGCAAGAGGAAATTTTATGGTGTTAGGGGTCTTGAGTCCATTGACTGAAAGAGGGGTTTTCTTTCTTTCTTTCTTTCCATCTCTTCTGGATGATAGAAAGAGGGAAATTCCTATACTGCGAGTTTTCTTAAGATGGGAAATTGCACTGTTTCTTCATTTCTAGTTGAGCAAGGGATCTCTAGTCATTCGGAAGTGGAATGTGCTATCATGGTGCTTTTAAAGAGTATTGTAGCCAAAGAAAGTAAACACGGAATTGACCTAAATGGCATTATGTCTAATTGCTGGAGAAGTATCATGTTCTGACATCCCTTGTCCATGTCTGAATCACTGGGGCTAGTGGCATGCAAACTAATAATTTATCTTTGTGCTCTTCATTTGTTATATGCTCGCAATTATGAGAGTCTGATACACAATGTTTGTAAATTATATTTGATGCATCTTGATGCATGCAACTGGAGTAATTGGACTTCACTTGATGCAGTCTCAAAACCACTAAAGTAGTAACCACGTAACAACTTTTGAACTAGTCTTTTTTTTCTCTAACAATTTTTTTTTTTTCACAGACGAGCTAACTTTACATCTGCTGATATGAGAGAATCCGATTTTAGTGGCTCCACATTCAATGGTGCTTATCTAGAGAAGGCTGTTGCATATAAGGCAAACTTTTCTGGTAAATAGCTTTTATTGGTATATTCTTTGCATAAGTACTCTGTTCCTTGTGTTTTGATATTAGGCATATAGTCCAAATGGCATCTTGCCATTTTTTTCTCTTACAAGGCGATAACATCATCATTTGGGGTTAGAATTAGATATGTGATTATAAACACACACACACACACATAGTTATCTATGATGCATGATGTTCATGAGATATGCTTAATCGTGTACAAAGTTAGTCTACTATTAAATTGTACCGCGTAGGAGCCACAATATATAACATAGTAATGTAATTATCAAGGAATAGAAAATGAAACTACACATAACGAAGAAAGAGAGATCTCAATAGAGGTAAAGTTTGTATCATGTCAATGAAACTACATGGTGGCGAGAAATTGAGAAGCTGTAGTTTGGCCTCAATTAAAAAATGCTCATAAAAAGAATGAAACAAATGCTTTGTAGGGCTCTCTTATGTAATAAGAGAGCAACTAGCAAGTTGCCTAGATCTGCATTGTGCATGAGACAATTCTCGATTTTCACGGGCACCCACAGATTTTTATCACTTTTGTATGTTTCGACCCAGTGACAAATAAGTATATGTCCTTCAAAATTCAGGATTTTTGTAGACTATAACCGACAATTTTTGTTCATGTTTGTCCATTCTGACCCAATGGTTCAAAATTCTTGATTTTTATGGGCTATAACCCATGTTTTTCTGTTCATTTTTTTTTCAACTCAATGACATGTAGTTCAAAGTTTGTGATTTCCATGGGCCATAAGCTGCAATTGTTATCTATTTTTCGCTGTTTCGACCCGATGACAATTAAGTATGCGTACTTTAAATTTTTGGATCATCATAGGTTATAACTCGCATGTTTATTTTTTGTCCATTTCAATCTTTTGGCAATTAAGCACACATAGTTCAAGATTTGCGATTTCATGGGGTAGAACCCATGATTTTTTTGTTAATGTTCGTTTCGATGCAATGGTGATAAAATATGCATACTTTAAAATTCTCGATCTTCATGGGCTATAATCCATAATTTTTATCATTTTCATCTGTTTTGATAAACAACCGAATGGAAATTAAGGACATGTACATAAAAATTTAGGATTTTCATAGGCTATAACCCATAATTTTTATTAATTTTAGTCAATTTCGACCCGATGACAATTAAGTACGCATAGGTCAAAAGTCTAAATGTTCATGGGCTTTAATCCATGATTTTTGTTCATTTTTATTTGTTTAACTCAATGATGAATAGCTCAAAATTTGTGATTTTCATGAGTTATAGTTCACAATTTTGTCCTTTTTAATCTGTTTCGACTAAACTGACAATTAGTTGTGTTCACTTTAAAATTTGTAACTTTCATGAGTTATAAACCGTGATTTTTATTAATACTTGTGTATTTCATCAACCTTAAAGCAGTTTAATACATGTAGTTCAGAATTTGTGATTCATAGAACCACTATTTTTGTCTGTTAATGTTTGTTTCGACCCAATGGCGATAAAATGGCTATTTCAAAATTCTTGATTTTCAAAATCAAGGGTTATAACCTGTGATCTTTTTTTTGGCCGTTTTGACCCAGCGACAATTAAGTACTTCAAAATTCAGGATTTTTGTAGGTTGTAAATGACGACTTCTGATCATTGTTTTCAATTTGAACTTAATGGCAATTAAGCACACTGAGTTCAAAATTCTAAATTTTATAGGCTAACCCACGATTTTTGTTCATTTTCATGTGTTCTGACTCAATGTCTCGTAGTTCAAAATTTGTCTTTCATGGGCTATAACCTATAAGCTACAATTTTTTCCATTTTTGTTTGTTTCGACCCAATGACAATTAAGCACATTTACTTCGAAATTCGCCATCTCCACAAGTTATAAACCAAGATTTTTATACATCTTTGCCTCTTTCAGCCTAAAGACAATTAAGTACACGTAGTTCAAAATTCGTCATTTCATTGGTGATTGACCATGTTTTATCCATTATTGTCAATTTTCTGACTGAATGGTGATAAAGTATGTGTATTTCAAAATTCTCGATTTTCATGAGCTCTAAGCTACGATGTTTTATTGTTTTTGTTCGTTTCAATCAAATGAGAATTAAGTATGTTTACTTTAAAATTCTAGATTCTCATATGCGCATTTTTGTCCATTTGGACCCAATGGCAATTAAGTACGCTTAGTTCAAAATTCCTAATTTTCATGGACTATATAGCCCATGTTTTTTTTTTTCATTTTATCCATTTTGACTCAATAGCACATAGTTCAATATTTGCAATTGTCATGGACTATAACCAACAATTTTTGTCCGTTTCAACCCAAAGATGCATGGGTGTGTACGTAGACACAGAAGGTTATTTGTCAAGGCAAACTAACTTACTTTGGTAATAGAGACCTATGTCTCAAAGCTATTGTGTTCTTAGGTGTGAATATCTGTGACTGGAAATTCACATTGCTTATCTTTTACGTGCCTAGGCTAGAAGGCAACAAAATAATTTGCAACAAAATAATTTATCTTAAGGTTGATGGAAGTTTGAGTAATCCGTTGGTGTTCACATTTTGCATATCCATCAAGTAGTTCTGCATTATAGGATATGGATGCCACCTCTCTTGAAGCTCTATTATAAATGTGCAAATCAATGCTTTCACCTGATTTATTGTTTGCTAAATGCAGGTGCTGATTTGAGTGATACATTGATGGATCGCATGGTAATGATATAATCTTTTTGTAGCATGGCTCCTAAACACACACTTCTGGTCATATATTCCTAATGTTATAGGTAAACCCTTCCATGTAGTATCGGATGCATTGATTTAGGCTGGTATATGAAAATTTTAAAACTAAACAGAAATGAAAAAATATGTGAACCGAAGAAGCTTGAGCATCATTTATTTGGCTAGTCCAGGTCTATAGGATAGCAGGTAAAGTGGTAAACATGGTCCACTAGGGATTCTAGTTTGGAGTCAATTCATGGCTCATGCTAATCCTATCATCTTTCTCTCCCATTTCCTTCAAACAAGTCAGACCAAAAGCATAGTTGGGATGCACTGGACTCTATTTTTGTCATTGTTGATATGTGATAACCGAAATTTATTTTATGTACCATAGACGTGCACTCTAAATGGCAGTGAGATTTTTTATGATACTCTCTTTACTGTTACTTGGCTTTTTGAGTGCTTAAGCAACAACCTTTGGGATTTCATCTTATCTTCTAGGTATTCTTACTAACTTCTTTCCTCTCAAACAGCACAGAATTTATCTCATTTGCGAGTTGGATGTTAAATTATTCTTGATCATGTTATTCATGGTGAAATCTAAATGCTTCTGACTAGGTTCTTAATGAAGCTAATCTCACAAATGCCGTACTTGTGAGATCAGTTCTGACCCGCAGTGATCTTGGTGGTGCGATCATTGAAGGTGCTGATTTCAGTGATGCCGTTTTGGACCTCTCCCAGAAACAAGTAAATCTGTAGGCTGTCTTAATTTGTTGTTGGAACTTTCATGCCTACCACTTCTTTCTACATCTCCAGCATTCTATATGATATTATTTTTGCTTTGAAACTTCAGGCATTGTGCAAGTATGCAAATGGGACAAACTCAATAACGGGAGTTGACACTAGAAAGAGTCTTGGATGTGGAAACACCCGACGTAATGCATATGGAAGCCCTTCATCCCCACTCTTGAGTGCACCACCTCAGAAGCTTCTTGATCGAGACGGATTCTGTGATTCAGCAACTGGTCTTTGTGAAGCAAACTAGAACAATATATTTATATGAGCAGTTTGTATACATAGAGTGGAAGAGGAGGAAACATGAACTACAGTTGACAGCTATTGTAATTATTATGTCTTTTGAACTTTTCATGGGATCCATTAGAGTAGAGTCCTTCAAATTTTTACATTATGATCACACATTGTTTTAAGTGTGAATGTATAGTTAGTAATTTTCGCACACAGCAAGATTAATGTAACACTGTATTGTTAGCTATAGTCAGGATCATGCATACTTGGAGATACAAGAGAACCGTGAGTGCCATCAAATGGGCGTTACCCGCTCCTACAGCTTTCTGTCTACTGCAGATCATTTCTTGCGATCTCGTTTGTGGTCTTTAGGCCATACCTTTGTGGTTATCAGTTTGGACTTGAACATATTTAGTTAGTCATCTAGGCTTTTCAACTATTAGTACAGTGTTATTGTCTCTCCTGCGGCTCCAGCAAAGTGAATCCTTTCTCCATCCATCTCCATTGTACTCCCTCCTCGTACTCCTCTCCTGAAACTTAATCTCCGTCATCAGCGTTACTCTTGTCAGCAAGGTTCACTCCTCTGGCTCCCTTTGCTTTTCTCCCTAAATAATTGAAGAACTTGCCGAACAAGTTATAAACTCTAAACGAGTTATGAACTCTAAGAAAGAGTTGATTTAAGAAAAGAAAACAAATCATTTTCAGCCAAAGAACCGATCTCAAGAGAAATAACCGAGATGGGTTCACAAAAGCAAGTCAAAAGCTCCACAAATGCTTTAAAAGCTCTCCCCAAAAGCTAAGGATCTCCAAAGAGCTCTCCCAAAAATTCCCCCTCCCTTTTTCAGTTGAGATCTCAGCTATTTATAGGCTTTAAGAGGGGCTCCATCATATGGTTCCCACTAAGTGTAAAAACGGTTTTGAGACCGTTCAAGTTAATCTAACGCGAGGTTCGCATTTGGGCTTGAGCCTCGCGTTTAACTTATGAAACGCGGAGCTCACCTCCGCGTTTGTCTTCTGAAATGCGAGGGTGAGCTCCACGTTTTGAGATTGTGACACGGGGGTGAGCTTCGCGTTTTGAGGTTGTAACGCGAGGGTGACCCTCGCGTTTAACCTTGAAGAGATTGTCAAATTATAATCTCTTTTTCGAATACTGCAAAGATCGTCATATTGTAATCCTTGCATTTGGCTCTTTGAAATGTGAGTCGTTAGATTGTAACTCTCGTCGGTTGATGTGAAAGTCGTCAGATTGTAACTCTCATCATCAAATTGTTGATGTGAGAGTCGTCAGATTGTAGCTTCCATCATCAGATTGTTGATGTGAGAGTTATCAGATTGTGACTCTCGTCGGTTAATGTGAAAGTCGTTAGATTGTAACTTCCATCATCAGATTGTTGATGTGGGAGTCGTCAAATTGTATCTCTCATCATCAATACTTCATGAGGATCAACTATTTACAGTAATTTTTAGACAGCCTACACAAAGAAATGCGCATATACCTCGATCCGGTAGCGCACACATATAAACACAACGGGTACGCACACAATGTGTTGTCAAAATAGAAGTTAGCACATAGATACTGATGAACAACGGAGTCACGTACCATATATTTCAACATTCAAGGCATACTTCAACATCCAAAACATATTTCAAGCATTGCCGAGAGCCCAGAGATTCCAGTCACCCTCACGCCTAATCACACCTAATCTGCATGCAGGCAGGTTTGCTGCCTCATTTTATTAGATTAAGAAAACTTCCATTGCAACACTGTAGTCCCCTGGAGATCACAATACGTCTTGCTATGAACGTAGACACCAACATTATAATACAACTTACCGGCATCACAGATTATTCAAACATGTATTAATTATTTAGTGTAATTTACTTGATTCTCTTCAAGTAAGTACATTATAATCATCTATTTCACCTTCGTAGTACTCTGCAAAACAAAAAGTTCCATGCCACGTTTTCCTCTAAAAGGAAATATACCAACATCATAAAACAACTTGCAGCTATCCTCAAGCTTTCGTTCCCATATACTGCTCTATTACTCACTCCATTTGCCAACTCCATGATTCGATTTTCCTCATCCTGTGATCCAAACAACTACTTCTAAAACTATGAAGTATGGACTAAAGACACACCTTCGTTTCATCAAATTCCTCACTTGAATCACCAAATTTACCATGGACTAAAAGCACACCTTCAAATCCTTTCCTAATCCTCTTTTCTCATCCTCAAGGATCCATTCGCCTTACTACATAAGATTACATTCTCCTTTTGCAGCTGTCAACAATAGTTTATAACTACATAAAAGAGAAACAAAATTCCATATTCGAATCCCTATACACCCACTCTGCGTGTGGCAGCTGTCAACGAATGAGCTCTGGAAAATATTGTTTATCGACACCATACTGAATTCCAGCAACTCCTACATGCTAACATATCTAGTATAACTCAGATGCACTTTTTGCAATGAGGAGAAGGTTCAATAATTGCAATCTCATAGACTATAACCTATGATTTTTGTCTGTGACTGTCTGTTTCAACAAAATGGCGGTGAACTACGCATATTTCAAAATTTTGATTTTTATAGACTATAATCCATAACTTCTTATTATTTTTGATAGTTCTAACCCAACAACAATTAAGCATATGTACATCAAATTTGCAATTGAATAACCCTTAAAAGAGGAAATTTTACCAGAACACCACAGAAAACCTATCATCTGCCAATCTTTCATGGCAGGATGATAACAAGTATAATAGAATCACTCCAAAACAGAGATAAAACGATATATTAAATTGCATATAAAGACTAGACACTTCTGCACACTGAACTAGTTGGACGAGATCCTCCAACAACTACTTTATATAATATGTTCACGATAATTTTAGTTATAACAGGCAACCACATTTACATAAATAAGAACATAAAATATAGCTACCTTTCCATCACTTAGGAGTCTGCAATAGTACTATAATTAGGCGCTGTATCCATGCAGTAGGGGGCTCCATTTCGCGGAGTTATAGCTCCCACAGGCACTAATGCACGCCTCTTCCATTGTCTTCAAAGAGATGGCCTTGTTGCAAATGTTTGCAAATGCCCGCATGTGTTTCATACCGTACTGAGTGAGTGATCCACAGTGAGATTCAAACACTCGAACCTGCAGTACAAATTTGATCAGATGAAAAGAAGGAAAACGCTACAATATCTAGAAAGTAAAAAAAGAGAAACCAGTGCTCAAAACCAAGCACATGTTGTAAGGCGAAGTATATAGAGAAAGGTCGAGTGCTGCTCCACTGTTTCATTTTGTGGTTTGAATAAGAAAAATGCTTGATAACCAAATACTACTAGATTGTTCAAGACGCATATTTAATAAATTTAAGTAAATAAATAAAGTTCCAGAGCATAAAAATGATGATGGTACCATTGATTTCAAACAACTCCAATCATCAACAAGTGGAAGACTATGAGGTCTTGCAGCAGTAATAATAGACGGACCCCTTTCTGCTCCGAAAATGAGCTTTGCAATAAAATCAATGCTGCTATCAAGATGAGCTCTGTGCACCATTTTGTCCGTAATCTCTTTGAGAACTTTTGCCTTATCTTTCGATTTCTCATCCAGCTGTTGATACTGGGAAACAAGCAAAGATGTAGAGAGTAACCAGATCAGCCCATTCCATCTAAACAAGCACCAAACCTGAAAATCACAAGGATAAGAAGGTCGGGGCTACCCAGCGCCAAAGGAAGAGGAGATCGGCATCCCGCTGGTTGACGGCTCCTCGGATGTTGCTGGGGAGCTGAGGACGAAGGACGGCGTTGTCGGAGACGTTGGCATTGGAGGGATCAAAGCCTTGGTAGAGGTACAGCTTCTCCGACTTTATGCCCTTGCTCCCGTACTCCATCACGTGGGACCCAGCATTGTAGGTGTTGAAGTTGGATGTCCTCTCCTTCACCTTCTCGTATTGCATTTTCACCGTCTCCTTCTTCAGATTGTGGTTCTCGCTGCACCAACAATACCAACATTGTTACACAAACAACCACACCGCCCCCAATCAGAACAACAGAAGAGCGCTTTTCATATTGGCCCCTGGGACTGGCCCAGTACTCATGTCCTGCGCCTGCCCTCAAAACATACTTCTGGGTAGGCATTTTTCTTCCAGATTTGTTTTTAGTAAATTATTTTTAGCACAGTGAGTCAAACTCTACACTTGTTGCCACAAGGCCCACAACGCAGTTAAATGCTCCATCTCGTTTTTAAACAGAGGGAGATAGTAGGGCAAACTAATTGAAGTGGTATCAAACCATTGACTTGACTGGATGTTACGATAGACGACGTAGTAGTAACGGAGAATATATATATAGATAGATAGATAGGAGAACCTGTCTTCCATCCAAGAAACGCTGTACAAATCACCGAGACAAGTAATGTATTCAGGAGGTGGAGGGGGATCCATTCCCGGACAGTAAGTTCCCCAGCTGCTCTCCTCCGCATTTGAGGCTGTAGTCACATATATATCCAGGTCTTCCGGCATTATTCCCTCAAATATACTCCCGCTCTCACATGCTTCCACATACACAACCTGTTAATTTGAGTTAGCATTCTAATCTTAGTTTCAGTTTCAATTTCACATTTCAAATTTATACTGCCCGCCGCCCAATTGATTGAAACGGTGACTAAAACGACTAGTTGGGTTGGGGAGGCGGGAAATACCATCTCTTTATAGCTCTTTGCAGCATGCTTCTTCTTCAAAACCTCGATAAATTCAGCCGCGTAGAGGAACGGCGGGTTGGGCATTCCTATATAATAAAGTAACAAGGTAATGTTAACCCAAAAACATATATATTAAACTGGCTAATTCTTGTGGAAACTAGAGAGAGGAAACCCAAGCTAACCAAGAACACCGGGGCCGCCATGATCAGAGTAGTAAACAAAGATGTGATCATTGGGTTTGCTATCCACCACCTTCCCACTCCCACCTCCTTCGACTGCTGTCTTGTTACCCAGAAGGACTGCATACAGGTTCTTCGCCGTCACTTGCGCACCCGTATAGTCCTACATAGCAATCATTTTCCCCCACAGAAACGCACGAATCAAAATTCATTGGTCAAAAAGTGATTAAGCGCTGCCATGCCCGCTAGCTGTTTGGTTAAAAACAAAAACAAAAAAAAAAGGGAAGAGTAACAGACACCGGGACACTTATATATAATTGATTGATTGATTGGATTGCAAGAATAGTAGAAATTACTTTAGGGACTCCCTTGTACACATCTTGGCCGCTGGGGTGATTGATGATAACGCCCGGCCTGGGATTGAGAGGGTTGTCAGCCACGTCATCATACATGAACACCACGATGTTTTCCTCTTTCAGCCCTCCCTTCCTCAACACCTGGTATGCGTGACATACATCCGCCTGCCCCCCAACCCAATTTAGTTTGCTAATAATAATTTATGAAAGTTCGAATCGATTAACTGAACATAAGTAATATCCGCACCTGGTGGCGATAGTTACCGTAGCCGTTAGAGCCCGCAACAAGAACAGCCCACCTTGTTCCGGTGATATCGGCCTCCTCCGTGGGCATCAGGATCTCTGGGCCCCATTCCCTTCCCCAACACATATTGACATTTAGAACAGAAATCAGTAGCACAAATAAGAAGAAGATGATGAATCTGATTGCCATTGTGATTCCGAAATTGCTGAGGAAAATTCAAATTGCGGCCAAGGGGGAGGGGGTTAGGGTTTGAAAGAGAGAGAAGGGGCTGAATTTTGAAGGAGAAATGGAGGGCGCCGTCTGGGAGACTTGGACTCGTGTCACTGTGCCATGCTGCCGAGGGACACGTGCCCCTCACCCTACGTCGGACTTCTTTATCGTATTAATTAGGGGCGGGCTTGCCGCTTTCTCCCGATTCTCTACTCTCTTCTTCCCAACTAATATTAATTAATTTTAAATTAATTAATTGGTGGGGAATTAGGATTTGCCGTTCATCGTTTTAGGAAGGGGCGGGGCGGGGCAGAGAGAGAGAGAGAGAGGGGACAATGCTCACCGCTCTCCTCACCCAGTCCTCGTGTACGGCGGTGGTCCCACCCCTTCTTAGCCGGAAGAGAAAAAAAGGAGGCGGCGGAGATGACCACACTTTCGTGAAGGAGAGTGCCGAGCAGTGACCGTCTGCCCGCTCTCATCTCGCTTTTTGGGCTTTATAATTCTTTGGGGTTGGTAGCGCCCTTAAGTTCTTAGGCTATTTGTAAATGTGCCCCTTACTTTATCGGTTGTTTTAAAAATACCCTCAAAACAAATAAGTAATAATTTTGATAAGCAAATTTATAACCTGCAATATAAAAATATCAAAAAATGTCTAAAATTTCAGCACCAAGCTGATGATTTGTTAATTTTAAGGATTTTTCACAAAGTCGATGATCTTCATGGATAATTTTATAAATACTAAAATTAAAGGGATACTTTTGCAAATATCCTTAACTTAAGAGCCTAACAGGTATATAAGCAAATAACCCTAATTTCCTTCCATTAGAGTCGTAAAGGGGCCTTTCAACATAAAACAAGCCTTGCTTTCTTCCTTTGTTTGTTACCCAAATTTAACAATTGAATCAAGTCTTCTGGCCTAATACACCTCCTTTTCCTTTCCTTTCTGTTCTTTTTTGGAAGAATATATATGTGACTTGCAAGCATTCATATAAACAGCTTAACCATGACGTTTCTGGTTGTTAGAGGCATTTTTGAGTAAAACATACAACAACAGGAAAGACTCATCACTGCGAGACAAATTTAATTTATATTGTCATCATCCTTTGGCGGAGCAACAGCATTATTAGCGAGGGGGGAAAAAGGAAAGAAGAAATATTTGACGAAGAGAAAACGTGATAATTTCAGTTCAAAAAATAGCTACTCCTAGATCCCTTTATGGTGTGGACCTATGAACTTGAGATTTATATTGGTAAATGGGGCAGACCCTCTCCCTTAAAATTAAAAAAGAACTCGAAAATAGGCCAAAACTAGTAAGCGCCATCCGTAGGTCTCTTCCACCCGGCCTCAGCCCACGACTTCCACTCATAACTTTCATCCCATAAAATGAGTTATATTAAAACTTACAAAAGAGTTGAAAATGGCTAAAAGGCCAAGTTGCCTTAAAACTGACACTGTTTTATCACTCTAGTATAAAAACTGACATCGGCGACGTTCTAGTCTAGAAACTTATAAATACAGCGACAAGTAGGTCTATTCGGCTGAAAACTTAAATTTTCTATTAGTTTAAGCAAAAAATTAAGAGATTGTTACATATTGGAGCTTAATCTCTCATACTTTTTAGATTTACCCCCTTCAAATTTTAAGGTTTGTATTAAAAAAACTCCTATATGCCTCCCTACCCACCATCTTCTCCCTCCTCCTTCTCACCATCTCCTTCATTCTTTTCTCCTCTACATCCTCAACCTCATAGCACCCCCCACCCCCACCCCCCGCGGCGCCCCACCTTTCTTTCACTCTCTCCACTTCCCTTGTCGTATCTCCACCCTTACCTTCTTATCTCCCATTCTCCCTCTTTCTTCTTCATATTCTCAGCTTTCTCTAATCTCTCTCACTCATTCTCTCTCCTATCTTATTTCTCTCATTCTCCTTTCCACCATCTTCTTCTAATACTTCAAGTAAAATATTTATTCTTAGGTCTCAGAGAGAAAGAGAAGGAGATTGAATTTTTTAGTAGAATATTTAATATTGGAAATTGGGAGTGGGTGGAGCAATGAGGGAGAGGGAATGGGAGGGAGGAACAATGAGTGGGAGAGTGACAGAGGAGGAGGGGGAGAGAGTAAGAGAGAGGAAGGGACGTTAGGATTGGGAGGAGAAGAGAATGGAGTTTGAAAAGGAGAAGATAAGAGTGAGGATATGAGAAAGGAGACAAAAAGAGTGGAAGAGATGAGGAAAAGTCGGAACATGAAGGAGAAGAGAAAAAAATGATAGGAAGGATGAGGAAGCAGATGGTGGAAAGGAAGGGCTTTCTACAAACTTCATAGTAGGGGATTGAGTGGTTAATCTAAAAAACAGGAGAGATTGAAGGGTTTATATGAAAAAATCTATTAGTTTTTTACTTAAAAATTACCTCCGACAATGGATAAACCTACTTATTGTCGTATTTGTGAGTTTTTAAGCTAGAGTGTCGTTGGTGTTAGTTTTTAGCCTAGAATGGTAAAGCGGTATTAGTTTTAAGGTTTTTAGCCTAGAGTGGTAAAGTGGCATTAGTTTTAAAGTCAATCTAGTATTTTAGCTGAGTTGAAATATAAGACAATTGATGTAGACTATAAATAGTTTCCTTTTCACACAAAATAATAATAATAATAATAATAAAAGGGAAAAACGTGGCTAGAAATAGTGTAATTACTAATCCATTTTTATGTAGTGTGAAATTTTAATTTTTTGTATTTAAAAATGATTGATCATAAGACTCATTAGAGACCAAGTAAAAAAACATTGGCTATAAGTGCAAGCCCTTAGGAGGGGTGAAAAGGGTTGCTATCATATTTCCCTAAAAATAAGGAATAAATAGAAAAATAAATATAGTAAAAGTGAAAAATAACCAGCTAATAATAAGCAAAATTTTATATTAGTTCGGACAACAATTTTATGTCCAATTTTCCTTTTTACAATGGGGCTTCCTCATTACGTCAAGAGTTCTCCTAAACCAGAACCCGATTCAATAGGCTTACATCGACCGTGAAATCTATCTGAAAATAGTTATCTAACCTAACTCTCCACAATGAGTACCTAGCCCTAGCTAGTACCAACCCTTAAGTAATACCGATGAGGAAGCACCGCGACTTAGGTATGTCGTAAACCCTCAATTAACACCAGTTTAGTATGCCATAAAAGTAAAGCTTGAAAGAAACTACTAAATATAATTTAAGCACAGAATCAGCAAGATCTTATAGTCCTTTTAACTAGTAAATTGTTCTTCAAAATATTAACCCAAGGCAACTCCTCTTGCTACGATGATCTGGAGATATTGAGCATGACTAGAAAGAGTTTGATGAGGCTTCAAGGGTTGGAATTTCAATACAAACTTCTTCTCACAAACCCTAAAAATTTTATCTTCAAGTTCTCTCCAAAAGCTCTCTTCTCAAACCTTAGAATTCTTTTTAAATATTATCTCTGTTAATCTTATATAGCCTTTAATAAATTAGGAAAGAGATATCAAACCATAGTAGAAGTTGGAGATAAAAGAGATCAACGAACGATTGTGATTAAGTCTTGAAATCTGTAAATTCTCGTTGTCACCATCAATGGTCCCTCACGACCATCGATGAGTCCCTAAGCACCATCGATATGTGTCTATAAATCATCAAAGGTTTGATTTCATGTTGTAGGTTGTCTAAAAATTACTGCAAATAGCTGATCCCCACAAAACAACAGATGATGAAAGATACAATCTGACATCCTTCACATCAACAAGCGGAAGTTACAATCTGACGACCTCCGCAACAGTCGATGAAAGTTACAGTGTGAAGACATTCAAAGCAACGTACGAGAGTTACAAATTGATGACTCTCACATTCCACAAGGGCCAAGTGTAAATATTATAAGACGACAATCTGCACAAAAGTCAAAGAAAAGAGATTACAATTGACGATCTCTACAAATCCAAACGCGGAAACCCTCTTCCGCGTCCCAGAAGCTCAAAACGCAGGGGTTACCCCGCACTTTCAAGGCAAAACACAGGGTTCACCCCGTGTTGCCAAGCTCAAAGGCAGAGGTCGTCGTCCGCTTCCAGAGCTCAAACGCAGAGGTTGTCATATGCTTCCAGAGCTCAAACGCAGAGGTCGTCATGCGTTTCTAGAGTTCAAACACAGAGGTCGCCATGCATTCCAAATCTCAAACGCAAGGTTCACCCCCATGTTGCCAAGCTCAAACGCAGAGGTCGCTCTGTGTTGCTAAGACCAAACACAGAGTTTGCCCTGTGTTTTCAAAACTCAAACGTAGAGGTCGATCTGTGTTGCCAAAACCAAACGCAGAGTTCGCCCTGTGTTTTCAGAACCCAAACGTAGAGTTCACCCATATTTTCTCTCCAGAACTTGACCCTTACATTTTTGACTCAGGAATAGTTTTTAAAACTGTCCTGTCAAGGTATGGGCACAGTTAAGGGCCTGTTAAAGGGCACCTTACCCCCTGATTGCCCTATATATAGGGCTGGATCTCCAGCAAGAAAAAAGGCCAAAAACGAGGAGAAAAGGGGGGCCAAAAGAAAAGAAAAAAAGAGAAGAAAGAGAAGAAGATGGGCTTCCTTGGAGCTCTTGGCTTGCTTTTTAAACCAATTTCGGTTAGTTCTCTTGGAGGTTTATCTTTTGTCTAAAATCAACTCTTCTTTGGAGTTCAAACTCGGCTAGAGTTCCCAACTTGTTCAACAAGTTCCCTTCAAACTCACCTAAAGTTCACAACTTGCCCAGCAAGTTTCCCAAACTCGTGTAGAGTTCCGAACTTGTCTTGCAAGTTCTTAACACTCTTACAGAGAGTTCTCAAAACTCGGCTGGAGTTATAAACTTCCCTCGCAAGTTCTCTCAAGAATTCAAGTCAAGGAGAGAGGACCGACATCCCACGAAGCAAAGTGCTCGAATCGTCAACGAGATACAAGATTCAAACTCCCATCGTCATAAAGAAGAACCCAGTTTTAAACAAAGGGAGGGTTTCATTCTTTTCTCTTTTGTAAATCAGGGAACCGATAGAGAGAATTATAGTTTCTTTTTCTAAGTCAGTTAGAAAGAAGTTATATTGAGAGGATTATAATCATTCTTTTTCTAAGTTAGTTAGAGAGAATAATACAGATTCAATTCTTAATTTTCTTATAATTTCCCGCGCATACAACTGTTGGAACCCTAACCGTGGAGTTTGACCAAGCCAAGTATGAGGAGTTTCTCTCCTCTGGGTCCCTTAGCCCCAAGGTTATGCGCAGGACTCGTAAAGTTTCTAAAGAGACTAGATCTCCCCCCATGACCAACTGACCAAAGGAAAGTCTCTCCCTTGGGTCGGACTGTTCAGACATTCCCTCCTCCTAAGGAGAAGACTTAGCTCCAATGGAACTCATCAATCGAGTTGAGGAACCCACATCCATGCCCGAACAACTGGTATTGGGTCGCACAAGGCCCATTGAAGCGGTGAAATTGACCTCTACAGGGAAAGATGCCGCTGTAAAAGCCTTAAGACAGGCTAAGAAGAACGCCGCTCATCAAAGAATAAGATCCCATCGACGAGCACATCTCCAAGAAGGTCGATTCTCCAATCAACGTGAACTTCACGTTTGTGAGCCCAAACACAGCCCTGAGCTTCACGTTTGTGTGCCCAAACACAAGCTTCGCTGAAGCCAGACCGAACGTAGCCCTCAATGGCGTGTTTACAATCAAGACACAGACCTCAAGACTATTCTGAACACAGACCTCAAGACTGCTCTGAACGTAAGCCTCAAGATTGCTCTGAACGCAAACCTCAGGTCTGCAGTGAACATAGACATCAAGAATGCGTTATCCAATCGTAGAACAGATCTCACGACTACGTAGAGCGCGGCCCTCACATTGCTAAGCCTGAGCGCAGAGGCTAGCTCTATGTTGAGCGTGAGCATCATCTCCACATAGCTCAACCAAAACACGACCTTTGCGTTTCCTCTCCAAAACGTGACCTTTTCGTTTCCTCTCTAAAACGCGTCCTTCATGTTTCCTCTCCTCAACACGACCTTTGTGTTTCTTCTCCAAAATGTGACCCCTATGTTTTAATGTTAAAACATGACCCTCATGTTTCTAATGTTAAACGCAATGTGAGTCGTCACATTTAAGGAGATCAACACGGATTCAAGATCCATGTCCATCAAGAACCTGCCTCGTCTAGCCACAGACAGGGGGTGCCGATCCAAGTCTCCCCTTTAATGAGTAACTCTTCTCAGAGCTATGTAATAGATTTGAGAGGGTTGTTTTCGAGAGAAAGACCGGCTCAACCGGTCACGTATTCATATCATTGTGAATGATTGATTTTCGCGATCCTCTCAGGATGCCAGTGCTGCTCACATGCAACCAAGTCATCGGTGTTTGACTGATTAACAAATGTCGCCTCGTCGAGGCCATACAAGCGACGACGCTCCGACAGGAAAAGGCTTCAGAGGATGAGTACCTTGGAGCCACTTCTAATATGATCGGAATGAGGAGGTCACCAATCCCTAGCTCTGACGAGTCAGAGGAAGATCAACCACATGGCTTAAAAGAAGCTTTGAACGAATTTGACGAATTTTCCGACGTACTCGGATGCGGAAAGGAGTCATACTCCTTGTTAACTACCGAAGACTAGATAGAGGGATGAAGTCCGACGACGAACATTTAGCTATCGCAGAGTCTTAATCCTCTAGCTCCTCTGTTGAACATGAGAGCTCCGCTTATATGGCAGGAGGCCCGAAGATCTACCAAAAAGACTTGACGAGTAGCAAGTCATGCTCAGATCACAACAAGAGACCATCAATGAACTTCGAAACGTGATGGCCCAGCTTGTTGCAGACAAAACTAAATTCTAAAGAGTAAACTCCCCACCCAAGCATAAGACTTTCCAAAAGGAAAGACCGTCTTCATCAAAGGGGAAGAAAAAGGTGATTGATAATTTTACTTCCGACCAAGAAACCCATAACACAGGTTCTTCCTCTGAAGAAAAGGAGGAAACTGAAAATGAGCAAAACCCTCAATCTACTAAGATGGAGGAATTAGAAGCCAGCCTCAATGCCATTACAAATAGAAGTGAATTTCAAGAGGAGGGGGTTATTAGGTCCTATCCTGCCGAATGAGATGTTTCCCCGTATCCTCCAAAGTTCAAGGTCCCGACCCTACAGGCTTTTGATGGCACGGGATCCCCTAATCGTCATATCTATTACTTCAAGTCACAGACTGGGAACATGATAGCAAATAACGTAGTGTTGACTCATTTGTTTATTGGCACCCTCAAGAGGATTGCCTTTGAATGGTTCATGAAATTATCTGCGAGATCTATCCAGAAGTGGGCAGACCTAGAGAGGTTATTTCTGGTCAGATTCTTCAAAGACGACTCAGAAGTTTCGGTCCCTTCTCTTATTGCCACCAAGCAAAGGAGAGGAGAACCCATAAAAGTCTTCGTTGAAATATTTCAAAGCATGGCGCTCTGATGCCCAACAGGTATGACGCAAGCAACTCTGGTAGAAACCTATCGACACAACTTACAGACCGGTCTCTTAGCTCAGATGGGGGTCACAGAATGCCGCTCGTGGAAGCAACTAGTCTCTCAAGGTGAACAAGCTGAGGAAATTATCGCCAGGGTTAAAGATGAAGAGGAAGTCAAGCAAAGACAACTGACACAACGTGGCCAAAATAATGCTCCCCGATCCAAGGGAAAAGATATTCTGGCCGCTGAAGCCAACACTCGAGCGCCACGTGCTAAGCAGGGCAAGGCATCGAGCTAGCCGAGAACATCCAAGCAGTAGTCCTTCAAAGAGGATCATGTGATCACTCTTTTCAAGCTACTTCAGAAGAATAACAAGTTGAAGCTTCCTGAAGTTAAGAAACCTAAAGAAACAGGGAAGGTGGAAGACCATAACTACTGTCTATACCATAGAATACTGAGACATCCAACAAAGAGATGTTATATCTTCAAGGATATCCTACAAGCTTTGATTGATGCTGAAGTGCTTAAATTGTGGCCAGAACAGAAGATCGTGTCTACTAACATGATATCGGTCCAATTCGAAAATTTCCTACCTGTTGCAGCTCCAGATGGTGTTGTTCATATCCCTAAAGGGGAGTTACACATGAGAAACATTGACCCACATGGTCAAAAGGACAAAGGATTGGTACCCCATACTATTCCAAAAGAAGAGATAATATAGGTTCATCCTAATTTGCTTGATGACCGGCAGTGGACCGGGGTGTTTGTTAGAAAAATTGTAATAAGAAAATAAAAAAAAATTGAATTTTATTTATTCCTTCTAACCGCTTAGAAAAAAATATTCACAATTCTCTCAATCTCTAACTGATTACAATTTGAATTTCTGATTACAAAAGAGAAGAAGATCACCGGAGATCATCCTCTTTGTTTAAAACTGGGTTCTTCACGAAAGCGATGAGATGCTTCCCTCGACATTCGTATCGAGTTTGCTTCTCGTTGACAATCTGAATGTCTTACTTCACTAGAATGATTAATGAAACTTGCGAGGCAAGTTTTAAGATAACTCTTAACGAGTTTTATAACTCAAAACAAGTTAAAACTATGCAACAGAGTTAATTTGAATTAAAAAATTAGTTAATAAGCCAAGTACTAAATCTCTGAAGATTTTCTGTTGCTGAAGAACACTGCAAGATCTCCCCCTATCCGATAAAAAAAAATCTCGCCCCTAACTCAGTTGAGTTTGTTGAGATTTATAAGGGGGTTAAGGGGTGTAACCGCCCTCTTAATCCGCTCCTAAGTGGCAAAAATCCCTCAAGTCGTGGGAGAACGGTTCTGAAAACTGTTCAGCTCGTATTTGAACGAGTCAAACACGAAATCCATATTCTGGCATGAATTTCGCATTCGAACGCTGTGTCTGGAAGCTCGAACGCATCATCTGCAGCGTTTGGAAGCTGTGTTGGCAGCTTGGAAACTGCGTTTACAGGGATTTGGAAGCTACGTTGGTAGCTTGGAAGGTACGTTTACAGCTATTTGGAAGCTGCATTGGCAGCTTGGAATCTGCGTTTACAGCAATTTGGAAGCTGAGTTGGCAGCTTGGTTGAAGCTATGTTTGCATTGCTTTGACTCTGGAACGAGACCATTTGGTTTCACTTCTGAAATACAAAGATAAGTTCTGCATCTTGAACTGAAGAGATCGTTGACTTATGATCTCTTTTGTCAGAGCGTTACAGAAATTAGTATTTTGTAATTTCTGCTTTAGCTCATTAAAATATGAGAGTCGTCAGATTGTAACTCTCGATGTCAATTGTGAATACTGTTGAATCAGAGCTTTCGTCGGGTGCAGTGAAGGTCGTCGAATTATAACTTTCTCGATCTACGTGAATATCTTCTAATTGTGGCCTTCATTTGTTGATGTGAAAATTATTTGATTGTAACCTTCATTGTCGAGTTGTTGATGCGGAAGTCATCAGATTGTAACTTTTATCATTGGTGTTTGATAGAGATCAACTATCTACAGTAATTTTTAGACAGACTACAGAACCCCCTCTAAAGTTTTCGAAGGTTCGCGGTTGACTAAAACGAATTTTCAGAATACTTTGGATCCCTAAATTGGTTTGAGATCTGTTGTTGAATGACAGTTCACTATATCTGTTTCGAAGACATCGTGAACTTAATTGTAGAAATTTATTGTATGTCACAGTTCTACTTCCTGTATTTAGTGACTTCTTCACTAACCTCCTTGAGATCTCCTTTGATAGTAGATGTGTCGGTTCGTGAACTTGATAGTAGATGTGTCAGTTCGGTGATTTTGTGCCATCAAAAGCTTGTAGAGTCGGGACTTTTAACTTTAGAGGATAAGGAGTAGTATCACATTCGGCAGGATAAGGCCTCACAACTCCCTCATCTTGGAGCTCACGTCTATTGGCTAGCATTGAGACGAGCTTCCAGTTCTTGCATTTTAGCCGACTGAGAATTCTGCTCATTATCAGCATCTCTTCCTTCTTCAGAGGAAGATTCTATGTTGTGAGCTTCTTGATCGGAAGTCTTAATTGCTTTTTTCCTTCCCCTTCGATGGAGATGATCCTGTTCTTCAGGAAGATTTGCGCAGGGGCGGAGTTGTTCTTGGGGACTTGGCCCTATCTGCGACAATTTAAGCCATCAAGACCCAGAGTTCATCGATGGCCTCCTACTGTGCTTTGAGCATGATTTGTTGCTTATCAAGTCTCTTCATAAGATCTTCAGGGTTTGCTGCCATATGAGTGGAGCTCTCATGTTCTATGAAAGAGCTAGATGATTAGGACTCTGCTATGGCTGAATGTTCATCATTAGCATTAGTTCCTTTAGCTAATCTCTGATAATTGACAGGGGGTATAATTCCATTTCGAGTCTGAGTGTGTTGATAGATTCTAACAGACTCACTCGGGATCTCTTTCAGACCATGAGACTCTTCGGAGCTAGAGATTGATGATTTCCCTCTACCAATCATATTAATGGTGACTCCAGAGTATTCATTCTTCTGAGCTCCTTTCTTATGCAAACGTCATCGCTTATTGGGTGAGACCACGTTTGTCAATCAGTCGAACACAGACCGTCTTGGTGCAGGTGCGCAACACAGGCATGCTGAGAGGACCGCAGAAATTAGTCGTTCACATTGGCATGACTGAGCGACTTCTTATATCGGTCTTTCTCTCAATAAAAATTCTCTCAAATCTATTACAGGTACTTGAGAAAAATTATGCACTAAATATAAGGCTTGATTTGGAACCTCTGTCTATGATTGGGACGGGACTGGCTCCTGATGAACATGGATCGTGTTGAGATGCCTTGAATTCATGGACTTCTTGTGTCTGTCCATCAGTCTAGTCACACTACGAATAACCCAGTATGAGGATCTCGCTACCCAGTCAACGAGCCAAGGGTCCAAGGGGCGGTGTGCCCCTGGCTAGGGGTCTGAGGGGAGTAGACAACCTGCCGGCTAGGTTTGGGGCAGTGCCCCGAAGGTACATAGTATACATCAGGTTTTGTATTACGTTTTATTACTTGGGCCCAAATCTATTATTTAAAGTCCATGTCGGTCACCCTGAACGCAACTTGACACATCGCGTAAGAGTCATGTTTTAACACTAAAACACGAGGGTCGCGTTTAGGTAACTGAATGCGAAGGTCGTGTTTAGGTAACTGAACGCGAGGGTGGCGTTTGGGCAATTGAACGCGAGGGTCGCGTTTGAGCAACTAAACACGAGGGTCGCATTTGAGAATGAGGATGCGAGGGTCACATGCAACCCCCTTCTAAATGCGAGGTTCACGTTTTGATTGATCAACACGAAGGTGAGGTTCACGCTCAACCCGGACCTGAGGTCCACATTTTGGTTGTACAACGTGACACTGAGGGTCACGTTCAGTCTAGCTCATGCAAGGCTCATGCTTGGGCATATAAACGTGAGGTTCGCATTCTAAAATAGAAGTGTGGAGCTCGTGTTGAGGCTCACAAACACGAGGCTCGCGTTGGTTGGAGGATCGGCTTTCTCGGAGTTGTGCTCGTCGTAGAGACATTCTCCTTCATCGAGAAGCATTCTTCTTAGTCAGATTTAAGGCTTTTGCAGTGACATCACTATCTGCAGTGATCAAGTTAGTCACGGCAATAGGCCTCTTATAACCCGATACCTTTTGTTTAGGCACGGGTGTAAGGCTTCTAACTCGATTGACAAGTTGAATTAGAGCTGAATCTCCCTCTTCTACGGATGTATGAACAACGAGATCCAAAGGAGAGACGTTCCTTTGGCGAGTGTAGGCATCGAAAATTGCCTATAGGTTTCCACGAACGGTTCAGTATTAAAAAGCAACGATGAACGTCACCATCCGATCCACAGGAGTCCAATTGACGTCGACGAACGACTAAAGCGAATCGACGAGCTACGTGAGCGGATAGGATTTCGGAACAACAAAGACCCGGACCAATCGGGAACCCGGCACTGTTCACAAAAAGGACAACACCCTTCATGCCTCGACCACTCTACAGATAATCCAACCACCAGAGCGGATCGAACTCTTCGTCAAGCATCCAACGCACCTGGAATCACTCAAATCCGAGTTCGGACGAAGAATCTACAGGGAAAACAATCATACACCTCAACGGACGTCTCAGGAGTTCCAAAACACCCCCAGGGGTGTCTCAGAAATTCCGAGACACCCCAGGGGTGTCTCAGAAATTCCGAGACACCCTAGGGGTGTCTCGGAAAATCCGAGACACCCTAGGGTGTCTCGGATTTGTGGAGACACCCCTAGGGTGTCTCGGATTTGTGGAGACACCCCAGGGGTGTCTAGGCACCCTAGAGGCCCCCTAAGGCCTATAAATAGCCCCCTTACCCCTTTGTTTTAGAAGAGGATTTTTGGAGACCCTTGGCGAAGCCCTGCTGCAGTGAAGAGTGTTCGTGCGCTTCAACAAGGAGAGGAGAGGTCTACATCAGAGCCTTCATCACCCGTTCCCTCTTTTCCTTAGTATTACCCTTCGCCGGTAATCACTAAGAAGAGCTGATATCTCGTTTTAGCCGAGATAGACGCTTCAAGCTTCTAGATCTCACGCGGATCGACGAAGCTCTGTCCGATTTATCCGGACCAGATCTGAGTGCCCCGGTGGTCCACGGATATCAACATCCCCGTCACAGGCAAAAGACCCACGCAAGCAAGAGATGACAAACAGATCTTGCGTTTGTTTGAAAAGAGTTGTATTTCTTTTGTTTTCATTGTGTACCGGTCTTATAAAAAGGCTATCTTTTTATTTCATTGTAACGATTGAAGTTGTAATGAATGCAGCAATGAATACAGCAACTTTTTCCGCAAACAGACTGGCGACCACAGTGGGAGCCAACGGCATCGCAACCGACGCCGTCGTGACGCAACCAGCACTCAAGATCGGGGCGAATGAAGAACACGAGCTCGATCAACAACGGTTCAAAGAAGGCCTCTCTTCCTCCTCCTCCAGATCCGCCTCTCCGAACAGGCGCAGGAAGGCATCCTCTTCCAGAAACGTTCGTGGGACCCTCGGCTCAAAGACCCAAGATCCCCTTGCCGTCGCTGCACTCGCACCACGTGACGTCCCCGCGTCGTCCAACGTGGTCGAGACCGCAGATCCGGACTTCTCCTCCGCCGAGGAGATGGCTACTGAAGACGCTCCAGCATTGTCAAAGAGAGCACGCCAAAGACGGCGTCAACGCCTTGCTCGTCAGCTGGCCAAGGCTTTGGAGCCGATGGACGGGATCCGCTATAATGTGGATCTAAAATCCAGGCAGCGCCGGGAACAACAACGGCGAACAACCAACTCCTCCTCCAAAATAGAAACGAACGAATGGGTTCGTGTCAGAAGAACCCGTTCTACTCTCGAGGAGCGAATCCAGAAGCGCCGCGCCTTGCGTGCGCATGCCCGAGCCCTTGTACGAAAAGCACGAGAAATGCAGAAGGAAGAGGCAGTTAAGAGATCGCCGAGATCCAAACGAGTTTGGGTGCCAAGAATCTCCAATAAAGCCCCACCGCAGCGTGGATCTCCTCAAGTTTAGGAATCCTCTGAAGGATCGTATCGGTGCCCGACCCGAGAATCGAGGAAAAGCACTGGTTAAGGAAAGCTGGAGATCGTTGAAGGAGCTTCGAGCCAACATCCGGACTGGGGGTCGTACACGATCTCCTAGCAAATTTATTGCTGCAACGACCCGCTTGGCGGTGCGTGCAAAAAATCAGGAGCCCGTTAAGGTTTCACCCTCACAAAGGAGTGATTCCAAACGTGTGACTCCCGTAGATGCCAACAAGGCAATGGTTACTCAGAGGAAAACGCGTCGGGCAAACGAACGCGTTATACCTGAGAATCCATGTGGGCAGCCGATAGGTTACTCCGACCACAACGTCGATGAGTTGTACTATCAGGCTGGGGGTGCGAATAAATCTCAAAAGAGAAGCACCCAGGAAGCGGACTCTCGCTGTCCGTGTATCAAAATTATCAGGGCAGTATTATCAACATGTAGCTGCCCCAAGACCGCTCCGCAGAGGGTCTCGATATTCGAGGGAATCTCTAATGGAACGACGAAGCCCAAATCAAGGCATTTCCACCAAAGAGGATCGGTTGCTCGAGATGATGAATTCCCAGAAGTTACCATCAACATGGTCAACAAGGGAAAATCTCCAATTGTTCCAAGTGGTTCCTACCCTAATTTCTCTCTAGGGAGCAGAGTCAATGCGAGAATAGCTCAACTTCAGCTAGAAGCCGTCGGAGATAACGACGACCATGGGATCCATGAAGAAGTCCATTCCGATGATGAACTCTCAGATCCTTATTCCGCTCTCGCCTCTGACGATACAACGTCTAGCGTAGGGCAAGCTCGAGAAGTGTTCATGGTCAACACCGAGCAGATAGCCAAAATCATTGAAGAGGCCCTGGCTAAGCAGAAGGAAATCTTCAAGTTCGAAATGGAAATGGCTATGCAAGAGATGAGACAAATGCACGACCAACAAATCCGAGCTTTGTCGAACCAGCTAGTTGAATCTAGCCGTCGCACCCAGAACGCCGCAGTTGACAGCGATCCGGAAGTGGATGAGGTCATCATGGCCGACGCACCGCCCAAAAAGATTGGGGGTGGCCCCACTAAAAATAACAACACTGGGGGTGGACCCACCAGTAATGATAACACTGGGGGTGGCCGTATTATTCCTCTCGAAAATTATCCAAAACAGGATATCGATGAGGCTGAAAAGATGAGGGAGCTCGAAAGAAAAATTGACGCCCTGATGTCTGCTCGAGAGGTCAAGAAGACCGGCATTCCGTGTCCTTACCCGAAAGAGTGGGATTCAATCCCGTATCCGGCGAAATTCAACCTGATCAACTTCACGCCGTTCAACGCGAAGGGTTCCCCCACTCAGCATTTGATTTATTTCAAATCCCACCTGGGGGTGATCTCTGGCAACGAGCCTTTGATGGTTCGGTCATTCGTCGGCACCCTTCGCGGGCCTGCTTTCGATTGGTACCGCCGTCTCAAGCCCGGAAGCATCAACAGCTGGGAGGACCTGGAAAGCATGTTCGGTCAGGACACTCTTCGATGAGAAACAAAAAGGCGGAGAGTCGGTGGATACCTTCATCAAACGCTTCCGTAATCAGGCAATGAACTGCAAGGATCCCGTCACGGAGGAATTCATCTTGCAGACTTGTCAGAACAACTTGTCCACTAACATTTTGGACGTTATGGGAACAGAGCCGCTCAATACCTGGAAAGAGTTGAAGGTACGCGGAGAACAGGCCGAACGCTTCCTCAGAAGGAAGAAGGTCGAGAGAAACCAACCGATGGTTAACCCTCTGGATTCGGGTCTCGTACCTCATGATGAAGGGGACGCACCTGCAACAGTTATTGACCATAATCAAACGTCACGACAGCAGTCCCGAAGACAGCAGAAGAATTCGGATCCAAGGTTCCAAAACGAGTACTCGTTCAAAGATGAAGACGTTCCAGCCATCTTCGAGACTCTTCTCGAAAACAACAAAATCAAGCTCCTGCCCATCACGAATCAGGAGGAAGCTGACAATACTTTGGATCCGAAGTACTGCGCGTACCACAGAAGGATCCTTCATCCCACCAAGGATTGCTTTGCTCTCAAGAATAGCATCCAAACCTTGGTTGAAGCTGGCGTCGTAACGCTGGGATAAGCCAAATGAGAATGGCCACACTCCGAAGAGTATACGAGTATAAACTGCTTCTCAACACTCCAAAGAGTACACGAGTATAAACTGTTTCTCAATACTCCGATAAGTATAAGAGTATAAACTGCTTCTTAATCCTCCAACCGGTATAAGAGGTTAAACTGCTCCCTGATACTCCAATAGGTATATGAGTCTAAACTATTTCCTACCATTGACGGGAAGTTCCTGGAGGATATTACGCTAATATTCTTAAGGATAACCCGGTCAGATAACAAAGTCAAACCCCGTTCCAAGAAAGAAGCTGGGGGTGGATAACCCAATGTATCGGGAAGTTCCCGGAAGACTACCACATGGGTATTCTTAGGGATAACCCAGTCATTGTGGAATTGACGAATAAGAAATCTACATTCGAACTCTGAAGGTCAGAATATCCCTTCTTATTCTTATTAAAATTCTCTAACTCTTATGAGTTACTTGTGTGAGATGAGATCCAATCCTCTAATAGGTTAATCTTTCCTCACCAAACCATCCGCTGATCAAACTAAACGACAGGGGACCCACCAACGCTTCCATTTGCCCGTCGTTGACATTTCTCAGACTTAACATGCTAGGTCCTAAACGCCTAGCATTAAAGTCTCCCTTTGAGCGATAATACGAGTTGGCATTTTCTTTGCTACCCGTATTCCACTTTCTTTGCTTTCTGGTCAAACCTATAAAAGTTAGGGCCAAAGCCAAATTCCCCTCTCGATTCTCCCAATGAACGACAGTTAGGGTCATCTCAACCTCCTGCCTGGTCAAACCTTCCTACAGTTAGGACCAAAACCAAAATCCCCTCTCGATTCCTCCAATGAACGAGAGGTCCACTTGGAACAGTCAAACCTATAAAAGTTAGGATTGTTCCCGATCTCACTTAGTCAAGCCTACAGAAAGTCAAGACTAAGGTCGAGCCATTCATTTTCGATAAACGAAAATCCGCATTTGTCCCCTTTTCCACCAAACCTATAAAAGTTAGGGTTGAAATTGGGTTTTCTCCTCAATGAATGAGGGGTTCCTTGGGTTCAAATGACCAATCCTATAAAAGGTAGTGTCGTTCGAACTTTTCCGATTCTCGGAGTGGAGATCCCACTCTTAGTTTCATCCTGCAGGATTCTGGGGGTGGAGATCCCACCTCGAGTTTCCTTTCCAGCTGAAGATAGAATATAAAATTCTTCCTCTTCAGCACCGGGAGATAGAATATAAAATTCTTCCTCTCCCGTTTCCTTTCCAGCTGAAGATAGAATATAAAATTCTTCCTCTCCCGTTTCCTTTCCGGCCGGAGATAGAATATAAAATTCTTCCTCTTCAGCACCGGGAGATAGAATATAAAATTCTTCCTCTCCCGTTTCCTTTCCAGCTGAAGATAGAATATAAAATTCTTCCTCTGCACGGGGAATTTCATCCCGAAGCCTAAGTAGGGATAAGTCAACGCCTAACACGCGTTGCCGGGTAGTCTATTCCCGTGAGAAAGACGAAGCCTATGTATTCAAAATCATAGCACAAAGCCTCAGAGAGTTTACTCTCTTAGCACAACGTTACATGTGAGACGGGTTTAATAATTCACATGCTAGTCCGATCTCAAACGGTAATCGGTAAAGACATATCAAACCCGTTGAAGGCTGAGGGTTAGCCAAAAACCCCAAAGTCAACGCCTAACACGCGTCGCCGGGTAGTCTATTCCCGTGAGAAAGACGAAGTCTACGTATTCAATGTCGTAGCACTAAAAGGGTTAACTCTTTTAGCTTAACGTCGCATGTGGAACGGACTTAAACAATCCGGCATACTAGCCCGACTCAAACGGTAAGAATTTGCCAAAAATTCTATATATGCGAGTCATTGACGCACCAGCTCCACTAGTTGGTCTCGTGACTTGAACATCCAACAAATTCAGGATAAAATCCACACATGCAGATGAATCAGCTTTAACAGTTGGTCCTGCAGCCCCAAACATTCAGGATCGCCATGCTCCAATACCTTAAGAGCTTAAACTGTGTATACTCCAGCAAACGTACGAGTATAAACTGTGTTAATGGCGATTCGAAACCCTAAGGGTCAACGCCGGTCAACGCGTAACCCTAGGTCAACGCCAGTCAACGCGTTGCAACACAAGTCAACGTTTGACGATTCGAAACCCTAAAGGTCAACGCCGGTCAACGCGTAACCATAGGTCAATGCCAGTCAACGCGTAGCAACACAAGTCAACGCTCGACGATTCGAAACCCTAAGGGTCAACGTCGGTCAACGCGTAACCCTAGGTCAACGCCAGTCAACGCGTTGCAACCAAAGTCAACGTTTGACGATTCTAAACCCCAGGGTCGACGCCGGTCAACGCGTAACCCTAGGTCAACGCCAGTCAACGCGTTGCGACAAAAAGTCAACACACGATGGTCCGAAACTCTAAGCCAGCACAATGTGGCGGAGGTAGTTCAAAGTTAACTCAATGACACGAGCCAAACTCAATTCATCAGCTGCAAACTCGAGACTCCGACGACGGCCAAGCGATAAACGCAGCGCCGGAAGAACTTCGGCTATTCGTCAAAGCATCGAATAGACCGAAAATCGAAGGAGCCAAGAGTTGAAGCTAACTATAGGTCCTTACGCCGACTGAAGGCTAGACCAATCACATCCAAAGTATTCCAGCCTCTTCTATAAAAGAAACGAGTCCGGAACACTTTGGAGGGGGTATCTGTAGGCATCGAAAATTACCTATAGGTTTCCACGAACGGTTCAGTGTTAAAAATCAATGATGAACGTCACCATCCGATCCACAGGAGTCCAATTGACGTCGACGAACGACTGAAGCGAATCGACGAGCTACGTGAGCGGATAGGATTTCGGAACAACAAAGACCCGGACCAATCGGGAACCCGGCACTGTTCACAAAAAGGACAACTCGAACTCTTCGTCAAGCATCCAACGCACCTGGAATCACTCAAATCTGAGTTCGGACGAAGAATCTACAGGGAAAACAATCATACACCTCAACGGACGTCTCAGGAGTTCCAAAACACCCCCAGGGGTGTCTCAGAAATTCCGAGACACCCCAGGGGTGTCTCGAAAAATCCGAGACACCCCAAGGTGTCTCGAAATTTTCGAGACACCCTAGGGGTGTCTCGGATTTGTGGAGACACCCCTAGGGTGTCTCGGATTTGTGGAGACACCCCAGGGGTGTCTAGGCACCCTAGAGGCCCCCTAAGGCCTATAAATAGCCCCCTTACCCCTTTGTTTTAGAAGAGGATTTTTGGAGACCCTTGGCGAAGCCCTGCTGCAGTGAAGAGTGTTCGTGCGCTTCAACAAGGAGAGGAGAGGTCTACATCAGAGCCTTCATCACCCGTTCCCTCTTTTCCTTAGTATTACCCTTCGCCGGTAATCACTAAGAAGAGCTGATATCTCGTTTTAGCCGAGATAGACGCTTCAAGCTTCTAGATCTCACGCGGATCGACGAAGCTCTGTCCGATTTTCTCGGAGCAGATCTGAGTGCCCGGTGGTCCACGGATATTGACGTCCCCGTCACAGGCAAAAGACCCACGCAAGCAAGAGACCGCAAAACAGGATCTTGCGTTTGTTTGAAGAGAGTTGTAACTTTTTTTGTTTTCATTGTGTAAGAGTCTTATAAAAAGGCCATCTTTTTGTTTCATTGTAACGACTGAAGTTGTAATGAACACAGCAATGAATACAACAACTTTCTCCGCAAACAATTTGTTTCATTGTAACGACTGAAGTTGTAATGAACACAGCAATGAATACAACAACTTTCTCCGCAAACAGCGAGTCAAGGGAAGAAGTCTCCTTGGAGACTTTACGGATCTTGGGCATAGCCTTGGGGCTAAGGGATTCAGACGAGAAAAACTCCTCGTACTTGGCTTGATCGAACTCTATAGTAAGAGTTTCAACCATCGTTTCAGTGAGGTTAGTGTTCGGGGGGAGTATATGACCCCCCGACGGGGTTCGGGGCAGCGCCCCGAAGGTCCACAGTATACATCAGGTTCTGTATTTAGTTTTATTACTTGGGTCCAAATCTGTTGTTTGAAGTCCATATCGGTCATCCTGAACGCAACTTGATACATCGCGTAAGAGTCATGTTTTAACACTGAAATACGAGGGTCTCATTTGGGCAACTGAACATGAGGGACGTGTTTGGGCAACTGAACGTGAAGGACGCATTTGGGCAATTGAACGCGAGGAACGCATTTGGGAAACTGAATGTAAGGGTCGCGTTTGAGAATGAGGACACGAGGGCCGCGTGCAACCCCCTTCTAAACGTGAGGTTCACATTTTTATTGATCAACGCGAAGGTAAGGTTCGTGTTCAACGAGGACTTGAGGTCCGCGTTTTGGTTGTACAATGCGCTATTGAGGGCCGTGTTCAGTCTGGCTCACGTGACGCTCATGCTTGAGCATATAAACGTGAGTTTTGCGTTCTAAAATAGAAGCGTAGAGCTCGTGTTGAGGCTCACAAACACGAGGCTCGCGTTGGTTGGAGGATCGGCTTTCTCAGAGTTGTGCTTATCGTAAATACCTTCTCCGTCATCGAGAAGCATTCTTCTTAGCCTGATTTAAGGCTTTTGCAGCAACATCACTATTTGTAGTGATAAAGTTAGTCATGGCAATAGGCCTCTTATGACCTGATACCTTTAGTTTGGGCACGGGTGTAAGGCTTCTAACTCGGTTGACAAGTTGAATTGGAGCTGAATCCCCCTCTTCTACGGATGGGCTGTATGAACAGTGAGATCCAAAGGAGAGACGTTCCTTTGGCGAGTCAAGGGAAGAAGTCTCCTTGTAGACTTTGCAGATCTTGCGCATAGCCTTAGGACTAAGGGATCTGGATGAGAGAAACTCCTCGTACTTGGCTTGATCGAACTCTACAGTAAGAGTTTCAACCATCGTTCCTACGAGGTTGGTGTCGGATTGCGCCACCACTTCTTCATCGGTGAAAATGCTCGACCCCAACGAAGTCGCTATCTTTTATTTGCGGGAAATATTAAAGAAAATAGAGAAATAGATTTGTATTAATCTCCCTAACTGACTTAGAAAAAGAGTAAATACAATCTCTCACAGTAATCTCACTCTAACTGTCTTAGAAAAGGAAATTACAATTTCTCTTATCGGTTTTCTGATTTACAAAAGAGAGAATGAATCGACGAGGATCCTTCCCTTTGTTTAAAGCTGGGTTCTTCTTGGTGGCGATGGGAGTTTGATTCTTGTATCCTGTTAACGATCTGAGCCCTTCACTTCATAGAACGTGGTCTATTCCCCTTGACTCGACGTCGGGAAGAACTTGCAATGCAAGTTTAGAACTCTAAATGAGTTTGAGAACTCTAAATGAGTTTATGAACTCTGGACGAGTTTAAGAACTCTATAAAAGAGTTGATTTTAGAAAAGGATCTGATTCTTTTTAACTAGAATAAGCCAATCAGTTCTTCAACCAAAAATGGTTCAAAAGTCAAGCTTTCAAAGCTCCTAAAGCTCCAACCAAAGCCAATTCAAGATGATCCCAAAGGGAACCTTTTGTAACTGACCTCTCAACTATTTATAGGGGTTTAAGGGATGTAATCGCCCCCTTAAATCACTCCTTAACGAGGGTTTAATGCCCTTAATTCATGCAAAAAAGTTTTGGAACCGTTTAAAACGTGTTTGAATGGGTCAACCGCGAGGTTCACGTTCTAAAAATGACCCTCGCGTTTAACCTAAGAAACGCGATAGTAAGCTCCACATTTGGAGCTTGGAACATGGGGGGTGAGCTCCGTGTTTTGAACTTGGAACATGATGGTGAACTCCGTGTTTTGAGCTTAGAACGTGGTGGTGAGCTCTGCGTTTTGAGCTTGGAATGCGGTGATGACTTCCGCGTGTTGAGCTTGGAAAGCGGTGATGAGCTCCGCGTTTTGAGCTTGGAACGCGATGATGACTTCCGTGTGTTGCTTTGAAGAGATCATCAACTTGTAATCTCTTCTGTTAGAGTGTTGTAAGGATTATCATCTTGTAATCCTAGCCTTTGGCTCTTTGAGATGTGAGAGTTGTCAGTTTGTAACTCTCATTTGTTGTTGCAAAAGTTATCAGATTGTAACTTCCATCATTAGTTATTATAGGAATCGTCAAATTGTAACTCTTATTGATTGATATGAAAGTTGTTATATTATGACCTCCATTATTTATGTTTTATAGGTGTTTGGTGGAAAATTTGTAATAAAAGAAACGAAAGAATAATCGATTTGTATTCCTTTGATCTCAGTTACAATTGGATTTCCTGATTACAAAAGAGAAGAGAATGATCTGGATTCTCCCTTTTGTTTAAAACTGGGTTCTTCACGGTGACGATGGAGTACCTCCCTCGAATGCTCGCGTCGAGTTTGTTCTCCGTTGATGATCCGATGTTTTGCTTCACTGGAACGATGTCTTCTCCTCATGGTTTAATGCTATAGAGAACTTACAAAGCAAGTTTTAGAACTCTGAATGAGTTTAAAAATAACTCTGTGAAAGAGTTGATTTGAACCGAAGATCGGTTAATAAGCCAAGGCTAGAAGAAAGCTCCGGTGGTCGATCGTTGCTGAGGATGAACGTCGATCTCCCCCTCGCTGCCAAGCCAAAGATCTCCTCTTCGCTGCTGAAAAGAGGATCAATCCGAGCCAAGAATCTCCCCCCTTTAACTCAGTTGAGTTTCTTCTTATTCATAGGGGATGAAGGGGGTGTAACCGCCCCTTAAATCACTCCTAAGTGGGGTGTAACCGCCCCCAAATCGTAGGAAACAGTTTTAGAACTGTTCAAGAGTTTAAGGGGTGCAATCCCCCCTAAAATCTCTCCATAATGGGGTGTAACCGACCCTATTAAGTGGAGATACGGTTTTAAAACCGTTCAGGTTCTGTTTGAACCAATCAAACACAAAAAACGCAGATCTGACCCCAGCGTTTTGATGTTGTAACGCGGGTCTGACCCTAGTGTTTTGATGCTACAACGCGGATCTGACCCCAGCGTTTTGATGCTGCAACGCGGGTCCGCCTCCAGTGTTTCAATATTGACACACGGGGAGGACCTCCGCGTTTTGGTGTTGCAACGCAGGTTCGACCCCTGTGTTTTGTTGTTGGCACACGGGGAGGACCTCCGTGTTTTGGTGTTCCAACGCAGGGAGGACCTCTGCATTTTGGTGTGGGAACACAGTCACGAGCTATGCGTTTGGATTTGAAGAGACCGTCAATTTGTAGTCTCTTTTGCTAGAGCGTTACAAAGACTATCATCTTGTAATCTTCTTCTTGGCTCCTTAAGAATATGAGAGTCGTCAGATTGTAACTTTCATCATCGTGTTTGATAGGGGATGAGCTATCTATTATGATTTTTAGACAGCCTACAATAGGGATCATCTATCCGCGGTAATTTTTTAGACAACCTACAACCCATTTGTGGCTAGCTTCCGGGGGTTGGCTGTCTTGACGTGGCTGAGAACAGGGCGACCGCGAACGGGATCTCCTGTTATCTTTGGCAGGGGTAGCTTCCCTATGATCCCGTTGAGAGATGAGGTTCTTCAAACATCCTCTCTCAATCAAGTCCTCAATATCCCTCTTCAAGATTCGGCAATCATTAGTGAGGTGGCTGTGGTCCTGGTGATAATGGCAGAATTGCATGGTATCTCAATTCTTAGGATTTGACCTCATCTGAGGAGCGGGCTCCTTGAGGTATTCTTCCTTTTGAACCATGATGAGAGCATTGGTGAGAGAGGTGTCGAAGATGGTGGGAGATGCCTTAGGCATCGGATTCTTCTGGTAGTCCCTCATGTTGGACCGATTAGGACGAGGGTCGGCCGTTGAAGGGTTTCTTGGCCACTTCTGCTTTACAGGAGGGCTTTGGGCTGACTCTAGTGTTAGTGTCACCACCGAAGGACTTACTTGGTGGCTAAGATAGATGGTGCCACCAAAGTTGTAGTCGCAGAGATCTCTGTGGTTCTGGCCGATGCCTTATAAGCACGGGCATCTTCCATATCCATATACCCATGGGCCTTGGCCATTAATTGCTCACAGTTGATGACTGACTTCTTGGCAAGCAAGTCGGCCAACTCATTGCTCTGTAAGCCAGCAACGAGAGCAGACATGGCGACTGCGCTCCCTGGGTCATTGGCTTCTAGCCTCTTCGCCTGGAATTTCTTGAAATAGGCTCGGAGGCTCTCTTCAGGCCCCTGTCTCATTTGGATTAATACATGAGGGGGAGCTTTTGCTTGGTGTCGGCTAGAAAATGATGAATGAATTTCCAACTGAGTTGCTAAAAGCTACTGATGGATTTTTTTTCTCAAGGGCATTCCACTAGAGTTTGGCACTCCCTGAAAGAGTGATAGGGAAGCATCGACATATGATAGCTTTCGATGTTTAGAGCATGCTCATTACATCATAATAATTCTAAATATGCTCAGAGTGATCTCCCTCACCAGTATACTTTTACACATGAGGTATCTTTAATTTCTCACATGGCGTATTCATAAGGTCATCTGAAAGAGGGGTGTTACCCCCGATGGCATCAGCGACCGTTCTGTACACTAGGTTGTATTCGAAGGCTCCTATGGTAGTTGAAGGAATCAGAGAAGTATGAGGATGGGGTGTCTTGAAGACTACCCCCTTGGCGTGCTCCCCAAAACAATCTGGACCTGGACTCTAATCAGTGGCTTCGTGATGAGAACGATGATACTTTTCACGACGAGGCGGAGGGATTGATTGTTTAGCATGGCTCTCAAATTGTTTAGCAGCATTACGAGGAGTCCGTGGTGAGGTATCTCACTATGCTCCAGAAGCATAAGCTTCTGATCGTCAGTCTCTAAAAGGCGGAGGGAGTGAAGTGGCTTGTTGCAGTTGTGGAGGTCGACAAGGGAGCACATTCGTCAGGACGAGAAATTGTTCTTTAAATGACTAGGAGAGTTTGTGAGCTGTTTCCTCAAGCTGAGCTTGGGTAACATGGCTCTGGCAATGTTCTACAGGGTGAGATCGGTCAGACCCTTGCTCAGAACCTGGTATTTTTTTCTCAAAAAAGGAAAGAGGCCCCACGGTGGGCACCAAACTGTTGATGGTTTATATGATCACACGGTCAGTTTGATCCAAGTTAGGCTCGATTTATTCAGCATTGAAGAGGGTCGGCTTCCTTATCTGACTTTATATCTAGTTCTTTGAATTAGGTATCTAAAAAATCTACACAAATAGAAAGCACGTGAGAGGATGGGGTTTGATTCCCATATGGTTCCTTCGATAATCAAGTTAGCTGAAAAACTTGAGTGGAGTAAAGGAAGAACTGTGTGTTCTTGTAAATATGTAGTATGTGTGTTTGAGAATTAAATTTGTGAACCTTCACAATGTTAGAATAGTACCTGTATTTATACTAAGGAGGCAAGGGAAGACTGGTCATTTCGACTGAGAGCAGGAAGGCGGTGGCGAAGTGTGGGCTGGCGGCCACGTAGACACTTGCTTTACAGGTGTCGCCCTGCGAGTGGAGGGAAGGTCGCTTTGACATTAAATGGGAAGAGACTGGCGGCATGGCAGAGCCCACGTGGTCCGATGAATCATGAAGATCATTTGGGCTAGAGTCATGATGGCGCATGCCAAGCATTAAATGCAATGTTGACACGTTGTCATAGAAATATGGGCTCGAGATTAAAATAATTCTTTTAGCTTCACCAAGAAGTAACGCTCTTTGAGCCGACTTTGTAACCGCCTTACAAGTGGACGAATGGACTCGCGACGAGTTTATCAATAGAAGTAGGTCGACTGCCACCGCCTTTCATGTCGACACTTAGGGGTGTCGTCTCGTCCTATCGGCTGAGTTGTCGGCCTTGATTGTCTCTGGTCGCTAACTAAACTGTAGTGTAGCGTATCAAAGTAGACTTGTCAACTACTTGAGTTTAAATTGTATTTCGATGAAAATGGGAACACCATAACAGATCTAATTTCTGTTTAAGAGTTAAAAACGAATTCATTAATTAGGGTTTAAGATTTGATATAAATCTAATATGAGATATATTGCTAATTTAATTATTTCAGGATGAATTTACAACCATAATTATGTTTAGGGTTATTAGATCCCCTCAAGTTGATATTTATGGTTTTATATATCAGTGTAAACCCTAAATACCCTAATCAAGAATTAAAACATGAGTTACTTTCGAAGAATTTTGACTTTTTATGAATTTTTGAGAAATCTATCGATTTTGATCCGTCATCAGGTTGGTCAACTAATCAGAAGGATCAGTCGACCGAAATGGCCTTCAGGAACTGGGTTTCCCCTAAGGTCGGTCAACTAACATATGTATAAGTCGACTGACATATGTATTGGTCGACTGCTCGAGACTTGTTATTTGTACACGTTTGTGCATGTCGCCGCCCGGTCGACCGATAGGATATCGGTCGATTGATCCCCAAGGGCAGTCGACTAATCTAGTACTGTTTTGCATATGTTGATCTTCCACACACATTTGGTCGCAAACACGAAGTATGAACCGCACGTCGATACACGTGCGTGACCATGGGAGTGCACATATTGGGTTTGAGCATGCACGGGCCTTCGAGAGTGCGTAGTCTAATGTTTTGTACTTGTCACGATAAGGAGTGACGATTGTTTCAGTTTAAAATAGTTTTGGATAGTGCGTTAGTCGGTGCACCGCATGATAACGCGGGCGACTACACTCTGAGTGCGCTAGTCCATGTAGCGTAAGAGATTTCGGGCGACTGTACTCCATGGTGCATCTTTGTTTAGGTGGTTGCGTATGCTTGTCCGTGCACCGTATGATATTACAGGCAACACACTCCGAGTGCGTTAGTCCTTGAGCCGCATGATACTGCGGACGACTACACTCTACATGTTTAGGACGTCTAGTGCTCAGGCGAGTACTGTTTGTGGACGTAGTCCAACATTATGACAATCACATGTGACGGTACACACTTTTGATGAGGATTTCATAGGATCGCATATTTGTTTCCGTGCCACCTACCGAGGGTAGGGTGAGATACTGTGATTGACATGCATGACATGTCCTGGATGAGGTATTGATGATGCATTTCTGTGTTACTTGTCCATAGGATTTGGAGTTGATATTTAGTGACTCACAATTTGAGATACTGTTATATGTATGATGGTTTCTTTGTTTGGATTATTCCCTCGACGTAGTTATCTCGTGTTGTGGGTTCCTAAATCTTAACTCCTCTTAGTACTAGTTATATGATACATATATATGTGTATACATATGTCTGCATGTTATATATAGTATTTTATGTGTTTTACCCCCTTTCCCCTAAGGGCGGTGGAGATGTTCTTGCTAGCTCTTTGATGCTCGTTGATTTCATCTTTTTCAGGTAGCGGGTCAGGGATACGGACAGCCGCAGGTTGACAGAGATTCAGCATAGTCTATCGTCATTCATAGGGTAGTTGGTGCTCTACAGTGGATTATTTATTGTTTTAGACTTTTAGAGATGTAATTCATTTTGGGAGGCTAAGTGCCTTTGTACAGTTTAGTTGACTCTTATATTTTAGAGACTTATTGTTCTTGTCTCAATTTATCAGATATATTTTTTTGTTAGGACATAATTTTAGATACTGTTGGATGTATCTCCTTTACATTGTGTTCATCGTCTCTCATCTTTATTATATTTTCTTGTATCCTCACTTATTTGCATTTGACATCTGCTAGAGTGATATCAATGGTGAAGGTGAAACATGTTTATGCACATTGTTGGGAGCATGACAGGTTTGACATCTTTGGGTTTACCTTAGACTGCAACCATGTGTGAAACCAGGGGTTTCACCAACACCAATAAAATACCACAAGCAAGAAAATACCAAAATTTAACGTGGTTCAGTAAATCGTGCCTACGTCCACGGGGTAATTCAGAGAGAAATATTTCACTATGAACCAAGAGTACAATCCCTCCAAGTTACATCTGAACTTGAGGATTAAATCATAAGAGAAATATACAGTGTTACCTCTAGGGTATCAAAACCCTAAAACCCGTCTCACCAAAAAATTCTAACTCTCGTGGAGAAATCTACACCGTACCCTCGACGACATCGTCGTTCTGAAGACAACGGCTTTTAAATCACTGCAATTGGACAGCCAAGCTGTCCGGAATCTGAACTTTTTCTCTCTCTCCTCTCTTTTCATTTTTTTTGAGAGAAAGGATGGATTACCAAAATAGTAATCCAGCCAGCTAAATTAAGCAAAAAGGTTGTTACAAAAAAAGGCACTCATCCCCAACCAAGAATGAGTACCCTAGATCATCACAGTTTTACAAAATAAGAAACTTCACTAAGTCTTCTCTCCTACTGATATCTAGCAACAAAATATCAGAAGCTATAACCCAATACCAACTGTTATACAAGTTTTTCATTTTTAAACCACAAAATAGATCACAAAAAACTTCCAGCTTAACTTTCATTCCAGCAAGTCTATCACCCCCACCACAGGAACCGAAACCCTCTCAGCATTTGCAGCAGCCTTCTTTCTCCTCCTCTCTTGTAATCTAGCTGCACAATCAGAAATTTGTGATCCTATCCAAAATTTTGCAAAAGTCAAAATTTTATTCAAAAGTTCTAATGATCTCCTCCTCTTATTTGTAAAAATTCTATCATTTCTTTCCTGCCAAATACACCAAATAAGAGAACAAATAATCACATCTCTTTCTATATTCCCACTAACTTGTTCCTCATCCTTCCAACTCTTCCAAATTTCTTTTAAAGAATATAAAGTAAAATCTTTTTTAATTTTCATTTTGTGTTGAATAGACCTCCAGATTGAGTATACAAACTCACATTTAACAAAAAAATGAAGATGATTTTCCTCTTCCTTAGAACAAAAACAGCACATCATATCTGTATGAATACCTTTCTTCTCCAAATTCTTTTTTGTGTTTAAACCACTTCTTAAAGCCAACCAAACCAAAAACTTCACTTTTAAAGGAACAGGGAGTTTCCAAAGATTGATATATGCATACCTTAATCCTCCATCAGTAAGAAAATGATAATATGATTTAACAGTGAACTTGCCTTTTGCTTCCCAGATCCACATTCTTTTATCCTCCCTGTGAAGAAAGTTAACAGACATAATACTCTTCAACATATCAAAATATTGAAAAACCAAATTTCCAGTCAGTTGTCTTTGAAACTTGATATCCCAAACCCACTCATTATTAATTTTTTTCCTCAAACTGCTAATAGAAGCATAAGGAAACTCTGCAATATGAAAAAGCGCAGGAAACAAAGAAGCCAGAGTATTTGTACTTGACCATTTATCAAACCAAAACAGAGTTTGATTTCCATTCTCCACTTTAACACAAGTACTGCACAAGAAACTTTCAACATTAGTAAAAAAATTCTTCCAGAAATGAGATAAAAATCTCTTGCCAGAATAAAAATATTCTGTCCAGTTTTTGTTCTCAAAATACTTGTAAAAACTTATATGTTTCCAAAACTCCATTTTATTATCAAATCATTTCCAAATCCATTTCCCCAACAAAGCTTTATTCATAGCTCTCAAATTTATAATTCCCAATCCACCCAGCTTTTTGGGTTTGCACACTTCCTCCTATTTAACTAAATTAGAAGAATTCTTATGTTCCAAAGAACCAGTCCACAAAAACCTTCTCCTCATCCTATCAACTTTATCAATAAGCCACCCAGGAAAAGAAAAAAAAGACATCCAGAAAATAGGCATGGAAGAAAGAACAGCATTAACTAGTACCAATCTCCCTCCTCTTGATAAAGACTTTCCTTTCCATAAAGCTAATCTTCTCTCAAACTTCTCAATTAAAGGAGACCAATCTCTCCTCTCTTTTCTCTCTTTCGGATTACTGTTCAAGGTTACTGTAGCTCCAAAAAAATTAATAGAATTCTCCAAACCTATTCCTATTACAACTAGATCCTCTAAATCCTATTTTTCCCCCATTAGAATTTTAATTCATGTGGGCCTTATCTTGGGCTGGACCCACAACATGTAAATGCTGATGATTTTCACATTGTTTCGTCTTATAACGTTCGTATACTTTATTTTCTCATGTATTGTATAATCTCAAATAAATATTTTAAACCAAACCAGAGTTTGTTGTTACTTTGTTATACGGAATACGTCCTAACGAGAGTTAGTCATAGAGAGCAAAGACTAAAATACATCAACGTGTGAATAGGATACGACACTTCAGTTGTTGCTGACAAGACTTTTGACATTTGTTTCCCATGACACATTTGAGTTCGTTCTTGACTTCCCCGGCGCAACCTTTAATTTCTTAACCTAAACTTACCTGAAACCGTCGAGGCCTTAATTTCAAACTTGTGAGTAGAAATGGTCCAAAATCCATGACCACTTGGCTCTTCTCACAATTAAAAAAAAAAAAAAAAAAAAACCTTCCAAAATCCATGACCACTTGGCTCTTCTCACAATTAAAAAAAAAAAAAAAAATAGACCTATCTTCAGCTGGGATCAAGCCATGATTGCCTCAACCCGAGACTTGAACCTAACTAATTAATTAGTTAAAGCTCAACAAGTCCCCCAGATTAGGCGGCCAGACACCATTTTAATTCCCGCTGTCCGCAGCGACTCCTCTCGTACCCACCTACGCCCACAAGCTGATGACTATCGATGCGTTAGTAGTCCACAATTCATTTCATTTTTTCAGCCTCCTCCTCTTTATTAATTTCAATCTATCCCCTTTGGCTTATTTAATTTTGTTTGGCATAACATAATTGCTGGCCGTCATCTCGCTATTTCCCCCTCAGCTAGTATCTCTGTCTCCATCTCCTATGGGGAAGATGAGATTGGAGATGAGAATAGTTAATGTTCTTGTTTTCATCACCCTCTGCTTTTTCTCTCTTCCATTTTCTTCCTCTTTCTCATCCTCCTCCTCAAAGAACAGCAACGACATCAAATTGTGGTGCAGGCGAACACCGCACCCGAGGACCTGCCTGCTACTACCTCAGCCAGCATTTCCAGCCCGACCGTCCTCTAAGCACCGCCATCGACTTCTACAGGTTGTCGGTCCGCGCCAGCACTGAACCAAACCATCACGCCAAGAGCCACCTCAAGTCCTGCGCCTCACGCTGCCCCCGCAGCCCGGCGCCGCACCCACAAGGCCTTCCGCGACTGCCAGAAGCTGTACCGTGACACCCTTCAGCAGCTCAAACGCAGCGGCAGCCTCCACGCCCCCCTTTACCTGGACCCCTGTGGACGCCCAGACATGGCTCTCGGCCGCCCTCACCAACTCCGCACGTGCCGCAAGGGATTCTCCGACCTCAAGACCTCTTACAAGATCATCAAGCCTGTCATGCGCTACAACCTTCTCCAAAAAAAAACCTCATCAGCAACTGCCTCGCCATCAATCGCCCCAGCAACATGGCGGGGTCCATTCCGACCACGACTTACGCAGCCTGGACTGCTAATTGGGACACCCCCGTCGACCACCTTATGCGGGGGAGGGATGATTCGCAAGACAACCACCTTGTGGTGGCCAAGGACGGATCCGGCCGCTACCAGACCGTGCAGGACGCTGTTAATGCGGCCTCGGCGCTGAGATTGAGAGGGCACAGAAGGAGAATCGTGATCTATGTTAAGGCCGGCGTGTACGAGGAGATCGTGACGGTTGCGAGCATTCTCACTGATCTGACGATGATGGGGGATGGCATGGGCAGCACCATCATTACCGGTTCCAGAAGCGTCGCAGGAGGATACACCACCTTCAGTTCCCCGACTTTCAGTAAGCTACCACATCCATCCACAGACACACACACACGTATATATCTTAATTATCTTATACTGATCTGTCTATGATCTACTACTACTACTACAAATTAATTACAACTAATTAATCCGCTTAATTAATTTGATCATAATTCTAATTTGAGCCTAGCTAAATTAATTGATACTGTAATTAATTAATGTCATGATAGATGATATATATAAATATGTATGTATATATGTGTATGTATAGGTGTTTTTGGGGATAGATTCATCGGCACAGGAATCACATTTCGCAATAGCTATGGGCCGGGATCTCAGGCGGTTGCCCTGCTCTCCGGATCGGACCAGTCCGTATTCTACCGCTGCGCCATAGAGGGGTACCAGGACACCCTGTGCGTGTACACGCAGCGTCAGTTCTACAGAGAGTGTAACATCATGGGCACCATCGACTTCATCTTCGGCAATGCAGCAGTGGTCATCCAGAACAGCAAGATCCTTCTCAGGAGGCCCAACCGCGGCGAGGCCAACGTCATAACGGCCCAGGGCCGCACCGACCCCAATCAGAACACAGGCATTGTGATCCAGTTCTCTCGTATCACCGCTGCCGATGATCTGTGGCCCGTCCGACACTCGGTAAAGTCATTCCTGGGTCGGCCGTGGATGAAGTACTCGCGCACGGTGTACCTCCAGAACGACATCAGCAGCGCCATAGATCGGCTGGGATGGATGGCTTTCAAGGGCAACTTCGCCCTCAACACCCTCTACTACGCCGAGTTCAAGAACACGGGACCGGGTTCCGTAATGAGTTCTAGGGTGAGGTGGAGAGGTTTCCACATCATCATCCGCCCAGCCGCGGTGCGCAAGTTTACTGTCGCCAATTTCATCGCTGGCGGAGCGTGGCTGCCCGCAGCTCACGTTCCGCACTTTCTGGGGCTTTGAGGATCAATCGAATTAGCAAGTAGAGTTAGTAACATAATTAATGAGTCAATAGCCCAGCAATCTAAAGCAATATCCTTCATATTCGTCAAGCTAGCTAATGAGTAACATGCAACAGTTTCTCGCTGTTGTTGATATAAAATAGAGCATGCAATTGATAAACCAATCTTAGTTAGTCATAGCATGGGTCACCATCATTTGGTCACCTGTATTGGTCGTGCATCCTCATTCCTTGTTAATTTTAGTTGATTAGAGGCTGTGCGTTGGACGTATGTATCATGTTACAAGCCCAAACATACAGATAATACTTCTCTTGATCAATTCTTAAGGTAATGTCGCCTTTCTACTTCATGTATATACTGTACAATTACAATATTTTTCTCGATTTTTTAATTTTCTGTGTTAATTTTCAAGGGAGGAAAACGTATGTGCATTAATATTCCAATATTTTTTTAAAGGAAAAAGATAGCGTGAAGGTTAATGTAAAGGCTTAATTGTGAAGGTTAATGTAAAGGCTTAATTGGCTATCTTCTGTGAACAAATAGTACTTTTCCGGTACCGCGCCTGTTTCGAAAACCACAAACTTTTGCACAAAGTAGTTAGTTATTATTGATCTAGTATGTACAATTACTTTGATAACGAAACATAGTAATAGTGTTCATATTTTGAACAAATAGTTACATTAATCACTAATTTTTATAATGAGTAATTCAACAGAAGATGTCATACTATTGCATTTAAGCTTCCAATCTTCCGACTATTGTTTACATTATTAATCATTAAGTTATAGTATACATGGAATCCTATCGCGTAAACGATGTCCTAATATTTTATGCAGCGCCCATTAATTGTCGCGGCATTTCGAGGAGATCAGCACGATATTGCTTGCGTAAAGTCATAGCGGTTGTTTAATGTTCCTCCTATTTTAAATGATGTCCCGGCTGCAATTTTTTGCAATACATTGAGGTCTTGTGGCATTACCAAGTAATTAAGTTGCACGAGTTAGGCTTCGCATAGTTAATTAGGTAAGGCTTATACTAATTAAACCTCTCGTATAATCAATAAGTTGGGCTCAGGCCGCTAATCAATAAATTGGGCTCAGGCCGTTAATCAATTAATTTGGCTCAGCCGGCTATTTTCTCATTTAAAAAATGACCAAAAAAACAAGGGAAAAATGTGTCCAGGCCCCAAAAGAAGAAACTTCATGTGACAAGGCCCCTCATAGTTTTTCCCATGTGGATCAGCCCCTTGAAGTGTGACACTTTGTACTGCAGCCCATTTTTATCAATTATCACATGCCAGCTAAGCTAAAATTCCCAAACTATCATTATCCTCTCTCCTCAATCTCTTTGACCCAGCACTCATATCATCTCTCTCTCTAATCTCCTCTCTCTCTCTCTCTCTCTCTCTCTCTCTCACCTCTCTCTAAAACTAAGAGCTTTCTCAAGCTCGTCGTCCTGGCCGAGACGCACAGAGCATTAATCTATTAGCTAGAAGAAGAAAAGAAAAAAAGAAAAAAAGAAAAAAAGAAAAAAAAGAAAGGTACGGAGAAGTAGAGTAGAAGGGGAATGAAGAGAAATGCCATAATTAAGAAAGAACGAAAATGTGTATTGATGTATCGCTATGAATGAAATTGCCACGGTGCCGCCGAGCGATATTCGAAGCAATATAACGAGAGGTAGAAAATGAGTCCAAATGAAAGGAAGATACCGTGTGATAGATAATATAAAGGGCTACACACCGGCACAGACGGTAGTGAAAACGGAGACTGGAGGTGACCGTAAAACACGCGCGAAGTCGGCACGGCGCTGCTGTTTTCTGCTCGCTGCTGCCGTCGAGCGATGTTTCGGATGTTACCGAGAGAGATAGAGAATGAGTTAGAGCGTGATACAAATTGGAGGTGATAGGTAACATGTAGGGATACTCACCAAAAAAGAAATCGGCGGAAACAGAGATTGGAGGTGATCAGAAAGTGCGTGCGAAGTCGGCACAAAACTATAGTTTTTTGCAGTGCAATTTCTCGCCGTTCGGATTTGTTCTTTGCTATTCGGAGATTTTCGCCGCTGTCCGGGCTTACCGGAGGTGGGAGGAGGTTGTCGAGATCGTCGGGGTGTCTCGGTGGGCTCCGTCGAAGGTAGGAGGAGCTTTTCTCCGTTCCCAAGAGCCTAGAACTAAGACGAATTAAAGCTAGAACTAGCTAAAACTAGCAAAATAGAAGGTAGAACTGGGGGTATACAAGCTAGAACTAGGATAATAGAAGCTAGAGCTAACGTAGAAGAAAGAACTAGTAAGTGTGCATGTAAAAAACCCTTGTTGGGTTTAGAACTAGTAAGATAGAAGCTAGAACTGGTGGTATACAAGCTAGAACTAGGGGAATAGAAGCTAGAACTAACGTAGAAGAAAGAACTAGCAAGTGTGCATGTAAAAAATCCTTGTTGGGTTTAGAACTAGCAATATAGAAGTTAGAACTGGTTGTATACAAGGTAGAACTAGGGGAATAGAAGCTAGAACTAACGTAGAAGAAAGAACTAGCAAGTGTGCATGTAAAAAACCCTTGTTGGGTTTAGAACTAGCAAGATAGAAGCTAGAACTAGCAAGATAGAAGCTAGAACTAGCAAGATAGAAGCTAGAACTGGGGGTATACAAGCTAGAACTAGTGGAATAGAAGGTAGAACTAACGTAGAAGAAAGAACTAGCAAGTGTGCATGTAAAAACCCCTTGTTGGGTTTAGAACTAGCAAGATAGAAGCTAGAACTGAGGGTATACAAGGTAGAACTAGGGGAATAGAAGCTAGAACTAACGTAGAAGAAAGAACTAGCAAGTGTGCATGTAAAAAACCCTTGTTGGGTTTAGAACTAGCAAGATAAAAGCTAGAACTGAGGGTATACAAGGTAGAACTAGAGGAATAGAAGCTAGAACTAACGTAGAAGAAAGAACTAGCAAGTGTGCATGTAAAAAACCCTTGTTGGGTTTAGAATTAGCAAGATAGAAGCTAGAACTGGGGGTATACAAGCTAGAACTAGGGGAATAGAAGCTAGAGTTAATGTAGAAGAAAGAACTAGCAAATGTGCATGTAAAAAACCCTTGTTGGGTTTAGAACTAGCAAGATAGAAGCTAGAACTGGGGGTATACAAGCTAGAACTAGGGGAATGGAAGTTAGACCTAACGTAGAAGAAAGAACTAGCAAGTGTGCATATAAAAAACCCTTATTGGGTTTAGAACTAGCAAGATAGAAGCTAGAACTAGGGGTATACAAACTAGAACTAAGTTAATAGAAGCTAGAGCTAACGTAGAAGAAAGAACTAGCAAGTGTGCATTAAAAAACCCTTGTTGGGTTTAGAACTAGCAAGATAGAAGCTAGAACTGGGGGTATACAAGCTAGAACTAGGCGAATAGAAGCTAGAACTAACGTAGAAGAAAGACCTAGCAAGTGTGCATGTAAAAAACCCTTGTAGGGTTTAGAACTAGCAATATAGAAGTTAGAACTGGCTGTATACAAGCTAGAACTAGGGGAATAGAAGCTAGAACAAACGTAGAAGAAAGAACTTGCAAGTGTGCATGTAAAAAACCATTATTGGGTTTAGAACTAGCAAGATAGAAGCTAGAACTAACAAGATAGAAGCTAGAACTGGGGTATACAAGATAGAACTAGGGGAATAGAAGCTAGAACTAACGTAGAAGAAAGAACTAGCAAGTGTGCATGTAAAAAACCATTGTTGGGTTTAGAACTAGCAAGATAGAAGCTAGAACTAGCAAGATAGAAGCTAGAACTGGGGGTATACAAGCTAGAACTAGGGGAATAGAAGCTAAAACTAACTGTAGGCTGTCTAAAAATCACAATAGATAGCTTATTCAAACAAGCTCCGACAACGGAGGTCACAATCAGACGACTTCCCAATCACTGCATCCGCAACTCCACAATTGCCACAAACGCGACCTCACATCTGAGATGATTGATCTTGATGGCTGTGACAACAGCATGGCTAATATCGTAGCAACTATTAGAGATGCTGATGAGCAGTGGGACGATTTCAGAAATAAAAAGTTGGACTTAGTTGGTGAGTTGCTTGGTAGAGAGCTATGGGCGAATATTCATCTTTAAGACACTATGGATGTTGATTCCCGTCTAGCTCCTACAACGAAAGCTACAATCAAATAGCTTTCGGGTCGATGATCGAAACATATAGTCGAATAGTTGCTTGGTAGAGAGCTATGGGTGAATATTCATCTTTAAGACACTATGGATGTTGATTCCCGTCTAGCTCCTACAACAAAAGCTACAATCAAATAGCTTTCGGGTCGGTGATCGAAAGCGGCAAATAGAGGACTTTTCACATAGATCGAGAAAGGTTACAATTCAACGACACTTCCGACAACTGATGAAAACTCTATGCAGCAGTCTTCACAATCTACAGTGAAAGTTACAATCTGACGACTTTCACACTCCACAACAGCTAAAGCCAGGATTACTGAACAACGGTCCTTGCAACGCTCTACAGAAGAAGCACGGCGACCCTCGCGTCGTCAAGCCACAGCGACCCTCGCGTCGTCAAGCCATAGCGACCCTCGCGTCGTCAACCAACAGCGACCCTCGCGTCGACAATGCACAAGCCAAACGTGAGCGACCCTCGCGTTCAAAGGTGTTCAACCAACAGCGACCCTCGCGTCGACAAGGCACAAACCAAACGCGAGCGACCCTCGCGTTCAATGGTGTTCAGCTAACACCCAACTTCGCGTCTCGTCTCAATTTCAGAAGAACAACGAAGTTGGCAGGCTTCTGAACGCCAATTGGGCGTTTGACCTCACTCAAACATATAGTCGAACGGATTTCCAAACCGTTTATCCCACAGTTCTGCAGGATTTTTTCGCCCACCGTCAGTGAGCCGGCATATAGGAGTTCAGCTTACAATCTCCTATCCCCCTATAACAATATCTAACAATACCCCTCGACAGAGTATAATAGGATCGCATTTTTTGCATAATCAGCATCAAAGGGTGGATTCTTTTTATCATCAAAACCACTCAGTTGCGAGCATTCGGCAACAAACCTGCATACGCAAATCCTTGGCAGATAGGATTTTCTTTGAACCAACCTCAGAAACATTCAACTCCTGAGCAGAATCTTCAACAACACGTCAAAAAACTAGCTTGATTATTAACCCGACATTTTCCGGTTCTCCACAACTCTATTCACAGAGTTCAAACTCGTCAGAGTTTCTTAACTCATTCTAGAGTTATTCATAAACTTATCCACGGAAGTTCAAGCGTTTCCCACTCGAGATAAGACGCCCGTCGGATCCTCGTCAACGCGAAGCAAAGCTTCGACTCGCCAATCAAATCGAAGGAAGCCACTCCATCGCCTTGCCAAGAAGAACCCAGTTAAACAAAGGGGAAAATCAAATAATCTCTCTTTT
>NC_033801.1:98190307-98192276 GCF_001876935.1 Asparagus officinalis | reverse complement strand
CATAAAGTTGTTAACTGAGATAGCAATGATATCAACAATGAAGAAAGATATAATTTTTCCCGCGAACATGTGCCAGGTGGCTGTGAATCTAGAAATCAGACATCAGCAAACCTCTTTCTGCCTTCATCAATAGTTGTTGGCCCATTGTATAAAATTTCACCATCGTCTGATGTGCTTACAAAGCATTCTTGAGATATTGATGACTCTGAAGACTTTATATCACCACTCTTCTTATTGTGTCAATACTCTGATTTTACATGTCTCATTTTACCATAGTTGTAGCATTTGATATCCTTCTTGTTTTTTAATTTTGATCTACCATAGGTATGACTCCCACTAGAGCCATGTTCCATTGATCTTCCTCTCGTCATCAATAAGGCATCCACTTGTTGCGAACTTGTCTGCATGTCTTCCTTATTCTTGCACCGATTTTCTTCCCCTACAATGGCAGCTATAATATCGTCAAAGACTAGATATTCTGTATGGACGTTATTTGTTAACTTGATGATGAGCTGATCATACAAGTCTGGTAGACCTTGAAATAGAAGTTCTGCACATTCATTTACATCGATTGTATGCCCAACATTATGAGTTGAGAAACTAATGTGTTTAGGGTGTTAATGTGGTCAGTCATCGACGTAGAATCTCTCATCCTTAGAGTGTAAAGTCTCCTTTTTAAAAAGATTTTATTTTGTAAGGATTTGGCCTCATATAACTTTGTTAGAGTATCCCAGATCTCCTTTGTTGTTTTCTCCTCCTCTATGTTTGACAGCACATCATCTGCTAATGCCGGATTAAGATTTGTAATAACATTTCTATCCATCTTGTTCCACTTCTTGTCATCCGTTATGTTTTCCGATCTTTCACTAATAGCCACTATACAATTATCTTTTCTCAAGATAGCTTTTATCTTCAACTTTCAGAATGAAAAATTACTCTCATTGAATTTTTCAATATTGAATTTTACCGCCGTTGCTTCTATCATGAACTACATCTCCTACTATTTCACGTGAACTGTAACCATGCTTGTGAATAGTAATCGTAATTGTGAATAGTACACAGTGCCTTTAAAGAGTAAATAATAATCTTACTTATTTTTTGATGTAGAAGATTCATGTTTAGTAGCAACCACAGGACATATAATAAGCAGATACACGCACCCTAAACCAAGCTCTGATACCACTTGTAAGAAAATCTGGACCAGATAGAGCAGGATCACAGCTAATATTAGTGTGAAAATAATAAATTGGACACATAGATTTTTACGTGGAAAACCTCCTAAATAAATTGGGGTAAAAACCACGGGCAAGAGTAGAAGAATTCACTATGAGAAAAAATTCAGAGTTTCAATATCTCTCTTACACGTGGAATAACCCTCTCTATTTTTTCTTTCATTCTTCTATTTGAATTTGGAGATTGGATTGATTGAAGTGAGAATGAACTCTGAACCTTGCTCATTTTATAGACAAACTCGGTTCAAAATTATCAACAAACGCGGCTCCGTAATTTCTTCGTTTTCGGTGCCCAACTCTAATATGTTAAGGAATGTGGCTCCTTCCTGTCAAAAACAATGTGGGCGTACGCCACAATCCTTTTAGTCAAAAATTACGGCTCCATCTGTCTCCATCCAACAATCGCCATCATCACGGTCATCATCATCAAAGTTACCACCACTACCACCAGCAGAGCTGTCCTTGTAGAACTAGTATTTAATCACTATTTTGATGGTTACTGAGTAACTACTTGGATTGTTGTTCTCGTCAGTCCTCACCATCACCATCATCATCACCGGCGCTGCCACCATCTCCAAAATCTTGGTGTATATCTCTCCCTTCCCTTATTTTATCGTAGCTATACATTCTGCATATTACTTGGATTTTAGATATATTTTACTTTGTATCATGTAGACCAACCTTTTTTACTGCAGTTTTCTGTCAACCTTGCCATAATTGTAACATGACAACTAATC
>NC_033801.1:98182911-98189307 GCF_001876935.1 Asparagus officinalis | reverse complement strand
CGCGTTGGCTCGTGGGCTCGGCATGATCGCGTCCGAGTCTGCTTGGCTCGCGGTTAGGCTGTCCTCTCGCCCCAGTTTTACGTCCCATTTTGGTCCTCCAGTCTGCAATTAATGCTTTAATTTATCAACGTGTTTCCATCTTTTTGTCAATGATTTAATTACAAACAGATTGATTGAATAGTGTAATAGTGACACTAATATTGTCAGCCATTATTCCTTTGGATATATACATATATCAGAAAAACCAATTAGCTAGCTAAGCATGTCAAAATTCATATAATTCGTTAAAGGTGCTCTAGTTTACGCAAATTTGGCAAATCATGGTTAACAACATTTAATGTCCTACCATTTGTAATACTTTCTTTTTCAATTATGTCTTAAATCCTCTTTCAAATATTAAATAAGAAATTCAACTGTCAAAATGAAAGTATTAACAAGGTGTCGGAGTAACGAATACAACAGACGATACCTTAATTTTTCTGCATTTTTTTCATATCCAGGATACAATTTGAAAGACCAAAAACCCGCGAACGAGGATATTCTGATAAAAAAATTCGTTCCATTCAAGTCGCAATAATAGATTCATTTCCTAAATTTCGTTAAATTCACCTCGAAAGATCTAAGAAGAAACTAATTACCTCAGCAACAACAAAAGAAAAAACTAATTTGGTCTAATAATCATTCTCGTGCTAATAAATAAACTGTTCTAATGCTTGAATTGGACCGCAACGAAAAGAAAACATCCAAAGCTAGTAGCTAATTAATAATAAACGCAGCAATTAAGATCAAATTTGAGTCGTATAAGATCTAAATTCTAATCAAACACGGTTTTAATTTTACCAAGCCAACGGCATCTCTTGAAGCCATGATGACAATATCAGCACAAGAAACGACGCCAGGGCACTCCTCCTCCAGTGCCTCCTTGATCCCATCAATCACTTCGAACGATCGGAGAGAATTGATGTTGGACAACCCCAGCTTCTCTCCGAGCATCGTGGGCGTATCATCAAGTAGTACCGAACCATCACATCCCTAGTCAAAATACACACTCAATATATGTATATATATATATATACTTCCCCGCTAAAAATTGAAATATATAACGGCTACTAGTTTCAAGTACATCTAATGATAGCTTACATCGACGAAGCAATCGTGGAACTGAAGCCTCATGACTGATGCAACACTCCTAGGCTCCCGGGCCATTGCTCGGCGCATGACCCCTCTGACGATCGATTCGGCCCCCGGGCACGTGTCAGAGTAGTAGCCAACCCTCAATTGAGGGCTGGCGATTACGGGGTGCGAGAGGAGGAGGAGGAGGAGGGATGAGAGCATGAGAAAGGAGTGCAGGTGAGCCATGAGTGGGTGAACTGGTCAGTGCTGTAGGGGGTCAGGCTTTGAGGTTTAGTAAAGAGAGGGTTGGATGGACAGGGTGGTGTTTATGATACACCCTCGAGCTCCTTTAGGGTTATGAGGGACAAGACGGTGATGGGGTGGATACGTGGAGAGATTTTGTTTTGGTGTGAGGTGATCACGTAAGTTGAACTGTTCTTGAGGTGGTGTGGAAACAACAAGAATAATAAGAGAAGGTGCATACGGCATACCATTTGTGGAGACGTAGGGACCGCCGCCTAGGAGTCCTCTACCTTCTACAATCCACCAACGACGTCTCTTTACCTAGTGGACCCGTGAATTATATATATATTTTTTTTATCTAAATTGTATTAAAACTTTTTATTGTGAGGCCTGCTAAAAACTAAGGGAAACACTAGAGGCACACCCTTAAACCACACTCCCAACCACATCCCTCTCCCAGCTATAGTGTTTTTGGGGCCCACATGCTTTATATAAAAAACCTAAAAACAATGTATCTGGGAGAGAGATGTGGTTGGGAGTGTGGTTTAAGGGTGTGCCTCTAATGTTTCCCAAAAACTAATAGTATTAGGGGTATTTTTTTTAAATCCTATAATTTTAGGATATGGATTTCACCGTGCGATTTGAAATCCATGGGTGTTTTGCTATATGTTGGGATTTCTAAAATGTTGTTCGTTTCATTAATATTTTGGGATTTAGAGTAGTACTACAATTTGTAATATTTTATTTGTTTCAAGCTCAAATTGTAGCATTACCAAATGCCAAAATTTTGTAATATGTTGAATATGCTATCTTGGTGAGGTTACCTTCCACACAAAAAGACAAAATTAGGATTTGTCAAATCCTCTCCAATTGAGAGATGAGCACACCCATTTATGGGATTTGTCAAAATCCTCTCCAATTGAGAGGATTTGGCAAATTCTAAAAATTGGGCGTTTTTTGCACTTTTGGGATTCAATGTTCTCAAAATTTTCTTAAAACAAACACCACATATGGAATCCCAAAATACAAAACAACTCACTTTTTGATCCAATAACTTGTAATCCATACCAAATACCAAAATTTTTGGTGAAACAAACACCCCCTTAGCACATCTAACTAATTGTAGGCATTCTCTACGACTGAGGTTGGAGCGGATCTGGCCTATGGGGGACCGGGACAAATGAGGACAAATAGTTTAGGGGGTATCATTTAATACTAGTAGAAAAAGGGGTGGGGTTTTCAGAGAAAAGCAACATTTACCTAACAAAAAGTTGCCCCCAAGAAAGACCCTAAGTACTATTGGTGGTTTCTACTGGCTCTGGACGCTTCGATACGAAACCGAGTCTTTGAACCTGATCTTTCTCTGTGTGATCAATGTGTGTGTATATATGTTCTTCGTTGTTTCTGTGAGCACATGGGAGTTTGTTCAGTCTACAGGGTCAGCTATTTTTATCATTCTTACTTACTTAGTAACGGCTACTTAATTAGTTCTTCGTCGAATGCTGAGCTTTTCTGCACAATGGGTTGTTTTTTGAATTACGTAGAATTGTGACGTACAGTCCGTCAAAAAAGAAATCACTGATTGCTTCTTGTCTTTCAGGAAAGTCCAGGTCTAAATACTAAGCTGTAGATTTCTAACGACAGACAATTGAAACACTTCGGCTGATGTTTCCGCATGTTTATTTACCAATTACCATGCAAATATGTAAGGAGTCGTGTACAAATACTAACCATGGTTTCAGGTTTCGCAAGTCCCTACACTGAAAATATGTACAGATGCTACAACTCTAGAAGGGTTATCATGGTAGCTACATACCTGTGTTGTAAAATCTGGGGTCTTGTAGATTTGATTCGTTGAATTGCAAGCCGGATAATTTGTCATCATTTTCGCCTAGGGGCCGGGGTGTTTGGTTCACCTATTTTATGGAAAAGTTTTGAGAAAACAGCTGACAATGACGTCATCGTAAATAATAGATTTCTGTAGATTTTTTCATAAACTGTGTTTGGTTCAACATTGAATTTACAGAAAACTTTTCTGTAAAGTACAAAAATCTGTACAATTTTACAGAAATTGTTTTCCACTGAAAATGAGCGGAAAACACCAAGAAATCTAACGCATATATTAAAAAATTAATCAAGTACACCGTTTCCATGTGATTTCTAATGGGCATTGTTAGTAAGTTGTTTTTCTATAAAGTGATATCCAACCAAACAAAAGAAAAAGAAAACAACATATTTTCTATAAAGTTACAAACTTTTTCATACTTTTAACTAAACAAAGAAATAGCAACAAACAAGAAATATGGTACACTTTGAGTTATATAAAAATTTCCTACAAATTTTATAGAAATACAAGGAAATCTATATTTTGAGTGTTTTTTTCCTATAATATATATAAATTGAACCAAACACCTCCTAAGGTTCTGTTTTGTGAGAATACTAGTACTAAGTCTGTGCCTTGCTGCGGTTATTTTTTATCGAGATATATCTATTGTCAAATTGATAATATAACTTTTATATATAACTATTTATAGGAGCTTCTGCGACAATTTTTTTATTACTATTTACATAGTGAATTTCTAAACCCGTTACCAAAATAAACAATTACTTTTATTAATTTTCTAGAATAGAGCCGGAAAATATTTATATTTATAAAATGTAGATAAAGTTTAAATTCATCATTTGCAAGAACACAAAAAAATATAAACAAAATATTTTTCAAGGTTAGAAAATGTTACTTCAGCATAAAGATCAAAGATTACTGTAGCATATAGAATGTGTTTGAGAATCAAAAAAATACGCTGTAGAATGAATACTATTTATGGGGAAAATTTCATTACACCGCGAGCAGCAAGTCTTAGGCTGAAAATAATACTGTATCATGAACATTAATTTTAACATTCTGAATTATCCTGTACCAAGAATATTATTTATCATGGCATGAATAGTAAGTTTAAGATTTTGCTTTTAAGTTAGAAGTAGTATACATCTTCATATCTGAATTATAAACTTGAAAGTTTTGTCATCTAGAAAAATTTTATGAGAAAATGCCTCATCTTGATTACAGTCCTCAAAACTTTCTCCTCCTTTTAACTCTTAACGAATTCTTAGAACCTGATGTATTATTTTTAACAGAAAAAAGAGGCTGTTCTCCTGCATGTACACTGAAACCAGGTTCACTTCTTAATTTCCTCTTTGATTGATCATTTTACAATCCCAAACCATTTGAAGACAGACACGAGATAGATTGAGAGAGAAATAGTTTACACAAACAGGAAAAAAAAATAAAGGAAAAAAGAAAAGAATGCCAAAGGCTAAATAAATACGTATAGTAATCTTAAGTAACAAGTCTCATTTGAAAGTTTGGATGATGGTGTTGTGCCATGGGTCAGAGATATGCTGCAGAAGATTCTCGAAAGGTCCTTTCCCGGTCACATTGTGTTGCACAACAAACCCCAAGAACGCCAGCATTGCCAGTCTCCCTGCGATCGCAACAATAGTCCCTTTTAGTCGATTTTCAGTTCAAGCAAAGCAATCATTTATCAGTTAAAAGATAGTAATAGTATTTAGTTTACCGTTGGCAAGCTCCTTCTCCTTGGCCTCGAGGGTGGGTGCGAAGTTGAGGGGGTTGAAGATGCCACCTGGGTATCCGCACTCGCCCTTGGGGAGGCTGTACTGCTTGAAGATGGGGTCCTGGTTGACGCTTCCTGGGTTCTTTATGTCCTGCCACCTCCTTATCTCCACGTAGTGGAAGAGGATGAACTCGATGACGAAGAGTGTGGAAGAGGAGGCGAAGTACTCGGCCTTGCCAGCATCATACCACTGGGGAACGTTGATGATGCCGATCTTGGTGAAGACCTCAGGAAGCAGCATGCCTGCAACACCCAGCATAGCCCACCTCCCATTCACCAGCTCTGCTTGCACGTACCACTTTAGGTTCTCTGGGTCCTCTGCTAGTCCTAGCGGATCAAACCCATTGTCTCCTGGCAGGCTGTACATTATCAATGAAATCATTGTCATAGACAAGGAAAAAGATTGTAAATTTAGTGACGATTAGCTTGGTTAATTAATATACCTGCCGTTGAGGTAGTTGGGGGAGGCGAGACCAGGAAGCCACTCGCCTTTCTTGGCTTCCACCTTGAAAGAGATGTTGGATGCTGGTATTGACGATTTCGATCTACCGAGTTTGGTAGAAGAAGAGCCAGTGAGGAATCTGGATCTGAATCTCGATTCTAGCGGCCGAAGAGTGGCAACTGAAGCAGCCTGAGTAGAAGTTGCCATCTTTGATTCCGCTGCTTTAGCTGATGGAATTCAAGTGATTATGAGATGGGAGAAGAAGAGGATGAATGATGCCGCTGCGTTTGGCTCCTTCAGGGTCCATTTTGTATTGGTGAGAACTGGAGGGGGAATGCTTGTGGTGTGAGATTAATGGATGAATTGGACGGCTAGTGATTTGGATATTTTGAGGATTGGACGGACAAGATGCTGTGAAGGATGGTGAGAGACCAATGAGAGCTCTGCATTATCATCTTTCCTTATCTGCTTAGATATCAATATTGAGGATGCTATTGGTTGAAGAGAAGCTAGGTGGGCCAGGAATATTGCCAAGTAAGATGATCATTTTCGACTGCATCTAGCTGATGTTGGATCTCTCTCTCTCTCTCTCTCTCTCTCTCTCTCTCTCTTCCAATGGGAAGGCTACAAATGGGAGGTTGAATATCTATCTTTCCCTCATCCAATGGGAAGTCCACAAGTCTAAGGATGAAAATCAACTTCTCTCCCCTCTCCCTTTGCTTCAATATGGTTATATGGGTGCAAACGGGTTATATACAAATCAGAAATAGATACTTATTATATTCGTGTCTGCTTACTGCTCATGAATACACATAGGGCTCAGTCAGTAAAAACTCAAGAGTATAAATCCGCTCAAATAGAATACGGATAAGATAAAAAGGAAATATACGTGGATATAGAACAGATATGAGGAAAACGGATTAGATCGGAAAAGTATATTGGCGATGTAATAGAAATGGCTTCTCC
>NC_033801.1:98153766-98182901 GCF_001876935.1 Asparagus officinalis | reverse complement strand
CCCCCCCCCCCCCCCCCCTCCCTCTCTCTCTCTCTCTCTCTCTCTCTCTCTCTCTGATATGAGGAAAACGGATTATATCGGAAAAGTATATTGGCAATGTAATAGAAACCCCCTCCCTCCCTCTCGCTCTCGAAATTCTCATAGGTTCCTACCCGAACCTATCAATTTTATTTATTGATGGCAGGAATAGACATTAAAAGCTATAGAAAAGATGTTTAGATACAATAAACTTCTTAAGAGAGAGTCCATCAATATGCTTACAAACCTGAAAGTTAAAATTAGATTCTGGATCATCGAAATTGACTTCAAATCCATTGATTTAAACATAATAGTTTCCACTGTCTGATCAATACATATACTCGGAACCCGACACTGATCCAGATATTATACTTGTATATCTCTATCAGTATTCATAGCCTATAGGATATAGATCCATAGTATCTGCATTTGTATCTGATTGGATATAGGTACATATATATCCCTGGACATCTGTATCTGTTGTGCATCCATGCGCCTCCAACTTCTGTTAGTCCTATAGTTTTGATGATGATTTGTCAAACAATTTATCGCTAATCTATTCTCTAGTTTTTGTTGTTTTGTTTCTCTCTTTACAGGTAATTCAACACACGATAATCAAGCGTTAAAGATTCAAGTTCATGTGTGTGCTTTCACCTAGGTATAAGTTTAGTTTGCTTACATATATCGTATGTTTATATGTAAGCTCAATATATGTACACTTAACACAATTTTGACGTTTTCTATCAAATAAATGATTTCTCATCAAACTTCGTTACAATAGTTTGTATTTCATGTTTACAGCTCATTCACACTTGTTTATATATATATAATATATACATGATATATATACGTATTTACAAGTCATATCTCAATTTTCATGTTCACAAAAAAACAGGTTTTTTGAACACTTTTCAAAAACAGGAAATTTTCACAAACGAAAATTGATTTTCCAAAAATTCCTTTTCAAACATGTTTATTTCATCATTTAGAAACTTCCCCAAAGTTTTACTATTTTTGGAATTGATTTGATATTTTTAATGTATTTTCAAAATCAAACCCAAAAACCTGTCATATGTCATGTATCAGTTTGCGGTCGACTGCCACGGTCGACCGCCAGCAGCAAACTTTCATACTATTGGTTTTATGTGCTCGCGACCGTGAATCCATCAGAGACTTTTGCGGTCGACCGCCAGCCTTTAATTTCTATACTCAGCTTTTTGTGCCTCGCGGTCGATCGCGAGATTTTCACGGTCGACCGCTGATCTCATCATTGCCTTTTAACGGCTATTTTCTGCAACGGCTGTCTGAGACTATTTTGGTCTTTTCTAATTGGTTTTGGCTGATATTTTGTGTGGGTATAAATACCCCATTGCTGCTCTCTTTCAAATAACCAAGTTTTGTTTTTAACAAAATCTTAAGTGTGTTTAAAAGAGTTGTTTAAGCTGATTTTATCAGTCTGTTTCAAAAAAAGTTTTCCTACTACAAGAAGAGGATTTTTAATCTCATCATCCACTGTTCTTCTTGTCTATGGAGAAGTTTTCCTAACTCATCTTTTCATATAACTTATAATTTCATTTTCATATCTTAGCTATATTTATTGAGTTACATATTTTTTTATTCACTGTTATCACACACACAATATTGAGCTTAATATCTTCATACTATATAGTGTGGGTTGTTGGGTGTGATTTAGTGAGTGTGAGCTTCATTTGCGTTCTTATTTGTTGTTGAGAACAAACCATTGTATTTAATCTTTATTTGTATCACTTGTAATACACTTGTACACCGAGAGAAGTGTGAGGCGAGAGACGGGGTCGAATCCAATAGGAGTGACGTCGGTTGACGAACCTAGGGAGAGGTTGCATCCGAGCACTTGAGGAGGAGGACACGGGCTAGGTTCCTACACTTAGTGTGTAAAGTGTGATTGCATAGTGTTTGTTGTGTGAGAGTTTTCGATAAACTTGTAAACCGAGTGTGTAGAAGTTCCGACTTCCAAACCGGATTGTGATAGTGGAGATCTCCTCGAGGTGAGGAGCGGGGACGTAGGTCGTGGTGACCGAACCCCGTAAACATATCGTTTGTTTGTGTTTTGCTTAGCGTACTTTTTATTTGTGCTTATTCACATCTTTCTTGCTCATATCTATATCATTCGTGCAAGAACTAATTAATCAACATTATTTTAATTGGCTTTTAATCGGATTAGATTAGCATAAGACCCTAATCACCCCCCCCCCTCTAGGGTCTAACAACTTCCACCTAGATTTTGTTGTTAATTTGTAACAAATTTCTAAATGCTACTTTTATATGAAAAATTTTGTTTTGGTAAAACAAAGACATTTCCTAGATCTAACCAAGTCGTCATTCTTTTTCACCGTAGTGGAAGACTACATTTGATACGGGTGTATCTTCTCTTCGGAACTTAGTGATCCTCATGCGAGCTTGAGGATAGATGATTCTCATGATAGCATGAGAATAGAGGTGTAAAACAACATAGGGGAACGCAGGTTGAAGCGTGAAACGAGATGGAGAATCGAAGAATCGAAGAACAAGTTTTCAGGCCGTGAGTCGACTCGTACATATACATGAGTCAACTCATCAGGTTGAGTCGGCTCATGCCTGTCATGAGTCGACTTACGAAACACGGCTGTTTGTCACAAGTCTCTAACGAGTCGACTCATCTCAGTCATGAGTCGACTCATTGTTGGTTTTGTGTTTTGTCTAGTTTCGGATGAGTCGACTCATCTCAGTCATGAGTCGACTCATCGATGGTTTCCTGATTCGTTTGGGTTTCTGTTTGCACGAATTCATGTGGGGTTTGGACTTGGTTATTTATCACTTTGTCACCTACGTTGTTATACCTATAAAAGGGGTTGTTTAGGGTTTCTACTCAATCAGATGTAATCAAAGTGAGATTCTAATCAAGAGAGATTAGGGTTTAGAGAGAATTGAGAGCTTGTTCTTGATTCTAGTGAGATTATGAGAGAGAGATTGTAATATTTTCATACTCATAATCTAGAAAGGGTATTTTTCTTCGCCACATACTGAATTGTTCTTGTGTTTCTGTCATTCTCTTCTCAACCCACATTTGATAATTTCGCGATCAAAGGTGCTCGCACGGCGACTCGTATCAACCTTACCTGGACCTAATCACTTAACTGGGTTTACTAGAGGTCCATACAGCTATATTTCTCTGGGCTTTAACCATAAATTAAAGGAGAAGGGAACAAAATGAACAAGAGATACAGTTGGTGAACGTAAAGTTATAGCAATGACCATGTACCTTGGGCTTTGGCTTTCTTCTCCCTTCTTTGGCTTGCATATGTACGTCCATGATATGTGAACATGAGGATATAGGATATGAATTGTCAGCATTTATCCTTGTATTCAGCTAACCCTATTTGAACTTTGATTGAGATTTGACTTCGATTGCAAAGAAACAAATAGAATTCCAATTAAAAGAAGATTGGAATTTGATAATCCAAGCTAAAGAACGAATCCTACATGAGTTCAATCTAGGGAATAAAACTCCTTAAATACCGCTGGGGAGCTTCATGGTAAATCAAGCTATCCAAAGTTTACATAATTGTAAGGGAGGTTCAACTGGGTGTAGAGAAGAAACAAAGTTGTAATCCTAATGTTTAGTACGCCTTTTGGGAGATCAAGAAGAGGACTCTTGTGAAATCAAGAAAGACATCTTGTAATACCTAGTAATAAAGTCGACTCTTTTCTCTTCCCGTGGACATAGACGTAGGCCGAACCAAGTTAAATCGCTATTTTTGTGTTAGATTCTATTCTCTGCAAAATTATCGATGTTTAATTCGGCCTGTTTCAGATTTGCTCATCGAGTTTGCTCTTTACTGCTGGATTGATAGTCTCTTTTGACGGGATAGATCTAATTGATAGATCGTGTTACACTTCTACATCTTGACCAATTTCACAACAATTGGTATCAAAATAAGATAAGTTAGCATTAGAGCTCATTTTGAAAGTGAAATAATCTAGTCACATGACAAAGGAAGAATACTCTAGGATGAAGGTTGAGGTTGAGAAATTCAACGGAAAGATAAATTTATAACTTCAACTAAAAAGAATGGAGACTTCGTCAGATCTAGGCCGAGCCCCGCTAGAAAAAAAAAGATCCAAAGCCAGAAAAAATGAAACAATATGATTGGTTAAATTGATTAATATTGTACGCAACTTGATTCAACTATCCCTATCTGATAAAGGAAACGATAATAGGTCTAGAGAAAAAGCTCAAATCACTACACATAACTAAGAACCTATCCACCAAGTTTTATGATAAGCAACAATCATACAGATTGCACATGAGGAAGGTACAACAATTTCGGAGCATTTGAACCTCCTCAACAGGATCATACCTGAGTTAGTAGTGACTGCAGTGGAGCTCCCTATCTGATAAAGGAAACGATAATAGGTCTAGAGAAAAAGCTCAAATCACTGCACATAACTAAGAACCTATCCACCAAGTTTTATGATAAGCAACAATCATACAGATTGCACATGAGGAAGGTACAACAATTTCGGAGCATTTGAACCTCCTCAACAGGATCATACACGAGTTAGTAGTGACTGCAGTGGAGCTGGTAGATGATGATAGAGCGACAATTCTCTAGCATTCTCATCCCCAACAGTTATAAAATTTTGATTGCATTATTGCCTATAAGTAAGGAGACTAACCATAGATAGGTAAAAGCAAAGCTTTTAACTTAAGAACTTTAGAGAAATTCAGATATTGGGAACAAATCAGATAGGAGATTGACGGCAAATGGAAGCGAGAATAAGTATTAAATAGGATGAAGCCAAATGCCAAAAAATTTCACTTTTTGTCAAGGAAAGGGTCATTTTAAGAAGGATTGTTTGCAAAGGCACATGTAGTTGAAGAATCAAAAGGCACATGATAGGGCTACGGGTCATTCATCTTATGCAGATGGTATGAGCAAGGTGAACAAACTAAAGTTTTGATGGACTCTGATGTTAGGGGAAAAAACAAGCAGATGTGTTAATGATTTCCAATAAGAACACTTATTACGGCTCTTAGGTATTAGATTCCGGTTCAGAATAACATATTTTATTCCTTGACATGGGGAGTCAAAGAGATTGTTTTCATGGCAAATGGCACAAAGTGCAAGGTTGTGGGAACTGGGAAGAGGAGTGGTAAGAGGTGGGGACATGCTTGCTTTGGAAGATGTTCGGTTATTTTAAAAAGTCATCATAGTCTAATATCATTAGGGGTGCTTGATTCGAACACCACCATAGATCGAGGAATGAATGTCATCGTAGATAAAAAGAAGTGTGGAGATTGTTTCTACATGTTGTTGAGGGAAGCAATATTTAAGGTGGAGCTTCATCTTCAATGGGGTATTTGGCCACGAGGAAGACAAGTTCGCACCAACCTTGGATTCCTAAAGGAATTTTATATAGGGATTCAATATCAGGTAGAGTTGTGTTAAAGCCTACAATAGGCTCAGAACCAACCTTGAATTGTTGTAAGAAAGGAATCATTAACTGGGTTTGGTGTCAAGTCAGGAGAGGACTTGGCATCAATCAAAAAGCAACGGTAGTTCCTATTGAGACCTTCGGAGAGTGAGTAGAAGGTAAGAGTCCTTTGTCATGTATCTCTACAAAGGACAACTTATAATGCAAAATGTTGCAAAGAAGGAACAATCAATTTTCAAAACTAACTTCAAACAAGTTTAAGGCGAGATTGTCAGGATTTATCTTTATAATCAGCTAATGCTATTTCGACTTAGATTTAGATTTGGCTTTTAATGGAAAATATCATTTCAATTAGGATTGAATGCAATTGAAAGAGGATTAGGATTTAATAATCCAAGTAGGAGATAATGGAAAACTCTATAAATAACTCTTGAGAGATTCGTGGTAAATCAAGCGATCAAAAAAAGCATGCACATATAGTAAGGGAGTTGAATGGTGTTAAATAGTACAGAGAGGAATTAGATAAAAGGAGATCATTGCTTTGTAGCCTCTCCTCATCTATTTATTTTAATACAATGATAGCACAGTTATGTCCTTAACAGATGTGGGACTAAACCCAATAGTCTCTTAACACTCTCCCTCAAACTAGAGCGTATACATCATACATGCCCAGTTTGTCACAAATAAAATCTATTCGTATTTTACCTAGTGGTTTAGTAAAAATATCAGCTAGCTGATATCCCGTTGACACATGTTTTACTTCAATGATCTTCTCCATAAGTTTCTCACAAATTATATGGCAATCAACTTCAATATGCTTGGTTCTCACATGAAATACAAAATTCTCAGCAATATGGATTGCCGCCTAATTGTCTCCATATAAGCTCATAGGACATTTAGGAAGAGTTTAATTTCTATCAGTAAATCTCTGATCCATATCATTTCTAATGTTACATTCGTTATGGCCTTATATTCTAACTCTGCACTTGATCGGAATACTTTACTTTGCTTCTTATTCTTCCATGATATAAGATTTCCTCCAAGAAAGACACAATAACATGTGGTCGATCTTCTATCAGAAGGACACCCAGCCCAATCTGTATCAGAAAAGCCTGTCACCTTTATGTGTCTCTGGTCTGTGTAGAGAAGTCCTCTTCTAGGAGCTTTCTTTAAATATCTCAAAATCCGCATTACGACATCAAAATGAGTAGTTCTCGGTGCTGATAGAAATTGGCTTACTACACTGACAGCAAATGTGATGTCAGGTCTGATTACCGTCAAATAGTTTAATTTGCACACCAATCTCCTGTATCTCCCCCACATCCTCAAGGAGCTCCCCCTGGTCTGGTAGCAGTTTTGTGTTCACATCCATTGGAGAGTCAATACTCCTACATCCCAACATTCCAGCTTCTGATAGCATATCAAGAACGTATTTCCTTTATGACAGTAAAATACCCTTCTTTGATCGGGTCACTTCTATATCTAGGAAGTACTTAAGAGAACCAATGTCCTTAGTTTGAAAGTGCGTCTACAGATATTTCTTCAGGCTATCCATACCATGTGCATCATCCCATGTGATCACAATATCATCCACATACACAACTAGTAGTATCATTTTGCCATCGTGCATCGGCCAGAAGACAGAATGATCTTTTTCTGCACGACTGAGGCCAAACTCTCGAAGTACGGAGGCAAAACGATCAAACCAGGCACGAGAAAACTGTTTCAAGCCATATAGTGATTTCTTTAATCTGCAGACTTTCGTAGACCCCCCCTGAACAACAAAGCCTGGCGGTTACTCCATATAGACTTCTTCTAAAATGTCATGAAGGAAAGCATTTTTAATATCTAGCTGATGAAGAGGCCAGTGATGGATTGCAGCCAAAAATATGAAAATGCAAACAAAAGTCATTTTGTCCACAGGAGAGAAGGTATCTACATAGTCCAAGCCATAAACCCGTGAGAAACCCTTTGCTACCAAATGAGCTTTTAATCTAGCAAGAGACCCATCAGGATTGAGCTTAATAATATACACCCATTTGCAGCCAACTGCGATTTTGCCAGGTGGTAAAGGAACCAAATCTCATGTCTCATTTTTAGTAAGGGCAGTCATTTCTTCCTGCATTGCCTGAGTCCAACCTGGAATAGATAGAGCTTCTAACACATTTCTGGGAATCGAATGAGTCCAAAGAAGAAATAAAAGATCAAAAAGAAGAAGAGAGATAAGAGTAAGAAACAAAATTAGAGACAGGATGATGAGTACAAGACCGTTTACCCTTACGAAGAACAATAGGGCGATCAAGATCTAAATCAGAAGGAGCGAGAGGACTAGAGCTAAGCACAGGACTTGAATTCCAAGGCTGGCGTTGGCATAGGAGCATGAGTGGTGCGACGTGTATAGACCTGTAATGGTTCCTGAAATCTCAGTGGGTTCTTACCAGTATCGTTCATTAGTGGCACAATACCATTAGGTATGAAGGTATCATGTAGGAGCAGGTAGTCATAGTCATCAATAGATGAAGGGGGAGATGAAGAGTGACCAGGTAGGTGTTCAAAGAAGGTAACGTCAGCAGAGGTGAGATAGCGGTTAAGAGAGGGACAGAAATATTTGTAACCTTTTTGAGTTCGAGAATAGCCAAGAAAAATACCTTTGATTGATCGATGATCAAGTTTAGTTTTCGTAGGACTTTGGTTATAAACAAAGCATAGAGAGCCAAAAAAATTTAGGGGTAAGGTATAGATCAGAAGTGGAATATAAGACACTGTAGGGAATCTTATTGTATAATACAAAGGATGGCATTCGATTAATTAAATAGCAGGCAGTTAAAACAGCTTCCCCCCAAAATTCTTTTGGAACATGTCGATGAAATAATAAGGACCGAGCAGTATCAAGAAGATGTCTATTCTTACGTTCAACAACCTCATTTTGTTGAGGAGTGTAAACGCAAGAGGATTGATGTAAAATACCATGATGAGCAAGAAAATTGACAAATAGGGTTTCCAAATATTCTTTTGCGTTATCTGAGCGTAAGGTTTTAATATAGGTATTGCACTGAGTCTGGATTTCTAAGTAAAATATTTTGAAAATAGAAAACACTTCAGACCGAGATTTCAAAAGATAAATCCATGTAACATGTGAAAAATCATCTACAAAGCTAACAAAATATTTAAATCTTATTTTTGAAGTTATTGGACATGGACCCAATACATCAGAATGAACCAAATCAAATGGCTTAGTAGCTCGGTTATTGACTCGATTAGGAAATGACACACGATGGTGTTTTCCAAACTGACACGATTCACAATCTAAGGTGGAAATACTCTTTAAAGAGGGCATAATCATTTTGAGTACAGGTAGAGATGGATGACCAAACCGACAGTGGTAATCAAGTGCAGATGAAGTACTGGTACAAGCCACATGATCCGAAGCCAACTCTAGCTCATACAGACCGTTTCGCTCACGTCCTGTACCAATCGTCTTCCTCGTTACAAAATCCTGAAATAAACAATGAGTAGGAAAGAATGTCACTGTACAGTTTTAAGAGTTTCGTAATTTGACTAACAGATAAAAGATTGTAAGGAAAACGAGGCTGATAAAAAATAGATGACAAAGGAAGTTTAGAAGTAGGAATGGTCTTGCCAATGCCCTTAATCGTTGTGTGTGATCCATCAGCTAGAATGACATAGTTAGAAGCAGGAGAGAAAGATAACAAAATATTACGGTTTCTAGTCATATGATGAGTAGCTCTTGAATCTATAATTCATGTATTAGACGAAGACGATGTAAGAGAAGATATACATGCACGGCAAGAGCAGCTGAGAAGGAGGAAGACTGTGTCTGTGAATTCTGGTATTGCTGAAATATCTAGAACTGCTCAAATTGACGTTAAAGCTGCTTATCATTGAAGGCAGATGTAGATTGTTGCTCGGTTTCAATAGATGCGTCCTGAGATGTCTGAGATGTCATATAGGCACCACTTTTTGCCTTTTACTTCTCAAGTTTTGGGTAGTTGTATTTGATGTGACCAGGCTGATGACAGTAATTACAAGTCATAGAAATATCCTCGGGCGGATATCGTCGGAGAAAACCTCCTCGTCGGCCTCTGTGACCTCTATTGCCATCATAGCCACCTCTGGTCTCTGAATACCCACGGCCTCTACCACGGCCGACAAAATGTCCACCACGACTAGATGGAGACAAGACCTGAGTGGCTAGAGCTGATCATTCCGAGTTGGCTAATGGAGCTGTAGGTGATGCAGGAACATAATTTTTAAGTAAATGATAGGTTTCAGGAAGAGAGCTTACAGCAGAACTACCATAATCTGGGGCCTGGCCGAGGAATGAACTGAATCAAGTCCGCCCAAATATATGAGCACCATCAAACGGTTCCATTGATTCTGCATTTGTTGGACGTCAGAAGTGATTGGAAATATATGTCGAAGTTCCTCAGCGAGACGATTGAACTCTCCATAATAGTCATCAAAGGATGTACCATCCTGTTTCTTGCGAAACAGAGCCTGAATCACATCATAAACTCGGGTGATGTTGTTGCTTCAGCCATAGAGAGATCATAGAAAGTTCCATAGTTCCTTGACAGTAGTACAATGTAAAACAAGGTCTTGTACCTTTGGCTCCATGGTAGTAAAGATCTGATGAAGGAGAACATTATCCTCCAATGTCCAAGCATCTGTCGGCGGAATAGGAGGGTCGGACAACAAATGACTGATCTTGACACGACTTGCCACATAGATTTCAACAACTCGTTTCCACTGCAGGTAGTTGTTGCCATCTAACTTCTGATCTGTAATTTTTCCAGCAAAGATCTCTGAAACTTTCGTCTGGACCAATGGTTCTGCAATCTTGTTCTCATCCGAACTGGCCATCATGAAACAGACTAATACAATAGGAACCCTCCTTAAGACAGATGTCAAAACCAATCAGATACACAAATCAAGACATCTAGATCAAACTAGATCTCCAAAGGGAAAAGGAGGGCGGCGGCATGAAGGTGTGTCGTCGAGGTCTGGAGATGGTTGACGTTAGGATCTGGTCGAGAGCGCTTACGGCAGGTAGAGCGACAGGTAGAAGAAGACGAAGGCGCAGGGCAAGTGAAAGCGACTGGATGGACAAAGGAAGAAGACGAAGGAAGAAGACGAAGGCTTCAATCATGGTCAACAGATCTGGATCATGGAGGCGGGCTTCGATCTTGGTGCCGACGGGCTTCGATCTGGTCGTTGGAGGAAGGAGATGTGGGATCTGGATTTGGCTGTGATCGGGATTTGGCTGATGGTGACGGCTGGTTTTTTTTGGGTGGAGGCTAGAGTTATGATTTAGAATTTGCCAGCTCTGATACCATGTTAAATAGTACATAGAGGAATTAGATAAAAGGAGATCATTGCTTTGTAGCCTCTCCTCGTCTATTTATATTAATACAATGATAGCACAATTATGTTCTTAACAGATGTGGGACTAAACCCAATAGCCTCTTAACAAATAGAATGTAGAGAAGAAACAAAGGTGTAATTCTAAAATTTAGAAAGTGTCTTTTATGAGATCAAGAAGAGAATATTTATGAGATCAACAAAGAGAATATGTTATAAACTCTGATAACGAAGTCAACTCATTTCTCTTCCCATAGACGTACGCGTAGGGTGTTATATCGCAGTATTTGCGTTTAATTCTACTATTCTTCGATATTGTTCTTTTAGGTTTGTTTCGGATTTTCACTTCAAGTTCTCTTTGCTACTAGATTGATTGCCTCTTTTAATAGATCATTAGTAGATCAAACAAAGCTTCCGCATCTTTGTTGATTTCACAATAAATTATCGCCTTAATTAGTAAAATGAGCTACAAAGAGATAAGAACAATAATATCACACTTTCTTGTATGACTAGTAGGGTGAACTTCGTCACTAATTTATCTCTTAGTAGTTAATCTGGGAAAATGAGTAGATATGACTAGTAGGGCGAGCTTCGTCACTAGCTCATCTCTAGGTAATTCATTTGAAAAAAAAAGTATGAGATGGCAACTAATAATAGTAGCAAGATCTACTTTTAATTACTCACCAAGGGGTACCCAAGTAGCTAAGATCGCAAGTCTTTTCTTGCTCTGAAGGCCGCATACCTGGGATGGTCTCCCTACTAATCTAGGGAGTAGGTGGCATTAAGATAGGAGCCACTCTCCATAGGTTTTATGGCTAGAGCAGTGATCGAAATCGAGTTTGCTCCCTAGGATTGGATGCCTTAACAGTGCACTTCCTCATTACAAAAAGGGGAAAAAAAGATATACTATCAGTTTATTAACCATTTGACTACTTGGAGATTAATGCTAAACAAATTCCTAAAATTATGTGATCTCTAGGTTACCCAGGCAATGGGTATTGGGTGTCCTACCCCTGTCAAACAAGGATTTGCCATAGTCACGTGTTGTTCAAAGGAAAATCTGATTTACGCATTACTTACAACTCTAAACTAGTTTCTTTGGTATATCAGGCTCAAAACTAATAGGCTTTCAAACTCGAAAACTGAAACTCGTTATTTAAATATTTAAATAATACCTAGTTTATCCAATGCGATCAAACTAAGCTTTTGTTGTTAGACATTAATTCTTAGCTGGGTTAATTGCAAACAAACCTCCAGTAGTATCACCCAAATGCAAAGAGACCCCCTGTAGATATACTTGTTGCAAATAGACCCCCTATAGGTCTACTTGTTGCAAATAGACTCTTGACTAGGTTTTTTTTTACTCTTAAATTCATTAAAATGTTTAAGGAGATGAATAGAGCCCTTATAGTTCTACAGGTGAGGATACACACCCAATTGCTTCTTCTTTTTTTATCTTTAAAAGAGTCAAAAAAGTTCACTACGAGGGTGTATTCGCACTTGGAGCAATACTGCTAATGAGGACAAGAAATGGCAAAATTTGATTAGTTGATATATTTTTGAATTTTGAATTTTAAATTTTGAATTTTAAAATTTGAATTTTGAATTTTGAATTTTGAATTTTGAAATTTAGTTTAATTTTAGTTGAGTGATTTGAGGGATTTTTGAATTTTGAATTTTGAAATTTAGTTTAATTTTAGTTGAGTGATTTGAGGGATTGTTGTTTGTTTCTATTTTTATTGCACGTTGTGTGCACGTAGTTTTTTTTTATAAATAAGGTTGTATGAGACTATTGAAAATGAATGGATTATTAAAAATTGAAATGAAATTTAAGTTGGCTTAATTTGGGTGTGAAACCTAGGCATCGGGTGTGAAACCCTAAGCCAATACATGTTCCTCTTCTTCTAGCTGTCAAACATTTATCTTCTCCCGTTCATCTATTCATCTCACAGCCTCGCTGCCCCCACCCCTTCTCTTCCACAAGCTACCGATCTATCCCTGCTCTCCTTACCTTCGAGCAGCCGACGTTCCCGCCTCCATAAGCCGTCAGAACCACCTCAACAGTCGTTGATTTTCCTCTATCCTCCTCCACTCTTCGAGCCGCCGTTTATTTCGTCTTGATGCCGCTGCCAACCTCGTCTCGACGCTCGCCACCTGCATCGACCCGACGACTACCCGTGGGACATCGCACCACCCTCATCTCGTCGTCGCGTCGTCATCAGTTCAACACTGTCGCACTCGTCGTCATCGGATCTCCGCCTCATCATCGTCGTTCAGTTCACTGTTGTCGTCGCACCACCTCCAGAGGTCTCTCACGTCAAGTTTGTTCAGACCGACGAAGGTTTCGTTTTCTTTCGTTCCTTTTTATTTTTCTGTCAATCTCATTTTGTTAGTTAATTGCATGAGTATATTACCTCTAAACTCTTATCATATATTCACTGTTTAAAGTATAATTGTGAGTTGAGAGTAACTGAACAATATTACCTCTAAACTCTTATCATATATTCACTGTTTAAAGTATAATTGTGAGTTGAGAGTAACTGAACAAGTGATTGTTAAAACTTGATGTTGATTGTAAAACTTGTGCAATGATAATGAACATTGCAATTAAATTGATCAAGATTGGAATTGTTCATAATTGTTGATGCAAATCTTATTAAAATCCATCTGTCACATTAATTATTTTTAATTTAACTTCCTACCGAATATTATGAATTTTAACGAAACGGTGCGTTGTTTAAATTAGATCGCTGATTCCGATAGACCCCCTCCCCCGTTTCGCATCATTTTTGATATCAAAGCATGGTTCTAGGATAGGAATTTTTTTTATTTTTTTGAGTCTTTTAATTGATAAAAAAATCATTCATCTCATTTAGTTGTTAGTACTTGTCACTCGCACATATCTACCATATCAATTAAAAAATCAAGTGAGTCAACTAGTGAGTCAAGCATGTCAGGCAGTGTAGAGTCCGAACTCCTTAAGAAATTCGGTGAACTAGCAGCACGATTTGACGACACCAATGAAAGGCTTGCTAGGCTCGCAGAAGCGCGCGTTACAACTCCGCCACGAGGTCAAGGCTATGGATACCCACTGCAAGGTCATGGGTACATCGTTCATCGACCCCCACCTCAACTTGTGCCTGATTCACCAACCTTTGATGGTAAGCTCGATCCAGAAACTTTCTTTGACTGGCTGAAAAGCATGGATCGCTACTTCGATTGGTACACCCTGACGAAATCCCAGAAAGTCAAGTTTACCACAATGAAGCTCACCGGAACCGCCTGTCAATATTGATCCAACTTTGAATTGATAAGGCATATTAGAGGTGAGTTACCAATTTTTACTTAGCGAGAAATGGCCGACGAACTGAAACGGAAATATCTTCCGCCATCATTTATTCATAGATTGCTAGATAAGTGGCATTATCTTACGTAGAGAACCAAATCTGCAAAAGAGTATGTTGCTCAAATTGATGAATTGTTTACTCGATACAGCACCATTGAACAAGAGGCACCAATGAAAGTCTTGTCAAAGTTTAGAGCCAGATTGAGAAGTGACCTTCAAACCGAACTCTTTGCTCGAGGAGTAGACACCCTTGAGTAGTTCAATATTTAGATGAAGCCAAATTCCACCAATCTCATAGAGGTCAGGATTTTCGAACTCATTCCTCCCAGTCTTCTCGTGCCACTACCCCTAGTCAGCCTCCGAGTCAATTTAGCCCTAGTTATTCCCAGTCTAGAGTCGATCCCAAGGGCCAGAAATCATAAAGAGATCTCTCTAAACTTAGCCCAATAATTCAGTGTTACAATTGTCAAGGATATGGGCACGTTGCTACTGTCTGTACAACTCCGTTCAGAGTTAGAATCAATAAGCCGCCTATAACGGAATCAAAATCCATTATTGAGGAAACCGTTAACCAGGCCGTAGATTTGACAGAATCTAAATCTGACAAGAAAATTCAGGATAGTACAATCGAAGAATCATGCACTTCCGTTCCTTCTGAAACTACCCCTGTAATTATGGAGTTAAATAAAGTTTCATGCAATGACAACACTTCGACTATTCCCCAAGCTACCCCTTTGATCACGGAGTCCACTGATGTTATCCCTGAAGTTGTTCTTAAAATTGAAACTTCAACTCCTCCTGAACTAACCCCCGTGACTGAAAACGTTGTTGGTATTCTCCACGAAGTCCTCCCGGACAAACATGATACCCAACACATTCCTGATTTGGTTCTTGAAGCAATTCACTCAGATATTTGTATGGGAGTTAAAACTCAAACTGAGCATAGTGAAATAACTATCATATTAGATGTCAAACCCCCATGTATTATCCCGATAGTCACTCACACATACACTGATTCATTTTGGGAATATATAGTGATTAGGGACACAAATTTGAGCACGAGTGTTTTCATTTCCTTTCTCTCTCAAGTTGAGTGCACAAAAACACTCCTCATTCACGCATTTATTTGCATGTTCCTCACTATCACTGCTAGAATCAAAAAAATTTATGCATCTTAACAAAGGAACATTTAATTATTCCATTTGATAGAGGACGTCATGCATACTAGACACTTCGTTGAGTTTAAATCTGCCATTGATAGCATTGTTCGAGTCTGCATTTCATACATAGTCATTTGAGTGATTTGCATCATTTTGTTTTGATTTGCATTGATCATATATTGGTAATCAGTGATCTAACTTGAATAAATACATTGTTAACTGAAATGAATGATATGAAGTCAGGACATAATTTAAAACTGTTAATGATGACAATTGAGATGGTTTGGACTTGTCCAATACAGTTTATTTATAGTTGTTTAAGATTTTACATGATATTTATAATTTTTTCCAACTCTTGAAATGATTAATGACAACATTTATTGATTTGGTCATAGTTCTATTTTCAATATTGAGTGATTAAACAGTCACAATGTTATTGACAGTCCACTAATATAAGCCTGACCCTAGCCTATTATTTCTGAGAGTTCTTTCACCTTACCCCCACTTCTATATATTCACCCAAGCTGCAGTGAATTTTGATAATATTTTAGATGGTGAATTTACAATGCAATTTAACTAATGGTTTGAGATGCAAAAAAATAACTGACGGCAGATTAAGATGCAGACAGAGTATATTAAAGATGGCAAGTTTCTGCAGCTAACTCGACGGAGTCGAGTTTTCTCCCACCCGGGGAGAATAATGAGGACAAGAAATGGCAAAATTTAATTAGTTGATATATTTTTGAATTTTGAATTTTGAATTTTGAATTTTAAAATTTGAATTTTGAATTTTGAATTTTGAATTTTGAATTTTGAATTTTGAAATTTAGTTTAATTTTAGTTGAGTGATTTGAGGGATTGTTGTTTGTTTCTATTTTTATTGCACGTTGTGTGCACGTAGTTTTTTTTTATAAATAAGGTTGTATGAGACTATTGAAAATGAATGGATTATTGAATATTGAAATGAAATTTGAGTTGGCTTAATTTGGGTGTGAAACCTAGGCCTCGGGTGTGAAACCCTAGGCCAATACATGTTCCTCTTCTTCTAGCTGTCAAACATTTATCTTCTCACGTTCATCTGTTCATCTCACAGCCTCGCTGCCCCCACCCCTTCTCTTCCACAAGCTACCGATCTATCCCTGCTCTCCTTACCTTCGAGCACCCGTCGTTCCCGCCTCCATAAGCCGTCAGAACCACCTTAACAGTCGTTGATTTTCCTCCGTCCTCCTCCACTCTTCGAGTCGCCGTTTATTTCGTCTTGACGCCGCTTCCAGCCTCGTCCCGACGCCCGCCACCTGCATCGACCCGACGACTACCCGTGGGACATCGCACCACACTCATCTCGTCGCCGCGTCGTCATCAGTTCAACACCGTCGCACTCGTCGTCATCGGATCTCCGCCTCATCATTGTCGTTCAGTTCACCGTTGTCGTCGCACCACCTCCAGAGATCTCTCACGTCGAGTTTGTTCAGACCGACGAAGGTTTCGTTTTCTTTCGTTCCTCTTTATTTTTCGGTCAATCTCATTTTGTTAGTTAATTGCATGAGTATATTACCTCTAAACTCTTATCATATATTCACTGTTTAAAGTATAATTGTGAGTTGAGAGTAACTGAACATGTGATTGTTAAAACTTGATATTGATTGTAAAACTTGTGCAATGATAATGAATGTTGCAATTAAATTGATCGAGATTGGAATTGTTCATAATTATCGATGCAAATCTTATTAAAATCCATCTGTCACATTAATTGTTTTTAAATTAATTTCCTACCGAATATTATGAATTTTGGCGAAACGGTGCGTTGTTTAAATTAGACCGCTGATTCCGATAGACCCCTTCCCCCGTTTCGCATCAATTGTAGAGGGTCTAATCCCAACAAGTAGCACTATAGGGGGTCTATTTGCAACAAATAGAACTACATGGGGTCCCATCAAAATTAGGTAATACTATTACTTGGTTTGTTCGCAATTAACCCTTCTTAGTTTGGTTTAACTTAATTCTTATTTTTATAGACATTTTAATTCATATTAAAGAAACATATAAATGCCATAGACAATTTAATTCAAAATTTGATCTAGTTTAATACACACACAAACACACACACGTGTCCCTGTATCTGCCTTTTGCAAATTAGTTATGTCCCGCGTCCATGTCTGTGTCCATGTCCACACCACCAGTATCCGTGCAACTTAGTGTAAGCTCCTAAAAAGTGGGAAGTAACCATAATTAGTTTCTTTTGTATGAATATCCAAGCAATCCAATGGTTAAAAAACTGATAGTGGAAACATTTTGCTGCTACCTATAGTAGACCAGCTGCAATATACGTGAGTATATGCACGCATATGCGTGGATGACCGTAGGTGGGTATGCGCTCACATGCACACATGTGGGGACGTGCAGGTATCAGTGTGCATGTGTTATTGTAAGACAAACTTACTATGTGATTGTGTTTGGTGCTTAGAAATTAGAGGACAGACAGAGAATAACTTGACTTACAGTTTAAAGCACATTGCTCTGGTGACCAGATTTCCTTGGCATAAGAACATTGGTCTCTTCCATTGAGCTGGGGCATCACCAAGGATTTTAGATTGTTCAAAACTACGAAAACTACAGTTATTAGCTAGAAATATGACTTTACGCCAATAGGATCATAGCTTAGAAATTAGAAGACAGACAAAGAGGATAACTCAACTTACAGTTTAGAGCACATTGCTCTGGTGACCACATTTCTTTAGCATAAGAACATTGGTCTCTTCCATTGAGCTGGGGCATCACCAAGGATTCTAGATAGTTCTAAACTATGAAAACTAGAGCTGTTAGCTAGAAACATGACTTTACGCCATAGAGGATAGGATCACGTGAACTCATACTTCTTCATAGAATCAAGGCTTCTCCATCAGACAGTTTGACTGATCTTTTGATTTAATACTCCAGACCATCTGACCTGCAATAACAAAATTCCAACAACTTATTGGTTGAACTGTAATTTAGTCTTGGCAATAGTGCTTTCAAACAAGTCACAATAATAATGATAATAATAAGTAATGCCAGCAGCGATATAAATTGCCTAATAAGGATGCATGGCATGCTTGTGAGGAACGATCTCACATTCACATCAGAGTTCATATGGCGATACTGACTGGTATCCACAGTGAAAGTAGCTGAAGCCAAGTGGATTATTCCATAAATGTTAATACAAGCAATACCGCTTTCTCATCCTAAAGAAACCAAGACCTCTTGTGGGTACACTTCTTGTGCCATTTGTTTGTCTTTATAACTGACATGTTTCCAATTCTGACTGCCGTTATATTCTCTAAACAACATAAAGCAGTCAAATCATCTGTCTACAAATGTTTTACCACTTTGTACATAAATATTGAAAAGGTTGGATGGCATTATTTACAAGCTATTCCATATATATGAGGGCTTATCAGGGAGGTTCTTGATAAGAATATTGACTTAAGGTTCACACTTGAGAATCCAACGTCAGAAATATGTCTTCCTGTTTCACGGGTAAGGTGGCATCCATCAGCAACAAACTGTTGAAGTGGATCGAGAAAGTTTTGCATGAGGCGGAGGAGGGATCCGTCTGAATAAAAAACCCATATCAAAATGAATCCATAGTAGACTTAGCTTGTCCTTTCTCACAAAGAAATGTAATTAGGAGGTTTGACTTGGAAACTAGAAGAGGAAGTACCACTTGCAGCAACATGTTCAATGAACAAGTAAATACCCCCCGGCTTTAACACCCTTCTCACTTCTGCATGGTTTAAGATAATATTTATATAACATAAGACAGATATTAGCATAAAATCAACTGCAATTAAATACAATATCGCACATTTCAAGAATCAAAAGTTATCAACTTTGCATTGGCTAGGACCATAAAATTAGATAGGGGATTATTTATGTTAGACATGGGTCATTCTACAATACAAATCACAGTTTTAATTGTTTGAAGTAACATCAAAAGGGAATATTCAGCATATAAACCTATGAGTTCAGCTAGGGATATGCTTCGGGGTTCATCCTTTCTCAAAAAGAAGAAAAAGAAAAACAACTACTGGAACTAAATAGCAACTCAGAAGGCTCTCATCAGTACTAGATTTCAACAACAGGTTATAAAGATGATTGGTTCTACTAGTTAGGGGGGGCTGCCTGATTTAAGTCACATGAGGTTCAAGATATATTGCAATTGATATAAAAAGGATCTAACTTTATGACTAATTACAATCCAGAGTGATTAACGTAATTCGGTAATTGTCAGAAAAAACAACTATAAGCATTAAGCATACTAAACAAGCAACAAGTCCAGCACTCTGGTCGTATGTAAGAACCTGACTTCCCGTTAGTTATAACGCCAAACCAAGTCTCTTAAGTGATCTTTTATAACCTGGATGATTTATTCCCACCAATAATCAATGCAACACCAGCAATAGCAAAACTTTCTACCACTGAGTACCTCCAGCAAATGATGCTCTTCCTCATTTTCGCACATTAATTGCCGAAGTCTATTATGCAATACACAAGACCAAAAGGGCATGTTGTTGCATGTTGACTGAAGAAGAAAGTATCATGAAGTGGATTGTAGGTCCAGAGCAACCTCTTTGATAAAACATCATTTGGCAACTTGAATCTAAGGAAAAGAAAAGGTCATTTAAGGTACCTTTCAAAGATATATCAACATCTTTCACTGAACACAGTACAAGAGTACCAATAACTGCATCCATGGAATTATCACCAATAGGCAAGGCTTCTCCAACCTATAAAGAAACAGCAATTTACTAAATCTAAAAGGAATCAAATGCATACACGTATCAATTCATCAAAACTGTCATTAATTAGCATCATATATGTCGTAAAGGAATGAAATATAATCCAATCACATTTGCAGACTGTTGAATTACAAATTATACCAAATGAGTTATCATCAACTTGATATAAAAAAAATTCATCAACTGAAAAACTAAGGCTCAAAGAGTGAGCATCCAAGTCAAATCAAGAAGAACAATTTGTGTGTGTATGTGTGTGTGAGGGGGTGAGAGAGAGATAAATCTGCTTGGTACCAAGCACAAACTTGGTGCTCAGTAATGAGATGGCTCATTCTCATCCACTCATACAAATGGTCACCACTTCGGAATAACCATCCCTTAGTTATTCTAACCATGTGCACCCAAGTGAACGTGGTCCCCCTTTTTAAATAAGTGGATGGGAATGAGACACCTCATTACCCAGCACCAAGTTTGTGTATATATAGTGTGAAGTTATGTATGAAATTTATCAAAATGACCAGATTTGTCATATCTTTAACAATGTTAGCAGTGTATCCCCATTAATATTTAGTGAGCATTCATTATATATTGTGAAGTTTATGTATGACATTTATCAAGATGACCAGACTTGTCATATCTTTAACAATGTTAGCAGTGTATCCCCATTAAGATTAGGAAGCATTCAGTGCCACTAGAAGCTCAAACTTCATGAAGTTGAAACTTCATGCACTTCAATCAGTGTGTGCATGTGCATGCATGTGCGCATGTGTCCCAATTAATATTAGTGAGCATTCAGAGCAACTAGAAGTTCGAACTTCATGCAGTTCAATCAGCATGCATGGGTGGGTGGGTGGGTGGCTGGGTGGGGCGCTGGTAACTATTGAATATTTGAATTAGGTCTAGTTAGCAGCCATTTACTTTCAAGGTTCTATGCTCTATGGTGAGTCATATCTGACTCTTTGTTCCATGGATATGAATTTAGCACATCTTATAGAAGAGGGCCTTTAAGTGACCGTCACACACAAACCTAGTAAATTATTTTCTGTAGGTCTCTTGACTTTGAGTTGGTTCCATGATTGACATGTCCTAATAAGGAAAGGACTTAGATAATGATGGTGATAATGATGACCTAGGAAAATTGGCCAACCAAAAATCAGGGGAAAGAGGGTCATACTTGCTTAAAAGAAATAATATTGGGCACTGAAATAGCTTCAAACATTTAGTGAGTGCATCTGCAAACATAAGCTCATGGAGCAACAGAATGAATGGCGGAAATGACATGTAACTGCGATTTCCTTGATTATGAATCGATGACAGTACCCCTCGGATAAATGTAAAATTTGTTGGTGGCAATCCAGCAGCTACTGCTGCTGCTCGTGCGTGTTTCTCCATCTTTTTATTAGGGTCTACCCCGATAACATTGAAATCAGCAGCACTCGCATAGTACTTGAAATTAGCACCAGTACCTACGCCAAGCTCTACAATGTTCTTACTCTTCCCTGAAACTGCAAGACGGCCAAAGAGTTCTTTTTTGTAACCTGCAATCTTCATAAAGTAGATATGAAGATGTCAAGCGACCATGGGAAAGAGAATATCAAATGGCATTGGGAACAATAAAAGCAACATTTAGATAATATATTGATATAGTGCAACTAAAAGCAGAAAATAGATAAGGATAAGGCTCACTGATTTAGAGGTTCAGTATTTTGGAGAAGACACTGACTGCAGATAACTGTAGAGAAAACGTCTAACGTTTGTGTATTGGATTCAGTAAGTAGGAATACTTACTAAGATCACATGAACATGGTGACAGGTGTAAATTATTTCATATTTGGATTCAGATGAATGCCATAAAGAAAATGACAAAGTGGTACCTCAGCTTCATAGGAGATCATTCCCATATCGGTGGCCTGTGCATAGAATTCCTCATACCAGTCTGCTTTTGGAGGATAAAACTTGTCGATCACACACTACATTACAAAAGAGCATTAACATTATTATCATCATCACCATTTCTATTATTACTACTATTTAAGTAGTTATTTTTATTTGTATTGTTACGGTACTACTACTATTACCACCATCATCAACACCACCGCCGCCACTACTATTATCATCATCATTACACATTAGTTTTGTAGGCAGTAAGGCCTTAGCAAGTTATTGAAGAATGATAATTGAAGTAGATAATGCTGGCATTTGGCCTTGTACTGAAGCCTGAAAGGTATCGGGAGAATAATAAACAGAGCAGATCAGAGAACGGTGGAGGATAAGGCAGTAGACCAGTTGGTCGGGCCGACCAGGTCGATAGACCGGCAGGTCAGTCCGCTCGGACCGCTAGGAGCGATCTGGGGCTGATTTGTTTATTATAAATTATGTTCGAGTTAGAAGTCCCGTTTCGTATTGTATTCGGGTTTGACCCTGTAAATACAGGTCTTCTAGATCTACGGTTAGTATGAGTGCCAAAAGAAAGTTGTATATTGTATAAGAGCTGTGAAGAGGAAACAGAAGAGAGAAATCTAGAGTTTGCGAAGATCTTTAGGTGAGTGAGATTGAGGGAGGTTTAGGAAGAAGAAAGACTCTCTATGTTAACAATTCGGTTCCGGTACCAATTCGGTTGGATTCGATTGACTCAAAAAAGGGCTATAACCCAATTCGAGTCATGAATCCAAGCATATTTAACCATATGTCCCGATCAAATTGTTTTTCCGCTAGAAGACTATACCCCCATCTCAAATTTTCGCTATAGCAACCGCCCTCCCCCCCCCCCCCCGCCTCGTTTATATTCTGAGTCCTACTCAATACTCAATCCCAAAAACATATGACTGACGAAAATAGTGTCTCGACTTAAAACACTTTGCAGACAAACAAAAATCGGAGCGCTACGAAGTGCGAGAGCATGTGAACACCCAACATGGGTCAGATACTAGAATCTTCGTTAATTAATCTTGATAACAACATACACACCGTAAACTCAAGCGATTAGAAAGCACTGGAGCTGAGTTGAGTCCGCATACCGTGGGGATATGAGAGGGTGAGCTCGTAATTTCCGCTGCCTGGGAACTGGAGGGAAGAATGGGGAGCAGGAGGCTCGCTGCCAAGAGATGCCTCCTCCCGCACGAGCAGTACCGAAGCGGATCGGATTGAGAGATGGATCGGGTTCGGGTTTGAATCCGAGTCCGGGTCAGGGTTAGGGTTTGGGTTTTGGTAGTAGTGGAGACGGTGGCGAGCAAGTTCAAGGGAGGAGGAGAACAGGAGGAGGAGGCAAGCATGGCGTTCCTTCACGGAGGAGCTGCGCTAATCTGGACCGTCCAAGGTGCGTTCTAGTACATCAGAACATCTACTTGCGCTCTCCCCGGGTTAATTTTACATAACCCCCTGAACTCTGACCTTCTCTCACCCGACCCCCTGCTTGAATTTTGCCAATATCCTTGAGAAAGAGAGGAAAAAAGATTTCAAACTTTATCATTGCCATTTATGGGTGACACACGCCCTCCCCTAAATTTTAGGGGTTTTTTTACCCTTTTAAGAAAATTTTAGCAATTTATAAATTACATATAAAGGGCTTCGGTGGTGTTATGTGAGGCACCCCAAATATCAGCAGCGTTATGTGAGGTAAACGAAGTTCTGAAAGTTAAGTTGTAGCACCTCCTAAAGTTTAAGGGGTTTGGTGAATTTAACTATTTCTTTAGAATTTGTTAGTAAGATTAATATTTTACTTTGCGGCTGTTTGGATAAGATGCTAATGATGGGTGGAAACTGAAGAATTTGGATCCTCTTCACTACAAAAAAAGTAATGAAGAGACCACTGCTTTTAATCTCAACCGTCGATTATCTAGTTTGTGACTGTGATACATTCTAAATTCAATACTTATCGTATCTCGTATATTGTATTTATTCCTAATTTGCATTCAAATAAAAAATTATAACTGCCTACTAGATAACAAATGATTATAATTAAATAGGGGAGAGGATCTGAATCCTTTTTAGGTATCACTTCTAGAAATGAATTCTATTTTCTTGTTTGGTTGAATAATTTATTTGGTCCAAAAAAATGCAACCTAATTTCTAAAAGTGAGTCTCAAGTTCGTCTTTCGTGTTTGACTTTTAGTTTTAGGGGTTGTTTGGTTGATTTCCCATAAAAGGAGAAATTTTGAATTCCAAAAAAAAAGCCATAAACTCCTATGATCATATCAAACTTCCAATCCATTTCTGAACAAACTTGGAAATGATTTTTTGTTTTCATTTTATGTATTTTTTTGTCAGTTTTAGAGAGATTTTTTTAAATGTTGTCAACCAAACAACAGAAATGAAAATGTGAATTTCCTATGATGGAGTGGTGTTTCCTAAAACTCGTTTTCTAGGTTTCCATGCGTACTATATGACTCTTAGCAATTTGCAAGAAACATATCACTCTTTTTAGATAAAGAAGAATAGGAAAGAAGGAAAGGTAGGAAAACAAATTCACGGTGTTTATGGAGTTTTGAAGAGGAGAAGCGCTCCCCTTCATCCCTAAAATTCTCTTACAATCAATAGAACTTTTTGTTCATCCCTGAATTGGAGTGATATTGTAGAGAAGAGAATTTTCTTACATTCTCATCTCTTCTATCTTGTATCTTCTTTAACCTTTTCTTATCACAATGAAAATGCCAAACATAGTGGAGTGTGCTACTCTCCCACTAAACGTAATTGATCTTATTTGGTAATCTAATAGCAGCTAAATTCTTATTTGGTAAAAGTTGGATTTAGAACTAAACAAATTTTTTTGGTTCAAAACTTGGCCCTTAAAAAGTTTTGTTTTGCAGAAGGTTATCAGAAACTATTTTAATTTAGGACAAGACTAACTTAACCTAGTTATTGCTAAAATTATATTTAGTAAAAATTGCGGCAGAACTAATTGTCTCTTAAATGGATTTAGTTTTTGACTGAGAAGAGGTTGTCCAGAAATAAAATGGTCTAGACCACAAATCCGTTTAAAAGGGCAGTTGCCAAACTAAACCTTAATAATAAAAAAATAAAGACAAATGCTCTATTTGATATGAGATCTGTTTTCTTTTTTTAAGGAAAATGATGTCTCTTAATTTAAATAAAAGTTGAGAAAAAGAAGTTCCCATATTAAAATTTGGATTAAGGTTTTTTTTCATCAATTAAATAGTTCAAATATTTCCAAAAAAAATAGTAGTAAATTTTGCTTTTGCTAAACATAAAACTAATTCCTTGTGTTCAATATTTAGCACTATTTTTTTTAATTAATTTACCTTATAAGGTAGACCATAGTAATAAATATGGTTCGGAGTTACTCGCATCCAAATAGTTAAATGTTGTTTTTCCCATCGCTTTAGATCTAGCTAAAATATGGGCTTCGATATACCAAATAGTTAAATATTGTTTTGTCACGCAGGTTGGGGATGTTCCCTCAATTCATCACCCAAGGCCATGAAAGTTAGATCAAATCCTTGGTATATCAGTTCCAATCGCTTAGAGCCATACCTGGGGTGATTCAGGTCATAAGATTGGGTGTTGATGTACCCAGGAGGTAAGCTTATATATCCAATGGTGACCCTATGGCCGATTGATTAATCCGGGGCCTCTTGGGTGGCAGTTGCCTGCCCATTGTGGTGTAGGCCCTTACTCGCGTTCTAGTCAGGCCGAGTTGAGTTTTCATTAGTTGTTTGAATGTGGAGGCAAAATTGGTTAGATTGGACTAGTGCATTAGCAGCATTTTGATCGTCTACCTACTCTTGTTGTTAAAGTCTAGGATCCTCCTTGTGAGTCAGTGCCACATCGAAAGGCCTTCTTGATATGTTCCTCAAAAATTGTAGTGACGATGGTCACCACCTTGTCCAGTTGTGTTTAGAACAACGCTTCCCAAGAGCTTACATAAGGGTTGGATGATTTTCCATGGATATCTACTCCTCCGTCAGACAACATTCAAAGTCAATCAAAGCAAGGCCCCATGATGAGTACTAAATATTAAAAACCTGCTAGATTGAGTTCGCAAAATTAGACTCGTCGTTGAGGATCTGGCGATCTCCTTTGATGCGTGCTAAGGTTGAGATTTATGCATAGAAAGAATGTCGGATTGATGACGGTAAGGCTATCCATCAACACCCCTTTGATGCTTAAGTAAGACTCTTGATGATAAATATCAAAACAATAGGTATGTAAGTTAAGGGTTTTGAAGAGAATTTCTATAGACCAAGGTTAGTGATATCAAGCCGAGGTCAAGATGAGCCATCCCTTTACCTGTACGTAGGGTGGCATATTTATATTAACTGCCTAGGAAGATCAGGTAGTATACATGTCACTGTCCTGACATCTGATGTAGTTATCGTAGTTATTTAGTCTATAAATAAATCTATGTGGCGGGACCACATAGGCGTAGGATGATACAACAATGTATGTGTAGATCAGGGAAGTTTTGAAAGTTGGAAATTAGGAATATTACTTACTCGATTGATATCTCTTAACATCGTATGTTGAGGATATGACGCGATTCGAATCAATCATTGCTAACCAGGCACTTCGCCATAAAACCAAGCCACGTTGGAATGAGGAATAGTAACCTAACTGAGGCGAGTTCAGTTATTATAGATACCTATCACTTTATTTAGGCTTTTAGGTTAGGTCCAAAGGACTTGGTTTGGTTATAAGCTGAGTGTGGATGTCCCACACTTTAGTCGAGTTAAGTGGTTACCTGGTTGACGGAGTTAACTTATCATTGCAAGGTAATCTGGCTTGCCCCCAAGTGTAAAATTTGGGTTATATGGATAGCCAACGTATTCACTGTTAAATATGTTTCGATTCACGACTTGAGAAGTAAATCAATTTAAGTCAATTGTATAAAGTGGTTTAACTAACTCTATATCTGGTCATTGACTTTAGCACCTCAACAAATTTACTGTTGAGGACCTGTTTGGTTGCCCAAAAAAATCAAGGAAAACAATTATGAGAAACCTATTTTTTATTGTGGTTTCTTTTTCTCTATTTTGTTCACACCTAAATATCAAGAAAAGAAGTAAAGTGAAACATTCTTATTGGGTGATTTGATCAAAAGTTTAGGAAACCCATTTCATGGGTTTCTTTGAAGAGATGAGTGAAAACAATCAAAAGTGGTTCCCCACGCCACATTTCCCCAAGTATCTTTTTCCTTTGGTCTTGAACAAACTAACCAACACATTCCCTATTCTATGTACAGTGCAGTTTTAAATGCAACTAAAAATTTGGCATGTGCAAATGCATGTGATAGAAAAACATGTTATTTTTGTATATTTTTATTTTATTAAATATGTAAAATTATTTTGTTTTGTTTAAATGTTCATTAGTCGTAGATATATGTAAATGAACTTGGCTCTTTTTCGTTTACTTAAAATTGATATTTTAAAAACATTATCATTTTCTCTTTGTGCATTTTATAATTAATAAAATATAATGCATATAGGTGCTTCAATCTTATTTGATGCCATTAAATCACCTAGAATGTTCTTGAAGAAGAAAAGAGGAAAGAAAGTGAAGAAATTACAGAAACTCAGAAGAATCAGGCAAACCAGGCGGCGGTCGACCGGTCCGGTCGACCGCATTCGTGTACAAAGCTTACTGTGCGTCAGGAAGGTGGTCGGTCGACCGGTGCGGTCGACCGAGGGGTTCTCTGGAGTTTTGGGTTTTCTACTGGGAGCTGGTCGGTCGACCGGGCCGGTCGACCGGAATTGATCGTGGTCGACCGTGCCGGTCGACCGACGAAGCGGGTTTCAGTTGGTTCAGGTTTCCAGACCCGTTTCGCTTGGGAGTTGTATAAATACCCTAAACTCGTTTTTAGGGTTAGAGTTTGGGCGATTTTGAGCTGAGCAAAGGGAGATTTGAGGGCTTCTATTGTTGGAGTCTATTTGAGAGATCTTTTGGTCTTATTTGAGGGTTTTGGGTAAGATTTGTAACCCTAACTTGTACTCCCCTTTGATTTGAATAGTAAAGCTTCCCTCTCCTTGCCCCGTGGACGTAGGCATATTGCCGAACCACGTATATCTTGTGTTTGTGCTGTGATTGGTTGGCTTGCATTGGTTTGTGGTCTACTATTGTCTTGTGTGTGCCTTCGATTTGTCAATTTAGCTTCTTTATTTTTTGAGGTAAAAATAAAGCAAAGCACCAATGTATATTAAACTTCGAAACATACAAAGCAATCGATAGGAGAACAAAATTTCTAAGCCTATAGAAGACCTTACGTCAAGAAGAGTTCTGTGAGGGTGAGGAAAGTAGATAGTCGCCACTCATCACAAGCACAATACAACCTAATTGACAATCCACTAAATAGAAAACCACGTAGAAATTAGACTTCTCCTGCAGCCCCTGGGCAACAAAAGAAGGTATTAATTACAAACAAATTACAGAGATCAAGATGATAATAATAATAATAGAAGCTAACTTAAGTACTCGGTATCATCGGACTACTATACGCCATCCTCGAGCCACTAGCTTGCCTCTCCCTCCTCATTTCCATCAATCCTCTTCTAGGGGAGTGGAAAGTGAGGATCATCCAAAAGAAAATTTAGCTTCACTAATGTTTATTTAATAGAGAGGCACGTCCAGAGATGAAGAGAATGAAGAATATAAGCAACAAGGTCATCTGTTGTGAAGTTCTTCTTGTTGAAAACTTCGGCATTTCTTTATATCCAAAAACAATAAAAAATGTATGCCCAAAGTGGAAAGAAAAGACCGGAAAGAATAAGGGGAAAGCTGCACAAGCTTCAGAAGTGAATGTTGCAAAAGCTATTGGTGAGCATTCAGATTCAGATTCTTCAGGCTATTCATGCCCTGCTTTACCTTCGGTTTGCTATGCGGACTCCACGGAGTGGATGATGGATTCAGGAGCTACATATCATATTCGCCCTAAGAGGGAGTGGTTTTCTAGCTTTGAGGAGCTGGAAAGAGGGGATATCGTGCTTATGGGTAATGATCACGTATGCCCTATTGGTGGTATTGGTTCAGTCCGGATCAGGATGCATG
>NC_033801.1:98125791-98152766 GCF_001876935.1 Asparagus officinalis | reverse complement strand
TTGAGGAGAGAGGGTGGGGGAGGGGGAAAGGAGGAGAGAGGGGGGGAATTCGGGAGGAATTCGGGAATGGGGGGGAAGGGGATTTTTTTTGGGGCGCGGGCAACCCAAAATATTTGGGCGCCCGCGCCCAAAAAATTTCCCTCAGGCATTCTTTAGCGACGGAAATTTTCATCGCTAAAGAAGTTATTAGCGACGGAATTTCCGTCGCTAAAGAATCTGTTCCTAAATATTTTAGCGACGGATGAAATCCGTCGCTAAAATAAGCTTTCCCGTTGTTAAAAATTATTTACCGACGGAGTAATAGCGACGGACATATCTGTCGCTATAACCCTAGTTATAGAGACGGAAATGTCTGTCGCTATTACTCCGTAGGTAAAATGTCATTTTCTACTAGTGTGAGATTCGTTTAGAAAGGACTACTCCAGGAATACCACAATAGAATGGTTGTAGGCTGTCTAAAAATCACAATAGATAGCTGATCCCCATCAAACACCGATGATGGAAGTTACAATCTGACGACTTCCAGAAGGCTACAATTTGAAGACTTTCACGTAGATCGCTGAAGGTTACAATCTGACAACCTTCACGACAACCGATGAGAGCTCTAGTTTAACAGCCTTCACAATCAACATCGAGAGTTACAATCTGACAACTCTTGCATATCAAAGAGCTAAAGTAAAGATTACAAAATAACGATCTTTGCAAAACTTCGATAGAAAGAGACTACAAATCGACGGTCTCTTCAAATCAAGCTGCGGAAGTCCTCCCCGCACACCAGCATCAAGACGCACCGCGTTTATAGCCACGAACGCAGCTCAAACGCAGCTTCCAAATCGCTGCAAACGCAACCCAGACGCAGCTCTCGCCCCCAGACGCAGCTCAAACCGCTGCCAGACGCAGCTCAAATCGCAGCCAAACGCAGCTCAATCAGCATAAATGCGCTCACGTCAGACCACGTCCAGCTGATTGAACGCAGTTCTATACTGCTGCCAACGCAGCTTTCATCGCGCACCAATCCATCACTGGTTCAAGTCAGACATGCGTTTGGCATCAGATTCATCGCCGAAATGGCAGGATCTGCGTTTGACTCTTCAACACGAGTTGACGGTTTAAACCGTTCCTACGATCTGAGGGATAACAATCCACTCAGGAGTGTTTTAAAGGGGCGGTTACACTCGATTAGACCACTTTAGGAGCGAATTAAGGAGGTGGTTACACGCCTTAATCTAATAAATAAAGAAATACTTAGTTTCGCGGTGGATTTTCGGGGTGGCGGTCGTTGGATTCTGGCTCGTAACAGGATCTTAGGAGGATTTATGGAGGGCTTTGGAGAGGCATACAGATCTCTCATCCTTGGGTTATCACACGACTTTCGTAAATAAATATTCATAGAGTTTTAAAACCTCGTCAGGTTCTCCACATCAAATGTGAGAGAGACACTTTCCAGTGAAACATAGCGTCGATAGTCAACCGAGAGAAAACTCGACGTCGAGTATTCGAGTGTAGGCAGTGAATCATCAGCTAAGTATATCGGAAGACCAAGATTAAAAGGAGATCCAGATCATTCCATCTGCTTTTGTAATAGGAAATCCAATTGTAATGAGATTAAGGAATACAAATAAATTTTTTTGTATTTCTTTCTTGGCAATTTTCAAAAAGATGGGCGATCCTGTGGGACAAGTTTTTGACGAAGAAGTGGTGGCGAATTTCGATTTTCATCTCACTAGAAAGCGTCGAGAACTCTCGTGTATGATTGTGATCAAGCAAGTTTGAGGAGGCTAATTCGCTCTCGATCCGTTAGGCCCAGCTATGGAAGTCCACAAGTCTCAAAAGAGACTAAAGCCCACTGCTCGCAATTGAGGCGAACTGCTAAGGAAGATGTCGACCGCCCTCCCGCATGGAGTGTCAGCTTCAGCAAACCACCAAAGGGGCCGTATCGGGTCGAACGATGCCATGTGGAAGGGACAAGCTGAAGCGCTAAGAGAAGCGCGTCGCGGGACGGAGGAGATCTTAAGACGACATCATTTCGAGAATGCCGGAGTGCTAAGTCAAATAGATCGTGTATTGTGAAGTCATAAACGCGACCTCTAATTGGTCGATTTTTGTTTCAGAATGAAGGTTCTCGTGCATGACAACATAGGCTGTGTGAAGATACGAGCGCAACTCTCAGGGCGCGTTCCACAAAATGACGCAACGCTCAGGGGTCGTATAACAAAATAAACACTTGCAAATATGCGTTTCATGAAAGCAAAACTGAAGTCAGCATGGTTCGTATGACAAAATCAATCAGAGCTGGTATACCTATTGAGCTCGGGGCGCTGCCTGAACCCGTCGGGGGTATACATCGCCTCGACCCTGCCAGGGTGGGCAGGCGCGCCCTGGACCCCCGCTCGCTGCCGGCGCGAGCCCCCGAATACTCTGCGTAGCGGATTATATTGAGGGCAGATATAGAAAGTTCATGGATTCAAGGATCTCAACCAGATCCATAGTTCAGTTCAAGAGCCAGTCTTTCCAATAATGGACTGGGGGTTTCAATTCAAACCTCTCGATCAGTAGCATTCCTAATCTTCAAAATAGATTTGAGAAGTTCATAATGAGAAAACGATGGCAAAAATCATTCGTTATTTCAATGGACGGGATTCTAACGATCCTATCAGGATGACAATGCTGCTCATATGCGGCACTGTTGGTTTTCGCGATTAGACGTTGCTTTGCCACGATGTGACGACGTTCTCACAGGAAGAAGTTTCTAAGACGAATATCTTGAGGGTACATCAATGTGATGCAGAAAAATTTAGTTCTAGTTCCGAGAATCTGAGCAAGTCATGTCAACGCGACCGTGAGAGAAATTCGTAACGCGGTTTAAGGAATCTACCAACCGTACTCGGATGCATGAGCCATTCCCTGGCTGTCTAACTATCGGAAGTTTAGCAAGGAACTAATTCATGACGAATAGCACTCAGCCTTGCAGAGTCTCAGTCAAAGCTCTTTTGTTGAAACATCAGAGCTTCGCTATATGACGGAAACATGAGATTGTGAAGAGACTTGATGAGAGAGAGCATGCTCAATTGGTCAAACAGGAAGGCATCATGAACTGCATGGCATATGTTTGACATAAATGTCGCAGACGAAGGCAAATTCAGGAGAAAGATTCGGCCTTTGGCAAGAATTCCGGAGAAGAAGCGTATTCATAACGACGATCACAACAAGCAAGGAGGAAAGTGTTGATGATGCAGCTTCTAAAAGAATCCATCAACTGGAATATTCCTCTGAATGAAGTGAAGAAGGTATGGCGGGAGATCCGAGCAAAATCTCGCAGTGTGTAAATGGAGAATTGCCAGATTTGGTCAAAGGATTTCTAAAGAGGATAAGTGAACAACGAGGGAGAGACTCAAGAGAGGGAAGTTGTCAGCCTACCTACGGAATGGGATGCGCCTACCTCGCAAAATTCGAGGTCCGACCTACAAATTTTGACGCACGGAACCGACCACTATCTATCATTCAATCGCGACTGGGAATCGTGATATCAAATTGACAGCCATAACTGGCTGATTATTGCATTGCACCTCAAGGGAGTGCTTTGAATGGTTCAGTGAATTCTATGGGATGTATCAAGTGGACAGATTAGCGAGACTCTCTGTCAAGATTCTTTGAAGAGGATTCGAAGTTCCATCAATAAGCTTCTCGCACAGCAGAAGAAGAGGGATCCGTCAAAAGCTTCGTCAAGGGTTAAGAACATGGCTTCAGTGTGTCACAGGTAGACCAGTCTACCTAGTGAGATTGTCGCACATTTGCAAAACCGACCTCAGCCGAATCGAGTTGCAGAATGCGTCTTGGGACAATAATCTCTCAAGGCAACAGGCTCAAAAGATTATATTGCGGTCAAGTGAAGAAAAAGTAGCAGGATCAACTGAGCAATCGACGCAGCCAATCTCTGCGTCAGAAGAGGAATTACACGGTACTGAAGCGAATCCTCAAAGGATGCGGTCACAAAACTATCAGCGTTAGAATTACTCATGATAGTTATTTTTCAGTTCCCACAAAATCTACTCAATAGGATATGCGGGTTGACAAAAATCACGTTAAAGTTACCTGTTAATACGTCAGTTTTCACCAAATTCCCAAATCTCTTAAGTAGATGGAGGGTCACCAAAAAGTAGTCAAAGTTTAAACGTGCGACTCTGATAGTCTTTCTGTTTAATTCGTCACAATCTGTTCATCAGTTAGGATGGCGGTCACATAAACTATTGAGGTAACGTATTTACCTGTCTGGATTAGCATTACTCATTTCTATAGATTAGTGGCTACTTGCAGTGATGGTGGCTCTATTTCCGACATTCTATGTAGGTGCCCGCACTAAGGTGATGTGGTCTTGTTCCTACCTCTTTTATTCCCTGTAATGTCTTAATGCGATGAGAGGCTGTGGTTGGTTAATTGAAGGTCTCACTGATAAGAGTATATCGAAGTGTTTGGGACAGTCTGTTCGAGTTTAATCGATGGTACGCTTTCGTGAGATTCGGGTTCTATTGAGGTATTTTGATGTAGTTTGGTATGTTTTGTGGATCATTCCATTTTGTGTCATGGTTATCAGCTACCCTGCGGACGATCATTTATCAAATCTTGTCAAGGGATAGATGTATAGTTGTTCCTTAAAGATATGTTAAAGTACTAGATCTTGTGCCCATGCGATTATGGATCAATGAAGTCTTTAATTCTTTAGGTAGTTCAGGAATTCATCTTGTCTGGTGCTGATGTATTGTAAGACTTTCGTTTTGGGCAATTCTCCGCCAAGAGCTATGTCCCCATGAAAGCGTGTTGGCTTAAGATGATCAAGTACATCTAATCCTTTTTCAGTTACAGTAACCTTTCTGACAAATTACCATTAATTCTGGAGTTCTCGTCAATAGGAGTATGAGAGGTCGAGGTCAAGTGCTTTTCCGGATGGATATGTACATGCTTTGTCACGTTGAAGTCTTATATGCCTCTGACAAACGCTGGGCCTTATAATCTCTCTCAATAGGATGATAAGTTCACCAAGTGTCCGATAGCAACTTCTCTGTACGTTCACAAAACCTCTACAAATCAGACTTAAATCCTGTCAATAGGATGATAAGTCCACAATGCTCCATGCGCAAACAACTTGTCAGTTAATATTAAACCGCTCTACAAATCACTTTATCGACTCTCATCAATAGAGGATGGTCCTCAAGTTGCTCACGATCGGCACATTTCCAGGCTTATCGACTCTCTAACGAGCGGATAGGTCGCATAAAAATACTGTTAGGTTAGACATACACCTTAACATCAACCCCGTAAGAACTTGTTATAACTTTCTATTAACAGAATATCAAGTTTTTATTAGAAAATCCAGGTTAAGATTTAGAATTAATCTGAGGTATAAAGAAAATTTTGGAATTTCACTGTTAGTGAAATATTCATGCCAAGATTATATACTAGGCGGCTTCCAACTTTCTGTCGGTGTTTTCAGACCACAGGAAGAACGACACTAAAAATCCATTCCTTAACCATGGACTTTTCTCGATCCTGTAATGAGATAAGTCTACGCTCACACACTTGCCGGTTATTTCGCGTGAAAAGACAGGTATTATGCTGGGGATTTATTAGATGCTAACTTAGAGATACGAGTTGATGCATCTAACAACTGCTGCGGGCTCAGCTAATTCCCGGAATAAATATCAAGCTATATTCAATATCGTAGAAGTGTATTAATAACGGAAATATCATGCTTACACGCATGGGGAATTTTATCCTGATCCTAAGATAGGGATACGAGTCAATGTCTAACATGCATTGGTGTTCAGTGAAGAATGACATATAAATCCATGCTCGACAGAGGGGGACTTTATTGGATACGCTATTAGAGATAAGCCATACGCCTAGAGTGTTGCGGTTAGTCTTTTCCATGCAAAATGATAAAGTCTATAGTATTTATGACTCATGATCAGTATAGGAGGTTCATTCTTAGCCCAGTTTACTGTGAAGCGAGCTTAGAGAAAAAAAATCCACATGCTAGACAGATTTCAACGGTAGTCGTAAAGGATTATCAAATCCGTTGATGCTGAGGGTTTGCACAATTACTATCAGTTCAGGTCCATCAGCTATAATGATGTGAGGGAGACTTAAAGCAGATGAGCCAAAGACAAGTTCAAATTACTCAAAAATGCCGGAACGCACTTGCATGCTTATAGTCAAAGTTGAGGTCAGAACGAAGATGCAAACCGAATGCGAGGTACAGCCCGTGTTCCAAATTAAACATGCAAGGGGAGACGCACATTAAAGTTCAAAATCGAGGGTAGCCCCCACATTCAGAGCAGGATTATGCGCATACCTTACTAGGTCTACTGCAAATCCCTTCAACATGATGCTATGAAGCAGTGCAGAGAACAAATCCTTTACCACAAGGATGCACAGGTCCAAGATAGAGTTGAGATGCAATAATTTCGAAAATTCGTCCAGTCAACGGCGAACTTGAAATTAGCGGGGGTCTGTAGGCTGTCTAAATCACATAGATATATCCATGCAACCCGATGAGGAAGTTAAATATCTGACGACTTCAGAAGCTAATTTCAACTTTCACATGTAGATCGATGATGGTAAATTGACACCATCAGACAACGATGAAGACTCTAGTTTAAAGGATCCACACTGGAAGTTAAAATTGACAATCTTGCATGATCAAGAGCTAAGTAAAGATGTACAAATAAGATATTTGCAAGAGTTCGATATGAAAGAGACTACTGAGGTCGTTCTTGCAAATCAGACTGAAGTCCTCCGGTAATCATAAGCGCACCGCGTTCAATGAGCCGCGAGCTCAATTGCACAACGCCAGCTCTAAACGCTGTCAGCGTAGCTCAAATCGGGCTGCAAACGCAGCTCACTGGGCACAGCATCAGCTCAATGAGGCGAGACGCGCAATCTGTCCCAGACCAGTAAATGGGCAGATCGCAGCTCTAATCGGTTTTTTTTTTTTTTTTTACCAGACGCAGGCTCAATCGCGTTGGAACCGCAGCGCTCAGAAGAGGGATGAACGCAGCTTCAACCGCTGCCAGACAGTCAGTGACTTCGAAAGTAGTTATACTGGTGCCAAATGCAGCTTTCATCCGCTGGCAACGTCGTTCTTGTTTAGATCCAGCTTCCAATCTGCGTTAAGTTCCAACCTGCTTGGACACCGAATTGATGCGAAATGCAGAATTGCGTTGATCGTTCAACCAGTTGACATTCAAAAACGTCCCACGATCTGAGGAGATTGACATATCTCACTCGCGAGTATTTAAGGGTTAGATGGCATTAGCCCATTGTAGCGACATTAGGAGGTGTATACACCCTTAATCCCATATAAAATAAACTAAAATCAACTTAGTTCGCGGCTGCGCTCTTCGGGTGGTCGGTTGGCAACTCTGCTCGTCACCAGATACTTAGGCTTTGGAGTTTGGGACTCGGCACAAGATATATCACAGCTTGGGCTTACTAACTTTGGTTAAATAACCTCTTAAATAGAGTTAAACTCGATGTCACAGTTCTCCACAACGTCAATCGTGAGGAAGACCACGTTCCAGTGAAAACAAGACGTCGATCGTCAACGAGAAGCAAACTCACGCCGACTTCGAGGAGGCACTCACTCGCTCGTGAAGAACCAGAAATTAAACAATAGAAGTCCAGATCATTCTCCTCTCTTTTGTAATCAGCGAAATCATTGAGCTGAGATTAAGTAATACTAAATCATTTTTTATTTCTTTTACTGCAAATTTTCCACAAACATATATAATATATATATATATATATTAATATATAATATGGAGGCTCCTTAGGGTGCATCTAAGGATGCAAATCTCAGCCAGTCCATTATATATATACATATAAGGAGGCTCCTTAGGGTGCATCTAAGGATTGCAAAGTCTCAGCCTCCTTACTTCATCGCAGCTCTTCATTTCAAAATAACAGAAACCTAATCTTCCCCCTTCCTCCTTTCATTCTCAGGCCCCAAGATTACCCCCTCCCAAAAAAATAGATCTGAGGTAGATGGTTCTCCTCTTCTCATCCGCCGAGTCAACGCCATATTTCCCCATCTGCGACCAGTCCTGCTTGCGTTCGTCCATCCTTCAGGGTCCCATCGTTGCCGCCCGCCCAGGGGGGTGGTTTTCGCCATGCCGGCCCGTCGACATGTCCCCCCCTTTGACCCCTTCATCCCCTCTTTCGCTACACATCACTGCCACTTCTGAGTGAGAATTAATCCTAACATGAAGGAGATAAAAGAGATATTAAGTGTGTTTTGCTAAGAAACACTTTAGTTTGCCTGGTAATGAAACTGTCATTATTGGCATCGTTTGCTTTATATGTTATGCTATCATACTTCGGATGAGATTATTCATTCAGATGTTATATTGAGATGAGCAGTCATTAGTAGGCTTATAAAGTGTTGTAGCAAGAATTACTTTCAGGCTAATGTGAAGCTTACTTTGTTTTCATGATTGATTGTTATGCTAGTAATGAGTGTTTGAAGAGGGAGGAAAGTTGGGCGGTTTATATGCATTTGATGTATGAGCCGGTTGAAGCTTTGGTTGATGAATTGGTATGTTACGCTGATGACGAATTGGGTCCATAGTGGAATTGATTTAATCATGCGTCTAAGAGATAGTCATTTTTCTGTTTTTCATGGCCCTTTAATACTTGATCATCTCTACTTAACCTTTCAAGTATCCTACCAAACACATTGTTGCTGTAGGTGAAGAAGCTGCGTCAAGAGAACAAGTTACATACAATGGTGGACAAGAGTCTAAAGAACAACTATGACAGGATCGAAGTTGAAGAGATGGTTCAGGTTGCACTACTTTGCACTCAGTTCCACCCATCACACTTGCCCAAGATGTGAAAATTCATCGGAATGTTGGAAGGAGATGCACTTACCAACAAGTAGGAAGCCTCATCCCACAATAATGCGGACACTCCCATATTCCCTCCTTGGTCCTCATCTTTCGAGTCACAACCAATGTCTCCAACTTATTTAGACTTTGTACATGTTGTTTTATCAGTTATATGTGATTATGTATAACTTTGTTGTTTTATTCAAGTGTACATAGTGCTGATTCCATCATCATATCTTGTTGGTCATCTTGTATGTAAGAGCTTACGCATTTGAATGCATACAATGTCGCATGATTTCGTGATATTTGGAACTTATTACATCTCTGATTGTCGTTGGAGATTGTTATAAACAGGTTTTACTGAATAAGTGTTGTGAATCGAAAGAAATCATAATCATTTTTCAATCTTACCGTAAATAGTTTTGTAACTCTTTAGGTAGATTTTGTTGTTGGAATAGAAACTTTATATCTATTTATTATTTTTCTAACTCTTTAGGCAGATTTTGTACCCAGTTACTAAAATATTATAACTCCTACTTCTGGAATAAAAATTTTTATAACTAGCTATTATTTGTTTGTAACTCTTTAGGCAAATTTTGTACCCAGTTATTGAAATTTATAACTCCTACTTCTGGAATAGAAATTTTTGTAACTAGTTATTATTTTTTGTAATTCTTTAGGAAGATTTTGTACCCAGACATTGAAATTTTGTAACTCCTACTTCTATAATAGAAATTTTATAACTAGTCATTCATATTTTGTAACTTTTAGGCAGATTTTATACGCAGTTATTTAAATTTTATACCTCATACTTCTAGAATAGAAATTTTGTAACTAGTTATTTATTTTTTTGTAACTTGTTTGGCGGATTTTGTACCTAGTTATTAAAATTTTATACCTTCTACTTCTGGAATAGAAATTTTTGTAACTAGTTATTCATTTTTGTAACTCTTTAGGCAGATTTTGTACCTAGTTATTGAAATTTTATACCTCCTACTTCTAGAATAGAAATTTTTGTAACTAGTTATTCATTTTTTTGTAACTCTTTTCTATAAGTAGGAGTTATAAATTTTCAATAACTGTGTACAAAATCTACCTAAAGAGTTATAAAAAACTAAAAAATTACAAAAATTTCTATTTCAGAAGTAGGAGGTATAAAATTTAAATAACCGTGTATAAAATCTGTCTAAAGAGTTATAAAAAATTAACTAGTTACAAAAAATTTTATTCCAGAAGTAGGAGTTATAAATTTTCAATAACAGGATATAAAATCTACCTAAAGAGTTATAAAAAAATAAATAACTAATTACAAAATTTCTATTTTAGAAGTAGGAGTTATAAAATTTCAATAATTAGGTACAAAATCTGCCTAAAGAGTTAAAAATAATAATAACTAGTTACTAAAATTTCTATTCTAGAAGTAGGAGTTATAAAATTTCAATAACGGGGTTCAAAATCTACCTAAAGAGTTACAAAAAAATTAATAACTAGTTACAAAAATTTCTATTCCAGAAGTAGGAGTTATAAAATTTTAATAACTGGGTACAAAATATGCCTAAAGAGTTAGAAAAAATAATAACTAGTTACAAAAATTTCTATTCCAGAAGTAGGAGTTATAATATTTCAATATCTGGGTACAAAATATGCCTAAAGAGTTAGAAAAAAATAATAACTAGTTACAAAGTTTCTATTCCAAAAACAAAATCTACCTAAAGAGTTACAAAACTATTTACGGTAAGATTGAAAAATGATTATGATTTATGTCGCCTTCACAACACTTATTCAGTGAAACCTGTTTACAATAAGCTCCAACGAAAATAAGAGATGTCATAAAGTCCAAATATCAGGAAATCATACGACGTTGTATGCATTCAAATGCGCAAGCTCTTACATGCAAGATGACCAACAAGATATGATGATGGAATCAACACTACGTACACTTGAATCAATCAATAAAGTTATACATAATCACATATAACTGATAAAACAACATATACAAAGTCTAAATAAGTTGGAGACATCGATTAAGACTCGAAAGATGAGGACCAAGGAGGGAATTTGGAGTGTCTGCATTGTTGTAAGATGAGGCTTCCCACTTGTCGGCAAGTGCATCTCCTTTCAATATTCTGACGACTTCGCATCTTAGACCGGTGTGATGGGTAGAACTGAGTGCAGAGTAGTGCAACCTGAACCATCTCTTTAACTTTGATACTGTCATAGTTGTTCTTTACAACCTTGTCCACAATTGTATGTAACTTGTTCTCTTGATGCATCTTCTTCACCTGCACCAACAATGTGTTTGGTAGGATATTTAAAATGTCAAGTAGAGATGATCAAGTATTAAAGAGCCATGGAAAATAGAAAAATGACTATCTATTAGGCGCATGATTAAATCAAATCCACTGTTGACCCGATTCATGATCAGCCTAACATACCAATTCATCAACCAAAGCTTCAACCAGCTCCTACTATAAACCACCCAACTTTCCTCCATCTTCAAACACTCATTACTAGCATAACAACCAATCATGAAAACGTAGCAAGCTTCACATTGGCCTGAAAGTAATTCTTGCTACAACACTTTATAAGTCTACCAATGACTGCCCATCTCAATATAACATCTAAATGAATAATCTCATTCGAAGGATGATAGCATAACATATAAAGCAAACAATGCCAATAATGACAGTTTCATTACAAGTCAAACTAAAGTGTTTCTTAGTAAAACAAGCTTAATATCTCTTATGACTCCTTCACTTCACAAAGGTAAGTAAAAATCTTAACCGGATCTCTATGTTAGGATTAATTCTCACTCAGAAGTGACAGTGGTATGTAGCGAAAGGGGGGGGCGAAGGAGGCGAAGGTGGGAGGACGAATGCGGGCGGGCGAGGGGAATGCGGGACGCGGTAGTTGGAAGGGAATGCGGGCGAGATGTGGGCGCACGGACGATCGCAGGCGGATGAGAGGAGAGAGGAGAGAGGAGAACCATCTATCTCAGATCTGATTTTTTTGGGGGGTGCTGATCTTTTGGGGGGCTGAGAATGAAAGGAGAAAGGAGAAGGGGTGGAGGATTAGGTCTTGGTTATTTTGAAATAAAGGGCTGAGATTTTACATCCTTAGGTGCACCCTAAGGAGCCTCCTTAGGTATATATTACCCTATATATATATATATATATATATATATATATATATATATATATATATAATATATATATATATATATAATATATATATAATATATATGTGTGTGTGTTGTGTTGTGTGTGTGTGTGTGTGTGTGTGTGTGTGTGTGTGTGTGTGTGTCGAGGCCTCAAAAACAGAAACTTCATGTGATGAAGCCCCTTGTATTTTCCCCTATGTGGATAAGCCCCAAAAGTAGCTTTTAATATTTCCAGGCCCCTCCACGTCAACGGTATACAAAAGAGCAATTGTATTTTTAAAAAAACCCGAGTTTTCCATTCTCCTTCGTTCCCAGACGCTTTGTCCCCAAATACTATATCAAGTCACGTCCCATTAAATACAAACTGTTGTAAAAAATAGAGGGAAATTTCCTCCATTTTTTCCTCTATCATGAGCAATAACTATTTAGTTCTCTATTACTATTTCCTCAGAAAAAAATTCTCTCAATTACTCTCTCTATATTACTCCTCTTTGTCCTAATTTCGGTCCATTACACTTACCTCCACTTCATAATGGCTGAAAAGGACATCATCTGCATTGTCGCTTCGGGATATAGAGCAGTATTCGTGAAGATTAACTATTCAACGACCATTCTGGATCTAAAATTTAATGTGTTAGAGAGGTTAGATCTTCCATATGATTCATTAAGTTTGTCATACAAGGATGAAACAAATAAAAGCTTCAAATTCCCATTGAGAATGAAGATGAGCTGTTGTCTATGGAGGAGCATTGCCATAACAGAGGATTAAAGGAGGTTCACATGCAAGCTTTCAAAGAAACAGAAGATTCTTCAAAAGTCCACAATAACGAGCAAGTTCAACAAGACATGTAGGGGCAAGGATTTTTTTGATGCTAAGACTAATATTCACGATGTTAATTGTAAAATTAGTTAATGTTAGTTCATGCTAGTTCCATGTTTGGTGTAATTGGATTTTAGCTCTGATTTGAGCGTATGTTAGCTCTAATCGATTTCATGTCAGTTCTAACTGCTGTGAATTCTAGTTACAGCTCTATGCGAGGTCAAATTTGTTAGTTCCAAATGATATCTTGTTAGTTCTAACCTATTTCTTGTCAATTCTATTTCCAGTTTCATTTTAGGTCAAGTATGGTAGTTCTAATCGATTTTATATGTTTGGTGGAAAATTTGTAGTAAATAAAATAAAAAAAATTTGATTTGTATTCTCTCGATCTTAATTACAATTTGAATTTTGATTACAAAAGAGAGGAGAATTGATCTGAATTCTCCCCTTTGTTTAAGTCTGGATTCTTCACGGTAGTGATGAGATGCCTCCCTCGAATGCTCGCGTAGAGTTTGCTTCTCGTTGACGATCCGAACGTCTTGTTTCATTGGAACGATCTCTTCTCCTCACGATTTGACGCTGTGGAGGACTTGCGTGGCAAGTTTGAAACTCTAAACGAGTTGATAACTCAGAGCGAGTTTAAACTCTTATAAAGGAGTTGATTGATCTTAACCGTAATTGGTTAGACAAGCCAAGCACGAAGATAGCCCTAAGAATATGTTGTCGAGAAGATGATCCGAAGAAGTCGATCTCTAGATCTCCAAAATCCTCAAAAATCCAAAGATATACCCCCTCCTCCTCTCCGATCCGAACTAAGCTGATCTTTCAGCTATTTATAGGCGATTAGAGGGTGTAACCCTCCCTAAAATCGCTCCTTTGTGGGGGCTAATGGGATGTAACCGCCTGTTAAATCACTCCTGAGTGGAGTTGTGATCCCCTCAGATCGTGGGAAACGGTTTTGAAACCGTTCAGCTCGTGTTTGAACGAGTCAAACGCAAAATCCTCATTCTGGTGTGAATTATGCATTTAAACACAGCGTCTGGAAGCTCGTTTGCAGCGTCTGAAAGTTGCGTTTGTAGCATTTGGAAGCTGCATGTGCAGCAATTTGGAAGCTGCGTTTGCAGCAATTTGAAAGTTGTGTTTGGCAGCGGATGGAAGCTGCGTTTGCAACTTTTGGAGGCTGCGTTTGCGGCAATTTGGGAATTGCGTTTAGCAGCTTTCAGAGGCTACATTTGCGGTCGAACATGAGTTGCGTCCGTGGGCTTGAGCTACGTCAGCGATGGATGATAAGGAGCTGCGTCCACGGTTGAATTGGCGCTGCGTCTTGATGCTGAAACGCGGGGAGGACTTTCGCGTCTTGGTTTGAGGAGACCGTTAACTTGTAGTCTCTTTTTGTTAGAGCGTTGCAAAGATCGTCGTTTTATAATCTTTGCTTCAGCTCTTTGATATGTGAGAGTCGTCAGGTTGTAACTCTCACTGTTGATTGTGAAGACTATTGATCAGAGCTTTCATCGGTTATTATAAAGGTCGTCAGATTGTAACCTTCATCGATCTACGTGAAAGTCTTCAAATTATAGTCTTCTGGAAGCTGTTAAATTGTAACTTCCATCATCGGTATTTGATAGGAATCAACTATCTGTAGTAGTTTTTAGACAGCCTACAGAACCCCCTCCAAAGTTTTTAAAAGTTTACGGTTGACTGGGACGAATTTTCGGAATACTTTGGATCTTAACTCTGATCTTGGAGCTGTTAATTACTTATCATAAATGAGTTGTTCTCTGTACCCGTTTCAAAGGCATCTTGGTTGAAGGGATTTTCCACATAGGACTTGAGCTTCAAAGAGAAACTGTTGTGACGGTACAAGCTAATCACGAATAGAAGCTCTCAAATGTTACGTCACGGCTCACATCCATTCAGCTGATGGACCCGCAAACATTCATAGGATTTTTAGCAAACCCTCAGCCATCAACGGATTTGATAAGCCTTTACCGACTACTGTTTGAGTCGGGCTAGCATGTGAATTATTTAAATCTGTTTTACATGTAACGTTGTGCTAAGAGAATGAACCCTCTTAGACTTGATGCTATGATTTTGAATACATAGACTTTGTTATTTTTACGGAAAAGACTAGCCGACAATGCGTATTAGGTGTAGACTTATCTCTAATTAGGGATCGAGATAAAGTCCCCCATGCGTGTAAGGTATGGATTTTGGCGTAGACTTATCTCTAATAATGACCTGCCACGACCTGCCACAATGTTGAATATGTGGGCTTTTGTCCTTTTTACAGGAAAAGACTAACTGGCAGCATGTGTTAGATGCAGACTTATTTCTATTTAAGGATCGAGATAAAGTCCCCCAGACGTGGATTCTGGTGTCTTTTTCATAGCAAAAGACTAACTGGCAACGCGTGTTAGGCGTAGGCTTTGTCGCTGCTTCTTCATGTATTATGTTTTCACTTGAAACACTGAAAGAAAGTTAGAAGTGCCAGTGGTGTAATATTAACTTGGCATGAATTTTTACTTAGAGTAAAATTTAGAAATTTTCTTCATTATCACTAGAATAATTCCAGAAAATCTTTAATCTACTGGGGATTTTTTAATGAAAACAAGTTCATTGGAGAGTTTGACTGTTAGAGGTGTGTGTTGGACCCTAGACGGGGAGTGATTAGGGTCTTGAGGCAATAATTGTGCAATAAAAAATAAGATAAGCAAAGCACCACAAAATGAACAACCAAAGTAAATGAGATAAGATAAGAGATCGTTATCCAAGTGACACGCGATGTGTTAACGAGGTTCGATCCGCTGACCTACGTCCCCGCTCTCCATTCTCGAGGAGAATCCACTACACAACCCGGTTTGGAAGCCAGGACTTCTTCTACATAACGATCTCCACAAGATCTTACTACCACACAGTTGATCTCCACAAGATCAAGTTTACAATAGTAGTAAATGGTGTAAAATCTCTCTCTTTACAGTAACACTATGGCAAGGAGAAAGATCACACTTGAAGCTTGGGATGTGAACTTGAAAACAGAGAAAAACATGATTGAAAGTTTGGCTCTTTTGAAAACAGTAAAACAAAACTCAGAATTTTCAATAAGCTTGGATGACTTGAAGAAGGGGGGTATGAGGGTTAAATAGGAAAAAAACAGCTGCCAAAACCCATACCAAAATCTCCCTAAATCCCGTAAAAACGATTTTCTAAAACTGTACTGAAAAAACCAGTTGGGCGAACGACGGTTGACTATGGGAATTTCGCGGTCGACCGCAAGCAACTCCAGAAACTATTTTGGACTCTGGACATCAGCCGGTCGACCGTGGTGGTCGACTGTGAAACTCTCTGAACTGTATCCGGTCGACCGTTACAGTCGACCGCGAGCCTCTAAAAAATATCCTGAGTCTTTGGACTCAAGGTGGTCGACAGTGACGGTCGACCGTAAACTGATACATGATAAATACAGGTATAAAAATAGTTTTTGACTCTTTTTTTTTTTAAAAATACTCAATTGATTTCTAAACATTGTGTAACTTTGTAAAATGTTTTTAATACTAAAAACAAACTATTTAGAAAAGGAATTTTGCGAATATGTCCTTATACTCGTGAAAAACAATATTTTGTCAAAACGTTCAAAAATATAAGTATGAAAACGTGTGTGTGATATCCCAATAGCTTCAAATAAAATCTACAACTACTTGCCTAAAATCTAGCACTAGAGAGAAAAGAAAAACTAGCAAATATCCTCACATAGAATTATATTTCTTTGAGTCTTGATATTGCTTGAAGTTGATGAAGCTTTCACTTGTATATGTTGTTCTTGATTAACATTTGCTTCATCATATTGCCTCCTCCTCCTTTAGATATCTTCGTTGTAGCTCATATTCCATCCAATTTTCCATATGTAGTACTAACAAGCTTGATATGCATATTAACTATAATATCACTCAACAAGCAATTAGTACCGATAATGGTGGTTATAAATCATCATCAAAACATAAGGGCTAACAATCTTCCCATTTTTTATGATGACAACCAACCATTATATTGGAGCGAAATAAACATAGCTTATAGATAGTAGCTCCCCCTATCTATGAGCTCCCCCTAACTACGTGCAACAAATGAGGAGATTTCTCTCCCCCTTTGTCACCATCAAAACGGGGTAACTAAAATGGTAAACAAAAATACATATGAAGTGCAACTAACCAAGCAAACAAACAAAACTTTTACATAGTGCATAAACCCAAATCATTTCTTATGCGACAAAAATCATCTTCACTAAGAGGCTTGGTAAAGATGTCCGCTAATTGAGATTTAGTGTCAATATAAACAAGGGATACATCTTGCCTCTCTACATGATCGCATAAGAAATGATGGCGAACATCAATATGCTTGGTTCTAGAATACAAAACAGAATTTTTTGAAATATTTATAGCACTAGTGTTATCACAAAAGATTTTTATATTTTAAAAATTCAAATCATAGTCAACTAAACTTTGTTTCATCCATAAAACTTAGGCACAACATAAACCGGCGGTAATGTATTCCACTTCCGTAGTAGACAAGGCAACACAATTTTGTTTCTTGGAAGCCCAAGAGACAAGAGAGTTACCTAAAAATTAACATGTACCATTCGTACTCTTGCGATCTACCTTACATCCGGCAAAGTCGGCATCACAAAAATCATAAAGATCAAAAGAGGTGCTTTTTGGATAAAATAAACCAAGATCAATTATACCATTGATATATTTAATAATTCGTTTAACCGTAATCAAATGGGACATTTGGAGAAGCTTGAAAACGTGCACAAGCACACACACTAAACATGATATCGGGTCTACTATCGGTAAGATAAAGAAGACTACCTATCATACCTCGATAGAGTTTTTGGTCTACATCCTCACCACTAACATCCGCATCAAGCTTGATACTTGTACTCATGGGAGTTGGTGCATGCTTAGAATTATCCAAACCGAATATTTGCACCAATTCTCTAGCATACTTGCTTTGAGAAATAAATATCTCATCCGTAGTTTGCTTGACTTGGAGCCCGAGAAAGAAAGTAAGCTCTCCCATCATGCTCATCTCAAAATGATCTTGCATAACTTTAAAAAATTTCTTACATAGAGATTCATTAGTAGCACCAAAAATAATATCATAAACATATATTTGAACTAAAATAAATTTATTTTTTCTTTTTCTCGCAAAAATTGTATTATCAATTTTCCCTTTCGAAAAACCATTTTCAAGAAGAAAACTAGAGAGGCAAGCATACCAAGCTCTAGGAGCTTGTTTTAACCCATATAAAGCTTTTTGAACCCAGTAAACATGATTAGGAAATGAATGATCCATAAAACCGGGGGTTGCTCAATATATACTTCATCTTCTATAAAACCATTAAAAAAATACTTTTAACATCCATTTGAAATAATTTAAAATTCTTAAAACTTGCAAATGCCAAAAACATCCTAATAGATTCTAACCGTGCAACCGGTGTAAATGTTTCATCATAGTCTATGCCCTCCTCTTGATTGTATCCTTGGGCAACTAAACGAGCTTTATTTCTTGTTACTATGCCATGTTCATTAAGTTTGTTTCTAAAAACCCACTTTGTTCCAATCACACTAGCATTGTTAGGTCTAAGAACTAATTTCCAAACATTATTTCTTTAAAAATTGTTTAGTTCATCATGCATAGTTAAAACCCAAAACTCATATTTTAAAGCATCATTAATCTTTTTAGGTTCTATTTGAGATAGGAAGGCAACATTACCACAATCACTCAAAGCTTTTGAGCGAGTTAGAACCCCTTATGATGGACTCCCTATTATTTGCTCCTTTGGATGATTTGGTGCAAATTTTCATGCTTTGGAGAGTTCTTCTTGCTCTTGCTCTTGAATGTTGTTGCTTTCCCCATCCTTTTGAGCATCTATTGAGGGTGTTTCATTTAGTTACAAAAATTCCAATCCTCCTTCAACATCATCATCATCTTTCCTAGGCAACCCAACTTATAAACCAATATTAGCCTCATCAAAAGTAACGTTTATAGATTCTTCAACAACAAGAATTCGTTTGTTGAAGACCCTATAAGCCTTACTTCGAGGAGCATATCCTAAGAAAATACCAATTTTAATTTTTGAATCAAATTTATCATGGTGATATTTGGTGTTCAAGATAAAACATTTATAACCAAAAATACTAAAGTATCCAATAAAAGGGATTTTTCCATAAAATAGTTCATAAGGAGTTTTCCTAAGCTTTAGTCGAATCAAAACACAATTCAAAATGTGGCAAGCCGTATTGACGGTTTCCGTCCAAAAATATTTAGGTGAATCAAAAGCATTTATCATTGTTCGTGACATCTCTTGTATGGTGCGATTTTTTCGTTCAACAACACCATTTTATTATGGTGTTCTTAGAGCGGAAAATACATGAGTTATACCACGATATACACAAAAATCATTAAAAATTTTATTTTAAAATTTACCACCATGATCACTTCTAATTTTAACAACTTTCAACTCTTTTTTATTTTCAATTCTTTTGACATAATTTGAAAATTCTTTAAAACATTCATCTTTACTACCAAGAAAGATTGTCCATGTAAACCGAAATCATCAATGATAATAAAAACATAGTGTTTGCCTCCTAGAGAGGTAACACACATAGGACCAAAGAGATCAAGATAAAGTAATTATAAGAGTTTAGAAGTTAATACCTCATTAATGGATTTGAAGGTAGACTTAGTTTGTTTACCTTTAGCACAATCTTCACAAATAGTATCTTTGATGAAATGTAAGTTTGGTAACCCTTTTACAAGATTTTTCTTGGATAATTTGGATATCAACTCCATGTTGGCGTGTCCAAGCCTTTTATGCCAAATCCAAGGATTTTCATCAATCGCCGCAAGGCATTTAACATATTGATCTATTAGCTCATTCATCTCAAAAATGTGTGCATTAGATTTTCTATTAGCAACAAAAATAATTTTTCCATTTGAGCTAACAATGCACTTATCCGATTTAAAAGAAATATCAAAACATTTATCACTTAATTGACTAATGCTAAGAAGATTATGATTCAAGCCACTAACCAAATAAACATCTTCTATAATGGGAGAAGGTATATCTTACCAATACATCCAATACCTATGATTTTACCTTTCTCACCGCCACCGAAGGAGACGTTACCTCCTTCAATCCTTGATAGGATTGCAAATAGCTCTTTGTTGTCCGTCATATGATATGAGCAACCACTATTAAGGTACCACATCTCTCTACGTCGTGTTCGTAATGTTCCCTACATAAGATGAATGTGTAGTACCTTTAGGTACCCAAATCTTGGGTCCTTGGTTGTTAGTAAACTTGATACCTTTGGGTACCCATGTCATTCCATAATAATCATGATTATCTTTAATCCTACAATGAGTGGAGATATGACCATGTTTCATGCAATATGTCCACACAAAGTTTCTCTTGTGTGTGGAAGCATGAGATCTATGAAACCTATTTCTCTCATGGTGATGATGACTAGAATATGCATGAGTAGGTCTAATTCTACCACTTTCAATTTCAAGACTTTCAATTTTAGATCTTAATTGTTTGTTTTCAAAATCAAGATCCCGTAGCAATTCATCTTTTAAAACAAGAGATGATTGTAGTTGCTCAAGTTTGGAATCACAAGAAGTATGCAATTTTTTAAAGGAAGAGTATTGAATCACAAGAAGTATGCAATTTTTTAAAGGAAGAGTATTCTTTTGTCATTCTTTTAAACTTAATGTTTAACTCTTCTAATAGTATGCAATTTTTTAAAGGAAGAGTATTCTTTTGTCATTCTTTTAAACTTAATGTTTAACTCTTCTAATGCGGTTGCTAGATTACATTGCATGTAAAAAGATTCACTTTCGGTATCGGATATTACCTCCTTTCCATAAGCCATAAAGTAAATGTTGGGATTATGAATAGCAATCTTTGCTCCTTCTTCATTGTTATCTGAATCGCTTGGTTCGGATTTCTCCCATCCGGCATACATGGCTTTCTTCTTCTTGTATTTCAAATATTTCTCCTTAAACTTAGGGCAGTCTTTGGCAATATGACACGGTTCATTGCATTCAAAGCATTTTCCTACACGTAAAGAAAATTTGTTGTTAGATCGGGGATTAAACTTTTTATTCATTTTTATGAGTCTTGATTTTCTTCTAGAGAGGTGAGCCACTTCTCTAGAAAAATCAACTTCACTATCCAAAGATGATAAGTTATCACTAGCTCCTTTGAGAGCTATGGTCTTTATTTTTGGTAATGGCTCCTCAATTTCCCGTGGGGGCACTTCCTCTTTCTCCTTCCCTTTGAGCTTCTTCTCATGAACCTTAAGCTTGCCAATGAGGCCATCAAGAGCTAGAGTAGTGAGATCGTGAGCTTCCTCTATGGCTGTAGCTTTGGGTTCCCATGCCGGAGTTAATGAGCGAAGGATCTTGTAGTTCGTCTCTTGGATAGTCAATTTCTTGTCAAGACCATGCAATTCATTAATGATATTAGTAAAAAGGGAAAACATAGCATCAATAGATTCATTAGGAAGCATTTTAATAACTCATAGTCATGCATAATCCCACTAATTTTATACTCCTTAACTTGGGGGGTTCCTTCATGTGTAATACATAGTTTCACCCAAATTTCATGTGCGGTTGCACATGTGGAGACCCTATTGTACTCATTGGGGGAAAGACCACAAATTAAGGCATTCATGACCTTGGTATTTAGATCAGCTAGGAATCTTTCATAGTCATCATGCTACTAATCTTGGACTTTTCTACATATTTCTTTTCTATGAGCTCTAAAATGTCAAGATCAATGCAACGAAGGTAAATCCTCATTCTAGCCTTCCAATAGGAAAATTTGCTACCGATGAACAGTGGGGGTCTAGTGGTGGATTGTCCCTCAAGCATGTGCACATTCAGTGAAGCCTCCATATGATCTTTTCTCTTAGGTGGTTAGACCAAAAACAAATATAGAGACCAAGCTCTGATACCAATTGTTAGACCCTAGAGGGGGGGTGATAAGGGTCTTGAGGCAATAATTGTGCAATAAAAAATAAGATAAGCAAAGCACTACAAAATGAACAACTAAAGTAAATGAGATAAAGTAAGATCGTTATCCAAGTGACGCGTGATGTGTTAACGAGGTTCGGTCCGCTGATCTACGTCCCCGCTCCCCACTCTCGAGGAGAATCCACTACACAACCCGGTTTGAAAGCCGAAACTTCTTTTACACAACGATCTCCACAAGATCTCACTACCACACAGTTGATCTCCACAAGATCAAGCTCACAACAGTAGTAAATGGTGTAAAATCTCTCTCTTTACAGTAACCCTATGGCAAGGAGAAAGATCACACTTGAAGCTTGGGATGTGAACTTGAAAATAGAGAAAAACAGGATCGAAAGTTTGGCTCTTTTGAAAATAGTAAAACAAAACTCAAGATTTTCAATAAGCTTGGATGACTTGAAGAAGGGGGGTATGAGGGTTTAAATAAGAAAAAGAACAGCTGCAAAACCCATACCCAAATCTCTCCAAATCCCGTAAAAACGATTTTATGAAACTGTACTGAAAAAACCCATTGGGCGAACGGCAATCGACCATGGGAATTTCGCGGTCGACCGTGAGCAACTCCAGAAACTATTTTGGGCTCTGGACATTAGCCGGTTGACCGTGATGGTCGACCGCGAAAATCACTGAACTGCATCTGGTCGATCGACCGCGAGCCTCTAAAAAACATCCTGAGTCTCTGGACTCAAGCTGATACATGACAAATACAGGTATAAAAATAGTTTTTGTCTCTTTTTTTTAATACTCCATTGATTTCTAAACATTGTGTAACTTTATAAAATGTTTTTAATACTAAAAACAAACTGTTTAGAAAATGAATTTTGCGAATAGGTTCCTATACTTGTGAAAAACAATATTTTGTCAAAACGCTCAAAAATATAAGTATGAAAACGTATGTGTGATATCCCAATAGCTTCAAATAAAATCTATAACTACTTGCCTACAATCTAGCACTAGAGAGAAAAAAAAACTAGTAAATACCCTCACATAGAATTACATTTCTTTGAGTCTTGATATTGCTTGAAGTTGATGAAACTTTCACTTGTATATGTTGTTCTTGATTAACATTTGCTTCATCACATTGCCTCCTCCTCCTTTAGATATCTTTGTTGTAGCTCATATTCCATCCAATCCTCCATATGTGGTACTAACAAGCAATTAGTACCGATAATGGTGGTTTTAAATCATCATCAAAATATAAGGGCTAACAGTGTGATGTTAACTTAACATTATTTTATAGACTTATCGTTCTATCGAAGAGAGTTGATAAGTTGATTTGGTTGTCAGATGTGTGATGTTAACTTGACTGGTTTGTGAACCTATCGCTCTATTAAGGAGAGTCGATAAGTGGATTATGTCGTCAGATGTGTGATGTTAACTTGACGGGTTTGTGGACCTATCGCTCTATTGAAGAGAGTCGATAAGTTGATTTTGTCGGAGGTGTGGGATTATTATGACAAGAATTTATTGCGATCGGAACAACTTTGTGGACTTATCATCCTATTGAAGAGGATTGATAAATTTATTTGTCAGAGGTGTGATATTAACGTGACAAGAATTATGTTGCGATTGGAACAACTTTGAGGACTTGTCATCCTATTGAAGAGGATTGATAAATTTAATTGTCAGAGGTGTGATATTAACGTGACAGAAATTTTGTACTTATGATTTGAACAAGATTTTGAAGACTTAACGTCTTGCTGGGGAAGATTGCGATTTGAGCAATTTTGAGGACCTATCATCCTATTGAAGAGGATTGATAAGTTGATTGTCAGAGGTGTATTGTTAACATAACAAATTAGGAGTGATGCAAACTGAATTCATACTCCGTGGAGGTAATGATCGTCAGAAGTATAATGTTAACTCGACTATGTGAAAGATTCGTTACTCTTAATCAAGTGGATTCCAAGTAACCAACCCCCAGTTTTGATTAAGACTTAGAAGAGGAAGAAAAAGAAGGGTAGACATGACATATTGCATTGTGGGCTACTATCCAATCAAGTCGGAATAGAGACCCATCACCTAGTAGACCACTATCTGACGAGTTTGACTATCAGATGTAACTGTTAACGTGATAGTTTTGATAGACCCACCATCCTACTGAAGAGGATTGATGGGAGAATTTGGAGAAAATAGACTATCAGAGGTAACTGTTAACATGATAGTTTTTGGTGGACCCGTCATCCTACTTGAAGAGGATTGGTGGGAGAATTTGGAGGAAATGGACTATTAGAGGTAACTGTTAACGTGATAATTTTGGTAGACCCGCCATCCTACTTGAAGAGGATTAGTGGGAGAATTTAGAGGAAATGGACTATCAGAGGTAACTGTTAACGTGATAGTTTTGGTGGACCCACCATCCTACTTGAAAAGGATTGGTGGGGGAATTTGGAGGAAATGGACTATCAGAGGTAACTGTTAACATGATAGTTTTGGTGGACCCGCCATTCTACTTAAAGAGGATTGGCTTCAGTGGCCGTAGTATCTTCCCCTTCTGACTAATAAGATTGGGCTTGGTCCGATTGCTCAGGTTGGTCCTGCTTACTTTGTTCTTCAGCTTTGATCCTGTCAATAATCTTTTAAGCCTGTTTGTCTTAAGAGATTAGTTGTCTCTAGGAACGGTATTCTGCAACCCTCATTTGTGCTAGGAGATCGGTCTGCAAGTTGTGTCAACAGGTCTCCACTAAGGTAGGCTGTGTCATACCTGTCAGACATCGCAGAGCCATGTTTCGAAACTTTTTGACGAAGGCTTTGACAGTCTCCCTCTTTTTCTGCTTAGTGGAGAGAAGGGTATGGATGGAGACTTCTGTATCCTCTTTAAAGAATCTTGATAGGAAGAGTTTTTTTAGATCTGCCCATTTTTGGATACATCCGGCAGGCAATTTTCTGAACCATTCAAAGGCAACTCCCTTGAGGGTGCCAATGGACAATCGAGCCAGTATAGCATCGTTTGATATCACATTCCCAGTCTGTAACTTGAAATAATAGATATGTTGGTTCGGTGATTCTGTACCATCGAAAGTTTATAGCGTCGGGACTTCGAACTTTGGAGAATAAGGGGTAGCATCCCATTCGACAGGATAGGGCCTGACAACTCCCTCGTCTTGGAGCTCGCTTCTGTTAGCAATGGCATTGAGGCGGGCTTCCAATTCTTTTATTTTGGCCGATTGAGGATTCTGCTCGTTCTTGGTCTCTCTTCCTTCATCAGAGAAAGGTTCTAGGTTGTGGGCTTCTTGGTCAGAAGCAGTATCATTAACCACTTTTTTTTCCTTTGCTTGTGTGAAGTCGGGATGAAGATGCTTTTTCTCTCCCGAAAGATTCTTGCCTAGGTGGTGAATCTGTCTTCCGAGATTTAGCCTTGTTTGCGACGATTTGAGTCAACAGGGCTAGGTGTTCATTGAGGGTCTTCTGCTGTGAATTGAGCATGGCATCTTGCTCAGCAACCCTCTTTGAAAGATCTTCAGAATGTTCTGTCATGTGGGCGAAGCTCTCATGCCCAACGAAAGAGCTTGATGATTGGGACTCCACAATGGCTGAGTGTTTATCATCGGAATTAGTTCATCTGGCTAACCTCCGATAGTTGACAGGGGGAATGGCTCATGTTTGCATCCGAGTGCATTGGTAGATTCCTTCAAACTTGTTAGCAATTTCTCTGACAGTCGGTGAACGACTTGTCTCAGAGTCATCGGAACTAGGACCTGAGGCTTTTCCTCTGCCGATCACATTGATAGTGACCCCAGGATATTCGATCTCTGGAGACTTCTTCTTGTGCGAACGTCGTCGTTGGTTAGGCAAGGCAACGTGCATTAATTGGTCGAACACCAACGGTTTGGCCGCATATGAGCAACAGTGACATCTTGAGAGGACCGTAGGAATTAGACGTTTACATTAGAATGAACGAATGACTTGTCGCATCGAGCTAAATCCCATTCGGCAGGATAGGATCTAGCAACTCCCTCGTCTTGGAGCTCGCTTCTGTTAGCAATGACATTGAGGCGAGCTTCCAATTCTTCTATTTTGATAGATTGAGGATTCTGCTCATTCTCGGTCTCTCTTCCTTCATTAGAGGAAGATTCCAGGTTGTGGGCTTCTTGGTCAGAAGCAGCGTCATCAACCATTTTTCTCTTCCCTTTGCTTGTGTGAAGTCGGGATGAAGACGCTTTTTCTCTCCGGGAAGATTCTTGCCTAGGTGGCGAATATGTCTTCTGAGATTTGGCCTTGTCTGCGACGATTTGAGTCAACAGGGCTAGGAGTTCATTGAGGGTCTTCTGATGTGATTTGAGCATGGCGTCTTGCTCAACAACCCTCTTTGAAAGATCTTCAGAATGTTCTGCCATGTGGGCGAAGCTCTTATGCCCAACGAAAGAGCTTGATGATTGGGACTCCACAGTGGCTGAGTCTTCATCATTGGAATTAGTTCTGGCTAACCTCCGATAATTGACAGGAGGAACGGTTCCCATCCGAATCCGAGTGTATCGGTAGACTTCTTCAAACTCGTTAGCGATTTCTCTAACGGTCGGTGAACGACTTGTCTCGGAGTCATCGGGACTAGGACCCGAGGCTTTCCCTCTGCCGATCACATTGATAGTGACCCCAGGATATTTGGTCTCTGGAGACTTCTTCTTGTGCAAACGTCATCGTTGATTGGGTAAGGTAACATGCATTAATTGGTCGAACACTAACGGTTTGGCTGCATATGAGCAGCAGTGACATCCCGAGAGGACTGTAGGAATCAGTCGTTTACATTGGAATGAACAAATGACTTATTGCATCGGTCTTTCTCCTGATATGAACACTCTCAAATCTGTTGTAAAGACTCGAGAAGAATTACTCACTGACCGTGAGGTTTAAACTGGAACCCTCCAGTCTATGATTGGACGGGACTGGCTCCTGGTATGCATGGATATGGTTGAGATGCCTTGAATCCAAAGACTTCTTATATCCGCCCCTCGATCTAATCGCGCTACGCAGAGTATTCGGGGGTCTCGCTGCCCGGTCAGCGAGCCGGGGGTCCAGG
>NC_033801.1:98112138-98125781 GCF_001876935.1 Asparagus officinalis | reverse complement strand
GGGGGTCCGGGGGGAGTGGACTACCCCCCGGTGGGGTTCGGGGTAGTGCCCCGAAGCTCCACCGTATACACCAGGTTCTGTATTAGATTTTGTTACCTGAACGCATGCCTGAGGTTCAGGTTTTGCTGTTGAGACACAGTCCTGAGATCTGCATTTTGCTAGTGGAACACAGTCTTGCAATCTACTTTTTGGTTCTGAAATGCATGCCTGAGAGTTGCGTTCGGTTAATGGAACGCACTCCTGAAGGCTGTGTTTTAACTGTACAATGCACCAATGAGGTCTGCGTTCAGTCTTATTCACACAGAGCCTATGTTTGGGCTCATAGACGCGAGGCTTGCATTCTGAAGTAGAAACGCAGGGCACAGGGTCGCGTTTAGGCTCACAAACACGAAGCTCATGTTGACTTGAGGATCGGCATTCACGGAGATGTGCTCATCGTAGGGATCTCGTCCTTCATCGAGCGGCGTTCTTCTTAGCCTGCTTCAAGGCCTTTGTAGCAACGTCACCATCTGTGTTGATCAAGTTTGTCGCCTCAATGGGCCTCTTACGACCCGATACCCGTCGTCTTGGCGCGGGTTTGACTGAAGCTGAGCCCACTCCATCGGAGGAGGGGCTGTCCGAGCAATCTAACCCAAAGGAGAGATATTCCTTGGGTGATTCGGTTGCAATTGGAGCAGTTGAAGCTTTTGTCTCTTTGGAGACTTTGTGGATGTTGCGCATAGCCTTTGGGCTAAGCGATCCAGGGGAAAGAGCTTCCTCGTACTTGGCTTGATCAAACTCAACAATAAGAGTTTCGACGGTTGTTCCAGCAAGATTGACGTAGGATTCGCCACCACTTCGTCATCAGAGAAGCTTGTCCCCAGCGGAGTCGTCATCTTTTGGTTGGTGAAAAATTTGTAGTAAATAAAATGAAAGAAATTTGATTTGTATTCTCTCGATTTTAATTACAATTTAGATTTCTGATTATAAAAGAAAGGAGAATTGATCTGAATTCTATCCTTTGTTTAAGTCTGGGTTCTTCACGGTAGCGATGAGATGCCTCCCTCGAATGCTCGCGTCGAGTTTGCTTCTTGTTGACGATCCAAACGTCTTGTTTCACTGGAAAGATATCTTCTCCTCATAATTTGACGCTGTGGAGGACTTGGGGCAAGTTTGAAACTCTAAACGAGCTAATAACTCAGAGTGAGTTTAAACTCTTGTAAAATAGTTGATTGATCTTAACTGTAATTGGTTATACAAGCCAAGCAAGAAGATAGCCCCAAGAATCTATTGCCGAGAAGATGATCCGAAGAAGCCGATCTCTAGATCTCCAAAATTCTCAAAAATCCAAAGAATATCCCCCTTCCTCCTCTCCGATCTGAACTAAGCTGATCTTTCAGCTATTTATAGGTGATTAGGGGATGTAACTGCCCCTAAAATTGCTCCTTTGTGGGGCTAATGGGATGTAACCCCCTTAAATCACTCCTGAGTGGAGTTGTGATCCCCTCAGATCGGGGGAAACAGTTTTGAAACCGTTTAGCTTGTGTTTGAATGAGTCAAACGTAAAATCCACGTTCTGGTGTGTATTTTGTGTTCAAACGCAACGTCTGGAAGCTCGTTTGTAGCGTCTGGAAGTTACGTTTGTATCATTTGGAAGCTACGTTTGCAACAATTTGGAAGCTACATTGGCAGCTTGTTAGAAGCAGCGTTGGTAGCTTTCGGAGGCTGCGTTTGTGGCCGAACATGAGCTGCGTTGGCAGCTGGATCTGAGCTACGTTTGCAGCATTTGGAGCTGAATGTGAGCTTCATTTGCACTGCGTCAGTGGCTGTGAACGCGGTACGTCTTGATGCTCGTACACGGGGAGGACTTCTGTGTCTTGGTTTGAAGAGACCGTCAATTTGTAGTCTCTTTCTGTCTGAGCGTTGAAAAGATCGTCATTTTGTAACCTTTGCTTTAGCTCTTTGATATGTGAGAGTCATCTGATTGTAACTCCCAATGTTAATTATGAAGACTGTTGATTAGAGATTTCATCAGTTATTTTGAAGATCGTCAGATTGTAACATTCATCGATAAAAGTCTTTAAATTATAACCTTTTGGAAACCGTCAAATTATAACTTCCACCATTGGTGTTTAATGGGGATCAGCTATCTGCGGTGATTTTTAGACAACCTACAATCATGTCTCAACTGAAATATATCTGGTATCTGGAAATAATAAAAATATGTCTCAATGTGAACCAAAACTGAAAGTCGTACTAAGGCACACTACCTTTACAATATGAAAACAAAACTCTAATATCTGAATAAAAATACAAAACTACAGTGGAGCCTCTAATTGTAAAATCATGCGACGGCGACTATGTTAGAACTTCGTCGTCCTGCGGCTCTTCGAAACTCTGAACTACTTAAAAAAAATTTAAAATAAAAAGAACAACAACAAGAGCGTCAGAGCGTTATAGCAAGATCACCTCCATCCACCCCTAGGGGAAAGGCTGCTAGATGAAGTGGAGGCTCTACCTATTGAGCATAGTCTACCTAGATCATTTACCTCGTATCTAACGGAGTTAATATTTAGACTCCTACAAAGCGAGATGTAGTACGTCGAGCGAAATAATCCAAACAAAGAAACTCTCATATATATACCATATGTCTCAAATTCTAAATACCTAAATATTAACACCGAACTAAAGATAAACAATCTAAAGGAAATCAATAATTAGAAACCTACAACACAAGACTGGTACGTCGAGCAAAATAATCCAAATAAAGAAACTCTCATGTATATACCATATGTCTCAAATTGTGAATCGCTAATTATTGATCCCAACTAAGAAGTAAAGAGAAGCAATACATGAAAGTAAAACTATAACTCCAACCCTCACACATGGTGAGCTATGTCAAAACTCAAACTACCCTCGGGTAGTTGGCACAAACATAAGGAGTATCATCTAGCATAATCATTCTCATAAAACAGACCATATCTGTCAAACCTCAAAATCATACCCTACTCTTGGGTAACTAGCATGGGAGCAAACTACAACTGTGTGTGTGTGTGTGTGTGTGTGTGTGTTTATCAAATAACGATACTCTTGTAAGATTCTCATAATATCATGTGGATTTAACATCCTTACTCAATCGTTCTACGACAATAGGTTTTATCTCCCTTATTCCGGATGATGTATCCAGATGATCGTTTAACGGAATGTAGGCGTATCAGGCTAATCCAGAAACACACCAATCATCTTCGAGTATTGGTGCCATCGAGGTCTCATTACAGGAAAATGTCCAAATACTCTTAGTGTAGTACATCGAAGGTCTCATTACAGGGTAAACGTCCACACTGAGAATCCCTAACGGATAAGTTATGCATTATCATTTGTCATGCCAATAATTATCAACTCAAACATGTGTTATGCACCTCAACTATGCATGTACACTCAATTTAGAAGCATGTATTCAAACATTCGCGCTTGTGTCTCGGTGTGCGAACTCAAAACTCGTATCTCAAGTGTAATCGCCACTATATCCGTATTAGTCATCCTCAGGATATCCGTGTGGGTATTACGACACTGTACGTGGGTACTCATTACTATACGTGCAACATAGTGTGTCTCGAACCCGCGAACACAAACAAAAGATGTAAAAACAACATCCAGGAAACAAAAAGAAAACAGACCGGTCAACCGCCCCTAGGGCTTTGGTCGACCGCGCCCAGGGCTCTGGTTGACCACACTGCAGGTGTGCACAACATGCACAAACATGCCTTCACCGGTCGATCGCCCCTAGGGTGCCGGTCGACCAGCCAGAGAGGAATCTGTCTCCTCAAGTTTTTCGTGTTTTGTCGATTTGAGATATGTAACTTGTTTAAACACGATACTTTCTTATCATAAAGCATATAATAATATTTAAACTTTGATAATTATTTCATTGAGATCATATCAAAAATATTTTAACTCTTGATTCAATCTAATTAGGGTTAACATCCTAATTAATCCAATATCTCACATAAACCCTAGATATGGACATGATTAAAAAATTAAACATGCTTGCATATTAGCTTGAAACAGATATAAATTTATTTGTTCATGTTTACAGAACCTAGATATCCCAAACCTAGGTTTTAAATAACTTAAACTTACATGAAAACTCAATTAATTGTAAATCTATGGTTTACATATGATTAAAACATGATTAACAAGATAAAAAACAAAATTAAAGGTAACCCTAATGATCATGATCATGATTCTAACATAAACAGCAAGGAAAAGCTATTGATCTAGCATTAGGTAGGGATTTATCTATAAAAATCTACTTTTTATCACATAAAATTAAGATCTAAGCATCAATAATATCACATTACTTCATAAAAACACGTTTTAAACTATGAGTAAGGTTTGGATGCAGATGATCTTACCTTAATCTCATGTGCAAGCCTCTGAAATGCACAACAAGCGATCCAAAAGTATAAACAAACCATTTTCCTTTGCCACACGTCGATGATCTCGCTCTCGTATCGATATTTTGCTTCACAAAGCTCACAAAACTCACAAAAAATTGATCTAGGGTTTTTGAGGGGAGAGAGTGGATACTAGGGTTCAAAGATATCATCAAAGAGAAGAATTTTCATAAAAAATATAGGTATTTATAGAGGCAAACCCGAAACAAAACCCGTTTGACCCGAACCAGGAAACCTAGTCTGACTGGGAAAACCATCTTTGATATTTTAGCTTTAACTTTCCCATCTGACATCGGAATGAGGTGATTTAAGATTTGTTGGAAATTTGTTTAAGAGACCTACATCTTTAGTCTTTTGAGTTTTACCATATTCGAACTGAATTAGTGTGTAAAATATATAAACTATTAACTGATCGTTTTTTTCCAGATTTCAGGCTCGTGTATATAGTGTATGATTTCACTCCTATATTCACATATATACATTTAATTAATCTCAATCAATTTCTAGCATACTCAAACATTAATAAATGTTATTTATCATCATATAACACATTTATTTTTATTTATCACCATATTTTCAAATTCACTGGGTTTTACAAGCATTCCATAGTTCCTTAGCACTTTTGAACTCATAATATATGTCATAAAGGTTGTCTGCAAGTGCACTGAGAATCCTATGGAAACAATGATAGTTTATTTCTTCTTGTTTTATAGAGCTAGAAAAGGAGCTAACACCAGAACCAGAAGTGGAAGGAGTAGGTTCAGGTTGAGGACCATAAATAAGAGAGTTGGAGGGTTGAGATCCACTAGATGAAGATTCGGGAGTGTCTATGGCAGATAGGAGACCTAGGGAGGTGAGCTAGTATCTCATCTGATTAGCCCACCGTTTACAGTTAACACCGATGAACTTCTCAGGTTTAACACTCTTGGAATGGTCAATGTTAGCCATAAGTCCGATTTAAAGTCAACTAGTCTAGGTATTTGAAATCTAATAGAATAAAAGGGTTTTGTCAATACCACTCGACTAGTTACTTTGGAGATTATGACTTTAAAGGATGAGTTTGATGCAAAATTATGCATGAGGTAGTAAAAGAAATGAACAAAATATATTAATGTAATTCTAAAACAGTAGATATCAAGAATAACTTAAGCAATAATTTTAATTAAATTTTTTCCCTCAGATTTAATTTTCTAACATGAACAGAGAGGTAATCAATTTATTCCAGAATTAAATTAAAAAGTAATTACTAATTAAAGCAATAAACTAAGATTACTATAACAAATTAGCAGTAATTAGTTAATCAATAATTAACAGGAATTAACAGATAAAAAATTCTAATGAACAGTAACAGCCTCGGCTGAATAGTATTTTTTTTAAAATTGCTTTTTTGGATTTTAAAAATAACAGCTATAAACTCAATCTTCTAGATTGTTAGATAGAATTTCAAAATAGTTAATGTTATAGCATGCAATAAATCTGAAAATAAAAGAATCAGAAAATCTGGCCTGGTCGGGAGCAGTCGTGTAAACATTACCCTAGAAGATTGAGGATCCGCCTATCGTCGTGGCGCAAATGATCCCCTCTCTTGTAGCTGTAAAAAACCTCGGAATCGGTCGACCTCTAGACTCGGGAGAGAGTGGCGAACTTCTGCTCAGATGAAGACAGTTGCCCAAAAATATAGAGGAAAATAATAATCACTCTTGAGAAACAGAGGAGAGAAGAGAGAACTTGTGTTTGTTTTTGTTGTTTTTTCCGAACTCATCCAATGGATGTATATATAGGGTTCGAAAGCCTTACCCATTGCAGAAAAACGGTAACGTTCACCATAATTACGTGACCATTTACACATTTTTCATTAAACTTGCGGCCGTTACGTACACAAAACATATGCAAAAATAAAGCCAGAGAAAACAAAAAACGTGCACGTGCGGTGTGGCGCGCGCGCATAGCGGCGGGGCGTGCGCGTGCGTGTGTGTTATGCAAAGCCCAAATAATACAAAACCCAAAACACTACTCAAAGCCTAATAAGAGAAGAACCATTATAAACCCTCTACTATTCATCTCCTTAGTCCATGTGGGACTATTCATAAAGGCACAATTGCCTATTCTCCCACTATATAGCCAACACATATGATATAGAAAAGATAACTCATCTTGGCAAGTTGATGTGCTTGATTGGGTCCTAGATCTGCTATAAAAATCCTTAACAGTTGAAAGGAGCAGAGCAGCATTCATCACAGCACTCTCCACATTGCTTTGCTTGCTTTGTTGGAATATATTGTCAACCACCACCTTTCAAATCCCTTGAATGAATAACCCCACTCGGAGTATCATCCATGTCCTCCAAAATACGCAAAGCAACAAAAGCAAGGACCACCTTCTTTATCTGTTCTCCATCATCATGATTCATGAGCAATAGGTGCAAAATCCGATTTCCACTTTGTTATATCCAAAGAGTAGTTTACTTTTTGTTAATAATAGTCATTTTCTAATTACATTTATATGCTATAGTTTATTCCTAACTTAAATTAAAGACAGTTTATCATGCAGTGATCAATTACAAGATAACTAAAACTAGTCCATTGCCTATATGTTCTCTAACTAAGGCTCCATTAAATGGATTCCATGGTGTTTTATTTGTTTCCATTATTTTTTGCCAAAAACAAAACACCATGCTGTTGGTGTTAAATGATCACACAGTCAATTATGTCCAGGATTGGAGAATTTTGTTCAGTATTGAAGAATGGGCCGCTTTCTTCGCTGACTTTATGTCTAGTTCTTGAGTGGGGTATCTGTAAAATCTGCAAATGTAGAAATTCATAAGAGGGTGGGGTTTGGTTCCCCCGTTGTACCTTCGACAATCAAGTTAGCTGATGAACTTGAGTGGGGTTATGAAGAATTGTTGTAATTCTTATGTGTGCGATTGCTTAAGAATCCGATTTTGAAATCAAGATTTCAGCATCTTGTAAGGTAGAATAGTACATGTATATATACTTAGGGTATAAGGGTAGATTGGTCACCTTGGCCGAGAGCAGTGAGGCGGTGGCGTAGTATAGGCTGGCGGCCTCGTCGGCACTTACTTTACAGGTGTCAGTCAGCGAGTGGAGGGAATGTCGTTTCAACATTAAATAGGAGGATACTGGCTGCATGGTCGGGCCTACGTGGTCCAATGAGTCACAAAGACTATCTGGGCTAGAGTCATGATGGTACCTGCTAAGCATTAAATGCGATGTGGACACGTTGTCATAGAGGGAGAGGCTCGAGATGAAAACAGTTCTTTAGGTTCGCCGAGAAGTAACGCCTTTCGAGTCGACTTTGCAATCGCCTAGTGAGTGGTTGAGTGGACTCGTGGCGTGTTGTCTTCAATAGAAGGGGGGAGACATGCACCGCCTTTCGTGTCGACTAGCACCTCCTTTCATGTCGACATACACCGCCTTTCATGCCAACACTGAGGGGTGTCGTCTCGTCGGGTCAGCTGGGTTGTCAGCCTCGATTGTCTCTGGCCACCAAGTTGATTAGGGCATGACGTGTAAAAGTACACTTGTCAGCTACTTGGTATTAAGTTGTATTTTGGCGAAAATGGGAACATCATAACACATGCGTTTGGAAACCATGGTGTATTTTGAGCTAAATCATCCTAAAATCAAAAGCACAACACTTATTTCAAAACATCTTTTAAGTGTTTAAGTTTGGTGTTTTGGTTTTGAGTTTGTGGAAGTGTTAGTATAATATCTAACATAATATATTAAATATAATTAATATAAAGTTACTATCAACATACTTATTATATTATATTATATTATAGTATACTATATTATAATTAGTCTAATACATTAGTAATATTTATTAAATAATATAAAAAATAGTCTTATATATTAATATAATAACATATTAAATACTAAAATATATTACATAATAATATAATAACATATTAAATACTAGTATTTAATATGTTGATAATGTATTATGAAATAGTAAATAATAATATAATATAAGTAAACTAATAAAAAATAATTTAAAAGTTATTGATAGTAAATATTGAAAGGCCCTAGAGGGGAGGGGAGTTGAATAGGGTTTATAGAGAAATAATATGCAATTAAAAGATATTCCAACAAACCACACACGAATATGAAATGCAATGACAATAAAAGAGAGTAGGGATAGAGATAGTTAGCCAATTGATGACACACGGTATGTTCACGAGGTTCGGTCCGCTGACCTACGTCCCCGCTCCCCACTCTCGAGGAGAAATCCACTACACACCGGTTTGGAAGCCGAAACTTCTTCTGCACAACGATCTCCACCGAGATCTCACAACCACACAATAGATCTTCACGAGATCAAGCTCACAACAGTAGTAAATCGAAGAAAAGCTCTCTCTTTACAGTAGTCCTATGGGAAGAGGAGATTGCAATTGAAGCTTGGGATGTGGGCTTTGAAATAGTGAAAGCAAATGAAAGTTGAAGCTCTTTTGAAAACAATAAACTCAAACACAAGAGATTTGCAATGAAAGCTTGGGTGCTGAAGTAGTTATGGTTGTTGGGTATTTATGGAAAGAGAAGACAACAGCAAAAACCCCAAAGAATCAGCAAAAATCTCCCAAAAACTGAGAAACAGATTCTGTACAAAACTAGCCGTTAGACTGCTTATCAGTCGACTGACGGGAAGCATCAGTCCACTAATGAGCTTAATGTTGTATTCAAATACCAGCTCACCAGTCGATTGACGATCATTTTTTAGTCGACTGACAACTCGTCAGTCGACCAAAACAGAATAGAAACTTTTTGATAATTGCATGCACTTTCATCAGTCGACACATCAGTCGACTAATGTCATCAGTCGACTGGCCAGCCGACTGATAACAGATTATCAGCCTGAATCGATTTTGAAATTGAGTTTCAAGGCTCTGTTAAAAATAGTAAATAAACTTCAAAAAATGTAAAACTTTGGGGATAGTTTATAAACATTTTGATAAACTTTTTTGAGAAGGAATTTTGCAAAAAGGTCCTCATATGTATGAAAAATATCATTTTAGCAAAAGTACCAAAATACGAGTTTTGAAAATGTGCAAGTGTGTTATCCCATGAGCTTCAAATGTAATCAACAAGCCTCTTGCCTACATTAAGTACTAGAGAGAAAATAAAATAGAAAATATCCCTCACATATGAGTACATGGCTTGAGTCTTGATATTTGCTCTTATGTTGATGAAGCTTCTCATGCATATATTGCTCATGAAAGCTTTGCTTCATCACTTTGTCTCCACTCCTTAGATATTGTCGTTATAGCTCATTTTCCATCCAATTCTCCATATAATGTGCTAATGATAGTGATCTACAATATAGCTCAATAAACAATTAGCACCAATAATGGTGTTTGTAAATCATCATCAAAACAAAGGAACTAATGAATATAATATAATAATAATATAATAATACACTATACAATATTATAATCGCTATAATAGTTATTATAAAAAGAATATATCATAATATAACAGTATTTATTTATATCATAAATTATTAATATATTATTAAAGTATTATTAATTAAACTATAATATATTATATAATGTTAAAATATCTATAATATATTGATTTATTAATAAATTAATATACTAGTAATAACATAATATTAACATTATTAATAATATTATACTATATTAATATTAGTATAATATTTATTAATAATAAAATAGTTATTTTAAAAATATTATATAATATATAACAATAACAAATTGATATACCAAAATAATTAAATATATTATTATTTAAAAATAATATGTAATAATTATAATATAATATAAAACATTAAAGTATAAATATTATTCTAATACATTATACAATAATATATTGCATTATATTTAATATTATAATACTATAATAATGTCAAATACATATTGTACATTTTATTTATAATATATTTTAGTATAATTGATATAGAAAAAATTAATAATATGTTTAATACTAGTGTTGTAACGGGTCAAACGCGTGTTGACCAAAAACACTCAACATGGTATTTTGAAAACACTTTAAGGGGAAAACAAATCAACATGATGTTTTTTTTTTATAGAAACACAACAAAGAGAACCTCATGGTATCCAAACGAAGCCTAAAATAACCAAGAAACATGAACGTAACATCATGACTAGTCACTTATATATAGTGGACTCAAATTAACCATGTTAGTTACTGATCACATTCATACTATCACTAACACCTAGCTTAATCATGCTTGTTAAATAGCCACATTCGCATTGCTTCCTGATCCCGCTTCGACGCCTGTCACGGGATTGGTTATCGTAAAAGAAAACTCCTTGAAGAATTATTCCCGACTCTCGTCCATGTCCTTGATATTACGGTCTGGTCCTATAATCGTAAGCCAGCGGGTGATGTACAATATAGGTGCGTGAGCCAAGCCACATAAAAAATTCTTTGTATTCTTTTGTTGGTTGTGTTTCATTCGCGTGGTGCTTGTTTTGTGTGAACTCATACAAAACAAGAATATGATATATTATGGGGGGATTCTTTTAAGCGTCATGGCAGGAAGTGTGCTAAATAAAGTTTGAGATTATGATATATATATTATGGGAAATGAATTTCATGATTTCACAAAGAACAATTCAATATATCTTAGTGTGACAAAATACCGACCAGGCTTTAGACGAGTAGAAATTTGCCTTGGATTCTCAATGTTTGGATGCAGATGATGTATCATTTCCAAGTTATGATATATATACATGGTTATGAAATAAATAAGACTAAAAGAAACAAAATACTTCTGATATACATGGATCCTCACGCCACAACATAATACAACCTAAAACATAACCTACTAAAAACTTGATACTCCTCATGAGATGGGAATCGGATTGAAGTTTCATCAGACAATTACTCGACAGAGACTTTGTTGCAGCTAATGCCCTAGTATGGAAATTTTCTTTATACTAATGTCCTCATCAGCTTTTTGAGATTGCCCTATCCTCAGTCCTTTCCTTTCCCTAAAAAAGAAAAAAAATATATTAATGGAAATGTTGAGAGGACACTGTTCTTTGTTGTAGACTCAACCACAAAACCTAGCCAACCCACATCAAAGTCCAAACAAAAATTGCATGATAATTGTGAAAATTTTGGTTTTAAATTTCAAACCTTAACCAAGCTTTCACCTGTCAAGTTGAAAATTCAATGGCAGTATATTGCTCACAAATACATTTTGAGTGCACGAACCTAAGGCGAGGTTCATGATGAGTGGATTCATGATTAGAAAACAAAGCAATATATGATAATAACTTGTCATATTTTTCCATGTAAGGAAGTATCAAGCAATGAGTTTCTTTCTTGTGTATAAAGCTGACAAGATTAAATATTTTACCTATCAACATATTCCTTAAGGAACTCCTTGGTTTGAGCCAATTTCTGATAGAAAGTTGCAGTACGCATCAAGGTCCCTATCGCATTTGGCTTATTTATATTTAAGGCTACACCTAGCTACCAAAAAAGAAGCACTTAGTCAAACCCAAATAACAATCACATATCAGCTTATTTTTCATATTTCATTCATGTAAAAAAGAGGATAAATTTCCAAAAGATCTACAAATTATACAGGAGAGTAAATGTATCATTTGGGAGAATATAATTGAGCATGATTAAAGATACGGAGTGCTTTGTTTGCCGGAGCATTGTTTCATTAAAGCATACCAGCCAGATAGCTTGGAAACACTAATGAAACAACAAACTCCTCCCCAAGTAATTATTGACCTATCTTATATGAACAGATTATTATTAAAATTGTAACTTTCAATCTCAAAAACAATAAACCTCACTAGGTATACGGTGTTAGTATTTGTTTGTAAAAAACAAAATAGTCCCACATTGGAATTTTGAACATTCTTTTAGAGGTTTAAAAAGCCAGTTCGAATGCTTATTGGGCTTTGAATAATGCGATCAAAGTGTAGGCTTCTAAACCGCGTGCGGGTAGCGCGAATAATGCGCGATTTTGACGCGATTATTAGACGCACTTAGGCACCGCTTTACATGACTTGCCGCTTGCCGCTGCCGTCTTAAATTGTTATGATTTTTTAATATATATAATTATATATTTGAATATATTTTAATGTTATTTCGAATTTTATTGAAAACGACAAGACTGTTGAAAATGGCTGTAATCAAGGGGTGGTTTTGAAAAAGTTGTGACTGTTGGAACACCTTTTCAAAATCTATAAATAGTTATATATTTTCAGATATCAAATACAATTCTTCTTCTGAATCTTTTCTAGCAAAAACATCTGCAATATTACAAACCTTGTTTCACAACGAATAAGGAAAATTCCAGATTTGCTTACTGGAATTTTCATTTTCTGTTTGTATCCTGGGAAGAAAATTTGGCATTAACCCGAAGCAACTTTGAATATCAAGTGGGGGCAAATATTTCTTTAAGGAAAGTGTTCACGCCTCAGAATTTCTGTCTCCTTAATTGTTAAAACTTAACATTCTTAAAGAAATATTTCTGCTACGATGGAAGTCGGAATCAATCAAGGTGATGAATCAAGGACATGGTCAAATTGGACCGATTCGACGGGAACAATTCTCTCTCGCTGGCAAGACAAGATGATGTTTTCTCTACAGCATTGAAGATCTCCTACTACATTCTCAACCCCAATCTGCAGCCCATAGAAGATCCAAAACCAAGTGCAGACGGGAAAACAACCTACTGAGGAGCGAAATAGAAGAAATCAAAAAGCAGAGAGAAAACGGGAGGAAGATGAATGTTGTGTCGCGGTCACATTCTGAACACACTTTCGGACCGATTGTAATGATCTTTTCACGAGGATAAGTCAGCAAGGGAGATCTGGAACGCACTGGATATTTAAATACAAAGCCGAGGAGGAAGGTACAAACAAGTATTTAATTGCAAAATATCTAGAATATAAAATGGTTGATGACAAGTCTGTCCTAGAGCAAGTTCATGAATTGGAGGTGTCTGGTTAATAAGATTCCATGTTCTCAAAATAGTTCTTCAGAGTCTTTCAAGTTGCTGCATTATTGCAAAACTACCATCAACTTGGAAAGATTATTCGAAGAAACTAATGCATAAAACTGAGGATATCTCTTTGGAACAACTTCAAGAAGAATCTTAGAATTGAAGAGGAGTCACGCATACGTGATTCGAAAAATTCTGTGCCAAAGTGATTGTAAGGTCCACACCGTGGGA
>NC_033801.1:98080665-98111138 GCF_001876935.1 Asparagus officinalis | reverse complement strand
TGATGTGGCCGCCAGATATATTGAAGGCTACGGAGACGGCGACGAAGAGGGCGAGCGCGTGAGCGAGGGCCTCAATGATCAGACCTCCAGCCGTGGAGCGATCCGATAGAAGTTTCGCTTCAAGAAACCACAACACAAAGGCTTAGAGACATGCATGCGTGCGTGCGTGAGGTTAGTGAATGGATGGATAGCTTGGTTTTCTTACCGAGAGAGAGGACCGAGCCCTCTGCGGCGAAAACGAAGATGGCAGTGGCGAGGAACTCAGCGAGGGCGGCTCGCATGGTGTCGGGGTGGTAGGCATCCTCGGTGCGGCCGAAGGCGAAACGGCGGGGTTGCATGGCTGTGGCTAATTGCACTACCAAGAAACTACTCTTTTGTTTCTTGATTAATCTATAATTGACTAATTGAGGTTTGAAGAGGAGAGAGAGCCTGAAGTTAGTGAAAGGGATAGAGACGAAGGGTGCTTATAATGAGAAGGGTGGAGAAAGGTGAGATGACACGTGTGAGATGGAGTGGAGAGGGAGTGGCACGTAATGGGACGCGAGGAGGGGTTTGTTCAGGACCGCGTTGGTTGAGGTTTTGTACTTATCTCCATTAAGACTAAGCTTTAACTCTGGTTTAGGGAAAGCTAGTCCCCTGAGTGCAATCTCTTCACATGTTTTTGTTTTGGTTCTCGCTTGCTTGTGTTCTATGGGATTTGGCTGAGGGATGGAAAATAACTGAAGAAATCGTTTTATGAATGGTTTTGTGAATCTCACAACCTCTATATGATTCTTTTATTTTATTCCGCTAGAGTAGATTATTATTATTTGAAAAATTCTTCAAGGACCCAAAATATGGGACCAATAGAATGGACAAGTGAGGTGTCCCCCTCCTATTGGATAATGAGTTGGCCATTATTAATGATGGCCAACTCATTATAAAATAGGAAGATGACACCTCACTTGTCCCCCTTATTAGTCCCATATTTTGGGTCCCTGTAGCAAAGCTCTTATTATTTTAGGTTTGGAGAAATTTTTTTTATCTTCATTTGAGTAATCGGAGTAAGATGCCAGAAAAATTTATTAAGTCTAGAAAATAGATAAATGTACATTAAGAGTAAGGAAGAAAAGGTAGAACGCATTAATAAGAGAAGTTAAGAAGCCGAAGAATAGAACACTAATTATTTGCCTAAAACGGGTTGTAACCCTGCTCCGATTCGATCTTTTACTCCAAGGTAAGTTGTTTTTTTTAGAAAAAGGACGGAATACCCCAAAGGTATTCTAGCCAACTAAATTAAAGGATGGTTGTTACAAAAAATAGTTCATACTTCCAACCAAAAGTATGTACTAGAGTTTAAAAGAAAATACTACAAGTAGTAGTACTCCATCCCCTATATACAACTGGATATAACCACCCACAACTAATTGATATAACAAGTTTATCAAAAGTAAACAAAATACAAAACTGTAGAAGGTTAACAAAGTTTTCTTTCAAACAAAGCAAAGAGCATATCCAACGACTATAAAACTAGCAGAAACTCATCCCAATTGAATCACTGTGGCCGCACCATCTTTGCTCCCAAATTCAGCAGCATCAGCAGTTATAAAACCAATAGTTCTTTTTCTTCTTCTTTCTTGTAATCTGGCAGCTCGAGCAGAAATCCCCTCAGATCCTAGCCAAAATGTTTCTTTTTCTTCTTCTTTCTTGTAATCTGGCAGCTCGAGCAGAAATCCCCTCAGATCCTAGCCAAAATGTTGAGAAAGTCACAATTTTGTTCAAGAGGACACGAGCAGAAATCCCCTCAGATCCTAGCCAAAATGTTGAGAAAGTCACAATTTTGTTCAAGAGGACAAGAAAACTCTTCTGCTTATTAGAAAACAATCTGTCATTGAGCTCCTGCCAGACACACCATATAAGAGAGCAGATGAAAACTTTTCACTTCATAATAGAATCTCCATTATACCCACTGGACCACTGTAGCCAAACTTCTTTTATAGAATTCAATCTAAATTCTTTGTCAGTGTTAAACTTGAATTGAATTGATCTCCAAATGGAGTACACAAACTCATAGTTAAGAAACAACTGTGAATGATCTCCATCTATTTTAACACACAAACAACAAGTCATCTATAAAGAAACTCCTTTTTAGCTAGAATATTTGTCGTATTCAGACCATTTCTTGGAGCCAGCCAAACTACAAACTTAACTTTTAAAGGAATAGGAAGATCCCATAAGTTTGTACAATCAAATCTTAGACCACCATCAACAAGGAAATGATAAAAAGATTTAACTAAAAATACTTTTTAGCCTCCCATAACCATTCTCTTTTGTCTTCATGATAACCAAAGGTAATAGAATTGATAAGATTCAACATATTAAGATATTGAATAACCAAATCCCCAGTTAACTGTTTTCTAAACTGCACCTCCTATCTGCAAATGTTGTTATTATTAAATCTCATACTACTAAAATAAAGAGAAGGGGTGATAAAGGATCTCCTTGACGAACTCCTCGTTTAGACATAATCCAACTCCCAGAAGGGGTGATAAAGGATCTCCTTGACGAACTCCTCGTTTAGACATAATCCAACTCCCTGTTTTACCATTTATGTTAATGGCAGACATACCCTTGACGAACTCCTCGTTTAGACATAATCCAACTCCCTGTTTTACCATTTATGTTAATGGCAGACATACCATTATTCAAGCATAATTTCATCAAATTAATCCATCTAACACCAAATCCTTTGGCTTTCAGAACTTCCAGAATAAAATTCCAGTCAAGCATATCATAGGCTTTAACAAAATCTAGTTTTAATAAAATCCCTTTCTTTTATTATGAAAACAATCATTAATGATCTCCTAGGCTGCAACCACTCCATCAAGGAGAAATCTATTTTTAATAAAACTAGATTGCAAAGGATCAATAAGTAGCTCAAGCTTAGAATTTAGTCTATTAGTGAGGACTTTAGTACTCACTTTGTAAATCACATTAAGCAGACTAATAGGCCTGTAATCATTGACTATACAAGTCTCACTCTTTTAGGGATAAGAACAATATAAGCATAGTTAAGTCTATTGATTTCTAGTCCGCTTCCATAAAATTCCTCAAACAACAACATAACATTATTTTTCACAGTGTCCCAAAACACTTGAAAAAATAAAGCAGGGAAGCCATCAGGGCCAGGAGATTTATCACCATTCATGTAAAAAATAGCTTTATGAACTTCTTCCACTGAAAAAGGATGTTTAATATCATTGAAGCCCCAATCAGATATAGGAAACAATTTATTCCAATCAAGCTGACACCTATTAGGAACAATTTGACCATAAATCTGACTATAACGGTTAAAGAAAACCTGAGCAATACCATCTTTAGAGCTTATATCAACATCATTATAAGTAATCAATGAAATCAGATTATTTCTTTTTCTTCCATTAGCAATTTTATAATGTTTGGGAAGAAAGTTGATGATTTCATTGATATAGTCATTACAACTTCAGTCGTTATAATGACAACAAAAAAAGATAGTCTTTTTATAAGACCCTTATACAATGAAAAACAAAAAAAGTACAACTCTTGTCAAACAGCGTAACAGGTGTTTATCGCCCGTTGCTTGCATGGGATATTGGCTTATGACGGGGACGTCGACTCGCGCGTTCTGTTCATTTCCACCGTATCTTCATTGTCCGAACTCGGAATTGCATGGTTTAAGATACGTTGGAAAGCTAACGAGGAGATCTACAAGCTCCCATGATTGAAACATATGTGGAATAAATAGGATATTAGGGGTGCATCATCTTTCGTAAGTAACGCGAGGCTCCCGATCAGTTCGTGTTTCCATTATTCCGAAGTTCTGTTGCTTCATATGGTCCGTCGACTCACTTCGTGCATTTGTCATCATCACATAAGTTTCTGTGACTCAAATAGCGATGTTCATCATCTTCTCTCTATCTTGAGCCGCATGCGGGGACCTATAGGTAATTTTTGCCGCCTACAGATACTCCCTCTAAAGTGTTTTAGTCTCGTTTTTTTATAGATGAACCTAAAATACTTTGAATATGATCGGTCTAACCTTCAGGCGGTGTAAAAGGACCTGTAGTTAGCTTTGACTCTTAACTTCTTCGATTTTCAGTCTATTCAATATCTTAATGAATAACTGAAGTTGTTATGGCGTTGCGTTTATCGTTTGGCCGTCGTCGAAGTCTCGAATCGAAATTGGTGAGTTGATTTTGGCTGGTATCATCGAGTTGACTTTAAACTGATTATCTTCATCCGAAATACGTTGACTTGTGTTGACTTACGGTTATGCGTTGATTGGCGTTGACCTAGGGTTATGCGTTGATCGGGTTAACTTTTTATCGTAGCGCGTTGACTTCTCATCGCAACATGTTGACCAGCGTTGGCCTAGGGTTACGCGTTGACCCGCGTTGACCTTAGGGTTTCGGATTGCCCTGCGTTAACTTCTCGTCACAACGTGTTGACTGGCGTTGACTTTTATCACAACGCGTGGTAGTCTCAAGTATTGAGGTTGTAGGACCAACTATTAAAGCTGATTCATCTGTAGGTATGGATCTTATCCTGAAGTTGTTGGATGCTCTAGTCACGAGACCAACTAATGAAGCTGGTGCGTTAATGACTCTCACATGCATAGGATTTTTGGCAAACCCTCAGCCATCAAATGGGTTTGATGAGCCTTTACCGACTACCGTTTGAGTCTGGCTAGCATGCAAATTGTTTAAGTCTGTTCGGCATGTAACGTTTTGCTAAAAGAGTTAATTCTTTTAGTGCTATGATATTGAATACGTAGACTTCGTCTTTCTCACGGGAATAGACTACCCGGCCGTATGTATCAGATGCAGACTCAGGATTTTTGGCAAATTATCAGCCATCAACGGATTTGACGTGTCTTTACTGATTACCGTTTGAATCGGGCTTACATACGGATTGTTTAAGTCCGTTCCGCGTGTGACATTATACTAAAAGAGTTAACTCTTTTAGTGCAATGATATTGAATACATAGACTTCATCTTTCTTACGAGAATAAACTACCTGGCAACACGTGTTAGGCATTGACTTATCCTTTCTTAGGATTCAGGATAAAAGTCTCCATACTTGTATTCCGGTGTCTTCTTAAATCGGTGAAATACTAAACCGGCAATGCGTGTTAGACGTTGACTTATCCCTACTCAGGATTCAAGATAAAATTCCCCACGCGTGTGAGGCGTTGATTTTGGTGTTACGAATAACCGTCTGCCATAATATTAAATATATGGGCTTTCGTTCTTTTTACAGTCAAAGACTAACCGGCAATGCGTGTTAGGTGTTGACTTATCCCTACTTAGGATTCGGGATAAAATTCCCCATGTATATAAAGCATGGTTTTTGGCATTATGAATAACCTGCCACAATGTCGAATATGTGGGCTTTTGCCCTTTTTACGGTAAAAGACTAACCGACGACACGTGTTAGGCACTGACTTATCCCTTCTTAGGCTTCGGGATAAAATTCCTCAGACTTGGATTCTGGTGTCTTCTTTAATCGGTGAAAGACTAAACCGGTAACGCGTGTTAGGCGTTGACGTATCCCTTCTTAGGATTCGAGATAAAATTCCCCACGCATGTAAGGCACTAATTATGGTGTTATGAATAACAACTTGTCATAATGTTGAATATGTGGGCTTTTGTTCTTTTTATGGTCAAGAACTAACCGACAACGCGTGTTAGGCGCTGACTTATCCCTACTTAGATTTCAGGATAAAAGTCCCCAGACTTAGATTCTGGTGTCTTTATCAATCAGTGAAAGACTAAACCAGCAACCCGTGTTAGGCGTTGACTTATCCCTACTTAGGATTTGGGATAAAATTCCCTGTACGTATAAGGCACAGATTTTGGTGTTTGAAAAGTAATATCTTCTCTTAGGGCAAAGACGAACCCGATGCTGGAGAGGAAGAATTTCATATTCTATCTCTAGTTGCAAATGAAACTCAAAGTGGGCTCTCTACTATGAGAATCTAAAGAGTGAAACTCAGAGTGAGATCTCCACTCCGAGAATCAAAAAGATTCGTGTAGGCTGTCTAAAAATCACAATAGATAGCTTATTCAAACAAGCTCCGACAACGGAGGTCACAATCAGACGACTTCCCAATCACTGCATCCGCAACTCCACAATTGCCACAAACGCGACCTCACTTCTGAGATGATTGATCTTGATGGCTGTGACAACAGCATGGCTAATATTATAGCAACTATTAGAGATGCTGATGAGCAGTGGGACGATTTCAAAAATAAAAAGTTGGACTCAGTTGGTGAGTTGCTTGATAGAGAGCTATGGGCGAATATTCATCTTTAAGACACTATGGATGTTGATTCCCGTCTAGCTCCTACAACGAAAGCTACAATCAAATAGCTTTCGGGTCGATGATCGAAACATACAGTCGAATAGTTGCTTGGTAGAGAGCTATGAGCGAATATTCATCTTTAAGACACTATGGATGTTGATTCCCGTCTAGCTCCTACAACGAAAGCTACAATCAAATAGTTTTCGGGTCGGTGAACGAAAGTTGCGAATGGAGGGCTGTTCACATAGATCGAGAAGAGTTACAATTTAACGACACTTCTGACGATTGATGAAAAAGCTCTATTCAGCAGTCTTCACAATCTACAGTGAAAGTTACAATCTGATGACTTTCACACTCCACAACAGCTAAAGCTAGGATTATTGAACAACGGTCCTTGCAACGCTCTACAGAAGAAGTTACAAGTCAAATGGCTCCTTCTGAAACGCGGATGTCATCCCCGCGTCACCAATTTGGAAATGAAGGCGACCCTCGCGTCGTCAATGCACAAGCCAAACGTGAGCGACCCTCGCGTTCAATGGTGTTCAACCAACAGCGACCCTCGCGTTCAATGGTGTTCAACCAACAGCGACCCTCGCGTCGACAATGCACAAGCCAAACGTGAGCGACCCTCGCGTTCAATGGTGTCCAACCAACAGCGACCCTCGCGTCTAAACCATATAATAGCCTTAGATTTTGTAAGATCAGAGAAAAATCTTGCAAATCACTTAACTAAAGGCTTATCTAGGGCAGTGGTCCTAGAATCATCGAGGGGGATGGGGTTAAGCCCATAAGAAAAATCACTGCAGTGGCAACCCAACCTCACAGAGGTTCAATGGGTAGAAACAAACAGAATGAGTGATTAATTGTGAGGAGCACTGAATTTATTTGCTCCCATCCCTAGGGTAATCAGTGCTCATAAAAAGCAAGTGAAAGGTTGAGTCTAACTCTTAATGAATCCAAGACCCATGAGGCAGGATGCTTACTTGCTCGCATCCTTATTAGGATTCACCTATATGTGTGTAGTTGTGAGGCCGCGACTATGGGATCAGGGCTGCTCCCTAGTAACACACATGAAAGATACCTGCGCAAGGTCAATAATAGCGCAACCCGTTTAGAATTCTTCAAAACTGTACTATGTGTGCTTTCTGTAGAAATCTGATAAATGGGACTGGTTCAAGGCGTAGTCCACCAAGCTCTCACGGATCTATACAACTGTCACTAAGTGAAGGTTCAAACCGAAAGGTACCTCCACCTATTACATAGTATAAGGGAACCAGCAATCTTATTTATTTTTAAGTTCTTCTTTTATTCTTATTTCTGAGTTATTTCAAGTTTTAAGTTATGTGGGGGCCCACATAGGAAATGGGATAGAAAAAAAGGGTCTTTATAAGCCTTCCCTTTCTCTCCTATGCCTAGAAGAAAATAAAAGGTTATGCTCCACACCACACACGCGCGCGCCGGTCGGGCTGGGCTCGGGTTCGGGTCGGGTCGGGTGGCGCGCGCACACGACCTGCGGACACGAATGCAGCTCCGGATCGGGTCGGGTCGGGTGGCGCGCGCACACGACCTGCGGACACGAATGCAGCTCCGGATTAATGGGCCTTTAATCTGATACATTTTTATTTTTGAATAATTAAAATATAATTTTTATTTTTGAACAATTAACATGTGATAAATATTTTGTAACAGAAATATTTTGTAACGGTAAAAAAATTTATTAGTGTGATTAAAAACGTGATAAATATTTTGTGAATTTATTATGTAACGGAAGCGTTTTTTTAATTTTATAACGGCTAAGTTTTATTAACGTGATTAAAACGTATTAACTACGGGTTTATGTATAACGGCTGGTTAACCCTATAAAAGGACCAAAACCCGAATAGTTTCATACAGTGAAAAATCAACAGATCTCTTCTCTCCTTCTCTTTTCAAAATAGTTTTCTGTTTACGCTGGTTCCCTGAAAGTCTAGAAGAATTCGCAAAACCTTCTTGAAGCTCGTGCCGACGAGAAGGAGGTCGCCTGACCGAGGGTCGTCGTATCTCAGAGATCTATTGCCGCGTAGCCCTGTACGAGAGGGGGCAATTAGTTTCTTGGGACAGTGCTTTGCACGCTTCGATCATCAGGCCGTATTTCTAACTCTGTTTCTTTTTCATTTGATATATTTTATATTTGTGTTATAATAGTAATTATCTGTTAATTATTAAATTGCTTAATCTGATTTTCGTTATTGTCTAAACAGCTAATATTCCTAACAAAAACTGATAGTGCATCCCCTTGGCACATATTAACAAGAGTTTATTGATCAACAAATTCACCATCACCATCCATCTACAATACAGACATATCCAAAAATAATTATACTGTAATAAGCGAAAAGAATTCATTGAAACAAATTCTCAATAGTCTAAACGACATGAGCCATAATGATATAAATATGATTGCGACGTGGTTACATGAAATAAATTGGTTTGTGTGAATGATGCAACAAAAGAAAGTGCTTTACAAGTGGTTCGTAATATATAATTTTGGAACAGTAAGAACTAAAAAAATTTCATGCGACAATTATATATATTGTCATGTTAATTGTCATCACAAATATATGTCATGAATGTTGTTATCACAAATATATGTCAAGACATACATGTTTTCTTTTCTCTCTATTCAGGCTAGAGGTAATTGATAAATGTTTTGGCCGGGAAACAGTTGAGGAAATTACTGACGCTCTAGTGAGCCATCATTCTACTTTATTGAACTATAGAGAATTTCTGACAAGAGCATGAGAACATAACAGGATTTCATGAAGCTTAGGAGCTAGGATGAACATATTGTGACAATCTTTTATATAAAACATGTCTATCTAATTATTTCATGTAACTCAAGCATATCACCTGTACATACATATTCTTTTATTCTTGAAGTTATCGTGTAGCAAACAAAGTTATTAGTTTTAGCCAATTTTTTTATAAATTATCGAGGATATACGCATGATGATATACTCATGTCATGTCTACAAAGGTGCATAAAGCTATGTATGTATTGATCCACTTTTAACTATTTAGTTATCAACCCTCGGTCATCGTAAATATCAACATTCAACTGATGATTATTCTCGAGATATTAATGTGTTCAGATGCATACGACGGGGTAGAAATGAATCCCTAACACATTTTAGAATGTGGACACTATATAATGATGTGCATGGAGTAAAATGAAAGTTAACTAGATTCTTGTTCTTTTTTTTATCACTCTTGTAAGAATAATCACTGTGGGGTAGGAATAATTGCTGAGGGGGAATAGCAAATGCAAATTAGAATCAATTTCACACTCATACCGACTGGATTTATAATATCAACAGAAGTAATGACCTAAACGAACAAAATCTTTTTTTTTTTTGATCAATGAATTAAATCTTTCATTCATCTTGAGAAATTATAGTACATCAATGAACCAGGCTTAGACTTACCTGGTGAACAAAAACAGACACTATAGCCTCATTACAGACATTACAGTCTCTCTACAATTTCCTTCATATATACAGGAATATTATCATTCAAAAGCTTAGAGTAAATGGAGAGTTTAATTACTCGAAGAAGCTCTTCAGTCCCCCTAGCTCTCTCTTGAAAGATCCTGGCATTTCTCTCTTGCCAAATGGTATATACAGTAGCAGAGAGAGCCATTCTCTTCAGGTCCTTCTTAAACCCCTTGCCTCTCAAGTTGCAGGTGTACCAGTGGATAAGAAGGTTCCAATCACACGTTCTCCAAGTGAAACCAATCCAGTCCATCACTTTGTTCCATACTTCAGCCGAATATTGGCAATCAAAAAATAAGTGTCTGCAATTTTCCAACTGATTAGAGCACAGGACACAGCAGTTGGTATCAAGCATTCTGAACCGACACAATCTTTCCTGGGTGAGTAGCCTAGAATGATTAACAAGCCAGAGGGTGAAAGAATGCTTAGGGTAGTTTAATTTCCCCCATGTAGTATAAGCCCAATCAACTGAGTTAATCGGCTGAGACAGAGCATTGTAAATCAGTCTCATCTGAATATTTCCATTTTCACAGCAGCTTTCCAAAGTTTTCATCAAGCTTGTAGAATTGCCAAATTTAGAAATCAGCATACTTCTAACCTTGAGAATTTGCTTCCACATCCAAGAATCCTCCTCTCTATACTGAACTTGCCAAATGTTTGAACGTTGTAGATAGTGACCATGTATCCATTTGATCCAAAGCAAGTCCTTCTTTTGGTGAATCATCCACAAGAGTTTTTACAGCCGCAGCAAGATTCCATGTCTTAGCCGAAAAGAGACCTAAACCTCCTTGTTTCTTTTCCAGACAAACTGTATGCCAAGAGATCAGATGTATTTTCTGACCCCATAGGAAAGATGAACACAGCTTGTCAATTTTTTCAAGGACTTTTATCGGCAAGATATAGCTGCTAAACCAAAATGTTTGAACACCAAGAATAACTGATTTGATCAGTTGAATTCTCCCAGCATAAGATAACTTCCTATTTTGCTGCCAATTGAGAAACTGATCTGCTATTTTACTGATAAGAGGGGAGCATTCAAGATGGGATAGCTTCCTTGTTGTTAATGGAAGACCCAAGTATTTCATTGGCAGCATCCCCTTCGAAAAGCCCAGGAACGTGCATATTTGAGCTCTTAAGATGTCATCAACACCACCCAGGTAGACTGAGCACTTGCCAATATTAGCTTCCAAGCCCGAAACCTGACAGAATTCTTGCAGACATGCTTGTAACTTTGTAATTGATCTTAAATCAGCCTTGCTAAACAGCAATAAATCATCAGCAAATATTAGGTGGGTTAGCTTCAGTCTAGAACACTTTGGATGGAATTTAAACAAATTATCATCCTTAAGCATGGATAACCTCCTGGACAAGTACTCCATGCCTAGAACAAAAAGATAGGGAGATAATGGATCTCCCTGTCTCAGTCCCCTTGCTCCATTAAAATAGCCATGTAGAACACCATTTAGAGACAAAGAGAACTTTGGGGTGGTGATGCACTCACAGATCCAGCCAACCATAATTTCTGGAAAGCCCATACCCTCTAGCATAGTTTTGATGAATCCCCAATTTATTGTATCAAATGCCTTTCTAAGATCCACATTAATAATAGCTCTCGGAGAGATATGTTTCCTTCCATAATGTTTGATTAATTCATGGGCTAAAAGAAAATTACTTGAGATGAGTCTCCCCTTAACAAAGGCACTTTGGGCATCATTAATCAAATAACCCATGATTTTTTGTATCCTGTTTGCAATCTTAGTGATTATTTTGTAGATAACATTGCAACAAGCTATAGGCCTGAAGTCTGAAGCTGAATTTGGACTGAGGATCTTTGGCACCAAGGTTATCGAGGTTGTATTTAAAGTGCCCAGGAGCTTACCTGACACAAAAAATTCTTCAATAGCCATAAACAAGTCTTCTTTGATCACATTCCAGGCAGATTTAAAGAAGGAGGCACTAAAACCATCCGGGCCTGGAGCTTTGCCATCAGGCATTGTAAATACTGCATGTTTGATCTCATCCCTAGTAACATGCTTGCTCAACTCAGTACGGTGGATAGGAGAGAGAATTGGCCCTTGAATGATAACCTCAGGATTGGGTGCTGTTGTGAGACCTGTGGATCCAAGCAGATTCTTGTAATACTCAACAAATTCTGAGATGATGCTCTGCTGATCAGAAATCCTGGTGCCATTTTGAGAAATTAAAGACAACACCTTATTATGATGCCTTTTATTTTTCATAACAGAATGAAAATGTTGCGTGCTCTTATCCCCATGTAAACCCCAACTAATATTGGCTTTTTGTCTGTAGAAAGAATTTTCACAATCCAATAAATGTGTGTACTTTTTGATGCATTCTTTTTCCTTTGAAATCAGAACTGAGTTGAACAGGTCAGAACTTAGTTGAGTCTGTATTTCATACAACTCAAATTTAGCTCTTGTAACTTGCTCACTGATATTCATAAAGTGCCTCTTATTCAGATCTCTGAGCACAGGTTTTAGATTTTTGAGCTTGATGTAGAACATGTACATATTATAGCCCTGCACCTGTTGTTCCCAAACTGTTCTGACAGTTGATAGGAAATCAGGATGTTTAGCCCACATAGCAAAGAATTTAAATGGTCTTTTACCTTCAATTTGCTCGTCACTGATTGTTATTAGACCTGGAGAGTGATCAGAACATAGAGGCATTAAGTATTCTGTCTAACTGGATGTATATTGTAAAATCCAGTCTTCATTCACTAGCATTCTATCCAATCTGCACCAGATTCTTGTATGTGCATCCTGTTTATTGCTCCAAGTAAAAAAGCAACCTGTGGATTTAATGTGCTTGAGATGGCTTGAAACTATGAAATTTTGAAAATCCTCTGTTTCTGCATCTGATACTTGTGCACCTCCCATTTTCTCCTCACCATTAAGAATAGCACTTGTGCACCTCCCATTTTCTCCTCACCATTAAGAATAGCATTGAAATCACCCCCTACTAGCCAAGGGCCTGATACAGTCCTTTTAAAAGCCAAAAGATCCTGCCAAAGATCCCTCCTACCCTCCATTTGATTAAGAGCATAAACTACTGTAAAAAGACAGGCTAGCTTTCCATCTTTAAATTCCACTTTGAAGGACATGAACTGCTCAGAACTATTTATGTTCTGGACAGAGATAAAATTGCAATCCCATAAAACCCAAATTCTGGCTTTATTTGCAGTATGCTGCACATTAGAGGTCCATTGCCAATCCTTTGCAATTTTAGTAGCTATTATCTTCATTTTCTCAACAGCCACTTTGGTTTCTAAAAGAGCTAAAAAAGAAATTTTATAGTCCTGGATGAATTTCTTAACAACCAAATGCTTAGAGGATTTGTTAAATCCTCTGATGTTCCATATTGCAAGATGCATTTATTGATATATTCCACCCCTATCAATACTATAGGGGTCTAAATCAAGGACCTAATGAGCCAAGACTGAGAAGTGTGAAGTATGGGTTGTATTACCAGGCACATTAGGTTGGATTTTTCTGGCAGTTTTAGCTTGAGCAACACTTGTAAAACCAGTGACATTGACAGTAGGAGAAGACTGAAAATGTGCCTCTCCCTGTTGATCAAATTGTTTAGCTAAACCAGAAGTTATTGTCTCAGAACCAGCAAACCCCTCCCTAAGCTGAGTCTGTGCATGTTTTGGACCATCCTGTGCATGTTTTGATTTGTGTGCACCAGTACCAGGGATATTTACCACAGAGATATCTGGCAGAACATCTTTTGCAAGTCTGTCCTGTACATTATTTGGCTGCACTTGTTCAGAATTAGTCTCAACAACAGCATGCTGCACTTTATTAGCAACTTGTGCATTGTGCCTGTTAACAGGTACATTATTAGACTGCACTTGTTTAGTCTCAGCATCAGCATGTTGCACTTTATTAGCATCAGGTTGTGCATTGTGCCTGTTGACAGGTACCCATATTTTCCTTGTATTTCTCCTACACTGGCCAGTCTCATGACCCACTTTATTACAAAGTGTGCACCACCTTGGTTTAAATTCATAGATCACCTCCTGGACATGCCTTCTACCATCAGGATCATGAATGACAAGATGGTCAGGAAGAGGCTCCTTGAGGGGAAGATTCACTTCCAAAAGTACTCTAGCATAGCTCAGTCTTTGCCTTGTGGCAGTAAGCTTATCTGTTGCAATAGGTTTGCCAATGAGACTGGCAACTTTGCTTATACCAGTTGAACTCCAGAGGTTAAGCTTTAGATTTGGAAATTGAACCCATAGAGGGTAGAAGAAGTCCTGTATTTTGTCCAAATCAGTATCAATACTCCAAGGTTTTAACATTAAAGGCCTAGATCCAAAAAACCAGGGGCCTGCCTCAAGAATATCCTTCATATGTTTTTCAGATTGAAAATCAAAAAGAAAGAGGCCTTGCTTGATTAACGAGACCTTCGGAATAGAGAAATTGCTCCATAATTTGCTAATATAGGTCTCCATGGATTTAAATTTGACATTCAAACCAATAACATGCCCAATTAATGCATTACTCCATAGATCCTCCCCTTCCTTCCATTCATCCGCTGTAAATGAGGTAGAATTTGGCACAGAAGATGGCATGAATTTTAAAGATAAACCATTGCTTAATTTTCTGTTATCAGCAAACAAACTGACAAAAGATTTTCTTGGCTCTGTGTTCCTCGTCTCCTTAAGCATTCCATCATCAAGAGATTTTTCAGTCTCACTTGATTTCAAAATTGAATTCTCAGATTCTTTAGGTAAGGAAGTATTAAAAGAATCTTTAGAAAGGGAATCATTAACAGAGTTACCAGCTTCCAATTCAACATCGCTATTTCCAACAGATTTACCTTTATCCGTTAATGGAACAGTGCTTGGAGATGAAATCAATTTTGAAATGTCTGGATCTGAACCAAGAACACTAGAAGATTTCTGGAGAAAAGGAAAAGAAGTCACCTCAAGATCGACCTCATCAGCCCAACTAGCCTTAGAAACTGCTGGCACCACCATTGCTGAGTTGTCGAGCTTGAATTCCTTCATTAGGTGAAGATTGATGAGATTTCGGCAAGAAATCAGCAGATCTGATGATTTCCTCCATCAATTTCTTCTTCCTCTCCCCTTTCGGACCTGTTGAACCCATGATATCATCATCATCTTCCAAGAAAGTTGTATCAATAAGATCCTCCTCAGCTTCTTCTTCCTCAGCTTGCGATGATCTTGAGGATCGCAATCCAATACTAAGAATTTGCCTCCCCTTCTTCTTCCTCACCATTGAAATCTAAGCAGGAGCGTATGTTAGCAGCTAAATCGCCCACTAACATACGCCTTCAGACAGCCCGCTCCTTTGGCTTGCTAATTGATGTACAAACGAACGAAATCTTGCTTTGCAAAATCAACAAATAGTTTACAGTTGAGGGAAATGTGCATAATTGTATTAGTCACTACCACAAAATAGGTCTACGAGGACAGTTCGTTGGGGACGGTTTAAAACCGTCCCCTTAGCTATCTAAGGAAACGATTTTGTGACGGTTCTAACCCTCACAATAGAGTCTAAGACAACGCTTTAAAATAAAGCGTTGGGCTTGAATTACTTTTGCAAAAAAATTCTATAATGGGCTAAAGGCACCACCGCCGCTACCATCGTTCTTCTCATCTAGGTATTTTTCATGTTAAATTTTTTTATAGTAATTATTATGGTTTATTATTTTAATTTGTTTCAATTACTCAAATTCAAAGCCTTAATTTAATTTAAACCTAATACCCTAACTTAAAAACTCTAAGTCAAACGTAATAAATCTAATAAGAATTATCCTCATCCTAAACCCTAATAACATTACAATAAGTCTAGAATCCTAATTAAATTGACTTTCACCTTAGTTTCATCTCTATTAAAACTAATTTAACTTTACTAACCCTAATTATACTTCTACTAGCTCTAACTCCAACCACATTTATTTTTTAGCATTTTTTATTTAGGTATGACGAAAAGTTCAAGCAAGCCCTTAGGGAATGGAGATAAAAAATTAAAAATAAATGCTTCATGGCATTCGAAGAGGATTGGGAGAGGTTCTACAAGCGAGATAAGAGAATTGGAAAAGAAGATCTTGCTGCACTTATGATATTGTGGAGCCAAGAAAGACACAAGGTAAATCTTAATTTAGTTATATTATTCAAATTGATTATTAATAATATCATTGTACTTGTTGAAGAAAAAATGTAAGGGAAATAAAGAAAACTGAGATGCAAAGGAGTACGATGACCATACTGGGACTACTTCATTTGCGTAGTTTACGGATCAATATTGTAGAATGATGGTATAAGATTTTATATTTTTCTATTATCTATAAATACTATTTATTCCACAGCTAACATTAATGAAGAAATATTTAAACCTCAGAACTTTTGCTTTATCCCGCTTCCTGAACTACATGAGAGAACTTTTGCTACATTAAAGAAGGGGTATGATTCTAATGAAAAAAAGCAAAAGTTGAAGTTGATTAATGAGTTCCTGGTAAAAAACAAAGCATTCTAGACTGAAGTTTCCATCTAAAATAGCCAAATTTCTATCTAAATTGATCATCCTAGATTAAATTCCGTCTAGGATGTTGGTCTAGTAAGTTTTCGTCGATAACGCGTCACTCTAGATTGAATTCCATCTAGAAAAACTATCCTAGATGGAAATGCATCCTAGACGAAACATAATACCATCTAAAATATTTCTAGACGGAAAAGACAACCGTCTAGGATAATCCTTGATGGAAATTCCGTCTAAGATGTATCCTAGACAGATTTTCCATCTAGGATGCTCATCCTAGACGGAAATTCCGTCTAGGATACATCATAGCATCCTAAACAAAAATTCCGTCTAGGATGTAGTAATTATTTATAAATATATATAATAAATAATATTTTCTCCTATACGACCACACTAATCCACTTGATTATCAACAGTATCTAATTACGAACACCAATACAATTCTCCTCAACAATAATACAAATTGTAAAACTTTAAATGAGTATGTTATTGAATGTCACAAAAATCAAAAGTACAAATATTAGTGTAATACTCCTAACTATTAGCAAAAAGATAGCGTACAATTTAATGTTCGTTAACATCGAAATAAAAAAATCAGTAAAATAACAAAAATTGTAAATCATTACAAAAAAATGAGTACAATTGCATGACTCCTTTGCATCTCCTTCTCGAGAATCTCTGCCACCAATTGAAACTCTCTTCGAGTTTGTCATATTCTCATTCTTAATTATCCGAGATGAAGCCTACATGAAAGTTTCACTTGCATCATATACTATACATATTTTAAATTTACAGTAAAGGGCAATTTAACAAAACAGACAATTTGGTGTTATTCTCTGATAAGATTATTTATATCCTAAAATTGTGATATAAACCAGTGTTGCATTAGTTTAAGCATGTGACTCTATGAGTCCATTTCACCTTTTTGTTAATTCTTCAACATTTTTCTTATTTTCGAGCTCCATACAAATTTTGCATTAGTATAATTAATAGTATTTGTACATTCGAATACTAAAGCTACTTTAAGAGACACCTCACAATATTCTTTTCTCATTGTCTTAGTTTACATATGATACACAATGAAACGATGAACTTAATGAGAATTAATTCCCCAAAAAGAGCATCATACAGTTCAAAGCATACGGCTAGATAGTGAAATTAGCAAATATATACATGGGAATCAGTGAAACAAATGAACCAGGCAATACTGAAAAAATGTAATTAGTTGATCAATATTTCTAGGTAAAATAATAAATGCAGAGAAAGCACAAAGTAATGTAACTAGATGCCTTAAATAATGCAAAATTCTGTATGTTTCATAGCGAATGTATTAACTTTCATAAAATCAAAAAGGGGCAATGAACAGAATAAGTAAAATACCTTCTAAGTGAGCTCATCCAATGCAGGGTAAGCAGTAGTCTCTAATTCTATTGTTCGAGCATCAAGAAATCTACAAATTGCTTCCAAAGCAACTTCCGGAGCTCTAAACTCAAACGGAGATTTTGTAATACATAATATTCTATATAAGTCAAGCACAAAAAACAATTTATAGAAAACAGCGTCAAATTGTGTAAAGTGTTGGCAAACATGAAGATTCACCAGGGTGTGGTGTCTGCCACACCCAGGTATGACAGAATCTGCCCCTGTAGTCAGGGGTGTAGTGTCTACCACACCCAGATGTGGCAGAATCTGCCCTGTTTTCAGGAGTGTTGTGCATGCCACACCCGGGTGTGGCAGACTCATTTTCAAATTCCTACCATGTTTGTTATAAATAGAAATACATTTTTTAGGGTTTCTAAAGGAGAGAATTAGCATTGCTTTGAGCACTTTGAGAGGGAGATATTGTGAGGGAGTTGAGAGCTTTGGTTACGGTTATATTTGAGTAATTTTGTGAATTGTAATCCATTGTATTTCTCCTCCATATAGTGAAATCTCCCGATCCTCTCCCCGTGGACGTAGGCAATTATCGAACCACGTAAATTCTTGTATTTGGTTTGATTTGTGTCGTATTTTGGTGAATTGCACTTGTAATTTGGTTTGGTTCTCTTCTCTCATCGCTCACTGACTCGTTTGGTTGTCGAGCATGCTTCTGCACGACGTGCAACAATTGATATCAGAGCTCTAGGGTTTCAGATCTAGGTTTTTGCATTGAGTAGACGAAGATTCGTTGTTAGAAGCTTGGTTCTTGGAGTTCCAGGCTTCAGTGGAGATAGCGATGTGGAGTTATCGTTGGAGATCTCGCTTTCCTCGTGTAGTTAGGAGATCGTGTTGGAATCCTATCTAGTGTTCAGTTGAGTAATTTCTCTATTTCTATCAAAGTTTGAATCTTTCTTTATAATTTGGAGTTTGTAAGCATGGGAGAAGAATTTGATGAAAGCAGCAAGATAATGATGAGTACAGTTCAGGTTGGACTTTAAAATACTAAGATTAGTGTTGTAAAGTATGACGACAATATCAATTTTGGTTTATGGATGAGCGACGTACAGAACGCTCTCAATGCTCAAAATTTAGAAGATACCATCATGGTCCATGAGAGGCCACCAAAATATGATGAGGCAATATGGGACAAGATGAATAGGAACGCGTGTGGGATGATCAGGTCTTATCTGGAACAAGAGCTGAAATACGATGTGATTAGGGTGACGTCTGCGATGAAGATGTGAGAGATTCTTAACAACAAGTACCTTACGAAGAGTGTTGATAATCGGTTGCACTTGATGTGGAGATTATTCAGATTCCAGATGTCCAGGGACACCTCACCCTAGAGGCGGGGTGATTAGGGTCTTATGCTAATCTAATCCGATTTTATGCCAATTAAAACTAATTAACAAATTAACCTAGTAAGTATAAAATACAACAAGATATGTATGCAAGGATAAGTGATATACATAAGGGTAAACAAAATAAACAAGATAGTGGATGATATAAATAATGAGCAATGGAAGGGTAAACAAAATAAACAAGATAGTGGATGATATAAATAATGAGCAATGGACAATGACGACAAGAAACATAAACATAAGAGTAAGTGTAGTGGATGATATAAATAATGAGCAATGGACAATGACGACAAGAAACATAAACATAAGAGTAAGTGCGCTAAAACAAACTCAAACACACGATATGATCACGAAGTTCGGATCTTCCATCCTACATCTTCTCTCCCCACTCCCGGGGAGAAATCCACTATCACAACCGGGTTTTTTACGCTCACCCAAATAACGTTTACACCTCACAATACGGTTTTCTAGCTAACCGAAAACTTTACAATCACACACTCTTGTAATCCCACTTTACACCATCACAAGTGTTGGTCTCTAGTCCGTGTCTCCCTCAAGTGTTAGGAATTACAACCTACATCTAGGCATTACTACCTACTACACTCCTCTTGGGATGACCCCGTCTCTCACCACACACTCCTCTCGGTATACAAGTGTATTACAAAGTGATCTACCCAATTAGGTTCACAAATACAATAATGGTTGTTCTCTTTAATGGATGAGAACTCAATTAAGCTCACTCTCAATTGTCACAAACCCACAACCCAAATTATACTATGAATGTAAATACAATAAGCTTAATAGGTTGTGTGTGAACAAAGAGATAAATCAAAACAAGTCTAAACTCAATTTAATCTAGCAAAATAAATATGACAAGTTAAGCATAAATAAGCTAGATAAAGAGTTTAAAAAAAACTTCTCTAAAACAAGAGTGGAGGGATGTAGATTGAATCCCAAACAAGATTGATGATCTCCTCAAACTCTTGTGAAATTCTCTTCACAGACAAACTCTTAAACACTCTTTTAAACAAACACAAAACAAGCTTAAACTATTGTTAAACTCTTTTAAAACATTCTCTTAGATGCTTGTGAAGGATGAGAGCAAGGGGGTATATATAGACACCCAAAATCTCAGCCAAAAATCCCAAGGAAAAGACCAAAAATCCCACAGAATCAGAAATCAGATTCTGTACAAATTATAGCCATTGGACGATCGGCGGTCGACCGTGAAAAACACGCGGTCGACCGCGCCGTGAAAAACACGCGGTCGACCGCGAGCAGCTCAGAGGCAAATTCTGGGCTCAGGAAAACATCCGGTCGATCGTGACGGTCGATCGCAAAACTCTCTGGACTTCATCCGGTCGACCGCTACGGTTGACCGCGAGCCATCAAAAAACATTCTGAGTCTCTGGACTCAAGGCGGTCGACCGTGGTGGCCGACCGCAAACTGATACATGCAATTGATAGGTTTGAAACACGTTTTCTGATTTTGAAACCCTGTTTAAAAAAATTAAATAAATTCCAAAAATATAAAACTTTGGGAAATGATTATAGACATGATAATAAACATGCTATAACAACTAGTTTTCAAAAAGGACCCCCCAAATAAAAAATATCATCATTTTGCAAAATAGTCCAAAACATGAAAATGTAAACATGTGTGTTTTGATATTTTAGATTAACCATGTTTTGAAACATTATAAAATGATTTTGTAGACTTAATAAAATATGTATATGATTATTGTTAAGTCTAAAAACTAAGAATATAATATTTTCACAAAATTACATATTTTGTAAACTTTTCAAAAACAATAAATATGATTCCATTGAACTAAATAAAATTGATATTGGTGAAATCATATATATGCATATAAGTATGAAACAAGAAATGTATTTTCAATTGTATTCAATTGTTTCATATTAAAACTTGAAAACTATCAAACCAAAACATATATGTATATATGTAACTATATATATACATAGAAACCACAATTAAAGTATATATATAACTATGTATATATATATAAACCAAAACGTGTGTTGTGTTGTATATATATATACATATATATATACAAGGAAACCAATAAAATGTGTATGTATATATGATTGAGCTTAAAGTACTAAACACACATAATATAATCTCCTAAACTAGATTACCCAAGCTATAGGTCTTCAATAAACTCGACTTGGTACACTTGCGGATGAAGCTTGAACTTGAATCTTTAACTTGAATTGCATTGCTTCATTCCATAATTCCGCAAACCTCCATTGGATATGATCATGAATGCCCGATTCCATCCATCCTCTAACATGTTGTTTGTCTACAATAAATAGATAAACACAAACACTGGACAAATAATCTTAGTGGTAAATTATTTGTTAAACATCATCAAAACAAAGAGGCCAACAACGGCTCATGTGAACGACTATACAAAGTTATTGTCGGACTTGAAAAACGTGGACGAGAAGATAACAGACGATTACAAGGCCATTATCTTGTTAGGCTCCTTACTCGATGAGGAGTATGATACATTCGTGTTCACTTTGTTGAACGCGAGATCTTCCATCACCTACAGTGAAGTGACAAACGCATTGATGAACTATGATTTGAGAAGGAATGACAAAGAGACTTCCCGTGCTAGAACTTCAGAAGAGGCGTTGTCGACGAGAGGTAGAAGTCCATATCTGAGAGGTGGTAATAGGAACATGTCAAAGTCAAGGGGCCACCACCAGTTAGCAAAGAACCAATGTGTATTCTGCAAGGAATAAGGACATTGGAAGAGAGATTGCTCGAAGCTCAAGGAGAATGAGAAGAGCAAGAAGAAGAGCCCAAAGGCTAATGAGGTGAACGTCGCGAGAGGTGATGATTCTGATGATTCGTGTTGTTCTCTATTTGTAAAACCCCGTAAATTTGTATATATTGTGATAAATGATGATAAATATGTTATATGGTGCAAATAATATATTTTTATGTTTGAGTATGATAGGAATTGATTTGAGATCAATTCAATGTATATTTGTGAATATATGAGTGCAAATGCACAAAACATGCATAAAGATCAGGAGTGAAAATCTGGGAATAATGACCAGTTAAGAGTTTCTATGTTTTACATACCAATGTAGTCAGAATCTAGAAAAGTGTAAAAGATCAAAGTTATAGGCCTCTTTAGCAGATTTCTAACAAGTCTTAAATCACCTTATTCTGAGATCGGATACGAAAGTTACAGCTAAAATACTGAAGAGTATATTTCTAGTCAGACTGTGTTTTCCAGTTTCGGGTTTCGGGTTTTGGGCTGTAGTTAGGTTTTGTATCATATATATGCATATTTTTACATGAAAAACACCCCTTTTCTTCCGAGTTCCAAACCCTAGCAGCCTGTCTCCTCCTCTCTCAAACCCTAGCCCTAAACTTGAGTTCTCGGGAGAGTTTCGTGAGGCGAAAAGCGAGGAGAAGCGAGATTTGCGGTGTTTGGCATCAAGGATCTTTCTCACACATTTTTGGGAGTTCATCAACACCCCTCAGGCGAGTTTCATCTTGCCCAATCCCTCACCCAGTTTTTTAAATGCTTTTTAATAATTGTTTTATTGTGATTTGTGAGCCTAACATGCTAGTTTATGCATACACATAGATCTTATTATTGTATATTACAAAGAGAACAAGTTTTCAGTTAATAAGATAACCCGCGAATTTCTTAATGCAGATCTAGATCTAAAAATATTTTTAAAACAAGAGTTTGAAAGAAAAATAATTGTTTTCGAAGGTTTTGACATGAATATGCATGTTTTAAATTGTTTCATTTTGTCTATAGTGATTAGACTGTTTATCTCATGTTCCGGATATGTTAAATCATATGTATAGGGTTGCATATATATATATAAACATCACACACAAAGTTTGAGATCAAAACCACGTTGAACAGAAACTAGAAAACAGTTTCTGCTTCTGCGCGGTCGATCGTGGTGAGCGCGGCGGTCGACCACGTAACGTGCACAGGTTTAGGGTTTATGTTTGTTTTGATCACGGCCGACCATGCTAGGCATTACGGTTGACCGTCGATCGCTATCGATCGGGCTTGGCTCAGCAGTCGACCGTAGGGAGCACAGAAGAACGAGAAGTTCCTGCTCTCTTTGCGATCGACCGAGGTGGGCACGGCGGTCGACCGCGAGTCAATTATCTGCACTGTTTAGTTGTGCATATGTTCGTGTGGTTGGCAATATTTCTGGGTTATTTGGGGTTCTTAAACACTGAGAATTTTGTACATGAGTTGACTACAGACATGAGACTTGTTTAATTCACTAAGACATGAGAGTGAATAGTGTATATATATGTGTTTAAATTGTAATCTATTGCAGTTCATGTGTTGGACAGTTATCATTTGTGGCCCATGTGTTGGACCTGAATCATATAGTCCATGTGTGTGACATTTGCCCATTTTAGTCCATGTGTTGGACACTTGTCTATTGCGGCCCATGTGTTGGACCTTAATCATATAGTCCATGTGTTAGACATTTACCCGTTTCAGTCCATGTGTTGGACATTGATCATATATAGTCCATGTGTTGGGCTTTTACTTGTTACAGTCCATGTGTTAGGCATTTATCATATGTAGTCCATGTGTTGGGCATTTATCATATGCAGTCCATGTGTTGGGCATTTATCATATGCTATCCATGTGTTGGACATTTATCTCAATTATCTTATCTAACATATAGTAGATGAAGTCCATGTGATGGACAAGTATCTAGCATCAGTCAAGACATATTGATAGTATGATTGGAGATGGAGCTGTCTTTCATTATTGCTCCCCACTGTACTTTTGGATTTGGTATTTAGAGGAGCTGTCTTTCATTATTGCTCCATAATATAGCTTTTTGATTTGGTATTTAGGGATTTACAATTTGAGACATATGGTATATACATGAGGGTTTCCTTGTTTGGATTATTTCGCTTGACGTACCATGCTCGTGTTGTAAATTTCTAAATATAAAACCTCCTTTTATTTCAGAGTAGATTATTGTTTATCTATATGTATTAATAGCTATTTTTTTATCCCTCTAGCCCTTCTTCCTGGGGTTGGTTGAGATGTTACTCACTATAGCGCTTTGACGCTCATTGTTTCCCCCACTTTTAGGTAATGAGCCAGGTGCATGGAGAGCCGTAGCTTGATGGATTTGCTCTAGCTACTACTTAGAGATGTTTTATTAGCAGTTTATTGTTAGGACTCCATGATGATTTTGTTTATGAACATTAAGATGTTATTTCTAGTTTTGTAAAGGCGAGATGCCTTAAAGTCATTTCATTTGATTGTCTATGTCGAGACATTTGTATTTAACTCAGAGGTTGTTCCTTTTGTCATTTCATTTGATTGTCTATGTCGAGACATTTGTATTTAACTCAGAGGTTGTTCCTTTTTCAGAGATTGATTTATTCATATCAGTGGTGGGTCGAGACATTTGTATTTAACTCAGAGGTTGTTCCTTTTTCAGAGATTGATTTATTCATATCAGTGGTGACTATTTCCTTCAGAGTATCTGTTGTTTAATATTTCTTCTGTACATTTTCTTTTGCTTGTTTTTATACCTACACCTGTTATTTATTCCACTAGATAGATATTTATTGTGATGGTGAAACATGTTATTGCACGGTGTAGTGCATGACAGATTTGACATTCTTGGTTTCACCTCGGACTAAAGCGTTGTTGAAACCAGGGGCGTTACAATTGGTATCAGAGCACTAGTTTCAGTATCCTTAGGATCATCCTGTGTCAAGTCGTGGAGCTAGGTTAGAGTTTCCTAGGATTCATGTATAGAGTCCGATAAGACTTTCCTAGTATGAATAAGGACGATATATGCGTATATCTAAAAATTTGAGAATATTTTTTTTGGCAACTATTTTTATGTTGATTGAAGGTATTTGCGTGAATTCTATGTGTTATGAATTCGTATTATGATACGTTGCTATCTCATTTAATGTGATAGTTAAGCTCTCTTTTTGATATTATAAATATCAAAACAAAGATGTGGTCGAGGTAAAAACTCGTACCTGGAGAACTGGGCATTCAGAGCCGAGCAGCAGCAGGCTCCACAGTATTTGATCGATTTCATGGCACCGTTAGTAACAAGATCTTACAATACTTGAGGAGCAAGAAGTGTATCCATTTTCGTCAGCAGTACCACTTTCAGGAGTTCCACCACAATCACCTATTGATAGAGCCGCAGAGCGGGAGGCTTGGCTCTGAAAGAATAAGAAGGATATCAGACACTGAGAGCACCATAGTTTCAGGGCACATCGGATTGATGTGCAACCTATAAATAAAAAGAATATGTGAATGTTTCTTAACGTCGATTCAGTACCAAACCAGAGGTTAAATATTTTCATCATAAAGGACATCATTGGGGAATGGCAACAAAGAATAGTAACAACTTCATATTTTTGCAGGAGCAGCGAATATCAATTATTTAGAAGAATTTTGTTTACTCCTTCAACAAACAGTTAGAATTAGTTCAATTGAAGCAGAGATATATGTCTGTAACTAATGAAGAAATCAAAACCAACATGGTGACGATGACAAGGGTAAGAGATCTATTGAAGGATCTAGAGAACCCCAATAGCGGGGTAAGGATTTTTTAGCACAACGACAAGAATAGTATAAGAAGAGAGCACAAAATGATCCGAGAGCACTGCAACAGCGCAGGAATTTGAATACAGATTATATTTATAACAAGATCGGGTATAGATCGAAGGATTGTCGTAATGCACCGGCAGAAGACCAACATGACAAAGGTCATGGTCAACAGCCTCAGAGCTACTGTTGCAGCCAACAATGAATAATGAAGTATTACTTGTTATCTAAAGGATTGAGGGACCAGCAGACCATATTTGCGTTATCTAAAAAATTCCTGAGAGATAGATGGTCTCACATATTTTTCATCACCGGCAGGATCTATATAGCTTTACCACATGATCATGGTACGAGCAGAACTTTCTTTATGATTTTCTTTCAAACTCAGACCTTGTTTTATTCAGGAATTTCGCTTATCTTTCATGCCTTCATGGATAGGCTTCAGCTTGTAGCACGTTCTTTAGGTGTTCTGTTATCAGTCTCTACTCCTCTAGGAGAGATATCCCTATTAGAGAGTATGTGTAGGAGATGTGTCATTAGACTAGATGAGTCCAACTTTTCTCATAGATCTGATCGTGTTGCGGACGTCGGATTTTGATGTCGTTTTCGGTATAGATTGGCTATCATCATACCATGTTAATATCGACTGTTTTACTAAAACAGTCAGCTTGTGAGCATTCGTTGGGTTTGTGTAGATAGTAGCAACTACATAAGGTAACCAGAATACGGAGTCATTCCTGGCATACGTCGAGGAGATGATGCTGAGGGATCGGAGTGCTGATTTGTGCGAGACTGGAGTTATCTTAGTTTATCAAGATATCTTTCAGGACGTACCTAGGTTACCTCCGGTGAGAGAGGTTGAGTTCTGCATCGAGTTGTAGCAGAGCACAGCATCGATATCCTGAGCACCCTATCGTACGGCACCTTTTTGAGATAAGGGAGCTACAGATTTAGACAAACGAGTTATTATCTTAGAGTTTTATTCGCCGGAGTCATTTTCCGTGGGGAGCACTGATCCTCTTCGTGAAGAGGGATGATATCTTATGATTTTGTATAGATTTCTGTGAGTTAAAGAAATTCATTTTCCAGATTAGATAGGATTTATGACTTGTTCGATCAGCTGCGGGAAGCATAGCATTTCTCGAAGATTGATCTTCGTTCTGGTTATCATCAGTTGCGGGTTCGGGAGATGAATATTCCCAAGACCGTCTTTCTAACTCGATATAGGTCCTTCGAGTTTTTAGGTATGCCATTTGGGTTGATCAATGCACCCGTGGTATTCATAGATTTGATAAAACGGGTCTTCCGTCCATTTTTGGACCAGTTTGTGATGGTGTTCATTGATGATATTCTTATCTATTCGAGGTCAGAGTCGGAGTACGAGCAGCATCTACGTTTGGCTTTGCAGACCTTGCGTGAACATCAGCTATATACTAAGTTTACCAAGTGTGAGTTTTGGATTTTTAAGGTCAGGTTTCTTGGCCATATTGTTAGCAGAGAGGGCATAGCGTTAGACCCAGCTAAGGTTTCAGCAGTGCTTGATTGGGAACCGCCGAATACGGTTCTGAGATTCGTAGCTTTTTGGGGTTGGCCGAATATTATAGGAAGTTCAATCAGGACTTTTCAAAGATTACGATGCCACTTACACGTCTTACGAAGAAGGGTGTACAGTTTACTTGGAGCATAGAGTGCTAGAAGGCCTTTGATACCTAGAAGGTTAAGTTGACTACGGCGCTAGTTCTTACTCTTCCGAGCAGTGACAGGATATTTGTTGTGTACACGGATGCGTCGTTAGCAGGTTTGGAAGGTGTTCTGATGCAGACTCAGATGGTAGTAGCATACATCTCACGGCAGTTGAGGGTACATAAGCAGAACTACCATTCCCATGATTTGGAGACACTACTTAAATGGAGTTCAGTTCAAGTTTTTCACAGACCATCAGAGTTTGAAGTACCTTTTCTCCCAGATGGAATTTAATCAGAGGTAGCGGCGATGGATTGAGTTCATCAAGGACTACGAATTCGTGATTCGGTATCATCCGATGAAGACGAACGTCATAGCAGATGCTTTGAGTAAGAAGAATCGACATCAGATTTCGGCTTTGAGGTATTCGTTGTTTCGGGATCTTCTCACTCTTAGCCAGTTCGATTTTAGGCCAGAGATTGGTGGGGCTAGCGCATACTTGGGAGCTATATCAGTGCAGCCATTTTGGATGGACAGAGTAGTCAGAGCACAGTTAGAGGATTCTTGAATTCAAACTTGGAAGGAATAGATTTCCAAAGAACCCAAGGCCAAATGGACCGTTGGGGTAGATGAAGGACTTTGGATGAAAGTCTAGTTAGTGATGCCAGCTAATGCACAACTAAAAGGGAATTGTTTAATGAGACCCATTGCACCAGGTACGCAGTGCATCCGGACATGACTAAAATGTACAAGGACCTAAAGAGACACTTTTGGTAGAACGACATGCGTAGAGAGATTTCCAAGTATGTGGCTAATTACTTTACCTGTTAATAAGTGAGGCAGAACACCAGAGACGATTGTGTCAGCCCGAGGCTCAGTTTTTACTTCACACTTTTGGAGGAGTTTTCAAGATTCATTCGGCATCAAATTATTACACAGCAGTGTATTCCACCCTCAGACAGACGATCAGACAGAGAGAGTGAACACAGTGTTGGAGGACATGTTGCGGGCATATGTTATAGATTTCCATGTTAGGAAATTCAGCGATTTGGTAGACGGGGAAAGTTTACCCCGAGGTATTTGATTCGTTCGTGAGAGTTGAGCATTTTGGAGCTATTTCGTATCGGCTAGATCTTATAGCATCGATGTCGAGTATACAAGATGATTTCCATGTTTTAATGATTAAGAAGTAATTGCGAGACGAGGAACAATAGAGGGTGATTGATGCACCAGGATTTGAATTTCAGATAGTTTTAACTATCGTGAAGATCACGAGTTGTATTCTTGTTAGAAAGGACGAGAGACTTAGAAAGAAAGTAATACCTTAAGTTAAAGTTTAATAGAGATGGAAAAGAGCTGTGGAGGCTTCTAGGAACGCGAGGAGGACATGTGTCGCGACTACCTGAACCTGTTTGAGTGGATAAAATAATTTGCTTATAGCTTATTGATATTTATGATTTTTGATTATTCTATATGGTCATATTAATACTTAACACTAGAATGGAGATAATAACACTTAGCTCCTAATCATTCGGAACACATGGTATATATATGGGGGGTTCCTTGTTTGGATTTTTCGCTCAACGTACTAGTTCCGTTTAGTTAGGAGTTAAGTGAGAGTATTCACATTATAGATGGTTAAGCATAGATATTTCTAGTAATTCATATCTAGGGATTAATGGCACAAGATATGTACGGGAGGGTTTCCTTATTTGGATTATCCTCTCTTAGTATTTTTCTCATATTATTAATGCCTAAGATACGATTGTGGAATTTCAGGGACGAAATTCTTTTAAGGGGGAAGAATGTAAAACTTTATAAATTTGTATATATTGTGATAAATGGTGATAAATATGTTATATGATGAAAATAATATATTTTGATGTTTGAGTATAATAGGAATTGATTTAAGATTAATTTAATGTATATTTGTGAATATATGAGTGCAAATGCACAAAACATGCACAAAGGTCAAGAGTGAAAATATGTGAATAATGACCAGTTAAGAGTTTCTATGTTTTACACATCGATGTAGTCAGAATATAGAAAAGTGTAAAGATTAAAGTTGTAGGTCTCTTCAGCATCTTTCTAACAAATCTTTAAACACCTTATTCTGAGGTCAGATGCGAAAGTTACAGCCAAAATACCAAATAGTATATTTCTAGTCAGACTGTGTTTTTCAGTTTCGGGTTTCGGGTTTTGGGCTGTAGTTATTCGGGTTTGCTGTCATATATATGCATGTTTTTACACTAAAATCACCCCTTTTCTTCTGAGTTCCAAACCCTAGTAGCCCCTCTCCTCCTCTCTCAAACCCTAGCCCTAAACTTGAGTTCTCGGGAGAGTTTCATGAGGCGAAAAGCAAGGAGAAAGTGAGATTTGCGGTGTTTGACATCGAGGGATCTTTCTCACATGTTTTTGGGAGTTCATCAACACCCCTCAGGCGAGTTTCATCTCACTCAATCCCTCATCTAGTTTTTAAATGTTTTTTAATAAATTTTTTATTGTGATTTGTGAGCCTAACATGCTAGTTTATGTATAAACATAGATCATATTATTGTATATTACAAAGTGAACAAGTTTTCAGTTAATAAGATCACCCACGAATTTCTTAATGCAGGTCTAGATCTAAAAATATTTTTAAAATAAGAGTTTGAAAGAAAAATAATTATTTTCAAAGGTTTCGACATGAATATGCATGTTTTAAATTGTTTTGTTTTGTCTATAGTGATTAGACTGTTTATCTCATGTTCCAGATATGTTAAATCATATGTATAGGGTTGCATATATATATATATAAACATCACACACAGAGTTCGAGATCAAAACCACGTTGAACAGAAACTAGAAAATAGTTTCTGCTTCTGCGCGGTCGATCGCGGTGGGCGCGGCGGTCGACCGCGTAGCGTGCACAGGTTTAGTGTTTGTGTTTGTTTTGATCGCGGTCGACTGTGCTGGGCATTACGGTCGACCGTCGATCGCAATTGACCAGGCTTGGCTCGGCG
>NC_033801.1:98070146-98080655 GCF_001876935.1 Asparagus officinalis | reverse complement strand
GCTCGGCGGTCGACCGCTAGGGAGCACAGAAGAACAGGAAGTTCCTGCTCTCTGTGTGGTCGACCGGGGTAGGCACGGCGGTCAACCGCGAGTCAATTATCTGCTCCGTTCAGTTGTGCATATGTTCGTGTGGTTGACAATATTTCTGGGTTATTTGGGGTTGTTAAACACTTAGAATTTTGTACATGAGTTGACTACAGACATGAGACTTGTTTAATTCACCGAGACATGAGAGTGAATAGTGTATATATATGCTTTTAAATTGTAATCTATTGCAGTCCATGTGTTGGACACTTATCCATTGCGGCCCATGTGTTGGACCTGAATCATATAGTCCATGTGTGGGACATTTGCTTATTTCAGTCTATGTGTTGGACACTTATCTATTGTGGCCCATGTGTTGGACCTTAATCATATAGTCCATGTGTTGGACATTTACCTATTTTAGTCCATGTGTTGGACCTTGATCATATATAATCTATGTGTTGGGCTTTTGCCTATTACAGTCCATGTGTTGGGCATTTATCATATACAGTCCATGTGTTGGGCATTTATTATATACAATCCATGTGTTGGGCATTTATCATATGTTGTCCATGTGTTGGACATTTATCTGAATTATCTTATCTAACATATAGTAGATTAAGTCCATGTGATGGACAAGTATCTAGCATCAGTCAGGACATATTGATAGTATGATTGGAGATGGAGCTATCTTTCATTATTGCTCCCCGCTGTAGCTTTTGGATTTGGTATTTAGAGGAGCTGTCTTTCATTATTGCTCCACAATGTAGCTTTTTGATTTGGTATTTAGGGATTTACAATTTGAGACATATGGTATATACATGAGGGTTTTCTTGTTTGGATTATTTCGCTCGACGTAACATGCTCGTGTTGTAAATTTCTAAATATCAAACCTCCTTTTATTTCAGAGTAGATGATTGTTTATCTATATGTATTAACAGCTATTTTCTTATCCCTCTAGCCCTTCTTCCTGGGGTTGGTTGAGATGTTACTCCCTATAGCATTTTGACGCTCGTTGTTTCCTCACTTTCGAGTAACGAGCCAGGTGTACGAAGAGCCGCAGCTTGTTGGATTTGCTCCAGTTACTACTTAGAGATATTTTATTAGCAGTTTATTGTTAAGACTCCACGATGATTTTGTTTATGAACATTGAGATGTTATTTCTTGCTTTGTAAAGGCGAGGTGCCTTAAAGTCATTTCATTTGATTGTCTATGTCGAGACATTTGTATTTAACTCAGAGGTTGTTCCTTTTGTCATTTCATTTGATTGTCTATGTCGAGACATTTGTATTTAACTCAGAGGTTGTTCCTTTTTCAGAGATTGATTTATTCATATCAGTGGTGGTTATTTCCTTCAGAGTATCTGTTGTTTAATATTTCTTCTGTACATTCTCTTTTGCCTGTTTATGTACCTACACCTATTATTGATTCCACTAGATAGTTATTTATTATGATGGTGAAACATGTTATTGCACAGTGTAGTGCATGGCAGATTTGACATTCTTGGTTTCACCTCGGACTGCAGCCTTGTTGAAACCAGGGGCGTTACACTATTGATTACTCCAGAGTGAACCATGTGGATGCATCTGATTGGATGCTTGATTCTGGTGCTATTTATCATGTGACTCCCCAGCGAGATTGGTTTGCATCGTTCAAGAAATTCGATGGGGGCGTAGCAGTCATGAGAATAGATCAATCCAATGGCATTTGTGGGATAGGTACTGTTAGGATTTGCATGCACGATGGAGTAGTTCATGAATTGAATGAAGTGAGATTTATTCCTTAGTTTAAGAAGAATCTTATTTCAGTTGGAGCTTTGAAGGTGAAAGGATTCAAGGTGACCTTTGAGAACACTGTAGCGAAGGTTACTAAGGGATCATTGGTAGTGATGAAGAGAGTCTACAGTAGGAATTTGTATTATCTGAAGGGAAGCAACGAGATTGGCGAGGTAGCTTCAGCTATTTCAGAGGCGGACGTGAGCAGGCTTTGGCACTATAGGTTGGGGAACACGGGTGACAAGTCACTATAAGTTTTGTGCAAGCGAGGACTATTAAAGGGAGCCAAGAGTGGAAATGTTGAGTTCTGTAAGCATTGTGTTCTTGGCAAGAAGACAAAAGTAAAGTTCGGGACAGTCATCCATAGGAATAGGGGCATCTTAGACTACATGCACATAGATGTTTGGGGTCCCACCAAGACGACATCACTTGGTGGTCGATATTGGTTCGCCGTATTTCTAGATGACTATTCTAGGCATTGTTGGGTGTACAACATGATGAAGAAGAGTGAAGTTCTAGAGATATTTGTGAAGTAGAAGAAGAGATTAGAACTGCTGACTGGGAGAAAGAACAAGACGTTGCGATCCGACAACGGCGGTGAGTATACTTCTGAACTCTTTCAGCAGTTATGTTGAGATAAGGACATAAAGAGCCACTTCACAGTTAGTCACACACCACAGCAGAATGGGGGTAGCAGAAAGGTTGAATTGGTCTTTGCTAGAGAAGGTCCGATGTTTATTGTGCAGTGTGGTTTAGAGAAGATCTTTTGAGCTGAGACACTTTTTATGCGAGCCACCTCATTAATAAGCTGCATTCATCTGTGATTGAAGGGAGACCCTATGGAGATGTGGTCGGGAGAGACAGCATACGACTATGATCAGCTCAAGGTACTTGGGTGCCCTACATTTTATCATGTTAGAACAGATAAATTGGAATCTCGAGCTAGGAAAGCTATATTTGTGGGATTCAAGCATGGTGTCAAGGGATACAAGCTTTGGGGTCTAGTTGATAAGAAGATTATGCTTAATAGAGACGTTACATTCGATGAGGCTTCTATCTTGAACCTTCCCAGCTCTCATCAGGTGGAGAGCGACCCGACATTGGAGACATCACAGGTAGTGAGGATTAATGCAGCTCTACATTGTCCAGATAGGACCGTATCCATTAAAGTGCTAACTGAGGTGACGCCAGGTGAGCACAGCGATGATTTGAAGGATACAGGTTCAGTAGAGCAAAATTAGGGACCGACGGCTCAGGTTCAAGATTCGATTGCAGTTTGGAGACCCAGGAGAGACATACTGGTGCCAGCTAGGTATACAAATATAGTCATTGCTTATGCACTTCCGATGGAGAGTGTCGATGAGATAGTTCCTACTACATTCAAAGAGTCTGAGCAGAGTTCAGAGGATGATTTATGGTAGGAAGCTATGCAGGAGGAGATGAAGTCTCTTCACAAGAATGACACATGGGAGCTTGTCGAGCTTCCAAAGGGGCGGAAGGCTATTGGTTGCAAATGGGTGTATATGAAGAAGGAGGGCATTGAAGGAACTTCCGTAAGGTTCAAAGCTAGGTTGGTAGCAAAGGGTTATGCACAAGAAGAAGGCATTGACTATAATAAGGTCTTCTCTCCGGTGGTGAAGCACTCTTCGATTCGGATCTTACTAGCTTTGGTGGCACAATATGATTTAGAATTAGATCAATTAGATGTGGGCAACATTTCTTCATGACGATCTTGATGAGAAAATCTATATGACTCAGCCATTGGGGTTTCGAGCTATAGGGAAGGAGAAATTGGTTTGCAGATTAAAGAAATTGCTATACTGTTTGAAGCAATCTCTACGACAGGGGTATATGTGATTCGATGGGTTTATGCTCAGCCATTCATACATTAGGAGCCAGTTTAATCCTTGCATGTACTATCGCAAGTTGCAATGAGGTGCATACATCTATTTGTTGCTTGATGTCGATGATATGTTGGTTGCTTCTATTTCCAGATCCGCTATAGATGAGTTGAATGTACAGCTTTCGAAAGAGTTCGACATGAAAGATTTGGGTGAAGCGAAGCGTGTTTTGGGAATGGAGATCGGCAGAGACAGAGATAAGGGCGGAATTTGTTTGACACATATGGCTTATTTGAAGAAAGTTCTATAGCGATTTAATGTGAGCATGGAGACGAAACCAGTTAGTGTACCTTTGGGAGCCCATTTGAGGTTTTTAGCTAACCTCTCACCAAAGGCAGTTGAAGTTAGAGAGTTAATGTCAAAGACTCTGTATGCGAGTGCAGTTGGTTATGGTTATATTTGAGTAATTTTGTAAGTTGTAACCCGTTATATTTCTCTTCCATATAGTAAAATCTCCCTCATCCTCTCCCCGTGGACGTAGGCAATTATCAAACCATGTAAATTCATGTGTTTGGTTTGATTTGTGTTGTATTTTGGTGAATTGCACTTGTAATTTGGTTTGGTTCTCTTCTCTCATCGCTCACCGACTCATTTGGTTGTCGAGCACGCTTCCGCATGGCGCACAACTCAATTAACCTTGCTATGGACAAAAAACTCAGTGGAACCAACTAACACAGAAACAGAAGGGTAGACACAAATTACATGTAATTTATCACAAAAGTTAAAATGCACATCCATCAAGCCACGCATAAGGAGAGTGCAAAATAATGACAAAAACCCTAGTCTCATGTCAGTCAAAATTATAGCATACACACAAATCACACAAAACCATACTCGCACAAATTTATAGGGCTATAACTACTTCGAAGGTGTAAACAAATAACAGCAAAAAGCACTCACCATCTTCTTCAGCGCCTTCTACATCATGCTGCCCACTTGAATTCTCCTTACCTGCACCGTGTTCTTGCTTGAAAGTATTTGCAGGCGGTAATCTCCTGCGAAGCTCCTCCACAATCGAAATCACATTGTCCTCGTAATAATCTCTAAGCAACACCTACTTACAAAAAGTCATCTATTCATCAGCTTCAACTAAAAGAACCAATAACTACATCAATTATCATGTATAGTTAACCTCTGAACTTAAGTTTTCAACATGTTTACCAAAATCTCAACTTTCAGGACAATCCTACCTCATCAGCAGTAATTATCGCTTTGATATGCTGCATCGGGGATGTTGCAGCGGAGGGGCTTCACAGACACAAAGATGTCTATACAAGAGTGGACAAATAGAAAACAACACACAAGATTTAACGTGGTTCGGTCAGTATGACCTACGTCTACGGGCGAGAACCGCAGAGAACTTCACTAATCACCAAAAGAAAAGATTATAAAAGAGGAGACCACTCTCTAATCAGAGACTCTCACAAAGAAAGGGACAAAACCTTTCTATCTCACTCTCTTCTCTCTATTTTCTCTCTACTCAACTGAGTTTTCGATGCTCTTAAACCCTCTCCCTACACCCCCTTATATAGGCTCAAAATATTAATAAAAAATACAAAGTTGGTAGGTGGAACAGGGAATATTAGGCAGCAGGGTAGGTGAATGTTGAATTTTCTAAAGGCACGTTTAACAAATCTCCACCTTGCCTTTGAAAATGGATATCTTCTCTTTACTATTGCTGTCTCGCCAGAAGCCCCTTACGGGCTTAACCTCCGCTTTGTCGAACTCTAAGCAATTCGAGACAATGCTCGAACTTGCGCGAAGGTACGAGCTTCATCATCATATCTGCTGGATTATCTGCAGTACCAATCTTCTCAATCCTGATGACTTTAATTTCTCTGATGAATCTGCTGGATTATCTGCAGTACCAATCTTCTCAATCCTGATGACTTTAATTTCTCTGATGAAATGATACCTGACATCTATATGTTTGGTTCTTTCATGATACATCTGATGTTTCGTCAAATGTATAGCACTCTGGCTGTCACAAAATACCGTAGTAATACCTTGGTGTAAGCCGAGATCTTCAACCAAACCTCTCAACCAAATAGCTTCTTTCACTACTTCTGTCACTGCCATATACTCTGCCTCTATAGTAGACAAAGCAACTGTCGACTGTAGAGTCGCCTTCCAACTAATGGCACTACCTGAAAGAGTGAATATATAACCTATCAAGGATCATCTCTTATCCAAATCACCCGCATAATCTGAATCAGAATAGCCAAGTATTCTGCAATCTGAGTTTGTGTTACTGCCAAAATACAAACCAATATTAGCAGATCCTCTTAAATATCTAAGTATCTATTTTACAGCCTGCCAATGGACCTTTCCAGGCTTATCCATGTACTGACTCACGACACTGATTGCATGTGAAATATCTGGACGGGTGCAAACTATCGCATACATAATGCTTCCAACTGCACTCGTATAAGGAACACAAGACATGTACTGCTCCTCCTCCTCAGTCTGAGGTGACAAATCTGCTGAAAGACGAAAATGAGAAGCAAGCGGAGTCTTCACAGGCTTGGCATCAAGCATGCCAAATCTCTCTAACACCTTCTTGATGTATTTCTCCTGAGATAGGAATAAACTTCCTTCTTGTCTGTTCCTGTGGATCTCCATCCCCAAAATCTTCTTTGCTGCTCCTAAGTCCTTCATCTCAAACTCATGTTTGAGTTGAGATTTCAACTCGTTGATTTCTGACATATCTTTAGCTGTAATTAACATGTCATCAACATACAAAAGCAAATATACAAAAGAACCATCATTGAGCTTTTTATGAAAAACACAACTATCATATTTACTCCTAGAGTAACCATGCTCAAACATGAAAGTATCAAATCTCAAATACCACTACCTCGGAGACTGCTTCAACCTATAAAGAGATTTCTTTAACCTGCACACATGATCTTCTTTACCTTCAACAATAAATCCCTCTGGCTGATGCATAAAGATCTGCTCCTCAAGCTCGCCATGTAGAAAAGCTGTTTTCACATTAAGTTGCTCAAGCTCCAAATTAAAATGAGCAACCATGGCAAGCAACACGCGAATTGAGGTGTGTTTTACAACTGGAGAGAATACTTCATTGAAGTCCACACCTTCGGTCTGACTGTAGCCTTTAGCTACCAAGCGTGCCTTGTACCTTATAGAATCTGTATCTGGAGCTCCTTCTTTTTTCTTGAAGACCCATTTACAGCCAACTATCTTTTGTCCCATTGGTGGCTTCACTAGCTCCCATGTCTGGTTCTTGTGAAGAGACTCCATCTCTTCAGTCATCGCAATAGTCTAATTTTTAGCCTCATTGTCACTAATAGCCTCCTTATAAGTAGAAGGCTTTGGAACCTCAATCGATTCTGCTATACTCAAAGCATAAGCAAGCATGTCTGCATAGCGTTGAGGCGGTCGGATCTGCCGTTTTGTTCTCCCGGTGGCAATATTATACTGTTGCTCTTGTGGTGTATCAGCATTTGAACCTTCCTTGGTATCAACTGGTTCAACATGAGTGCCCTCAAGCACTCTCTTTGAAGTTGAGCTCTCTAGCTCCACCTGCTTGCTGGACTCCTTTTTAGTACCTGTAGTGTCAATAACAAACTCCTTTCTCGGGTGAAGCATGGATTTTTCATTAAAAGTAACATCCCTACTAATAATAAACTTAGGTGACTTAGGATCAGAGCACCACAATCTATATCCCTTCACCCCAGTAGCATATCCTAGAAAGATAGCTTTCTTTGCTCTAGGTTCAAGCTTACCATCATTAACATGAAAATAAGCAGAGCAACCAAATACTCTTAAATGAGAGTAATTAGCAGGAGCACCAGACCATATCTCTTCTAGAGTCTTAAAATCAATTGTTGTAGAAGGAGATCTGTTTATCAAATAACAAGCTGTATTGACTGCCTCGGCCCAAAAGTCTTTTGACAAACCGACATTAGAGAGCATGCACCGAGCTCTCTCTAAAAGTGTTCTGTTCATCCTTTCTGCAACTCTATTTTGCTGTGGTGTATGCCGACCTGTACGAGGACGCATAATACCTTTATTCTTGCAGAACTGGTCAAACTCCATGGAACAAAACTCCATCCCATTGTCGGTTCTGAGGCGCTTCACTTTCTTTCCTGTTTGCTTCTCAATCATAACCTTCCATTGCTTGAAGGTTGCAAACATATCACTCTTATGCTTCAAAGGATACACCCAAACTTTTCTAGAATAATCATCAATGAATGTTAGCAGAAAACGGGCTCCACCTTTCGATGGAACCTGAGAGGGACCCCAAACATCTGAATGGATATAATCTAAAGTACCATTGGTTCTGTGGACACCGGTACTAAAGGATACTCTATGGTGTTTACCAAAAACACAATGCTCACAAAAGTCTAGCTTACTAATTTTCTGACCACAAAGCAGACCTTGTTTGCTCAATATATCCAGTCCTCTCTCACTCATATGCCCTAACCGCATATGCCACAAACGTGTAGTCTCATAATTTGAATCCTCTGAGGATGACACCGCTGCAGCACCTGTCACTGTACTGCCTTCAAGGACATAGAGGGTATTTACCTTCTTTCCTTTCATCACAACAAGAGAGCCTTTACTAACTCTCAAAACTCCACCTTCAGCCGAAAACTTAAAACATTTGAGTCAAGGGTGCCTAAAGAAATGAGATTCTTCTTTAACTCTGGAATATGACGGACATTGCTCAATGTTCTAACAATACCATCATGGGTTCTAATCTTAATTGATCCGATACCAACAGTGTTGCAATGCATGTTATTTCCCAACAAGACATTCCCACCATCGATAGACTGATATGTGACAAACAAATTCCTATGCGGACACATATGGTAGGAACAACCCGAATCAAGAACCCACTCATTTTGTGAATGAGTATTAACACTAACTGAAAGAACTTCATGTGAACTAGAAGATTCTTCAGTTACAGTGGCAACTGAAGGTTTCACCTCCCCAGACTTCGACTGTGAAATATCCTTTGCTTTGAGCGCTGGACAATTAGGTTTTATATGCCCATATTTATGATAGTAATAACATTCAATTTGCTTTGAGCGCTGGACAATTAGGTTTTATATGCCCATATTTATGATAGTAATAACATTCAACATTTCTTCTTGGCCTGGACTTTGATCTAGACATGTTTCTAGATTTGCCTCTACCACCAACACCCTTTTCAGGACTACCACGAGCGAACAAGCCTTCAGCTTGATCCTCTCCTCCTACGATAGACACTTTCTGCCTTAACTCTTTTGAATGTAAGGCTGATTTGACATCCTTCAAAGAAAGTGTATCTCTACCGTATAACATGCTATTAACAAAATTTTCATAGGAATGAGGTAATAAACATAACAAGATGAGTGCTTGATCTTCTTCATCAATTTTAACATCAATATTCTTTAAATCTATAAGAATAGTGTTAAGTTCATCTAAGTGGTCTTTAATTCGCATACCTTCCTTCATGCGAAGGGCGAAGAGGCGTTGTTTCAAGTAGAGCTTATTCGTTAGAGATTTCGTAATGTACAAGCTCTCCAACTTGAGCCACAAGCTTCATCGGCAACCTCCCGCAGGACCTCATCGGCCAAACAGAGCTGTATGGCACTATGCGCCTTCATCTCTAGCTCTTCTTTCTCATCATCAGGCATAGATTCCAGCAACTTATCCTTTCCGGACAAGACCTTGAACAGTCCTTGTTGTACTAGGAGAGCCCTCATTTTTACTCTCCACAAACTGAAGCTGTTTTTCCCATCGAATTTCTCCACTTTGTACTTTGCAGAAGACATCTTGAAGCCAATTAGAATAGTAACTGTATTTATGAACAGTAACTGTATTTGCGAACAGTAACTGTACATATGAATAGTGACCGTACATATGAATTGTAACAGTACTTTTGAATAGTACCGTACACGTGAATTGTATCCAATGCCTTTAAAGAGTAAATGATAACCTAGCTTATTTTCTGATGTGGAGGATCCACTTTTAGTGGCAGGCACAGAGCATACGATAAGCAGATACACGTACTCTAAGTAGGCTCTGATACTAGTTTGTTGCAGCGGAGGGGCTTCACAGACACAAAGATGTCTATACAAGAGTGGACAAATAGAAAACAACACACAAGATTTAACGTGGTTCGGTCAGTATGACCTACGTCCACGGGCGAGAACAGCAGAGAACTTCACTAATCACCAAAAGAGAAGATTACAAAAGAGGAGACCACTCTCTAATCAGAGACTCTCACAAAGAAAGGGACAAAACATTTCTATCTCACTCTCTTCTCTCTCTATTTTCTCTCTACTCAACTGAGTTTTCGATGCTCTTAAACCCTCTCCCTACACCCCCTTATATAGGCTCAAAATATTAATAAAAAATACAAAGTTGGTAGGTGGAACATGGAATATTAGGCAGCAGGGTAGGTGAATGTTGAATTTTCTAAAGGCACGTTTAACAGGGGACAAAACAAAAACAACAGAAATCAGTAAAAAAACAACTAAAACACCAAAAATTACCAAAAATCATCAAAAAAAACCTCGAGATTGAGTACGATTTCCCCCTCGTACCCCAAGATCATGGAAGGATACGAGAGTAGCAGATCGAGGATCCTAAGATCGCGCGCGTGGATCTGCACTTTGGTACCCAAAAGTTCATCCATATTTATAATTTGGCACCCCTCTCCATCGTTCTCCTCGCTCGTAGCCAATCGATAAAATGGTTCCCTTCTCCCTCCTCTCCCTTCGCCCCAAAAGCATTTGCCCCTCCTCTCTCCTCCTCGTCAGACTCCCCTTCTCCTCTTCCTCCTCGAGCCCCCA
>NC_033801.1:98049560-98069853 GCF_001876935.1 Asparagus officinalis | reverse complement strand
CCCCCGCGAGCAGGCCAAGAGCCTCAATCGCATCAGCTTGGCCCGGGGCGCCCAAAAGGCCCGCCTCGGTGCCGTTCTATAGATGAAAATGAAGAAGTTCGACAAGGCGGCTAGGGATCTCCTCATCCCCGAAGAGGACGAGTACTCGCTGACCCCCGAAGAGGGTCGGGATCCTTGTGAAGGAGGTTGACAACATGTCTGAAGCTGCTGACCGGGCGTTGAAGGCGCCGACCGAGCTTCTTTATTCTTCTTGATCGTGTTATGCGCTTCGGCGGCCCCGACCAATAAGTCCCTTGCCATCTTGAATTTAGGGCAAATTTTCAAAAACAAGGGCAAGCAGATGGTCTCTATTTTATTTATTTTTTGTGTGGGTCCCACCTAAATTTCTGTCTAGGAAACATCCTAGACGAAAATTTTCATGTAGGATGATTCATCCTAGATGGAATATTGTATACAGATGTTTTATGTTGATATTGTTATCATCCTAGACGAAAATATTTCCATCTAGGATAATCCATCTAGGATGCTACGTTTTTTACTAGTGGATGCAGGTATTTTAATTTTATGAATAAGTGAATTCAAGTTATGATGTGTCGTTGATATTATCTATATACGTGATAATTTAAATTTTATTTTGATCTTTTATGTTTTTTAGGAAGCATTGGATAATACATATGCAAAGAGTGATAATTTAAATTTTATTTTGATCTTTTATGTTTTTTAGGAAGCATTGGATAATACATATGCAAAGATTATTTCACAGAGTCAGAAGCCACTTAGTGTGGAAGAGAATTACGAGGTGTCTCATTTAGTTTATGAACTTCCAAAGAAGGGAAAAACCAGGTGGTTGGGAGTAGGAGCTCAGAGGGTGCCCACATTATTCCAGGCCTTAATGTCGATGACGCCTTCTAGTATGCCCTCGATGACATTGTCATACATGTCGTAGGAGGATTGCACACACCAAGAAATGTAGCTTATTTTATCGGTGATGAGACATTTGGATGGTTAGATTTATGAGGAGGTGTAGGAGGATATTATGGAAGAGTGCATGAAAGTGGTCCACCCTACTGCATCGTACGGGATGGTTTCCAAACACATCATGAAATGTTGTAAACATAAGATTCCTACTCGGCTGCAAATGTCACTTATAGAATTTTTCGTCTCTCAAAAGACATTTACCGGTGGTGACAAAACTAGCGGATAGGCTAGTGGATAGGTACATGGTTATTTTGGTTTGTCAATTTTATTTATTATTTGAAAAGTTTGTGCAGTGGTTCATTGTGATTTAATTTATAATTCATATCGATTGTACCAAGAACTTTCATGAAAACAAATTAGCAAGTCAGAGGTTGTAACGAAATACCATCTTCTAATTAATTTCTGTGGTAGATAAATACTAATGTGTGATTCTTATCCCAATTAATTTGTTATTAATGTGCAAATGATATTGTGGGAAGCACAACCCATAGGATTAGAAACTCTGATGTAAACTGGAGTGAGGAAACGAATGAGGACAAAGACCAAAATTAGTGAGTTGTATCATGTATCTTAGACATGTATGAGAGATATATATACTTTGCATTTGTACTATTTTTAGTATTTTATATATCTTGGACATGTATGAGATATATATACTTGTTTGTGGTGGTGATTGCTTAGTTGTATGAGAGATATTTATGTATGATTTATGGATGACTTGAGTAGGTAATGTGATTTGTTTTGATGATTATGATAAGATCATTATGTTTGTTGATGTCTTTGAATGTATTTTTATTCAAATATTATAGTGTACAGGATATTTATTGTATATACAGGGGAAATCTATTTTTTAGTATTTTTTTCTTAGATTATGTACATCCTTGATAGTCGTTGCCATCAAGGATGCACATCGTTGATAGGCGATGTACATAAACATCCCTGACGATCGCGGCCATCAAGGATGTGCATCCTTGACAGGTGGCCGTCAAGGATGTTTACAAACACCTTTGATAGTGTGCCGTCAAGGATGTTTGTAAACATTCTTGACGGCCGCACGTCAAGAATGGTTTTCCCATTAAGGATGTGCATCCTTGATAGGATCCCGTCAAGGATGTTTTATCATGGACGGAACTTTTACCGATAGGGTATCATTGATGGGGGCCCGTCAAGGATGGACATTTTTGACGAGAAAACGTGCATTCTTAACGGGAATACCCGTCAAGGATGCCCAAAATTCTTCTAGTGGGTGAAGAAAGAAGGTGGATCTAAGTTGGTATAAGTGGGGGTATAATAAGTATTTTACCTAGTTTCATCACATTTAATTGTTATCATCCTAGACGAAAATATTTCCATCTAGGATAATCCATCTAGGATGCTACGTTTTTTACTAGTGGATGCAGGTATTTTAATTTTATGAATAAGTGAATTCAAGTTATGATGTGTCGTTCATATTATCTATATATGTGATAATTTAAATTTTATTTTGATCTTTTATGTTTTTTAGGAAGCATTGGATAATACATATGCAAAGAGTGATAATTTAAATTTTATTTTGATCTTTTATGTTTTTTAGGAAGCATTGGATAATACATATGCAAAGATTATTTCACAGAGTCAGAAGCCACTTAGTGTGGAAGAGAATTACGAGGTGTCTCATTTAGTTTATGAACTTCCAAAGAAGGGCAAAACCAGGTGGTTGGGAGTAGGAGCTCAGAGGGTGCCCACATTATTCCAGGCCTTAATGTCGATGACGCCTTCTAGTCTGCCCTCGATGACATTGTCATACATGTCGTAGGAGGATTGCACACACCAAGAAATGTAGCTTATTTTATCGGTGATGAGACATTTGGATGGTTAGATTTATGAGGAGGTGTAGGAGGATATTATGGAAGAGTGCATGTAAGTGGTCCACCCTACTGCATCGTACGGGATGGTTTCCAAACACATCATGAAATGTTGTAAACATAAGATTCCTACTCGGCTGCAAATGTCACTTATAGAATTTGTCGTCTCTCAAAAGACATTTACCGGTGGTGACAAAACTAGCGGATAGGCTAGTGGATAGGTACATGCTTATTTTGGTTTGTCAATTTTATTTATTATTTGAAAAGTTTGTGCAGTGGTTCATTGTGATTTAATTTATAATTCATATCGATTGTACCAAGAACTTTCATGAAAACAAATTAGCAAGTCAGAGGTTGTAACGAAATACCATCTTCTAATTAATTTCTGTGGTAGATAAATACTAATGTGTGATTCTTATCCCAATTAATTTGTTATTAATGTGCAAATGATATTGTGGGAAGCACAACCCATAGGATTAGAAACTCTGATGTAAACTGGAGTGAGGAAACGAATGAGGACAAAGACCAAAATTAGTGAGTTGTATCATGTATCTTAGACATGTATGAGAGATATATATACTTTGCATTTGTACTATTTTTAGTATTTTATATATCTTGGACATGTATGAGATATATATACTTGTTTGTGGTGGTGATTGCTTGGTTGTATGAGAGATATTTATGTATGATTTATGGATGACTTGAGTAGGTAATGTGATTTGTTTTGATGATTATGATAAGATCATTATGTTTGTTGATGTCTTTGAATGTATTTTTATTCAAATATTATAGTGTACAGGATATTTATTGTATATATAGGGGAAATCTATTTTTTAGTATTTTTTTCTTAGATTATGTACATCCTTGATAGTCGTTGCCATCAAGGATGCACATCGTTGATAGGCGATGTACACAAACATCCCTGACGATCGCGGCCATCAAGGATGTGCATCCTTGACAGGTGGCCGTCAAGGATGTTTACAAACACCTTTGATAGTGTGTCGTCAAGGATGTTTGTAAACATTCTTGACGGCCGCACGTCAAGAATGGTTTTCCCATTAAGGATGTGCATCCTTGATAGGATCCCGTCAAGGATGTTTTATCATGGACGGAACTTTTACCGATAGGGTATCATTGATGGGGGCCCGTCAAGGATGGACATTTTTGACGAGAAAACGTGCATTCTTAACGGGAATACCCGTCAAGGATGCCCAAAATTCTTCTAGTGGGTGAAGAAAGAAGGTGGATCTAAGTTGGTATAAGTGGGGGTATAATAAGTATTTTACCTAGTTTCATCACATTTAATAGTTATTAATAACACCACTTAACACGAAGGATGGATTGACAAGAAAACTAAAGATTTAAGGAACTAATAAGCAAATAATAAAATTTGAGGGACTATTTGGTAATTAAAGATGATTTAAGGGACCAATATGCAATTAACCAAACTATATATGCTAGTTATTCAATAGTTAAGTAAGTAAGTCACGTACTTTTAGATACTAGGTGGAATGCACGTGCACTATACGTGGTCAAATGTTATAATTATTTATCTTAAGTTTATTTATTTACTATGGCATTATTGCAAAAAACTTCATAATTATGATAATATATTAATTTTTTTAGATATTTCCATGTGTGGTATTAACATTTTGTCTTTCAGAAAAATAATGATGTTTAAAGCCTTAAAATATTAATGATTTAAGATTAATTAGTAATTTGAATGTATAGTTTTAAAATATTAATAATGTAAAGGACCAATACGAAAAAAATCCTATTATTATTAATGAAAAAATAACTTCTTGAATTCATCAAAGAAAAATGTTAGGTTTTATCTTGTCATTAAAGGGTTTTATTCAATTATAAACAATTCACTTCCACCTGTTGTTTACTTCCACATGTTGTTTATTCCGCGACTAAGTATCATAGATATTCAAAAACTTTTTACTAGAATTTTCTAAGTTAGAATGTGCAAATTTAACCGAGAAAGAAAATATAAATTATATGATCAATTCCAAAATCTGATATTATACTCTTTTTACATCTTTACAACTCCTAATTGATCTGTCAAAATAATTACTTTATAGTTTTAGAAAATTATAAAATATATCTAGGAATGGTTTATACATATTATACGCTCATATTGATTGTATTTTAACAAAATAAGTCATATATATCCAATGTCAAACAACATCCAAAAATTTAGCTTAAGGAGTTAGAAGAATACAATATCTGCAATGATATTCATATCCAAGCTATGTGCTTCATAAACTTATAAGAAGATGAGCAATATAAAATGATAAGTTGATTTATTTCGTTAAATAATTTATTTAAAATCATGAAAGACAAGGGGAATCAGAAGGATCATATACCCATCCCAAATAAATATTAAATTTCTCTTAGAGATTCTTATAGCAAAAGATTTTCAAAGTTGATGCCTAGGATAAATTTAAGAACAAATAATCTAAACTAGTTCATTGAGTGATAAACTTGCTTATAAACTCCACTCTTATGAAATTGATGTCACATGTAACTTAAGTTGTGCTTTTATTTAAGGTTTAATTTTAGAAAACTCCCCCTCAACTATGGGGGGCATGTCAATCCCCCTTCCCCCTCCTACTCTAACCTCTCAAAACTAATATCATTGAGTCTATCTATTATATGACAAGTACTTAACTTGGAAAGACTGAAATATTAATCAATCATAAAAGAATTACCTTGGTTTTTGTCAGATGAAAAAGAGGTGATATAGCGGGAAAAAGAATTGTAAATTGGTTGTGATCCTTTTATTATCAGTTGAGTGTTTCTTTTTAATTAAAATTGCTTTTTCAAGAGGGTATTTGTCTAAATCACATATTGAAGTAACTATGTTAATGAGATTTATTGATAGAAGTGTAAAAGATTAGGGGATTTTTATGAGACATGCTATAGTTGAAAGATGTTTTCTAAAATTGCATCAAAATTGAGAGGGATTATCTATATCATCCCCCCATAATAAGGGGTTTTATCAAATTGAATCAATTGAGTGGGTTTTTTAAGAAAATCCCCATAGTTGAGAGGGTTTTTTTAAATTAACTCTTCTTTTAAATATGGCTTATTTATAATTTTGCCCTCAAAATTTTAATAATTTAATATTAGTCCCTAAAATTATGAGCAATTTTAAAAATTTGAGGGAATTGTTGGCCTTCTTGTTTTGATGATGTTTAACAAACAATTTACATCTAATGTTATTTGTCTAGTATTTGTGTTTTCCTATGTATTATAGATAAACAACGAGTTAGAGGATGGATGGATTGCGCCATAACGATCATATCAAATGGAGGTTGGTGGAATGTCGGGTTAAAGCCTTGCAATTCAAAGTTAAAGATCAAGTTCAAGCTTCATCCGCATGTGTACCAAGTTGAGCTACAATGAAGATCAAGATCAAGCATGGGTAATCTAGTTTAGATTTTATATTATGTGTGTTAAGTACCTTAAGCTCAACATCATATACACACATGTATTTTGGTTTCTATGTATATATATAGTTATATATATACATGCATGGTTTTGAGTTTTTATGCTTTGGACACACTTGCAAAATACATGAGTTTTCACAAATGAAAATTTAATTTGAGAAATTCTTTTTCTAACATGTTTTTTTCATGTTTATAAACATTTCGCAAAGTTTCATCAAGTTTGGAATTGATTTGTTATGTTTAATGGAATTTACAAAATCATGTTTTTGTTCGTGCACATGTTCGTGCATGTTTTACAAAACAGATGAGTTTTCATAAATGGGAAGTGGTATTCAAGAAATTCTTTCTTTAACATATTTATCTACATGTTTAGAAACTTCTCTCAAAATTTTACTATTTTTGGAGTTGATTTATTGTGCTCAATTGATTTTACAAAATAGTGTATGCAGCAGTTTTTCAGAAACTATAAATCTGTGTTAAAATATTTATTTCTCTCAACTGGGAAATGGTTTTTCAGAAATTCTTTCTCTAACATGTTATAATACATGTCTCTAACCTTTCTACAAAATTTCATATTTTTTGGAACTGTTTTACTATTTTTAATTGATTTTACAAAGTTGATACGCAGTGCTACAGTACCTACGGTCGACCGGTACGGTCGACCGCCAAACTCTCTGGACGTTGGACGTTACTCAGCTTTGCTTATGGCTCCCGGTCGACCGTACCGGTCGGCCGAAGTTACTGTAGCAGCCGACCATTACACAGTAACGGTTAGTTGCTGTTTTTTTGTTTTTTAATGGTTTTTTTGGGGTTTTTGGGGTTGGTTTCTTCAAGCCTATATATACCCCTTTGCCATAACTATTTTCAATCATCCAAGAGAGTTTTTAACCAAGTTTAAAAGAGTTTTAACAAGGATTTTAGTTTGGTTTAAGTGTGTTTAAGAAGCTTTTAAGCATTTGGAAGTTTGAGTTTGAGAAATCAATTTCACAAGAGCTTGAGGAGATCATCTATTGGTGTTTGGGCATCCAACTATTCTCCTTCTACCTCTTGATCTATTGAGAAGTTTTCTAACTATTTTCTCTAGCAATTTTATTATTGATTTTCATATTCTTATTATTGCTAGTTTGCTATTTGAGTTAGATTTAATTTTATCTCATTGCTACACACACCTACTTGAGCTTATTATATTTGCATACATAGTATATTAAGGTTGTGAGAGATTGTAACAATTGAGTGTGAGCTTTCATTGTGTTCTCATCCATATTAGAGAACAATCATTTGTTATCTTGTGCTTATTGTGAGATTCACTTTGTAATACACTTGTACACCGAGAGGAGTGTGTGGTAAGAGTCGGGGATCGTTCCAAGAGGAGTGACGTCGGTTGACGAGCCTAGGGAGAGGTTGTAACCGAGCACTTGAGGGAGACACGGCTAGGTCCAACACTTGTGAGGGTGTAGAGTGTGATTACAAGAGTGTTGATTGTAAAGTTTTCGGTTAGCTAGAAAACCGAGTGTGAGGTGTAAACATTGTTCGGGTGGATTTCTCCCCGGGAGTGGGGAGCAGAGACGTAGGACGGAAGGTCTGAACTCCGTGATCATATAGTGTGTTTGAGTGTGCTTTGGCGTTCATTTATATTTATGTTCATATCTTATATCGCCATTGTCCATAGCTCATTATTTATATAGTTCATATTGTTTACCCCTAGTGTTAGTTTACATATCCTTGCATATATCATATTATATATCTTTTTGGTAGGATATATTATCTTGTGTTAGTTTATATATCCTTGCGTATATATTTTTATCATATAGGATATATCTCTTTGTTGTTCATATTGCTTATCCAGCTTACATATCTTGTTATATTTCATACTTGCTAGGATAATTTGTTAATTAATTTTTAATTGGCATTTAATCGGATTAGATTAGCATAAGACCCTAATCACCCCCCCCCCCCCCTATGGTTTAACAATTGGTATCAGAGCTTGGTGCTCTTTGATTTAAGGTCTAATCACCTTGAGTTAAAGATCCAAGTTATCTTTTTATGCTAATCTTGTTTTGATTGCATTGTATCTTGCTTGCATAATTTTACAAATTATGGATATGAATGATGCATCTTGTTTAGGCTATGATTCTAGTGTTGCTCCAAAATTTAATGTTTTCCCCTATGTTCAATGGTGTTTTAGATTCAAAATATTTGTTCAATCTAAAAATATCGATTTATGGGAAATCATTGATTGTGCTTATATTGTGCCCACGTTGGAGAAATCCAAGTGGAGCAAACATGATAAAAAGATGTTTATTATGAACAAGCTTATGTTAGAATTTTTATTAAATGCATTTAATTCATTATTATCTAACAAGCTTGATTCTTTTGATAGCGCTTATACATTGTGGAAATTCATAGAAGCGCATCAATGGGACTTGGAGGCTATCCGACAAGCTTTGGAGGATCCAGCTTCAAGTTCATATGGAGCTTCATGCACACGTGCACTAGGCGATAGCCCTAGTGAGGTTTGCGAGTTCGAACCAGATAATGATTTATATAGTGATGAACTTGCTTGTGCTAGTGATAAATTATTGCATGCCTACAAGAAATTGTGTGCTAGTGATAAATTATTGCATGCCTACAAGAAATTGCAAAATGATTTCATTGATTTACAAAGCAAGTATGTAAATTTGAAATCCGATCATGAGTCTTTATCTTCTAAGTTTGATACTATTTCTAATGAAAATATGATCCTCAAAGAAAACAATGAAATATTAAAATTGGATCATGATTCTTTATTTTCAAACTTTGCTAAGTTAACTCATGAAAGAGATAATGTCATGCTAGAAGTAGTAGCTATTAGAAATGATTTTGATAACCATACATGCTCTACTTCTATTATCAATGATGTTGTGCATAATGATGATTTGAATCTTGTTAAGGAACGCATATCATGCTTAGATTCAACTTTAAAAACATGCATTGATAACCATAAGAAACTTATGGACAAGTGTGCTAAATCTAGTGCTACAAAATCACCTACACACTATGCACACTTGTATAGCAAAGTTTACAAGTGCTCCATTTGTGGTCGTAAAGGCCATTTAGCTAAATTTTGCTATGATGCACAAAAACATAAGAATATTAATCCTTCTTGTGCATCTCATCAAGTTTCTTCATCACATGTACACACACATGCACATGCATCTATTTCTCATCATAAGCATGCTAATGTGTATAAATGTGAACTTAGCTAAGTTTTGTTTTGATTTGCGAAAAGTTTCTAAATTGCAAAATATTTCAAGTAGACCAACATTGTTTTAAAATATTTCTCATTTGCAAAATAATCTTAAAAGACCATCTTTATTTGCAAATGTTCCTCGTACACATCCACATGGTCAACATAATCAAATGCATCCTCTTCATTGTACTTATTGCAATCGAATGGGTCATTTGCATAATTATTGCTATGACCGGACCCGTGCACTAAATGCATCCAAATAGGTTCGTAACCCAAGGGCTTTGAGCTTTAATGATTGGGGTCATGTCCCTAAATCTTTTGGTACCAAGAGTTCTTGGATACCAAAACAAATTTAAATTTTAAACCAAGATTTTTAATGTTTTTATTTTTCTTTCTCTTGGTTTTGAAAATTTTGTTTTGAAACTTTTTATGAAAACAAATTTTCTTTGATCAATTTCTTTTGTTTTCATGATTATTAATTTTGTTTTGATGAGAGGACTACGTTTATATAACCCCTCCGGATTATTGGATGTTTATTCTCAAATCTTGTTTACCGGATGCTAAAATGTTCATATAGGTTGATACTAGCTCAAGAGCTAGATATAGTTGTCTCTCTTGATTTTTAAAAATCAACGATGGTTTGGTTTTATGTGATTGTGGTTGATTTATGATTTCACTTGGTTGATATGTTTTCATTCGAAAACTCTTTTTGCATGATTCTTATGTTATTCTCTCATTTGTTTTCATAAATCTATTTTTACATAGTTTTTTTCCTTTTTTTTGTGTTAATAAGACACTATTTTCATATTGATATATTTATATATGTTCTCATTTGTCTTTATGTATGTGAGTTGTGTTTAGTATATTTTCCATCTATGCTTGCTCACATATGTTTGCCATGATCTTCATTTCATACATTCATGAGACATTTTGATAGGGGAAGCAATCACTATACTTGTTTTATACTCACCTATGCTTATTGATAGGGGGAGCTTTCGCTCTCTTCATTTCTTTGTCCCCTTTTTGATGTTGTCAAAGGAGGAGAAATATTATGAGTATACATTTTCTTGTTTATATGCATGTGAATTATAATTTATATATCCATTTCCTTTCATGCATATATCCTTTTTGTAAATTGTTTGTCATCATCAAAAAGGGGAAGATTGTTGGCCTTCTTGTTTTGATGATGTTAAACAAACAATTTACATCTAATGTTATTTGTCTAGTATTTGTGTTTTTCTATGTATTATAGATAAACAACGAGTTGGAGGATGGATGGATTGCGCCATAACGATCATATCAAATGGAGGTTGGTGGAATGTCGGGTTGAAGCCTTACAATTCAAAGTTAAAGATCAAGTTCAAGCTTCATCCGCATGTGTACCAAGTTGAGCTACAATGAAGATCAAGATCAAGCTTGGGTAATCTAGTTTAGATTTTATATTATGTGTGTTAAGTACCTTAAGCTCAACATCATATACACACACGTATTTTGGTTTCTATGTATATATATAGTTATATATATACATGCATGGTTTTGAGTTTTTATGCTTTGGACACACTTGCAAAATACATGAGTTTTCAAAATTAGAAATTCAATTTGAGAAATTCTTTTTCTAACATGTTTGTTTTTATGTTTATAAACATTTCGCAAAGTTTCATCAAGTTTGGAATTGATTTGTTATGTTTAATGGAATTTACAAAATCATGTTTTTGTTCGTGCACATGTTCGTGCATGTTTTACAAAACAGATGAGTTTTCATAAATGGAAAGTGATATTCAAGAATTAGAAACTTCTCTCAAAATTTTACTATTTTTGGAGTTGATTTACTGTGCCCAATTGATTTTACAAAATAGTGTATGCAGCAGTTTTTCAGAAACTGTAAATCTGTGTTCAAACATTTATTTCTCTCAACTGGGAAATGGTTTTTCATAAATTCTTTCTCTAACATGTTATACTACATATCTATAACCTTTGCACAAAATTTCATATTTTTTGGAACTGTTTTACTATTTTTAATTGATTTTACAAAGTTGATACGCAGTGCTACAGTACCCGCGATCGACCGGTACGGTCGACCGCCAAACTCTCTGGACGTTACTCAGCTTTGCATATGGCTCACGGTCGACCATACCGGTCGACCGAAGTTACTGTAGCATCCAAATGTTACACAGTAATGACTAGTTGCTGGAATTGATTTGTTATGTTTAATGGAATTTACAAAATCATGTTTTTGTTCGTGCACATGTTCATGCATGTTTTACAAAAGAGATGAGTTTTCATAAATGGGAAGTGGTATTGAAGAAATTCTTTCTTTGATATATTTATCTACATGTTTAGAAACCTTTCTCAAAATTTTACTATTTTTGGAGTTGATTTACTGTGCCCAATTGATTTTACAAAATCGTGTATGTCATCAGTTTTTTAGAAACTGTAAATCTGTGTTCAAACATTTATTTCTCTCAACTACGAAATGATTTTTCATAAATTCTGTCTCTAACGTGTTATTCTACATGTCTATAACATTCCCACAAAATTTCATATTTTTTGGAACTATTTTACTATTTTTAATTGATTTTACGAAGTTGATACGCAGTGCTAAGTACCCGCGGTCGACCGCCAAACTCTCTGGACGTTGCTCAGCTTTGCATATGGCTCACGGTCGACCGAAGGTACTGTAGCAGCCGACTGTTACACAGTAACGGCTAGTTGTTGTTTTTTATTTTTTTTAATGGTTTTTTGGGGTTGGTTTCTTCAAGCCTATATATACCCCTTTGCCATAACTATTTTCAATCATCCAAGAGAGTTTTTAACCAAGTTTAAAAGAGTTTTAACAAGGGTTTTAGTTTGGTTTAAGTGTGTTTAAGAAGCTTTTAAGCATTTGGAAGTTTGAGTTTGAGAAATCAATTTCACAAGAGCTTGAGGAGATCATCTATTGGTGTTTGGGCATCCAACTATTCTCCTTCTACCTCTTGATCTATTGAGAAGTTTTCTAACTCTTTTCTCTAACAATTTTATTATTGATTTTCATATTCTTATTATTGCTAGTTTGCTATTTGAGTTAGATTTAATTTTATCTTATTGTTACACACACCCACTTGAGCTTATTGTATTTGCATACATAGTATATTAGGGTTGTGAGAGATTGTAACAATTGAGTGTGAGCTTTCATTGTGTTCTCATCCATATTAGAGAACAATCATTTGTTATATTGCGCTTATTGTGAGATTCACTTTGTAATACACTTGTACACCGAGAGGAGTGTGTGGTGAGAGTCGGGGATCGTTCCAAGTGGAGTGGCGTCGGTTGACGAGCCTAGGGAGAGGTTGTAACCGAGCACTTGAGGGAGACACGGTGGAATACAAATAAATGTCTGGAATAAATGAACTGGAGTTCTCAACAAGTCTCAAATACAAAATGTCTGACAAAAGGAAATAAGGCACACAACCTTTACAACTTCTAGAATAAGACTCACATGTCTACACAAAAATCTACGGTGGAGCTCAAAAGAAAAATATAACCAAATAGACAGCTGAAACTAAAGTGCATCGCCATCAACCTGCGACTCTCCGGGCTCCTGGCTCGTTACCTGAAAGGGGAAGGGACAACGAGCGTCAAAGCGCTAGCGAGCAACATCACAACCAACCCCAAGGGAACAGGGCTCGTTGTATAAGAAAGTACAGTTAATATATAAGAGATCTAAAATCATTGATCTTACTAAAGAGGGTTTTAGTATTTAGAAATTTACAACACGAGCATAGGTACGTCGAGCGAAATAATCCAAACAAGGAAACCCTCATGTATATACCTTGTATCTCAAATTGTAAGTCTCTAAACACCAAACCCGAGGTTCTAGTACAGGAAACAATAATAAAAGGAATACAACTAATCTCAGAGCATAAATACGGTGCCATAACATAACTAACGTGAGTAGCATGTCATAACTTACATGAATATCATGTCGTAATCTACATAAGTGTCATGTCAAACTCACATGAGTAACATGTCAGAAAACGATTAAGTGTCCAAAACATAGACTATATAAATTAGACGTCCAACTCATGGACTGCATGAAGTAAACGTCCAACTCATGAACTGAAAATAACCGTTGTCCAACGCATGGACCTGATGTGACCGTTGACCAACGCATGGACCGGATGTGACCGTTGTCCAACGCATGGACCGGATGTGAGCGTTGTCCAACGCATGGACCGGATGTGACCGTTGTCCAACGCATGGACCGGATGTGTAATGCATATCCAGCACGAGGATTAAATAGAAATGCATGTCCAACACGAGGACTAAGTAAAGTGAATGTCCACACAAGGACTAAATGAAAAGAATGTCCAACATGAGGACTAATTAGTAATGAAAATATAACCGCTACAATTTAATACCCGATAAACGAGGCAACTTCTCATATTCAAGAATGATAAATAGTGCCCTCAAACATATGAACACAGTCTATATATACACACACAGCAGGTGATTTAATAGAAACACAAATAAGACGAGAAAGACTTCGATGAGTCAACTCGTGCTCAGTTATGAGTCAACTCATGTCTCATGGGTCGACTCATGATCTGTTACGAGTCGACTCAGCAGAAGACATATGATAACAGGAAATGACTTCGTGAGTCGACTCATGGTTAGTTATGAGTCGACTCATGACCTATGGGTCGACTCGTGATCTGTTACGAGTCGACTCAGCAGAAGCAAAAAGGCAACACAACTAGACCTCGTGAGTTGACTCATGACAGTCATGGGTCGACTCAACCTGATGAGCCGACTCGTGATGAGTCGTGAGTCGACTTACGGGCTGAAATCTGCATATATCACAACTGCAATCCGTCCATCTCGATCCATACTTCCACTATATTGATCTACACCTCCCTAACTATCAATTTTAAACTATGAGGCAGTGAAAGAAATCATACATAGCATGAGAAAAGATTACTTGCATGTTAAACCTAACTTTTAAACCCCTAATTATGAAAGAGAGCATTCAGTCAAAATAAAACTCATATTTTTATTTCTTTAAATAAATTCCCAGATCTGGGTTTTCATCAAAAAAACTCGTTGGTGAGAGTTTAAAAATCTAAAACATATGATCTTTAGCATTTACAATAAAAAGAACACCGTTTTATATTTGAAAATATGTCTTAGGCTCAATAAAACTCATGAAAAACGTTTATAAATTCATAAAAGCATGGGAGAGAGATTGGGCGAGATGTTACTCGCCTCAGATGTGATGAAGAACGATTCCCTTCGCTGAAATCCAAAAGAAACTGCCGAACAATCCTTTGAAACGTCCCAAAATCACGACTCATGACAGTCATGGGTCAACTCATGAGCTGAAAACTGAGTTCTTCGACTCTAATGCTTATGAATTGCAAATTTGCAAACTCAACTTCATAACTAATGCATATATACATTCTCATAAGCTCAAAAATGCTAGATTTCATGCACAACCATGCCATGAAGATATTTTTCACATATTGAATATTGTGTTTCACTAATATCCACATATATGAATTATCAAAATCAACGGGGTCTTACAGAGTATGAGGTGTAAACGTTGTTCGGGTGAACGTAGAAAACCCGGTTGTGATAGTGGATTTCTCCCCGGGAGTGGGGAGCGGAGACGTAGGACGGAAGGTCCGAACTCCGTGATCATATAGTGTGTTTGAGTGTGCTTTGGCGTTCATTTATATTTATGTTCATATCTTATATCGCCATTGTCCATAGCTCATTATTTATATAGTTCATATTGTTTACCCCTTGTGTTAGTTTACATATCCTTGCATATATCATATTAGATATCTTTTTGGTAGGATATATTATCTTGTGTTAGTTTATATATCCTTGCATATATATTTTTATCATATAGGATATATCTCTTTGTTGTTCATATTGCTTATCCTAGCTTACATATCTTGTTGTATTTCATACTTGCTAGGATAACTTATTAATTAATTTTAATTGGCATTTAATCGAATTAGATTAGCATAAGACCCTAATCACCCCCCCCCCTCTAGGATCTAACAGGAATAACATAGAATTATTGATATTTAAAATCAAGGAACTAATATCTAAATAACATTTAATATTTGTTCTTATAGGTATTCTATTAAATATCAACCGGTATATTACTATATTGGCCAATATATGAGGTTAAAACTTTATCTCAGTAATATTTTATATTATTTTTTTTGTTTGGTGATTTATTGATATATCAACTGTTATAAAAAATATGACCAATATATCCCTTTGAAGATTTTGAGAAAATCATGCCATTTTTAGTTTGATTGTGGACTTGGGTTTGGATCTGTTTGGGAAGTAAAATTGGAACCTATAAAACCCACAAATACCACAATTCTTCTGTCAAATCTGTTATACCCTAGAGGGAGGGTGATTAGGGTCTTATGCTAATTTAATCTGATTATATGCTAATTAAAATTAATTAACAAGTTATCCTAGCAAGTATGAAATACAACAAGATATATGAGCTAGGATAAGAAAAATGAACAATGAGATATATCCTATATGATAAAAATATATGCAAGAATATATAAACTAACACAAGGGTGAAATAAACATAAACAAGATAGTGGATGAAATAAAATGAGCAATGCACAATTGGTGATATAAGATAAATGCAAAAGCAAATGCGCCAATGACAAACTCAAACACACTCAAATGATCACGGAGTTCGGACCTTCCGTCCTACATCTCCGCTCCCCACTCTCGAGGAGAAATCCACTATCACAATCCGGTTTGGAAGTCGGAACTTCTGCACACTCGGTTTTCTAGCTAACCGAAAACTCTACAACTCACACTCTTGCAAACCCACTCTACACCCTCACAAGTATTGGACCTAGCCGTGTCTCCCTCAAGTGCTCGGTTACAACCTCTCCCTAGGTTCGTCAACCGACGCCACTCCTCTTGGGATGATCCCTGGCTTTCACCACACACTCCTCTCGGTGTACGAGTGTATTACAAAGTGATCTCACGATTAAGAACAATACAAAGAATGATTGTTCTCTAATATGGATGAGAACACAATAAAAGTTCACACTCAATTGTTACAACTCTCATCAACCCAAATATACTATGTATGAAAATACAATAAGCTCAAGTGGGTGTGTGTGTGTGTAAACAATGAGTAAAATCAAATCTAACTCAAATAGCAAATTAGCAATAATAAGAATATGAAAATCAATAATAATATTGCTAGAGAAAAGAGTGAGAAAACTTCTCTATAAACACAAAGAGAGGATGAGAAGATATTGAAGATGATCTCCTCAACAGATGATGCAAACTCCTCTTTGTAACAGCAAACCCAAAAAACAAACTAAACAAACTTAAACTCTTTTAAAACATGTTTAAAACATCCCATTGGTTGCTGAGATAGAAGGGGGTTTGGGGGTTTATATAGGAAGAGGAAGCAACAGAAAAAACCCCAAGGGAAAAGACCAAACAGCCCAAGAATCAGAAATATGATTCTGTACCAAAAGAGTCGTTGGGATAAACGGCGGTCAACCGCGGCGGTCGATCGCGAGCAACAAAAACAACATGAAAAGCTCCAGAGACTTCGGCGGTCGACCGTGACGGTCGATCATGGGAAATCTCGCGCTCACGGTCGACCGTGGCGGTCGACCGTGAAAGTCGCTGCTGCCCACTGACGAAAGAACTCAGGCGCGGTCGACCGTGGTGGTCGACCGTGAACTGATATATGAAATTCCAGGTTTTGAAAACAGTTTGCTGATTTTAGAACACTGTTTAAAAATATCAAATAAATTCCAAAAAATATAAAACTTTGGGGAATGATTGTAGACATCATAATAAACATATGAATTTTGATATTTTACAAAATAGGCCAAAGCACGAAAATATAAACATATGAATTTTGATATTTAGGCTAAACCATGTTTTGAAACTTTGTACAATGATTATGTAGACTTAATAAAATATGTATATGATTATTGTTAAGTCCAAAAACTAAGAATACAATATTTTTACAAATACAATAGAAAATGAAACATATGATTATGTATTTGAAAATATGTTTGTTTCATATCTAAGTAGTTAAACCAAATCACAATAATAAATATGAAATATGTAATTTTATATTTATAAACATAAAAACCAAAACTTGTGTTGTATATATATATATGACTACATATATATACAAGGAAACTAATAAAATGTGTGTGTATATGATATTGAGCTTAGAGTATCTAACACACATAATATAAAACCTAAACTAGATTACCCAAGCCGATCTTGATCTTCAATAAGCTTGACTTGGTACACTATACAGATGAAGCTGAACTTGGATCTTAAACTTGAATTGCATAAGCTTCACTCCACAATTCCGCCAACCTCCATTTGATATCGTCGTTGAAGCGTTATTCCATCCATCCTCCAATATATTGTTTGTCTAGAATAAATATAAAACACAAACACTAGACAAACAATATTAGATGTAAATTGTTTGTAAATCATCATCAAAATAAGAAGGCCAATAAAATCTCTCCACTCTTAGCTCTCCCAAATCTTAAGCATATATCGTGATAAAAATTCTTATGTTTAAAATTCATTAAGATGTTAGATTACATATTAAAATATCATGTTTTGTGTGAATATTATCTCATATGATACCTAGTATTATATGCATATCCCTGATTTTTACAATCTGATATCGTGGATTTTATTTGTTCAATATTTATCTAATGTCCAATACTTTGTAGTAGTCCATCAAAAGCCTCTTCTAAAGTTTTCTAAGGGAAGTATATAATCTTAGGAAATAATTCAAAATTTTGAGATTCGTTCAAAATATGATGCTTTATTTTTCCACATCTTCTCTACTATATAAATATAAGCTAGCATCTAGCCTCATATTGTATGATGAATATTATTTATCAATGCCATAATATACTGTTGTTCGTGGATAACAAATCTTTCATAGACTTAAATGAACTTAAATACCTTATAGTTTAAAAAAATTATACTTATATACCTTCACTTGTATGTTGCTGCACTTTTTTTATTTTAGATAATGTATATTGCTATACTTAAATATCCTAATGTTTTCTAAAATTTTATGCTTGTATCTTCTGTCTTGTTACCTAAAAATAAAAATGCTCTTTGTAATTTTTCTATATGAGTTTCATGGCATAATTTTAGGACAATTATATGTTTTCTACTCTTTCCATAAATACTTTATTAACATGCAATTATCTATTAATATTTTTAGGACAATTATATGTTTTCTACTCTTTCCATAAATACTTTATTAACATGCAATTATCTATTAATATATTATTATACATTACTAATAATGTACTCTTTCCATAAATACTTTATTAACATGCAATTATCTATTAATATATTATTATACATTACTAATAATGAATATGATGCAGAGTTTTACAGTAATGTTGAAAGTTTTAGGACCAAACTATACAAACTCAAAGTGACATATGATATCATTAATTGACAATGATAATTTATTTAGTTTAATTAGTATTAGAATGTAATATCAAAAAAGAATAGGGGTAATATAGTCATTGAAAAGTTTTTTCTACAACCCCCTCTTTTAAAAGGAGTATGATATGATATGATATGATGTGTGTGTGTTTAAAGTTTGTTTAGATATGATATCTATATATTAAACAATGTGTTCATATTCCTACCATCTTCATCTAACTATATAAGCTTCACATAATTAAGATGTAATGACTAGGACTATGACGAATATACGATTGAAAAAGTGCAGTTAGTAAAAATGACTGGGAGAAATTATGAAAGAATTAAAAAAATATAACTACTTATACTATATATACAAAAATAAAGTACTACTAATGTATTCTTGTCATTAAATTAAAAACCCAAATCAAAACATCATTATTTTAGTATTCAGAAAATTAAAAAAGAATCTTAGGTTAATTGTCAAAGAAGAAAGCATCTATTCCCTTGCGGTGTATGTAAATGGACTGCATCTCTCCCTCTTTATAGCTTTCTATAATCTCAGAATAGTGGAGAGAGAGAGAGAATTTTTCGATAGAGAGAGAGAGAGAGCGCTTTATATTGTTCTCACTCATCCTCTCTATTTTCTTTTATCTGTGGGCCCAAGGTGTCAACTTAGAGGGTTTTGACCTATTAGCTTTTGCTTGGATTTGGGTTGGAGATTAATGCTTAGTGACGTATGCATGGTGAGAGTAGACAACCTTCTATTCTACTAAAGCCATACAGGTTTGAGCCCCACCAACGCTTTAGAAGAAAAAAGAGAAGAAAAGAAAAAAGCAAGGGCCCCCTCTCATCGATAGCTTCGTTCCAAGGGACTTTATAGAATGATATTTACATGTTTAACCACCAACATTTGAGGCTCCATGTAAATTATAGTTGCAAAATATATGTATGTATTATCAAAGTACTAAAGTAACTTTGGTGTATAAATATGATTTAGCTGTCCAACTTGCACTAAATGGGTCTAGTTTTTAAGTTCACATCACTAAATTTTATTAGTAAGAAAGGTTTGTTTGAGGTGGTTAGGTGAGCTCAAAGAGGGATAGTATGATGATTCATAAGGTCAATATATAATGAAGATGTGTGTTCTTGTCATCATAAGAAGATCACCAAGGGAGCATGTTTTAAGATGTAAAGACATAAAACATGGGTTTGTCTCCTAACCATGCAATCCAAATCTATCTATAAAACATATATATGTTGTTTTACATGTATAATGGCACACTAACACATGTATATGAATTTTATATGGA
>NC_033801.1:98047255-98049550 GCF_001876935.1 Asparagus officinalis | reverse complement strand
ACTAGAAAACTTTACAAAATATATATGCATACATGAGACCCCATGCAATCATAGTACCTTGTATTTAGCCACCACCTCCTCATTTGAATATATTCCAATTGCATCTCTCTCTCTCTCTCTCTCTCTCTCTCTCCCCCCCCTCTCTCTCTCACAACTAAAGGAGGATTTCCAAGTCGGTGCCATTTAGTGAAGGGTTAAGAATCCCATTGCTTTCTATGAGAGAAGAATAGGAGAGGAGATCAGTGAGCTTAAAAACAAATGTCTATAGAAGGGAAAACGCACCTATTCCTCCTCATATGCTAGTTCTTTGTTCTTGAATCTCTTCCAATTCTAGATCAAGTGAGATAGAGAGAGAGAAAGAAGAGAGAGAAGATAGAATGTTCCCTTCTAAGAAGCCAACTTTGAATTCTCATGAAAGGCCCATGTGTGTCCAAGGAGACTCTGGCCTTGTCCTCACCACTGACCCTAAGCCTCGCCTACGATGGACTGTTGAGCTCCATGATCGCTTCGTCGATGCAGTTACTCAGCTTGGAGGACCTGATAGTACAAACCCTAACTCTTCTCCTCCTATATGTCCTTCTCTGTCTTTCTTTCTTCTTATTGAAAATTTAATAACTTATAGAGCAAACCCTAACGCCTCCTTCTTGCTTCTTCTCCTCGTTTCTTTCTTCTTGTTCATAATTAATTTACTCAGTAATTTCAATTCTTTGTGCTTATTATTCTTCTCTTTTTCTTCTTCTCATTCTTAATTATTTAATTTGTGATCCAAATCTTAAATCTTCCTTCTTCTTCTATGTATATTAATTATGAAATAAATATCATTAAGAATGATTATTCGAACATTATATTTTGGTAAAATATTTACTTTTTATTTTTTTGATGGAGAATTATTGGATATCTAATTAACTGAACCTTTCTTATTTGCAGAGGCAACACCAAAGACCATCATGAGAGTCATGGGAGTTAAGGGTCTTACACTCTATCATCTTAAAAGTCATCTTCAGGTATCTTTTACTTAATGCAAATTATAAATTATGTTGTAGAATTGATCAATTTTATTTTTTCATCTCTCATCTTGATTTCCTCTCAAAAATTTCTCTATATAGAAATTCAGGCTTGGGAAGCAGCCACACAAGGAGTTCAGCGACCATTCAGTTAAGGATGGTGAGAGTTGAGGCGAGATATAAGAACAATAAGTTTATCTAATGATTTTGATTTTTTTCTCATAAAATTTATACATCTATTTTAGAAAAACTGATCTTATTGTTTTTAAACTTAATTCAGCTTCTGCGTTTGAGCTTCAGAGAAATGCTGCTTCTTCCTCGATGATGGGCCGCACCATGAATGAGTAAGTGATTTGCTGGAGGAATTATTCCATCAAAATTTAACCATGAGCACAAAATTTTATTATAAATTTCTCTTTCCATGGCATAAAATTTAATATTGGATATTTTGTTTTACAATTATTCAGTAGGAACGTTCACCTCTCAGAAGCCCTTAGGATGCAGATGGAAGTTCAAAGAAGATTACATGAACAACTAGAGGTGTGATGAAATACAAACATAAAAAAATTTATAGATGAAATATGAACATAAAAAATTTTATCTTACCTAAATTCTATTTCAAAACTTCAGTTAGTTTTTTTCAACTCAATTTACTAATTTTCATTCATTAGGTGCAAAAACATCTTCAGATGCGTATTGAGGCTCAAGGCAAGTATATGCAGTCCATACTCGAGAAAGCCTGTCAGACTCTCTCAAGCGACAACATGGGAGCTTCCGGAAGCTTCAAAGGCATCGGAAACCAAGATCTAGGATCGCCGATGAGCTTCCCTTCTCTCCAAGATCTTCACATATATAGTGGAGATCAACTTGATGGCTTCTTCCCAAATGATCAAACCCTAAGTCTAGGCAAGAAAAGGCCTAATCCATATAGTTCTAATGAAAAGAGCCCTATTGTTTGGGCCGATGACCTTCGCCTTCAAGAATTAGGGTCTGCAGAGCCATCTAAGAGTGATCAAGTACTTCAGCTTGATAGTGGCATTGATTTGGAGTCAATAGGTGATGTTTATGAAGCTAAACCAAATTTTTCAAGCGATGTTGGTGAGAAGAAGTTTGATGTATCGACAAAGCTTGAAAGGCCATCTCCAAGGAGAGCTCCTCCATCAATGGAAAGGATGAACCCTATGATGGGAAGTGGTGGTTTAAACCAAACAAGAAACTTGTCATATGGGTGAGCATTTGTTTCTTCGTGCAAGAAACTTAGACATATTTATTGAATAAGAGAGTGGGGTGT
>NC_033801.1:98045257-98046255 GCF_001876935.1 Asparagus officinalis | reverse complement strand
TTTGGTGGACATCAACTTAAGTTGATAGGAGTCTTGCTATATATATATATATATATATATATATATATATACTAGTTCTTGTGCACGTGCAATACACGTGATAAAATATCAAAATTATTATTTTTGTTTATTTTCTTACTATAAAATAAGTCAGATTTATTTTAAGTTAAAATCTATAAACATGGATTGTTATATTTTCCATAAATTTTATATATATATATATATATATATATATATATACTAGTTCTTGTGCACGTGCAATACACGTGATAAAATATCAAAATTATTATTTTTGTTTATTTTCTTACTATAAAATAAGTCAGATTTATTTTAAGTTAAAATCTATAAACATGGATTGTTATATTTTCCATAAATTTTATTTAAACATTTTTAAAAAATTATAAAATAGATGATTTTTTGAAAATCCCTTGGAGCCAGGAAAAAAATAACTAACAAGTTTGCAGTGGAAGGTAAGGGAACACGTTACATTCTTAAGAATTATTAATCTTTAGTTTGTTTATAATAAAGGCATCTTATTATTAATTAACTACAAAGCTTAGTACATTATTATTTTTTTGTTGGATGTTTAAGGCAGGTAAAGGACCCATGTGAATTCTCATCACAATGAATGTTATACAATTTAAGTACAAAGAAAAAAATAAGGGTTGATGAATAGAGTGGTTGGTGAGGGGAAACTCTAGTAGCTTAATTTCGTATGTGGATATATAATAGATGGAGATGGAGAATGGTGGTTTTATACAATTTAAGTACAAAGAAAAAAATAAGGGTTGATGAATAGAGTGGTTGGTGAGGGGAAACTCTAGTAGCTTAATTTCGTATGTGGATATATAATAGATGGAGATGGAGAATGGTGGTTTTGAAAACAGTGTGTTTATTTTTTTGTTGGATGTTTAAGGCAGGTAAAGGACCCATGTGAATTCTCATCACAATGAATGTTATACAATTTAAGTACAAAGAAAAAAATAAGGGTTGATGAA
>NC_033801.1:98041790-98043311 GCF_001876935.1 Asparagus officinalis | reverse complement strand
TTTATATATATATATATATATATATATATATATATATATATATAGCATTGCTACTCTGTTTTGGTTATGTGGAAGAGTTTGGGTCTTAAAAAAATTAAATTATATAATCCGGTTAAAGTAGAATTATATAATTTAAGCTCATCCATAAAATTTATTTTAACCAACACTCATGTGTAAATATTACAATTAGAATTGTGATCTAAGATATGTTTGATACTCTCTTTATATATATATATATATATATATAGCATTGCTACTCTGTTTTGGTTATGTGGAAGAGTTTGGGTCTTAAAAAAATTAAATTATATAATCCGGTTAAAGTAGAATTATATAATTTAAGCTCATCCATAAAATTTATTTTAACCAACACTCATGTGTAAATATTACAATTAGAATTGTGATCTAAGATATGTTTGATACTCTCTTTGATTTTTATACAAACAATATCAATTTAAATAATAATAGTATAATTAAACTTTGTGATCTGAAAAAAAGATCAAATATACAATATAAGTAATTGCTTTAAAATAATCTAATCTAATCTAATACGAAGAAAATAGATGAATATGTGAAAATTGTTGCAATTTCATAATTTATAATTTTTATACAATCTAATCTAATCTAACAAGAAGAAAATAACAAAGGCACATATTTGTTGAAGGAGATGAAAGTTCTATGAAAATTATTGTAATTTCTAATCTAAAAAAATCAAACATAAAATATAATTACTTGGGTTAAAATAATCTAATCTAATCTAATAAGAAAAAAAATTGATGAAAGTGTTATGAAAATTATTGATATTTCTTGATATGAAAAAAATCAAATATACAATATAATTAATTGCTTTAAAATAATCTACTCCAATCTAATAAGAAGAAAATAGCAAAGGCAAATATATGTAGAAAAAGTTAAAAGTGCTACGGAAATTGTTGTAGTTTCTTAACTTATAAACATTGGTATGTGATGTTGCATGTTAGAGAATAACAATTGTAAATAGAGTTTTATTTAAATAATAATGGTATAATTAAACTTTGAAACTAATTATGCAGTACCATGAATTACTTGAATTTTAGTTGGTGAGATATCGTCACGTTGTGTCCTCATATCGCAGCCGTTTGTTTTAATTTTTTATAATTTTTAGAATGATTTTTTCTCTTTAATTTGTTTGGTGGATTTTGCAAATACCGGTCCACATTATCTACATTTGTAGGTCTGCGTTGTTCTGGGGTTCGACCTCTGGGGCGGACATTATTTGTCTTACTAATTTGTTTGGTTTTTGCATATACGTCATTCATCTTGTATATATTTATAAATTTGGCATTTAATAATTTTATTTATGTTTACATTTCAATTTAAAGTATATTCTTATCTTCATACGATGTATATCCAATAAGAATTTATCAATTTATCAACTTACACTTACTTAATGAATTAATTTAAATTTTAAGGGCATTTTTGTCTACCAAAAGATTTTTCTGAACTCGTACTTTTAAATATAGTATGATATGATATTATATATAT
>NC_033801.1:97991760-98041780 GCF_001876935.1 Asparagus officinalis | reverse complement strand
TAATGTATATGGTGAGCCCAAAGTCTAATAAGCCCCTAAATTTTAGCCAATTTTTCTATAAAGCCCTCAAACTCTTATTTTAATCTATTAATCTCTTAAACTTTGCCCAACTTTTCTATGAAGCCCTTGAACTCTTGTTTTAGTCTATTAATCCCCAAAGTCCTTACTTTCATTCTATATAGCTCCTATGTCGGTTTGACAAACTATAAAAGGGTATAAAGGTCTCATTGAAGTTGTTTTTAAGGGAAGTGAATACTCTTATGCCCACCATTTGTAGAAGGATATAATTCCATATAACTATATTAGATTAGTCAAAGGAAAAAAAAAGAAAAGAGACCCTCCTTAATGTTAGACTAAAGAAAAAAAAACCTGATAAAATACACAATTGCACATGTTGTTTCTATTTCAATCAAATAAATTCTTGTATCTTGATTATATTCACATCATAATGTTGTATCTTGATTATATTCACATTATAATACTTTAATTTTTTTCATTATATTCAATTGCACATATTGTTTCTACTTCAATCAAATACATTCTGCATCTACTTATATTCATATCACAATGCTTTGATATTTCATTATGTACACCCTAAAACATGTAGACTGGGTGGTTAAACAAAATTTGAACTTTGAACAAATTGTCAGCCATATATATATATTGTTTTTGACAATTGAAAAAAATGGCAGACCCCGCAAAAATTAATGGCACCGAAAGTGGAAAGCAGGAACTAAAAGGTTAGCATAGTAAAAGAAAAAATATTATAAAATTATAAATAGTCTTTTCCCAACTGCTATAAATAGACCCAAAACTCTTCAGGAGAAAACCATCCTAACACAAATTTTAATCTCCACATATAGAAGAAAGAGAAAAATAAAGATAAGTTTCTCCTTGTAAAGAGAGAGATTGTAAACTCCTAAAATTCTTCATAGTGAATTATTCTATCCTTACCCGTGGTTTTTAACCAAATTTATTTAGGAGTTTTTACGTAAATCTGTGTGTTCATTTTATTACTTCTGCTCAACTACTCGCTTGAACCTTACTCTATTGGGCCCTAATTTTGTCCCAATAAGTAGTATCAGAGTCTGGCTTAGGGTGAGTGTATCTACTTATTGTATGCTCTGTGGCTGCCACCAAAGGTGAATCTTTCACATCAGAAAATAAGTTAAATTATCATTTACTCTTTGAAGGTGACGGTACTATTCACAAGTACGGTATTGTTTATAAATACAGTACTATTCACAAATACAATATTATTCACATATGATTTCTATTTATAAATACAGTTATTGTTTACGTGAAATAGTAAGAAATTACTCTTCGTGATAGAAGCAATGACGGCGAAGTTTGAGATTGAAAAATTCAACGGGAGTAATTTCTCATTATGGAAGTTGAAAATAAAGGCTATTTTGAGAAAAGTTAATTGTCTAGTGGTCATCGGTGCAAGGCCGGACAAAATCACATATGATAAGAAGTGGAATGAGATAGATGAAAATGATATTGCCAATATCTATCTGGCATTAGCAAATGGGGTGTTGTCAAGCATAGAAGAGAATAAGGCATCAAAGGAGATTTGTGATACTCTAACAAAGCTATACGAGACCAAGTCCCTGCACAACAAAATCTCTTTAAAAAGAAGACTTTACACTCTAAGGATAGTGGGATTACATCGATGAACGACCACATAAACACCCTAAATACACTATTCTCCCAACTCACAACGTTGAGACATACAATCAGTGTGAATGAATGTGCAGAACTTTAACTTCGGAGTTTACCTGAATCGTATGATCAGCTCATCATCAACCTAACAAATGACGTCTTTACGAAGAATCTAGTCTTCGACAATGTTGTAGCCGCTGCTCTGGAGGAAGAAAACCAGAGCAAGAATGAGGAAGACAGACAAACAAGTTCATAATAAGCGGCGACCTTATCGTGACGAGAGGAAGATCAACGGAATGTAGCTCTAGTAGGAGTCGTACCCATGGTAGATTAAAATTAAGAAGTAAGAAGAATATCAAATGCTACAACTATGATAAAAGGAGGCACATGAAATCGGAGTGTTGGTACAATAAGAAGAGTAGTGATAAAAAGTCTTCAGAATCATCAACATCTCAAGGATGTGTTGTCAGCACATCAGATGATGGTAAAATTTTATATGGTGGAGTAACCATTGTTGATGAAGGCAAAAAGAATTTTACTGATATCTAGCTTCTAGATCACCAGCTTTCTAGCACATGACATCCCGGAGAGAATAGTTTCACAAATATAAACCTATCTCAGGAGAATCTGTATTTATGGATAATGATCATGCCTTAAATTTTTTTGATATTTGTATTGTCAAAATCAAAATATTTGATGGTACAATATGCACAATTTAAGATGTACGACATATGAAAGGCTTGAAGAAGAATCTATTATCTTTAGGACAATTAGATGGGCTCGAATGCAAAATCATATAGAAAATAGGATCATGAAAATTATTAGAGGGGTGCTTATTGTGATAAAAGGAGAAAAGATAGCTGTAAATTTATACATGCTCAAGGGAGAAACCTTACAGGAAGCTGATTCATGTGTAGCATCAACTAGCCATGGAGAAGAACAAACTATGATGTGGCATCGTAAACTAGGCCACATATCAGAACGAGGCTTGAAGATTCTCTCCGATCAGAAGCTACTTCCTAGGCTCAAATTGGTAGCTCTTCCCTTCTACGATTATTGTATTATGAGTAAGCAGCATCGGCTGAAGTTTAATACATCAAGTTCTAGAAGCAAGGCTATTCTGGAACTAGTTCATTTTGATATATGGTAACTATCAGTTACATCTATGGGAGGGGCAAATACTTTGTGTTCTTTATTGATGATTATTCCAAGAGATGTTGAGTGTACCCTATCAAGAAGAAGGCAGATGTGTTCTCAGTCTTTTAAGCTTATAAAGCACGAGTCGAGCCTGAGTCTGAAAAGAAGATCAAGTATTTGAGGTCAAATAATGGAGGAGAATAAGAAGATGGTAAATTTCTTATATTCTGCAAGCAAGAAGGCATCAAAAGATAATTTAGTACTGCATACACTCCTCAACAAAATAGAGTAGCGGAGCGGATGAATATAACTCTGTTGGAAAGAGCAAGAGCAATGTTGGCAACTGTAAATTTGGATAAAGTCTTTTGGACGAAAACAATAAAAATTGCATATTATGTAGTGAATCGATCTCCATCAACCGCAATACAGTTAAAGACACCGATGAAGATGTGGACCGATAACCCAGCTGATTATTCTAACCTTTATATATTTCGAAGTCTAGTGTACGTAATGTATAATGCCCAAGAAATTATTGTAGGTGTAAAATTTAATTTCCCTAAATAGGGATCTCGTTTGTATTGATAAGAATAGCTTATTACAAACTAATGAATCAAAGTCACGACAGAAGTGGAGGGAATGCCCGCCTTATTTAACGTGGGGTCTTTGGTAGCGATAGGACACCTCCCTCGGTGCTCGTGCCAAGTTTGCTTCCCTTGGACGATCCGATCGAAGTTGCGGGCAAGCTTCAGTACGCAATAGAAGATTGATTGGGTGAGTTCGATCAACAGAGGCCAAACAAGTGCTTTAAGCTTCAGTACATAGTAGAAGCTTGATTGGATGAGTTCGATCAACCGAGGTCAAACAAGTGCTTGTGCTTGTAGGCCGAAGATGCCAAGAATTCAATCTTCTTGAATGACAAGAAGTTCGATCTCCAAAGACCAAGACTCCATCGACGACGTGTCTAGAACAAGGCTAATCTCGAGTCCATGAAGGTCTTGAGTTCTCTGTAATTCGTCCTCAAAGAGGTCGGGTCCTAAGACCCTTTCTCTATGGTTTCTCATGGCCTTTTATAGAGAAGAAGGAGAGTGTAATCACTCCCTTAAATCATGGGAAGTGACCATTCCCATACTTGGTATGGTTAGAAGAGAATCATGACCAAATCCCTCAAATCAGGGGAAGTAACTTCTCCCATGCTGGGTATGGTCATGAAGAGAATCATGACCAAATCCCTCAAATCGTGGGAAGTGACCTCTCCCATGCTGAGTATAACCAATCCCTTAATTCAAGGGAAGTGACTATTCTCATGCCTCAAGTGGGTAGTCTTGGCGAGCTGGTGAGTTCGACGAGATTGCAAGCGAGCTCATATGCGGGCTGAATGCTCAGGCGGCACTATAGGCGAGGTGGTGCAAGCAAGCTTGGCCTTTAGGTGAGCCTGGATCATGCATGCGAGCTTCAAGCTGTTAGGCGAGCTTCAAGCTGTCAGGCGAGCTTGGTCTTCATGCGAGCTCAAGCCTTCGGGCGAGCTCTGCAGGGGAGGCTGTGCAGGCGAGCTTGGTCTTCAGGCGAGCTTCAAGCCTTCAGGCGACCTTATGGGCGAGCCTTGTGCAGGTGAGCTTCAAGCATGTAGGGGAGATCCAAGTCTTCAGGCGAGCTTGCTCTTTAGGTGAGCTAAGCTCCTTAGGCTAGCTTCAGAACATGCCACGAAGAATAGGTCATAACTTTAAAACCGTAACTCGGAATTGGACGAATTATATATGAAAATTGTCTATCTCAACGAGACGGTGCCAACCAAACCTCCAAAGGGGGTTTGATGCCTCTGTTTCACCAAATTTCTTACAGTTTGAGAGACATCAGCGTTTTCCTCCTTTTTGTTCTTTCGGGTGAGCTTTTAGCAGTCTTGTTCTGAACTTCTCTGATAGGGATAAAGGCAATTTTATTGCCTACAATTACAAAGCTGGATTCAAAATTTAAAAAATGTATATTTTTAGGGTATGCTGACGGATCGCTTGTGGGATCTTACTTCCCATAAGGTTATTGTCAGCAGAGATGTTATCTTTATAGAGACCCAACTACAAAGTAAAGAAAAAGAAAGCAGTTCAAAGAAGGACTCTGAGACTATAGCAGTTCAGGCAGAAAATGATCCAATTTTTTCTGAAGCAACATTGAAATATGATGTACAAGAACCAGTCAAGACCGAAGCTCCAAAAATTTGAAGGTTAACTCGTGATAGAAGACCACCAACTTGGCACTCAGAGAATATTACGAAGAATAATGTTGCATACTGTCTTCTAACAGAGGATGGAGAGCCATCAACTTTTCATGAAGCTATAAATAGAACAGATACATCTTTGTAGATGGTAGCAATACAGGAAGAAATTGAAGCTCTCCATAAAAATAAGACTTGGGTACTTGTGTCACTACCACAAGAAAGAAAGACCATTGGAAATAAATAAGTCTATAAGATCAAGCGAAATGTTAATGATCAAGTGGAGCGATATCGTGCTAGATTGGAGGTAAAAGGATATGCTCAGAAAGAATATATTAACTTTAATAAAATATTTTTCCATGTTGTTCGACTTACAACAGTCCGAATAGTCCTAGCTATGAGCGTTATATTTGACTTACATCTAGAACATCTACGTGTGAAAACAATATTTCTTCATGGAGATCTTGAAGAAGAAATTTACATACTCCAACCAAAAGATTTAAAAAAAAGGAAAATATAACTTAGTTTGCAGGTTGAACAAATCTCTGTACGGTCTAAAGCAGGCACCGAGCTGTTGGTACAAGAGATTTGATTCATTCACCATGAGCCTTGGATACAACAGATTTAATTCAGACCCTTGTACATATTTCAAGAGGTTTGGTAAAAATAAATTTGTCATTTATTGTTGTATATTAACGATATGTCGGTTTTAGGCCCCTAACAAATATCGTATCAAAGAATTAAAGGCACAGTTGGTTTGGAAATTTAAAATGAAGGATTTAGGATTTGCAAACAAAATTCTAGGGATGCAAATTTACCGAGATAGAATTAATAGGAAGATTTGGCTTTTTCAGGAGAATTATTTAAAGAAAATCTTACATCGCTTCAATATGTAAGATTATAAGTCAATTTCTACCCCACTTCCTATTAATTGCAAGTTATCCTCCAGTATGAGTTCTAGCAGTGAAGAAGAGAGGATGGAGATGTCTTGAGTATCATATGCATCAATAGTGGGAAGTCTAATGTTCGCTATGATTTGTACAAGACTAGACATTGCACAAGCAGTGAGAGTGATTACTCGATACATGGCGAATCCTGGTAAAGAGCATTGAAATATTGTAAAGAGGGTCCTGAGATATATTAAGAGAACCTCAAATATTGAATTATGTTATGGGGGATCAGATTTTATTATCAAATGATATGTAGATTCTGATTATGTAGGTGATAATGGTAATAACAATCCATCATAGACTATGTGTTTGCACTTGCTGGCAGAGCTGTAAGCTGGGTTTTAAAACTACAGTTAATTGTGGCTATATCAACAATAAAAGCAGAATATATAGCAGCTACACAAGCTACTAAAGAGGCAATATGATTGAAAATGATACTGGAGGAACTCAGACATGAATAAAAGAAGATTTCTCTATGTTGTGACAGTCAGAGTGCTTTACATTTAGCAAGAAATTTACATTTTCATTCAAAAATAAAATACATCCGACTTCAGTACCACTTCGTTCGTGAGAAAGTGGAAGAAGGAATAGTAGATATGTAAAAAATTCACACCAAAGACAACCTAGCAGACTTTTTAACAAAAACAGTCAATACTGATAAATTTATTTAGTGTTTATCCTCTTGTAGTCTGTTAAAGACGTAAGCAATATGAAGATTGCAAGATGGAAAAAATAGTGTGAAGATATGATTGATACTCAATTAAATGTTCAAGTGGGAGATTGTCAGGCATATTTCTTTTATAATTAAAAAAATGTCGGACCACGCACAAATTAATGGCACCGAAAGTGAAAAGGGGGCACCGAAAGGTTGGTATAGTAAAAAAATATTCTAAAATTATAAATAGTATTTTCTCAGCTGCTATAAATAGACCCAAAACTCTTCAGGAGAAAACCATCCCGACAACAATTCCAATCTCCACATATAGAAGAGTGAGAGAAGAGTTTATCCTTGTAAAGAGAGAGATTGTAAACTCCTAAAACTCCTCATAGTGAATTATTCTACCCTTACCCGTGTTTTTTTTCCAAATTCATTTAGGGGTTTTTACACGTAAATCTGTGTGTTTATTTTATTACTTCTACTCGCTAGGACCTTACTCTATTGAGCCTCGGGTTTATCCCAACACAAATAGCAGTAGATCAAAGCTTAAATTGTAACACTCACACTAGTAGAAAAAAGAATAAACTAGATGGAACAACCTAGACAGAATTATTTCCGTCTAGGTTGTTCCCTCTAGATTGAGGCAATCTAGGCGAAATTTTCTATCTAGAATGCCAAACTAGACGAAATTTTTTTATTTTTTAAATATTAGAAAGCAACCTAGATGAAATTTTTATCTAGGTTGTGTTTAATAATAATAATAAACCATAACCCTATCCCGCTGCCCTCTCTACCATCTTCCCCTCCATTGCCCCACCCCCCGGCCTCTCTACCATCTTCCCCCTCTATTGGTCACCCGCCCCTTGTGTTGACCCTATAGTTTTGATGATGATTTGTCAAACAATTTATCGCTAAAATATTCTCTAGTTTTGTGTTTATGTTTCTCTTTACAGGTATTTCAACACACGTCAATCGAGCGTTAAAGATTTAAGTTCATATGTGTGGATTTACCTAGGTATAAGTTTAGTTTACTTACATATATTGTATGATTATATCTAAGCTCAATATATGTACACTTGACACGATTTTTGATGTTTTCTATCATATAAATGATTTTTCATCAAACGTTGTTACAATATCTTTTATCTCACATTTACAGCTCTTTCATACTTTATTATATACATATAATACATGCATAATATATATATACATATTTACAAGCCTTATGTCAATTTTCATGTTCACGAAAAACAGTTTTTCTGAACACTTTTCAAAAACAGGGAGTTTTCACAAACGAAAATTGATTTTCCAAAAATTCCTTTTCAAACATGTTTATTTCATCATTTAGAAACTTTCCCCAAACTTTCACTATTTTTGGAATTGGTTTGATATTTTTAATGAATTTTCAAAATAGCCTAAAAACCTGTTATATGAAATATATCAGATTTCGGTCGACCGCCGCGGTCGACCGCCAATGGTATTTTTCCTTAGCATGGCTTTTATGTACTTGCGATCGACCGTGATGGTCGACTGTGAAAACATCCAGAGACTTTCGCGGTCGACCGCCACGGTCGAGATCGACCGTGATGGTCGACTGTGAAAACATCCAGAGACTTTCGCGGTCGACCGCCACGGTCGACCGCCAGTTTTATATTTTCATATCTGTGATTTTTTTTAGCTTCGCGGTCGACCGCACCAGTTAACCGCCGAACTGTCAGATCATCTCCAACGGCTAGTTTTTATAGCTATTTTCAAATGGTTTTTTTGGTCTTTTACTTGTGTTTTTACTGATGTATTGGGGTGTTATAAATACCCCATTACTGCCCTCTTTCTACACATCCAAGAAATCCAAGTTTTGTGTTCAACAAAATATTAAGTGTGTTTTCAAAGAGCTGTTTAAAGCTGATTTCATCAATCTGTTCCAAGAGAAGTTTTTCTACAACACGAAGTAGCTTTCAAATCCTATTGGGATCATCATCTACTGCTCTTCTTGTTTGAGAAGTTTTTCTAAACTCTTATATAGCTTGTTATTTTATTTTCATTTCATTTAGCTATATTTATTGAGTTTCATTCACTGTTATCACACACACATATTGAGCTTAATATTTTCATACCATATAGTGTGGGTTGTGGGGTGTGATTTAGTGAGTGTGAGCTTTATTGTGTTCTCACTTGTTATTTAAGAACAAATCATTGTATTTAACTTTTATTTGTTAGAATCACTTGTAATACACTTGTACACCGGGAGAAGTGTGAGGCGAGAGACGGGGTCGAATCCAATAGGAGTGGCGTCGGTTGACGAACCTAGGGAGATATCTTTATGGATATGTATGATTCATCTAGTTTAGGATATGCTATTAATATTGCTCCTCGTTTGGATATTTTTCCCTATGCTCAATGGCGTATTAGATTCAAACTTTTCGTTCAATCTAATCAATTTGATTTATGGGAAATTATTGAGGATGCCTATGTTGTTCCCATTTTGGAAAAATCCAAATGGTGTGAGAATGATAAAAGATTGTTTAACATGAATAAGCTTTTGTTAGAATATTTGATTAATGCTTTTCACTCATCATTTTCTAACAAATTTGCTAATTTTGATAGTGCTTACGCCTTATGGAAACTTATTGAAGCACATGAATGGAAATTGGAGGCTATTCAACAAGCGTTGGAAAATCTCGCTTTGAGTTCTAAGGAAGCCTCATCTCCATGTACAATTCCATTAGGTGATAACCCTAGTAAGGTATGCGATAACGATGATATTATCACTTTTGATGAACTTGCTCTTGAGTTTGAAAAGTTACACAATTGCTATATTGATGTAAAGAGTAAGTATGTTAATATGAAATCCACTCATGAAACACTAGCTACTAAGTTTAATTTTATTGCAAATGAAAATATAATTCTTAAAGAATGCAATGAAAATTTGAAAATTGAAAATGCTAGTTTGCTTCATGAAAAACGTGATGCTATATTAGAAGTAGATAAGTTGAAATCTATGATGAGTAATCTTGTTTATCCTACTTCTAGTAGCAATGCTTGTATGCACAATGATGAGCTGAATCAAATGAGAAAACGAATATCTACTTTAGATTCAACACTAAACACTTGTATTGCTAATAATAAAAAGCTTATGGACTTATGTGCAAAGTTCAATGTTAATTCTTCTAAAAAACCTATTCACTATGCACATATATATGACAAAATTCACAAATGTTCTATTTGCGGTCTTAAAGGCCATTCGTTTGTAAAATAATTACAAAGAAAAATCTATTTTTGCAAATGAACCACGTGCATTCTATTTCGGTCAACGTAAACCATTTAAGCCTCTACATTGCACAAATTGCAATCGTATGGGTCATGTTTACAATTTTTGCTTTGATCGTATCGGTGCACAAAATACGCCCAAGCGGGTTCATAACCCTAGGGCCTTGGATTTAAATGATAGGGGTCATGTCCCAAGTTTTAGTGGTACCAAAATGATTTGGGTACCAAAATGATTTTTATATCATTTTTTTGTTTTGTTCGCTTTGTTTTTGCCTTGAGAAATTGGTTTTTGAATATAAAAATCTTCCTTCTTATTTAGCTAAAATAAATTATTTGTCTGTTTCAATAGCTAAAACTTTTATGTAAGTTTTATAAAACATTTGGTATATTATAAAACAAATTTCTTAAAGGTCTAAATAGAAAAGTTTCTCAAAATCTAGTTTTTACTTTGCCTGTGCACTTAATCTTCTCGCGGTCGACCGACACGGTCGACCGACGAAGTCTCTGTAAGTTGTTTCGGTCGACCGCAAGAGATTTTTTCAGCTTCGAATTTTAATTTTATCGGGTTTCGGTTTTTAATTGATAACTGTTTCAAACCCGAATTTGTTCACCACCATTGATCTTCTCCCAGAGCTAATCCTAGCCCTTCCTTCATCTCCTTATGATCCGACCCTCAATTTTCCCCTCATTCGAATTTTTTTTTCCTAAACTGCCGATTTTTCCCTCGGTCGCCTGCCTCATTCGACCGCAGATCTCATTCGGCCATCTTCTTGTCCATCTCAGTTGGGAATTGCTAGGTAATCTCTCTCGTATCTCTTGATTTCATTTCCTACTCTAGTGATTACATTCTCAAACTAGGGTTTTTGGTTTAGGGTTTGCTTATTTTCACTTATTGTGCTCTATTTACATTTCCAGGGTTTTCAATATTCTGTTATATTCCATATTTCATTCAAAACCCTAATCTATCATGCCTCCTAGAAAAAGATCTAAATCTGATGTTGGTACATCATCCTCTGTACCCTCTCATTATGAAGATTTTCTGTTGTATAAATCCCTAGTTAAGAAATATAGGGAGTTATGCAAACTGAGAAGATTTTCTGTTGTATAAATCCCTAGTTAAGAAATATAGGGAGTTATGCAAACTGAAAATTCTACCCACCAGATATATCAAATTTGATCAGTTAGCCATGTATGACACTCATTCGATTCTTCATAATGTTGGGTTGTGTGACGCCCCTGGGTTCACAGAAGGCTGCAGTCCAAGGTGAAACCAAGAATGTCAAACCTGCCATGCACCACACTGTGTAACAACATGTTTCACCATCACAATTAACATCTATCTCGTAGAGTCAACAACAGGTGTAGGTACAAAAGCAAGTAAAAGATAATACAAGAAGACTGATGAAATGATAATAATCAACTTAATGTCTCATCATCCAACAAACAGAAGCACATAGTCAAGATCTGAGTAGATAAACTGAAATACTCAACAAGTCTCAAATACAAATATCTGACAAGAAGGAAATAAGGCACACAGCCTTTACAACTTCTAGAACAAGACTCTCAAATGTCTAAACATAAGTCTACTGTAGAACTCCAAAAGAAAATATATAACTAGCTAGACAGGTGAAGCTAAAATGCATCGCCATCAACCTGCGACTCTCCGGGCTCCTGGCTCGTTACCTGAAAGGGGGAGGGACAACGAGCGTCAAAGCGCTAGCGAGTAACATCAAAACCAACCCCAAGGGAACAGGGCTCGTTGTATAAGAAAATACAGATAATACATAATAGATCTAAAATCATCGATCTTACTATTACAACACGAGAATAGGTACGTCGAGCGAAATAATCCAAACAAGGAAACCCTCATGTATATACCTATATCTCAAATTGTAAACCCCTAACCACCAAACCCGAGGTTCTAGTACAGTAACAATAATAAAGAGAAGTGCAACCCATCTCAAAACAAAAACTACTATATTCTGTCATAATCAAATAAGTGTCAACGGTCTAAAGTTTCATAAGTGCCATGTCCTGATTCAGATAAGTGTCATACTCATAGCTTAACAAATGGTCAACACGTGGTCAAGTGGGTAAATATCCACACGAGGACTGAAATGGATTATAGTCCAACACAAGGACTTTAATGGATTATAGTCCAACACGAGGAGTTTAATGGATTATAGTCCAACACGAGGACTGAATTTAACATAGTTTTCCCAGTACATGGGCCAGGTAGTGATTATCGATGAGATGAATGAAGAAAGTGCACATATACAAATTTCACACGCGTCTCGATGTATAAGTTCTAAATTTGGTATCCTCAGGTCATCTATCATGCTTAGATTCATGGCAATAGTGAACACTAGTATCAGATAGTCGAGGGAAATCATCGAACACATGAAACACTCAGTAAAAACCAAACCTGCACAATATTGTGCGGCGGTCGACCGCACCGGTCGACCGCACACGGAGATGAAGCCCACTGTTCAGCGTATATGCTCACGGTCGGGCGGTCGACCGCACCGGTCGACCGCACACGGAGATGAAGCCCACTGTTCAGCGTATATGCTCACGGTCGACCGCTAAGACGTCGTGGTCGACTGCCCCGGTCGACCGCGCAGAGAGCAGATGTGCTCTGCCCTTACTGCGCGCCCAGCGGTCGACCGATACGGTCGACCGCGAGGCAGACAGAATCCAAATCTGGATTCTGTCATCTTCTAAACCTGTAACCCTTTCTCCGTGACAAAACTCAACATATGAATGGGTTATATAGCAATAAATCACGAAATCTAATTCTTTAAAATTTCACCAAGATCCTATATATGAATATACACATAATTTAAGCAAAAACATAGGTGTAGAAAAGCAAAAGAACAGGTTTTTATTTTTTTCTTATGCTAAAACGTTTTCAGATCTAGATCTTGTTGATAAAAGTCCTTTGGTGAGCTTTTAAAGTTTGAAAGCATGATTCTCATAACATGTACCATATAGATCTACTATCTCTACAAGAAAATACGATTTTTGGCCCAATAAATTCAATAAAAACTTAAACTTTGCATGAAAACAAAAGGTGGTGGAGTTGGGCAAGAAGTTACTCGCCTCTAGTGAGAAAAGAATCCCTAGATCTGCAGGAGGTTGATCCCCTTCGCTGAAATCAAATAATCCCGCTGAAAATCCTCAAGAACTCCTCCCAAATCACCAAGCAAGGAGAATTAGGGTTTTAGGAAAGAGAGGGGGGGCTAGGGTTTTTGTTTCAGATCTGAGAGAGGCTCTCTTGGGCACATTAGCTTATATACCAACTCACAAACCCGACCCGAAACCCTTTTGTTCCCGAACTCAGAAAACAGCCTGACCGCTGTGCGGTCGACCGATGCGGTCGACCGCGCAGCAGAAAAATGCCTGCTGCTAGGCATTTAACATGCTGGTCATTTCACTCGATTTCTCTCACGTAGAAACACTTGATGGGTTCTCAAATACAGAAAAACATATAAATCATATATACATATGATTATTTATCACAAAAGAAATATTTATTACTATTAATTCACATATTTCATTATAAAAAGATTTTGGGGTTTTACATTCTTCCCCCCATAAAAAGAATTTCGTCCTCGAAATTCGGAAATTATACGAATCTCGAAATATGAATTACTAGATAACATATAGAGATATTTATACTTAACGATCTAAAATGATAATATTCTCGCTCAAATCCTAATCTAGTGGAACTAGTACATCGGGCGAAAAATCCAAATAAGGAACCCCCCATACATATACCATGTGTTCCAAAAGATTAAAAATTAAGCGAAAATATCTTCATTCTAGCGTTAAATGTAAACATAACCAAAGATATAAATATAAAGTAAGATATATAACATAATAAGAATTAATTTACCTGCTCAACCAAGTGTGGGTAGTCGCGACGCATGTCCTCTTCGCGCTCCCAAGAAATCTCCTCAATGCCTCCTCGGTTCCACTGAACTTTCACTAAGGGAATCACCTTATTCCTGAGTCTTTTGTCCTCCCTGGCCAGTATACAAACCAGAATCTCAATAGTAGTCAAATCCTCCTGAAGCTCAATCTCTGGTGCATCCTATACTCGCTGCTGCTCCTCATCATGCAAGTGTTTCTTGAGCATAGAAACATGAAACATGTTGTGTATACTAGACATCGATGCTGGAAGATCTAGTTTGTATGACACAACTCCAACACGCTCCAGAATCTGAAATGGTCCAATGTATCTCGGCGCAAGCTTCCCTCATCGCCCAAATCGCTGTACGCCTTTCATAGGTGATACCTTCAGCATAACTGAGTCTCACACCTGAAACTCCAAGGGTCTTCGCCTCTTATCTGCATAACTCTTCTGTCGACTCTAAGCGGCTAGAATCCGCTCCCTGATCAATGCTACCTTCTCAGTAGTCTGCCTCACTAGCTCTGGCCCAAGCTCCCTGATCAATGCTACCTTCTCAGTAGTCTGCCTCACTAGCTCTGGCCCAAGCATCAAGCTATCCTCTAGCTCTGCCCAACATATCGGCGATCTACAGGGCCTCCCGTATAATGCCTCATATGGAGCCATACCAATCGTCGCTTGATAACTATTGTTATAAGCGAACTCGACCAGTGGAATATGATCCTCCTAACTGCCCTGAAAATCAATGACACAAGCTCGCAACATGTCTTCCAACACCTGATTTACTCTCTCTGTCTGACCATCAGTCTGAGGGTGGAAAACACTGCTGAATGATAGACTGCTGCCAAAAGAGTCCTGAAAACTCCTCCAAAAATATGAAGTGAAAACCGATCCTCGATCCGATACGATCGTGTCCGGAACTCCGTGACCAAAAATATGAAGTGAAAACCGATCCTCGATCCGATACGATCGTGTCCGGAACTCCGTGAAGTCGAACCATCTCCCGAATGTAGATCTTCGCATAAGCCTCGACTGTATAAGTGGTCCTCACTGGAATAAAATGTGCTGACTTCGTCAACCGGTCCACTATCACCCAAACAGAATCATTCCTCTTCTTTGACTTTAGCAACCCCACAATAAAATCCATGGAAATGTCTGCCCACTTCCACTCTGGAATGGGTAAAGGCTGAAGTGTCCCTATCGGTCTCTGATGCTGCTGGCCTTAACTTGCTGAAGGGAGAGAGAGCTAGCCACCAGAGTCTGCAATCTTTCTACGCATACCGCTCCACCAGAAATGTCTCTTCAAGTCCTTGTACATCTTGGTGGTTCCTGGATGCACTGTGTACCGAGTACGGTGTGCCTCATCAAATAACTCTCTCCTCAGCTCTGCACTGGCTGGCATAACCAATCTACCCTTTATCCGTACACCTCCATCAGCTCCAATGGTCCAATCAGTCTTAGGCTCTTTGGAAATCTCCTCCTTTCGGATTTGAATCCAAGAGTCTCCCAACTGAGCTTTGATAACTCTGTCACTCCAAGATGGCTGCACTGTCACAGATCCCAAAAATGCACTGGTTCCTCCAATCTCGTGTCTAAAATCAAACTGGCTAAGAGTGATAAGGTCTCGATGTAATGAACACCTCAAAGCTGAAACCTGATGTCTACGCTTCCTACTTAAAGCATCTGCCACGACATTCGCCTTCCCCGGATGATACTGGATCACGAACTCGTAGTCTTTAATAAACTCAATCCATCTTCTATGTCTCTGGTTGAGTTCCTTCTGGGAAAAGAGGTACTTCAGACTCTGATGGTCTGTGAATAACTTAAACTGCACCCCATATAGGTAGTGCCTTCAAGACTTCAGTGCAAATACCACTGCTGCCAACTCCAAATCATGAGTGGGATAGTTCTGCTCATGCACCCTCAACTGCCGTGAGATATAAGCTACTACCCTTTGAGTCTGCATCAATACGCCTCCTAAGCCTACCAACGATGCATCTGTATATACAAGGAATATCCTGTCACTGCTCGGAATAGTCAAAACCGGCGCTGTAGTCAACTTAGTCTTCAAAATATCAAAGGCCTTCTGGCACTCCATGCTCCATATGAACTGTACACCCTTCTTCGTAAGGTGTGTAATAGGCGTCACAATCTTCGAGAAGTCCTGAATGAACTTCCTATAATATCCAGCTAAACCCAAAAAGCTGCGAATCTCTATCACCGTCTTCGGTGGCTCCCAATCAAGAACTGCTATGACCTTAGTCGGGTCCACTGCTATGCCCTCTCTGCTGATGACATGGCCAAGGAATCTGACTTCTGAAAGCCAAAATTCGCATTTGCTGAACTTGGCATACAACTGATGCTCCTGAAGAGTCCTCAATGCTATCCGTAGATGCTCCTCGTGATCCGCCTCCGATCTCGAGTAAATAAGAATATCATCGATGAAAACGATCACGAACTGATCTAAGAAGGGACGAAAAACCTGGTTCATCAAGTCCATGAATACCGCGGGTGCATTGGTCAACCCAAATGGCATGACCGAGCTCGAAGGACCCATATCGAGTAAGAAAAGCGGTCTTGGGAATATCCATCTCCCGGACCCGCAGCTGATGATAGCCAAAACGAAGATCAATCTTTGAGAAATACTGCGCACCCTGCAACTGGTCAAACAAGTCATCAATCCTAGGTAGTGGGTACCTATTCCGGATAGTGACCTTGTTCAACTCTTTATAATCTATGCATAATCTTATACTACCATCCTTCTTCTTCACAAAGAAGACCGGTGCGCCTCACGGAGAATGACTCCGGCGAATGAAACCCTGAGCTAGCAACTCGTCCAACTGGGTCTGAAGCTCCCTCATCTCAGCTGGTGCCATGCGATAGGGTGCGCGGGATATCGGGGCTGTGCCTGGCTGCAACTCAATACAGAACTCTACCTCTCTTACTGGAGGTAATCCAGGTATGTCCTGAAAGACATCCTGATACTCCGAGACAACTCTAGTCTCCAATAACTCAGCACCCTGATCCCGTCGCATCACCTCCTCGATGTACACTAGAAATGACTCCGCAAATCGGTTGCCCTGAGAGGTGGCTACAATCATCTCGGACCCATCGGACGCTCGCAACTTGATTGTCTTCGCAAAGCAGTCAATACTAATATGGTAGGAAGACAACCAATCCATACCAAGGATGACATCAAACTCGGACATATGCAACACTATCAAATCAACTACGAACTCTGACTCGTCCAAACTGACGGTACACCTCCTACAAACGCTCTCCAGAAGCGATACCTCACCTAAAGGGGTGGAAACTAATAAAGGGGTATCTAGAGGCTGTGCCATGAGCTGAAGTCTATCCATAAATGCATGCGAGATGAAAGAATGCAAAGCTCCCGAATCAAAAAGAATACGGGCGGGAAAGGAATTCACAAAGAACGTACCCTCCACTACTGCTCCGCTAGCTCCATGGTCACAGGGAACTACTGCATAAACCCTGCCCATGGCTGGAGACTGCTCTGCTACTGGAGATGGAGAATATGGGACAATCTGCCTCTGAGGAACCTCCTGAACTGCTCGAATCTGTCCCTCAGTCCTCTGAGCTGCTGGCGGTGCCTCAAGCCTTTTCTGCTGGCCCTGACCTCTGCCCTGCTGGCGCTGCTGCTACCGCTGGTTTGGACCCTTGCCCTGCTGGGCTCCTGCTGGTGCGCTACGACACTCTGATGCCTTATGCCCGACCTTGTGACAATTAAAACAAGATCCCTGGAACTTGCGCTGCTGATGCGCTCTCTGATCCTGTTGGGGTCCCCTTTTATAAGGGCCGTTATGCTGCTGCTGCTGTCCAGAAAAAGGTCTCTTGTTCTTGCTCTTATCCCCACTCTGTCCTATCTTGGCCTTCCCTTCCTTATCCTTCTGGAACATAGTAGTCTCAATCTCCTGAGAAGTGGCAGCCTCAGCTACCTCCCTAACTGAATAAAACCTCCTCGACACGAGGTACCGTCGGAGATTAGGGCGAAGCCCTGCTAAGAACATCTGAGCCTGACGCTCTCCCATCTGCCACATGCCCGTGAAATGTAGCAACTCATGAACTGGCTCTCAAAATCCACCACTGACATGTCCCCCTGAGTCAATCGGGATAACTCGAGCTCCTTCCCAGTTCGTGCTGCAGAAGAAATGTACTGCCCATCAAAGAAGTATATGAAGTCCTCCTAGGTGAGGGTCATCCTCTACTCTGGGGTAAACTGAAGTCGGTACCATCTCCCGGCATCTCCCTTCAGGCTATAGGATGTCAGTCTCTGCTTCTGTACTGAATCTACACCGAGTATATCGAGAATATTGCTCACATCCTCCTTCCACTTATGGGCTGTAAGAGGGTCTGGTGACCCCTGGAACTCTGGTGCCCTCATCTTCTGATACCTCTCCACCATACGGAGCCAAGCCTCCTGCTCCGTGGCTCTATCTTGGACTGCTAGAGGAATGGCTGCAGGCGTGACCTCTGGGGGTCTCTCTCTGACGGGAACGACAGGTATCCCCTGCTGCTGAGCTACCGGTAGTGATGGTGTCCGTGGTGTTATATGAGTCATCACCAACTCCTCAATGGCTGTCATCCGGGCAATGAGAGGAGCCATGATGTCCACCAAATACTGAGGAGCTTGCTGCGGCTCGGGTTAAGCTGGCTGCTGCTCAGATGGTGTCTACTGAGACTCTACCTGGCTAGCTCTCCGAGTACGAGGTCTACCACGTCCTGCCATCTCTCTCTGGTCATAAGAAAATAAGAGTTTATGAGTCAAAACAGACCTTTATAAATAACGTATCACATTGAAATTTTCACAACATATAGTATTCACATAAATACTTTGAATTTACACCAAATAGTTGTCATAAAAAAATTCTCAAATTTTGAGATATACGCATTTATCGTCCTCACACATACTAGGAATTCCTTACCGACTCTATACATGACCCCTAAGAAACTCTATCCTAGCTCCACGACTCGACACAGGATGATCCTAAGGATACGGAAACTAGAGCTCTGATACCAACTGTGATGCCCCTGGGTTCACACAAGGCTGCAGTCCAAGGTGAAACCAAGAATGTCAAACCTCCCATGCACCACACCGTGCAACAATATGTTTCACCATCACAATTAACATCTATCTAGTAGAGTCAACAACAGGTGTAGGTACAAAAGCAAGTGAAAGATAACACAAGAAATACTGATGAAATGAAATCACATAAATATCTCACAAGATCTGAGTAGATAAACTGAAATACTCAACAAGTCTCAAATACAAATATCTGACAAGAAGGAAATAAGGCACACAACCTTTACAACTTCTAGAACAAGACTCTCAAATGTCTAAACACAAGTCTACTGTGGAACTCCAAAAGAAAATATATAACTAGCTAGACAGCTGAAGCTAAAATGCATCGCCATCAACCTGCGACTCTCTGGGCTCCTGACTTGTTACCTGAAAGGGGGAGGGACAATGAGCGTCAAAACGCTAGCGAGTAACATCACAACCAACCCTAAGGGAACAGGGCTCGTTGTATAAGAAAATACAGATAATACATAATAGATCTAAAATCATTGATCTTACTAAAGAGGGTTTTAGTATTTAGAAATTTATAACACGAGAATACGTACGTCGAGCAAAATAATCCAAACAAGGAAACCCTCATGAATATACCTATATCTCAAATTGTAAACCCCTAACCACCAAACCCGAGGTTCTAGTACAGTAACAGTAATAAAGAGAAGTGCAACCCATCTCAGAACATAAACTACTGTATTCTGTCATAATCAAATAAGTGTCAACGGTCTAAAGTTTCATAAGTGCCATGTCCTGATTCAGATAAGTGTCATACTCATAGCTTAACAAATGGTCAACACGTGGTCAAGTGGGTAAATATCCACACGAGGACTGAAATGGATTATAGTCCAACACAAGGACTTTAATGGATTATAATCCAACACAAGGACTTTAATGGATTATAGTCCAACACGAGGACTGAATTTAACATAGTTTTCCCAGTACATGGGCCAGGTAGTGATTATCGATGAGATGAATGAAGAAAGTGCACATATACAAATTTCACACGCGTCTCGACGTATAAGTTCTAAATTTGGTGCCCTCAGGTCATCTATCATGCTTAGATTCATGGCAATAGTGAACACTAGTATCAGATAGTCGAGGGAAATCATCGAACACATGAAACACTCAGCAAAAACCAAACCTGCACAATATTGTGCGGCGGTCGACCGCACCGGTCGACCGCACACAGAGATGAAGCCCACTGTTCAGCGTATATGCTCACGGTCGACCGGTGCGGTCGACCGCCAAGACGTCACGGTCGACCGCCCCGATCGACCACGCAGAGAGCAGACGTACTCTGCCCTTACTACGCGCCCAGCGGTCGACCGATACGGTCGACCGCGAGGCAGACAGAATCCAGATCTGGATTCTGTCAGCTTCTAAACCTGTAACCCTTTCTCCGTGACAAAACTAGGCAGACAGAATCCAGATCTGGATTCTGTCAGCTTCTAAACCTGTAACCCTTTCTCCGTGACAAAACTCAACATATGAATGGGTCATATAGCAGTAAATCACGAAATCTAATTCTTTAAAATTTCACCAAGATCCCATATATGAATATACACATAATTTAAGCAAAAACATAGGTGTAGAAAAGCAAAAGAACAGGTTTTTATTTCTTTCTTATGCTAAAACATTTTCAGATCTAGATCTTGTTGATAAAAGTCCTTTGGTGAGCTTTTAAAGTTTGTAAGCATGATTCTCATAACATGTACCATATAGATCTACTATCTCTACAAGAAAATACGATTTTTGGCCCAATAAATTCAATAAAAACTCAAACTTTGCATGAAAACAAAAGGGGGTGGAGTTGGGTGAGAAGTTACTCGCCTCTGGTGAGAAAAGAATCCCTAGATCTGCAGGAGGTTGATCCCCTTCGCTGAAATCCAACAATCCCACTAAAAATCCTCAAGAACTCCTCCCAAATCACCAAGCAAGGAGAATTAGGGTTTTAGGGAAGAGAGGTGGGGCTAGGGTTTTGGTTTCAGATCTGAGAGAGGCTCTCTCGGGCACATTAGCTTATATACCAACTCACAAACCCGACCCGAAACCCTTTTGCACCCGAACTCAGAAAACAGCCTGACCGCTGTGCGGTCGACCGATGCGGTCGACCGTGCAGCAGAAAAATGCCTGCTGCTAGGTATTTAACATGCTGGTCATTTCACTCGATTTCTCTCACATAGAAACACTTGATGGGTTCTCAAATACAGAAAAACATATAAATCACATATGATTATTTATCACAAAAGAAATATTTATTACTATTAATTCACATATTTCATTATAAAAAGATTTCAGGGTTTTACAGGTTGGATAGGCTATTAGATGAGGAACGAAAAGTTCCTTATTATCCTTTTCTGGTTTATCTGTTTTATGCTAACTTATCTGTATTATCCTCTGTTGATGGTCTTCAGACCATTAGTACATCTGTCAAAAAGGTTGTAATTTCTTTTTCTGCCAACGAACTTGCGGGGATTCTAAAAATCCCAACAGGTGATGTTGACCTTATGTCTATTGAACTTGATGATCCAGCTGTGAACCACCTCTTGTTTAAACCCGGTTGCACTTATCTGATGAACAATAATTCTCTTAATCGAAATGCCAAACTTATTGCTAGAATTATTGCTCGAAATCTGATTCCTAAAACCAGTAGTTTTGATCATTTTGCTTCTGACAAGATTAATGCTGTATATGCCATATTTGCCAAAATAAAAGTAGATTGGGCAAACGTTTTTCTCAAAAGCATGGCATCGACGCATTTCAAATTTCTACCCTTTGGCTCCTTCATCACCCTTATCCTTCAACATTTCGGTGTTGATCTCACCCATGAACCCAAAATTGAACCTAAGAAGGACTTCTCTGATAAGGTCTCACTTTCCCGGATGCAAATTTCCAGTTCCTTATCTGATCCTATTCTCGTTCCCGGTCTAGAGCCTCTTCCTCATCCACTTCTGATATTTGTGACCGTCTGGATCATCTTGAGACTCAGTTCTCAAGTGTTCAGAAGCAAGTCTCAACTATCCAGAGGGATGTTAGGACTATTCTATCCTATCAGCGTTAGTCTCTCAAGATTCCGGATCCCTCTTCTAGTTCTGAGTCTGATTTTGAGGAGGGCCCTGCTGATGGCTCTGGCTCTTCTGATGGTGATGGTGATGGTGATGATGATGGTGATGGTGATGATTGATTTTGCTGCTTATTGGAGTTCTCTATTGATTTCTATGCTTATGGTGATGTTTTATTTTGAGTTGTAGAACTTGATATTTATGCTTTTAGTTTGAGCGTAATAACTCTATATTTGTGTGGAACTATGTGACTTTTTGTGTATGGTTTGTAGTTTTGTGGAGCAAACTATGTTTGTGGAAAACTATGTAGTTTCTGATGCTTAAGTGATAATTTGTGATTTATTGTGTTAGTTTATCTTTTCTATGTACTACGCATGATCAAAACATTTTCTCATGCTGTGATTATGGAAAATATGTTGGTAATGATGCGATCTTTGGTTTCTACATGTTTATGGTTTTGTATGATTATTTTTTTTAAGCTCCTATATATATATATATATATACTCTTTATATGTCTCTTATGCAAATTGATAGGGGGAGCTTTTGGCCATAATACTTGAATTTTATCTGTGCTTATATGCAGGGGGAGCGTTGCTCCTAGTCTTATTTTTTTTCCTTTTTGATGTTGTCAAAGGGGGAGAATTATATGTTTATCTCTAATGTTTATCTTATGTGGTTTATTGTTGATGAAAGATATGTAATCTTGTTCATTATATATGTGGTCATATGTGGTTTGTTCACATATAACTACATAATCTATTTCCATCTTTCATCATTCATATGAACTTTCATATCATTAAATAAATTGTTTGCCATCATCAAAAAGGGGGAGATTGTTGGCCCTTTGGTTTTGATGATGATTTGTCAAACAATTTATATCTAATCTATTTTCTAGTCTTTGTGTTTATCTTTACAGGAATTTCAACACACGTCAATCGAGCGTTAAAGATTCAAGTTCATATGCGTAGATTTACCTAGGTATAAGTTTGGTATAAGTTTAGTTTACTTACATATATTGTATAATTATATCTAAGCTCAATATATGTACACTTAACACGATTTTTGACGTTTTCTATCATATAAATGATTTCTCATCAAACATTGTTACAATATCTTTTATCTCATGTTTATAGCTCTTTCATACTTCATTATATACATATAATACATGCATAATATATATATATATATACATATTTACAAGCCTTATGTCAATTTTCATGTTCATGAAAAACAGGTTTTCTGAACACTTTTCAAAAACAGGGAGTTTTCACAAACGAAAATTTATTTTTCAAAAATTCCTTTTCAAACATGTTTATTTCATCATTTAGAAACTTTCCCCAAAGTTTCACTATTTTTGGAATTGATTTGATATTTTTAATGAATTTTTAAAATAGCCCAAAAACCTGCCATATGAAATATATCAGATTTCGGTCGACCGTCGCGGTCGACCGCCAATGATATTTTTCCTTAGCATGGATTTTATGTGCTTGCGGTCGACTGTGACGGTCGACCGTGAAAACATCCAGAGACTTTCACGGTCGATCGCCGCGGTCGACCGCCAGCTTTATATTTTCATATTTGTGGTTTTTTAGCTTCGCGGTCGACCCGCCCGCCAGCTTTATATTTTCATATTTGTGGTTTTTTAGCTTCGCGGTCGACCGCACCGGTCGACCGTCGAACTGTCAGATCATCTCCAACGGCTAGTTTTTACAGCTGTTTTCAAATGTCTTTTTTGGTCTTTTACTTGTGTTTTTAATGATGTATTGGGGAGTTATAAATACCCCATTGCTGCCCTCTTTCTAGATATCCAAGAAATCCAAGTTTTGTGTTTAACAAAATATTAAGTGTGTTTTCAAAGTGCTGTTTAAAGCTGATTTCATCAATCTGTTTCAAGAGAAGTTTTTCTACAACAAGAAGTGGCTTTCAAATCCTATTGGGATCATCATCTACTGCTCTTCTTATTTGAGAAGTTTTTCTAAACTCTTATACAGCTTGTTATTTCATTTTCATTTCATTTAGCTATATTTATTGAGTTTCATTCACTGTTATCACACACACATATTGAGCTTAATATTTTCATACCATATAGTGTGGGTTGTGGGGTGTAATTTAGTGAGTGTGAGCTTCATTGTGTTCTCACTTGTTATTTGAGAACAAATTATTGTATTTAACTTTTATTTATAAGAATCACTTGTAATACACTTGTACACCAAGAGAAGTGTGAGGCGAGAGACGGGGTCGAATCCAATAGGAGTGGCGTCGGTTGACGAACCTAGGGAGAGGTTGTAACCGAGCACTTGAGGAGGAGGACACGGGCTAGGTTCCTATACTTAGTGTGTAAAGTGTGATTGCATAGTGTTTGTTTAGTGTGAGAGTTTTCGGTGATCTTGTAAACCGAGTGTGTAGAAGTTTCGGCTTCCAAACCGGATTGTGATAGTGGATATCTCCTCGAGTGAGGAGCGGGGACGTAGGTCGTGGTGACCAAACCTCGTAAACATATCATGTATTTGTGTTTTACTTAGCGTATATTTTTATTCGTGTTTTTCTCATATCATTCTTGTTCATATCCATATCATATTTCTTTTGTGCTTATTCTTATTATTCTTTTTCATATCTATCTCTTGCAAGAATAAATTGATCAACATAATTTTAATTAGATTTTAATTGAGATTAGATTAGCATAAGACCCTAATCACCCCCCCCTCTAGGGTCTAACATCATTCACTGATGTTTACTATAAATAGGGGTAGAGAGTGAGGGGTTAGAGGTGTGAAAAATTTTGTAACTCCATTTGGAGAGGAGGGCTACTCTTAATTGAGAAGGCCTTCCAAAAATTATAACTTTTTTTATGTAATTAATAATAATAATTTTTCTCCACTTTAAATTTGTCTTTTCTCCTCTTTGTTGAATAATGAGGATGGAGATGAAGGGCAATTTGAAGGTTTGCATTTCTTTTATTTTTCTCTTTTATTTCTTTTTAGTAATTTTTTTATTATTGCTTATTAGTTAGATTTACATTCATGCTTGTAGTGTAGATTTATTTCCTTGTCTTTTTATTTCTTTTTACACTTTATTTTGTAGAGTAGATTTATTTTCTTGCATTTAATTTTTATAATTTATTTTATAGTTTAGATTTTAATTCTTTGTAGTTAGATTTATTTCTTGTTCATAGTTTAGATTTTTATTTTTCTTTTTAATTTTGTAATTAGTTCTTTTTCTTATTGTTTTTATTTCTTGAGATGTGAAATTAATTATTGTAGGAATCTTAGAATTGTATGATGCTAGCCTAATTTCCTTTATATTATGCAAATTATTCTATTGCACTTAAAATATTCATGTTTAGGATAATCAACTAGAAAACTAATTGGTAGATGAAGAATTTGATAATCTATGCTTATCTTAAATGGTTTGATAGGTTATGCTTATGAATTCTAGGATTACTATCTTGTTGTTGTTCTTATCATGAATAGTAATTTTAACTTAGATGATAATTTAATAGGATATACTTTCCTTAAATGGTTTGATAGTCTATGCTTAATAAATCTAAGTTGAAATATGATAAAAAGAGAATAGTTTGTATTTTGTAATTGAGATTAGTTAGTGGATTAAATTCTAGATTTCTCATATCTTAAAGTGAAACCTCCATCTTGACTTTCTTGAACTTTCTTTTCATTCTTGATTTTATTAATTGATTTTATTCATTCTTTTTTCTTCCCTTATGATTTTATTTATTCTTTGATTCTTATTTCTTCTCTCTAAAATTTAATTTATTGTTACTTGCACATAAATCAAAACAACCACTCATCATATCTCTCTCCACAATCACACTTATTCTTTAATCCTATTTTGTCACGCACAAAACATAAGAACCAATTCTAATAATCTCTTAAAATCACCTTCCTGGTGGGATCGATAACTTTTTATACTATAACTTGATCAATTGTGCACTTGCAATTTTGGTACATAATTATGCCGCATCAATAATAAAGCATGATATGAGATATATGTGATATGATTTACTTATTAGTATATGTTATATCCTTCATGCTAAAGATCCTATTTACTACATAATAAGCTCTATTTTGGAATTATTGATGTCAGGAAGAGGTCGTGGATGCCGAGTTACTCGTGCTCAGGGAGTTAAGCAGGATGATAAGGAGCTCGAGCAACAGCAGGCTCCGTAATACTTAGTGGATCTCATAGCGCCCTTGGCAACTCGTTTGGCGGCTATTGAAGCGCAATTAGCAGATCATGATTGACAGGGAACTCCCATTCAGGAGGAGATACTAGAGAGGACACCAATAGTTGCTCTACCACCTCCAGTTGATGATAGAGTGGCTGAGCAGGAGGCTTGGCTTTGTTTGGTAGAGTGGTACCAGAAGTTGAAGACTCCAGAGTTTCATGGTTCGACGGACTCTATTGTCGCATACAAATGGAAGGAATATGTGAGTAACATCTTGGATATGCTGAATGTTAATTCTGTACAGAAGCAGAGGCTAGCGGCTTTCAGCCTCAAAGGCGATGCAGGAGGATGGTATAGACTCTGTTTAACCCCAGAGTAGAGGATGTCGGTCTCGTAGGAGACTTTTATATATCTTTTTGATGAGCAGTATGTTTCGACTGCAGCGAAAGCCGGAAAAGAGTTAGAGCTGGTTCGATTAGAGCAGGGGGATATGTATGTCATGGACTTTGAGAGTAAGTTCATGTCATTGCTTAGGTTCACCGGTATGTGGCACACAGAGGAATGTCAGGCTCAGATGTTCCTCATGGGACTTCGTCCAGGGTTACGCCGGTATATAGTATCTCGAAGGTTTCATTCAGTACGAGAGGTGGCAGATGCTGCCATGGCTCAAGAGACAGATACGGCCATATTCATCAAGGGCAAGGACAATGGTAAATCAGGACAGTCCGAAGAGAAAGGAAAAGGTAAAGACCATTTAAAGGCTCAGGAGGAACCCATCAGCAGGGTAAGGGTCCGCATCAGCAGGGTTCCCATAAGAAGGGCCATCAGCAGGACCAGAGATCGAAGCAGCAGCGCCGATTTTAGGGAGCTTGTTACAATTATAACAAGATTGGAAACAGAGCAGCAGAGTGTCACAGTGCACCCATAGCAGGCCAGCAGGGCAAGACTCAGTAGCATCAGCAGAACCACGCTCAGGGACGCGGTCAGGGCTAGCAGTTAAGGATTGAGGTACCCCCAGCAGTCCGGAGGATTGAAGGACAAGTTCGAGCGGTCCAGGAGACCTAGCAGAGACATATGGCACCATTCACTCTAGGTGATGCAGAGCAGCAGACCGGTAGAGTGTATGCAGTTGTTCCTCGTGATCATGGCGCGAGCGGAGCTGTGGTGGAAGGTACGTTCCGTGTGAACTCCTTTCCAGTACGTATTGTTTTTGATTCTAGTGCTTTGCATTATTTTATATCCTATGATTTTACGGTTAGACTTCAGCTTGTAGCTCAGCCGTTAGATTTTCCTTTATCTGTATCCACTCTATTGGGAGAGATGTTTTTGTTAGAGAATGTTTGTTGGAGATGCATCGTCAGCCTGGATGATTCTGAGTTCGCGATTGATTTGATCGTGTTGCATATGTTTGAATTCAATATGATTCTTGGTATAGATTGGCTATCTTCCTACCATGTGAGTATCGACTGTTTTACGAAAACAGTCAGTTTGCGAGCATTTGATGGGTCTGAGTTAGTGGTAGCTACCTCCATAGGCGATGAGTTTGCGGAGTCATTTCTAGCATACGTAGAGGATGTGATATTGCAGGATCGGGGCACAGATTTGAGTGAGATGTGAGTAGTCTCAGAGTACCAGGATGTCTTCCAGGACATACCAGGATTACCTCCAGTGAGAGAGGTCGAGTTTTGCATAGAGTTGCAGCCAGGCACCGCACCGATTTCCCGAGCTCCTTACTGTACGGCGCCTGCTGAGATGAGGGAGCTACAGATCCAGATAGATGAGTTGTTGTCTTAGGGCTTCATTTGATGGAGTCATTCTCCGTGGGGAGCACTGGTCCTCTTTGCGAAGAAGAAGGATGGGAGTATGCGATTACGTATAGATTATCACGAGTTGAACAAGGTCACTATCCGTAACAGGTACCCATTACCGAGAATCGATGACTTGTTCGACCAGTTGCAGGGAGCGTAATATTTCTCAAAGATAGATCTTCGTTCTGGTTATCATCAGTTGCGAGTTCGGGAGATGGATATTCCTAAAACCGCTTTCTTGACTCGATATGGGTCTTTTGAGTTTCTTGTCATGCCATTTGGGCTGACCAATGCACCCGCAGTATTCATGGATTTGATGAATCGGGTTTTTTGTCCTTATTTGGATCAGTTGTGATTGTTTTCATCGATGATATTCTTATCTATTCGAGGTCCCGAGCAGCATTTGAGGTTAGCATTGCAAATATTGAGAGAGCACCAGTTGTATGTTAAATTTAGCAAGTATGAATTCTGGTTATCAGATGTCAGATTTTTGGGCCACGTTATCAGCTGAGAGGGCATTGTAGTAGATCCGGCTAAGGTAGAAGCCGTACTTGATTGGGAGCCACCGAAGACAGTTACCGAGATTCATAGGTTCTTAGGCCTGATAGGCTATTACAGAAAATTTATTCAGGACTTCTCGAGGATTGCCACACCGCTTACACACCTTACTAAGAAGGGTGTACAGTTTATTCAGAGCATAGAGTGCCAGAAGGCATTTGAGGCTTTAAAGACTAAATTGACTTCAGCACCGGTTTTGGTTATTCCTAGTAGTGATAAAACTTTTGTTGTCTACACTGATGCATCCATATTGGGTCTTGGAGGTGTATTGATGCAAACCCAGAGAGTGGTAGCTTATGTTTCGAGACAGTTGAGGACTCATGAGCAGAACTACCCCACACATGACTTGGAACTAGCAGCAGTGGTATTTGCACTGAAGGCGTGGAGACAATACTTGTACGGAGTACAGTTTGAGCTATTCATGGATCACCAGAGTTTAAAATACCACTTTTCTCAGAAAGAACTTAATCAGAGATAGCGTCGATGGATAGAATTTATTAAGGACTATGAATTTGCTATTCAGTACCATTCGGGAAAGGCGAATGTGGTTGTAGGCGTATAAAACTGCTTATAGGTCCCTTAGCACAGCTCGGCACGGTGCTTCGACAAACCGACGAACCATCGAGTGACGTATCTAAACACGAGCGTTAGTCCACCACATCGAAGCCAAGTGACACGCGACAAAGCGGATTAACAAAGCGACGAGGTTAATGAATCACACGCAAACAACGGAATACATCCACTCGCGTGCGAAATCAAGCTAATGGTTCGGTGAGTCAACGAGTCATCCAACCGTGGAACGGATTCGAACTCGAACTCCAAGGCGGATTTACTGCCAAATCGGGATCCGGACTGCCAAATCAGAGTTCAGATCAACGACGAAGCAGATTTACTGCCAAATCAGAGTCCACATCAATAATAAAACTCGGATAAACCGCGAAACCGGATAACGGACACAACGACGAACACCCGGCCAAAACCAAGCCACCCAAGGGTGGCTCGGCAAGTCACCCAAGGGTGGCTCGGTGGCCGAGCCACCCCAAGGTGGGTGGCTCGGTGGTCGAGCCACCCAGGGGTGGCTCGGTGGCCGAGCCACACTCAGATCTGGGCCCAGATCTGGGCCCAGATCCGCTTTCAGAGGCTATAAATAGAGGATGAGGGCTCATTTTGAAGGGGTTGGAACTTTTTGAGGCGAAACTCTGCTGGATTGAGAGCTCGACTTTGGAGTTTTGAAGCTTTGAAGACTTGGATTTTCAGATCTGGTTCTTGGCGAGCATCCACGTCAAACAAGGCAGGAGTTCGAGAGAGATCGGATCTGAGATCTGCACGGTCACCCTCCGGATCAAAACTTGGTTTTTGATCCCGAGAAGGCTATTATTTCCTTGGTGAAATAGTACCCCCGGCTGTTATTTTCTTCGTGAAATAATACCCGTCATACCGTGTAGATCCGACCGGATCAAGTTCGCGCGGTGGTCCACGGATTAACCCCGGCGCAGGCGAAGAACCCACAAAAGCGAGAGACCGCAAAACAGGATCTCATGATTCGTTCAAGGAAAGTTGTAATTTTTTTTTTCTTTGATTTTGTTGTAACCGGATCTTATAAAAAGACCGGATCTTTTGTAATCGAAAAACTATTACTTAAGAAAGCAATGACATCAATGAAGGCAACTTTACCACAGTGGGAGCCACCGATCTCGCTGCCGAGATCGTTGCGTCGCAGCCGCGGATCTCAATCCCGGTCGAGGAGGAGGTCGAGTATGAATTTGACCAGCAAAAGTTCGAGGAGTATCTATCATCCTCGTCCGGATCTACCTCCCCCCGCAAGTCCAAGAAGTTCTCCTCCAGGAGAAAAGTTCATTGGTACGAAGAAGTACCGAACGCCAATGAAGCTCTCGCCCCAACTGATGCCAAAGTCGCATCAGGTGAAGTTCCACCGACCTCCAACCAGGTCAAACCTGTTCTCACCAATGCCTCCACCGTTGAGGGCGTTGTGACTCTCTCGAAGAGAGCCCGCCAGAGGCGACGTCAATGCCTGGCGTGGCAACTCGCAAAGGCGATGGAGTCTACTGACGGAATCCGCTATCACGCGGATCTGAAGAGCAGGAGAGGCAAACAGCCTCAACAAACAATGAATGACAGCTCCTCCAAGCCACCAACGAACGAATGGATCCGTGTCAAATGGAATCGTTCAATGCTGGATGAGCGCATTCGCAAGCGCCGCGCACTGTCAGCGTAAGCACGGGCTCAAGTCCAGGAAGCCCGCAGAAGACTACAGAAGGAAGTGGCCAAAAAGTCGCCACCAACCCGCCAAGTCTGGAGGCCAAAGTCTGAAGCGGTGATTCAGGCTAAGGAGCAACCTTTGCTGGAGGCCAAAGTCTGAAGCGGTGATTCAGGCTAAGGAGCAACCTTTGCAGCCTTCAGCAAAAGCTCAAACTCCGGCGAACCACTCCAAATCACCGATAATTCCCATGGCTACTCCAAGAGATCACGCAGAATCATCCCGAAGAAAGAAGTCAGTCTTGGAGCGCCTCGGTCCACTTCCCGATGGACGATGCAAAGCTCCTGTTCAAGAATGTTTGGGCCCAATGAAGAAGCCCCGAACGACTCAACATGCTGGGGGTCGCCGCCACCTTCAACATGACAAGGAGTTCATGGTAGCTGCGCGTACTAATTTGTGCATCGAAGTCCAGGAGCCTGCTGAGAACTCACGCCCAAAAAGGCATGTTTCGAGGCGCGTGACTCTTGAAGGCCCTAAAAAGGCAGTCCGCCCTCAGAAGGAAACATCGTTGTCTGATGATGATGACGTTCGTGCCCACACACGATAGGTTACTCCGATTGTCAAGCTGACGAGTTGTACTATCATGACGGGAGTACGAGAAAAACCAGGAAGAGGAGTCCTCGAGAACTAGAAACTCAATGCCCCTGTTCCAAACTCATTCGGGCAGTATTGTCTGAGTGTAACTGCATCAAGACAGTTCCTGAAAGAGTTTTGGTTTTCAAAAGACTCAGTACCGAAACGCCAAAACCAAGGCCTAGGCGTTTTCGACGAAGAAGAAGCGTAGTCGAAGACGGAGAATTTCCGAGGGTCACCACTAACATGACCAGCAAAGGGACGTCGGCACGGGATAATCTCGAGTCGATTCTGAAAGCACCCCGGCGTATAACCCGCCTGCAGTCTGGAACCATTAAACGAGCAACTTACGGTAGGGTTCGGACAAGGTTACATTCGGAAGATGAAGAATCGGATGCCGGCTCTGCGGTTGCGTCAGATAATACGGTATCCAGTGAGGGACAACCCCGCGAGGCATTTATGATAAGTGCGGAACAAGTAGCCAAGATGCTTGAAGAAGCCATGGCTAAACAACAGGAGAGCTTCAGGTTCGAAATGCAGATGGCCATGCAGAATATGAGAGAAATGCATGACTAACAAATCCAAGCACTGACAAACCAGCAAGGCGAACCAAGTCGTCGTAACCAGGTTCATCAGGAAGATGAGGACACGAATGCGAATGAAGCTCATAACGCCAATAATCCTCCCGTCAATGCTGGGGGTGGCAACGAGAATGCTAGCGAAAACACAGGTGAAAGCTTGAAGATTAAAAACCTCGAGAGCAAAATCAATACATTGATTTCCGCTCAAGACATGAAAAAGACAGGCATTCCTTGTCCATACCCAAGAGAATGGGAATCAGTCCCATATCCGGCGAAGTTCAATCTAATTAACTTCACGCCATTTAATGGGATGGGTTCACCCACTCAGCATTTGATTTACTTCAAATCGCACATAGGAGTCATCTCTGGTAATGAGCCTCTGATGGTACGGTCCTTCGTTGACACTCTTCGTGGAGCCACCTTCGATTGGTATCGCCGCCTCAAGCCAGGAAGCGTGAATAGCTCGATGAGAAACAAAAAGACGGGGAATTGGTCGACACCTTTGTCAAAAGGTTCCAGAACAAGGCGATGAACTGTCGGGACCCGATCAGTGAGGAGTTCATTCTCCAGACTTGCCACAACAACCTCGCATTGGACGTGTTGGAAGCAATGGGGACAGAACCGTCCAAAACCTGGAAGGATTTGAAGGTCCGAGGAGATCAAGCAGAGTGATTCCTAAGAAGGAAGAAGGCAGAGAGAGGCCAACAGGCGACGAATGCTCCACAGCAGAATTTTGTCCCACGAGGGAAAGGTAAGGCACATGCTAATGCAGTTGATGCTAATCAAACTTTCCAATTGCAACCTCAGCAACAGCAGCAGCGAGCACCACAATAATCGCAGCAGCAATGGCAACAACGGCCTCAGAAGCAGAAATCTTCGGAGCCAAGATTTCCTAAGGTGTACTCCTTCAAAGATGACGAAGTTCCCGGCATCTTTAAGTACCTGTTGGAAAACAACAAAATCCAGCTGCCGTCAATCGTGGATCAAGAAGGGGCTAACAAAGTGACGGATCCAAAGTATTGCGCATACCATAGAGCGGTCCATCACCCTACCAAGTCATGCTACCATCTCAAGGATAAAATACAGGCATTGATTAATGTAGGTGTCATAACCCCGAAGCCGTCCAAGAATGTCGGAGCAAATGCGGTTTCAATCAATTTTGGATCGGTGCCGACAACATGGTTTGAACCAAAACGCATCACCAAAGTAGGAATGAAGATGGTGAATGATGACCTACATGTACAGCGCCAAAAAGGACTTGTGCCACACACAGCCCCAAACGGCGAAATCCTCTGGGTTCATCCCGACCTAATTGAAGACGATCAGTGGAGGACTTCCTCGACCAAAAAGGGCAAAGGCAAGTCTTGCAATGCTACCTCCGTGATCTTCGAAGAGGATGGTAATGAAGCTCCTACCTTTCCGCTCTCTGAAGAAGAACAAGAAGTCTTCGCCACTAGAAGCGGAAATGAGTATCACTTCAACTATCCATCACCTAGTGATCAGTTAGCTGAGCAGGGGGTGACGAAACGGGGACCAGCTAAAACTCTCACGGAGCTGGGGGTGATTACGACTCCTAGACCAGTTGAAGAAGCTCGACAACAGCCGGTTGATAAACAGAAAGAAAAGAGGCCCCAGGAGGTTCAGAATCCGAAGCAGTCTCGTTTCAACCGCCCGATTGGAAGAGATAAACCGGAAAGCTCAAACACTCCGCACGTCTTCGATATTATGGCTCAGCTATCTAACATCCCAGCACGGATAACATTGTATGAGTTTCTATGGTTGTCTAAAGAAACCAGGGAAGCCTTGCAAGAAGCCTTGGCCAATTCAGAAGTGTTCCTTACTCGGATCAAGCCGGCACTTGAAGAGCCAGAACTGTTAATTCAACACTGCAACATAGCGGCTAAAAACCTTCCCTGCATTACCTTCACCAAAGAGGATATGCAGACGAAGAATTCAAACCATGATCGACCCCTATATTTCATTGGATACATTGGCTCCAGCGAAGTCAACCGAATCCAAGTGGATCCGGGTTCTGCTGTGAGTATTATGCCGCTTCGCGCATTCTAGTTAGTAAGTTGGCGTCCACAGGCACTGTTATCTATGGATTCAACACTAGCGGGTCAAGACCCTTGGGTAAGATCCGGGTAAAGTGTCAAATGGGGGATTTGAAGACAGAAGTCACATGTTATGTGATCGATGCCGAGACTTCATATAACTTACTATTGGGTCGGCCTTGGATCCATAGTAACGTTATAATCCCCTCCACTCTCCATCAGTGTTTGAAATATGTTGACACTGATAACAAGGTTAGGACGGTGGTCGCGGATAAGCAGCCATTCAAAGGGTATGAGAATTATTTCACTGATTCTCTCCTTTATGGTAATGAATCTGATACTGAATCATCGGCCCATGGCACGGACAGTGGAGAAGAAGCTGATACCGAAGCCGGTTTTGATTACAATGGAGGTTATGTTTTAAACGACATTGTACCCTTTGTAATCAACCTTGACGATGAACAATCGTCAGAGGGCAGTTGTAACTGGCAACTTGCCAATAATGAAATAAATAATAATTTAGAGTACTCCCTGTCTCTTGATGATGTGATAAAAGAATTGTATGATAATCCCGATCTATATATGCCGCTTCGATCGTCCTATATAGCGAAGGAACGCCTCCAGTATTCTTTCGGGACAACCCTGGTCATCCCGACCAAAATAGGAGGTAAAAAAGAAGTGATTTACGGTAAAGGAAAAAGCTCTCCATTACCAGATTATTTCTTAAGGAAAAAGCTCTCCATTACCAGAATGCAGGCACCACGTACCAACGAGCAATGACTAAGATTTTCCAAGAACATCTCAGGAAAACAGTCGAGTGCTACGTTGATGATTTGGTTGTAAAAAGCCGCAACAAAGAAGATCACATCAAGGACTTGAAGACGATGTTCGATCTCATGCGGAGTCATCAATTGAAGATGAACCCCACTAAATCCTTCCTTGGAATGTCCAGTGGAAAGTTCCTTGGATTCGTCGTCACCACTAAAGGTATACATATCGATCCTGATAAGGTGAAGGCGATACATGAACTGCAACCCCCTAGAAATCTAAGAGAACTCAGAGGATTGCAAGGGCGTTTAGCTTACATCCGGCGGTTCATCTCAAATCTTTCTGGGAAGTGCCAACCATCAAGAAAGGGGTGTCATTCATCTGGGACGACGCCTGCCAAAAAGCATTCGAAGATATCAAAACCTATCTGACGAATCCTCCTGTTCTCGTTGCACCAAAATCAGGTAGACCGTTCTTGATTTATCTCTAGGCGATGAACCACTCGATAAGTGCTTTACTAGCACAAGACGATGATAATGGTCATGAACATGCAGTCTATTATCTAAGTCGGACATTGATAGGCGCCGAGTCTCGATATCCGATGATTGAGAAAGAATGCCTCGCATTAGTATTCGCAATGCAAAAGATGCGTCATTACTTGGTTGGACAGACGATTTACGTCATTTCTAACGTTAATCCAGTACAGGTATTTATGCGGTTAGCGAAGTGGGCCCTTCTCTTGTCCCAATATGATTTGCACTTCAAACAGCAGAAGTCGATCAAAGGACAAGCGATTTGTGATCTTTTGGCGGCAAACCCGACAACGGATACGGCAGAAGTGTATGATGACTTGCCGGATGAAACCCTTGAGGTTAACATTAAATCACACCAACAAGTTTGGCAATTATACTTCGATGGTGCTTCGAGAGTAGTTAATAGGGCAATAACCCCCGGATGTTCTACAGTCTCCTCCGGAGTTGGAGTTGTCTTAGTTTCCCCGGGTGATGATCACATTTTATTACAATTTTATACCCTCATTATCTATTCTATATGAATAAATATACCACTAATAACTGTTTTTATCTTTAATTACAGGTTAATGAAGAATAAATCTCAACTTCCCATCTCTCAACAAAAACCCATTGATTAAATGAAGAAATGATTCAAGAAGCCAAAGTGAAATTTTCGAATTTAGCAAAAAGATTACACAAGGGAAACAAGACCGGATGCAAACAAGATTGGATTTTTATGCAAAGTTGGAATGAAAGGGACTTGAATGCAAAAATGTGGATTTTAATGAATGAGGCCGGCTTGCTTTCAATTGCTGCAACTTGATTGGGCCGGACTTGTTAATTGCTAACATTGGACTTGTTTTTGGGATGTTTACATACATGGGCCGGTTGTTCTTTTTTAATTGCTTGGACTTTAGAATTGTGCAATCAAATGGACTTGGCTTGGGCTGAAAATCAAATGTATTGGCTCATATTTTCTTTGATTGCTGGACTTTGAGAACTCTCATGAGCCGGACCTGGCTTTTAATTTTGAAAACTCCATTGGGCCGGACCTGCTGAAAGACTTGGATTGCTACAAATTGGATTTTTATTTTTCTTTTGAAAATCAAATAAATCAAAGGTGAAGATTGTTTCTTGGGGCTCAAGACAAATCCAATGGCTCATATTCATTGAAGATTACTATAAATAGGGGTAGAGAGTGAGGGGTTAAGGGTGTGAAAATTTTGTAAACTCCTTTTGGAGAGGAGGGCTACTCTTAATTGAGAAGGCCTTCCAAAAATTGTAACTTTAGTTGCAATTAATAATAATAATTTTTTCACCACTTTAAATATTTCTTCTCTTTGTTGGATGATGAAGATGGAGATGAAGAATTATTTAGAGGTTTGCATTTCTTTCTTTTTTCTCTTTTATTTCCCTTTTATTGCTTATTAGTTAGATTTAAATTACATGGCTCTGTAGTGTAGATTTACTTTCTTGTCTTTTTTTATTTTCCTTTTTGTTAGCTTATAAGTTTGTAGAGTAGATTTATTTTCTTGCATTTAATTTCTTGCAATTTATTTTATAGTTTAAGAATTTTAATTTTCTTTGTAGTTAGATTTATTGCTTTGTTCAGGAGTTTAGAATTTTCATTTTCTTATTTAATTTTTGTAATTAGTTCTTTTTCTTGTTTTTATTTCTTAAAAGATGTGAATTTAATTCTGTGTAGGAAGTTTAGAAAATTATATGAAACTAGTCTAATTTTGCCCTCTTATAATTGCTATGAAATCAATAATATTCTGCTTGCACTTAAACATGTTCATGTTTAGGATTAATCACCTAGAGAACTAATCGTAGAAGAAGAATATTGATAATCGGCTATGGCTTTCTTAAATTGTTTGATAGGTTATGCTTATGAATTCTAGGATTATTATGCATGTTCGTTAGTTCTTATGCATGATAGTAGATTATTGACTTAGATGATAAATTTGATAGGTTATGCATTTGTATTTTTTTTTTTTTTTGTTTGTTTCGGCTTAAATGGTGTTTGCATAATCTATGCTTACATAATTAAGTTGAAATATGATAAAAAGAGAATTAGTTTATATTTGTAATTGAAATTTGGTTAGTGTGGATTTTATCTTTAGTATTTCTTAAGCTTCTTTTTTGAATCGTCCTCCATACTTGACGTTTTCTTAAATTTTCTTTTCAATTCTTGGTTTTATTTCTTGATTTATTCATTCATCTTTCTTTGGCCTTGTGATTTTATTTATTCTTTAATTCTTTCCTTCTTCTGCTCAAAATTCAATTTATTTATCTTATTGGCAAATATTCACACAAAAGTGCGACTCATGGAGCACGGCGATTCACACTTATTCTTATTGCACCTAAATTGAGCAATGCACAAAATTGAGAGAGAACGCCAAAGTTTAATAAATCTCTTTAAAAATCACCTTCTTGACGTTGGGATGCGAATAATCTTTTTATACTCATAACTTGGATAATTGTGCACGTTTGCAATTTTGTAACAGTAATTATGCCGCATGCAAGTTTTTGGCGGCGCGTTGCCCGGGGTGCTAAAAGTAGGATGTTTATTATTTTGTTCTTAATAACTTTTGTGTTTTTGTGAGAAGAACTGCTTGGGTTAAAGTACCAAGCGAATTGAGAGATTGAGGAACTTGGAAGATGTCGCTTGTGGTAAGCTCTTCTTCTAATATTTTCATTCCACACTTTAGTTAGTTTCTCACAATTAAGTAGACAATTAGGAATTAAGAAAGAAAAAACAAAGAGACCAACAAGATTTTATTTTTGTTGACCATAATAAAATCCACCTTTCACTTGGACATTAACTAACAAGATAATAAATTCAAACAAGAGCTCTCATTCTCTTTTGTTTGATTGTTAACCCTAATTAAAAAAAAAGATTTTTCTTTTCCATCCTTTTTAGTCGCTTTTAATTTCTAGGGTTGCATTTCATATAGTTAGTAGGAATTCACCAAAGTGATTTGAGCATCTTGGTTTGGCACACACTTGAAAAATTTTTTAAGGGCAAAATCCCATAATCAAGATAAGGTGGGGATTTCATCACCCTTTCCTTAGCCCAAAATCACTAATTCCTCACTACACAACTCAAGCCTAATAAAACTCATTAGACGTTGGCCCTAAGGAATCGAGCTCAATAAGGAACAAGAAATCCTTAAGTGAACCGGTTTAAGTTTTCTCAGATTAGTTGGTGTCTAAGGCAAGGTTTAGGGGTTGCGTAATGCGCTCCGCAAGGAACGAGGTACTTAATTGATCACTGATCACCCTCTAGTACTATCCTTACCTGGTTAACTACCTGGGTAAAACTTTAATCTTTTCACTGTAGGAGTTTTTGGTTAGGAGCTGGTCTAGTTGAGTTTGGCTAAACCTTAGAATTAGAGTTGATTGAAAAGTGATTGATTTGATTTGTTTTAGTTAAGATTTTTTTTTCTTTATCTTCTCATATATTTAAAAAAAAAGAAAAAAAAAACTAATTTTTTCTATCCTTAAAAAAAAAAAAATTCCTGGGATAATTTTCCTTCCTTTTATAAAAAAAACGAACTTAAAAAAAAAGGATTTGTTTTAATTAGGTTTTTCCTTTCTCTTCTCAAAAAAAAAAAAAAATTCCTGGGATAATTTTCCTTCCTTTTATAAAAAAAAACGAACTTAAAAAAATAGGATTTGTTTTAATTAGGTTTTTCCTTTCTCTTCTCAAAAAAAAAAAAATTATTTTTTTCCCTTTTCAAAAAAAAAATCTAAAAAAAAGACATATATATATATACATATTTCCTCATTTTGCTTTTCACATATATAAAAAAAAAGAAATATTTCGAATAGTTTCTAAAAAAAAAAAATACATATATAGATGTTTATTAAAAAAAAATTATATACATATTTCCTCATTAAAAAAAAGAAAAAAATATATACATATTTTCTCACCTTTTTGTTTTTCACTTAAAAAAACAAAAAAAAAAATTGAATAAGTAACATAGGTAAAAAATAATAATAATAATAATAATTACTTACAATTTTTTTTCCCTCTTATTTGATTTCTTCATCCTCATACTAACAGTAATTGCAGATCCTTATCATCATTGTCAACCGAACAAATGTAAGATCTTTAATTTTATCTGCTTTACTTTGTGCTTCAGTGAATTTGCATTGAGGACAATGCAAAATTTAGGTGTGGGGGTGAGAAATACATATTTTCCTCTTTATTTTACCTTTTTAGTTATATTTTTCTTTATTTTTGTTAAAAAAAAATTACAAAAATATTGTCACTTGCCAAATTAATAGAGTTAAAGTAATAATTGATCAAATTGATAGATTTTAAATTTTCTAATTCTTAGTTAGTGATATATTCAAGTTCACCTTTTATGATAACTCCAAATAAAATTCTTAAGAAATGATTTTTCAACTAGTATACTTTACTTAAGTCTTACCTTAGATTTTTAATTAAAAATAATGAAATTTTTGCATGCTTAACTTAGAGTTGAAAATATTTTTTCAAGTTATCTTGATTTACACAATTTTTTTTAAGACTATATATACTTACACATATATATATTAAAAAAAAACTAACCTTATAAAAGAAGAGTGCGAAAAATGGGCACCACTAAAAAAAAAAAAATTTCTTAAATTCAAGGTGATTCTATCTTATAAAGCCTAAGTTGACTGAGCAATTAAGCCCAAGGAGTATCTCTATACTTAATGACCTAAGCCCAATTGGGTTGGGATTCATTGGCCCAAAACTCGTTAAATGGTCACTTAGAAAGCCCGTTAAAATAGAAAACAATCACCAAGAATTAGAGAGTGGAAAAAATATACATATATATAACACTAACAATTGTTTTTATATATTGTTGTTTTGTATATATGGTCTTGAAAAACAATTTTTGATCAAGAGACTTGAAAGTTATTTAAAACAAAGAGTTGGCATGTTCTTTTCAAAACTTTTTAATTAAATTTCTAAGATTTGACTTGGTTTTGTATTGCTATAATGAAAAAGATTTTCTAGGGGATTTACATTGGAGTTATATATAAAAACGTTTTCTTGATTATTAACTAGCTTCAATTAGAATGTTTAAATATATCAAGGAAAATCTGTTATTTACTGACTTATTTAACTTGGCAAGTTGACCGAATTTTGTGGGTATATTCACTGCAAACCCTCACGAGACTACAACTCGTCCACTAGGGTAACCTAGGGGTTTAAAGGCTTGTTGTATGCGCTAAATACAACCGCGATTCCTGCGAAAGTGAGTTAGGATTTTCTTTTTATTTTCTTTGCTAGAGGACTAGCAAAAGTTTAGGTGTGGGGGTATTTGATAATCATATTTTATTACAATTTTATATCCTCATTATCTATTCTATATGAATAAATATACCACTAATAACTGTTTTTATCTTTAATTACAGGTTAATGAAGAATAAATCTCAACTTCCCATCTCTCAACAAAAACCCATTGATTAAATGAAGAAATGATTCAAGAAGCCAAAGTGAAATTTTCGAATTTAGCAAAAAGATTACACAAGGGAAACAAGACCGGATGCAAACAAGATTGGATTTTTATGCAAAGTTGGAATGAAAGGGACTTGAATGCAAAAATGTGGATTTTAATGAATGAGGCCGGCTTGCTTTCAATTGCTGCAACTTGATTGGGCTGGACTTGTTAATTGCTAATATTGGACTTGTTTTTGGGATGTTTACATACATGGGCCGGTTGTTCTTTTTTAATTGCTTGGACTTTAGAATTGTGCAATCAAATGGACTTGGCTTGGGCTGAAAATCAAATGTATTGGCTCATATTTTCTTTGATTGCTGGACTTTGAGAACTCTCATGAGCCGGACCTGGCTTTTAATTTTGAAAACTCCATTGGGCCGGACCTGCTGAAAGACTTGGATTGCTACAAATTGGATTTTCATTTTTCTTTTGAAAATCAAATAAATCAAAGGTGAAGATTGTTTCTTGGGGCTCAAGACAAATCCAATGGCTCATATTCATTGAAGATTACTATAAATAGGGGTAGAGAGTGAGAGGTTAAGGGTGTGAAAATTTTGTAAACTCCTTTTGGAGAGGAGGGCTACTCTTAATTGAGAAGGCCTTCCAAAAATTGTAACTTTAGTTGCAATTAATAAAAATAATTTTTTCCTCTTTAAATTTGTTCTTTCTCCTCTTGTTGAATGATGAGGATGGAGATGAAGAGCAATTTGAAGGTTTGCATTTCTTTTCTCTTTTATTTCTTTTTAGTAATTTCTTTATTATTGCTTATTAGTTAGATTTAAATTCATGCTTGTAGTGTAGATTTATTTTCTTGTCTTTTTATTTCTTTTTGCACTTTAATTTGTAGAATAGATTTATTTTCTCGCATTTAATTTTCGTAATATATTTTGTAGTGTAGATTTTTATTTTCTTTGTAGTTAGATTTATTTCTTGTTCATAGTTTAGATTTTTCTTTTCTTTTTAATTTTGTAATTAGTTCTTTTTCTTGTTTTTAATAAATTTAAGTTGAAATATGATAAAAAGAGAATAGTTTATATTTTGTAATTGAAATTGGTTAGTGGATTATATTCTAGATTTCTTACTTCTTTTGAATCCTCCATCTTGACTTTCTTAAATTTTCTTTTCATTTTTGGTTTTATTTCTTGATTTTATTAATTCATATTTCTTGCCTTATGATTTCATTTATTCTTTAATTCTTCCTTCTCTCCTCTAAAATTCAATTTATTATCTTTTGCATATATTCACAAAAATCACTCATCACATTCACACTTATTCTTTATTCCTAATTGACATGCACAAAATATAAGAACCAAGTTTAATAATCTCTTAAAATCACCTTCTTCGTGGGATCGATATCTTTTTATACTATAACTTGATAAATTGTGCACTTGCAATTTTGGTACATAATTATGCCGCATCACCGGGGAAGCATGTGATGCCTCGGGCTTATTCACTGACAAGTCCCTGTTCCAACAACGTAGCCGAGTACAACGCGCTTCTCATTGGACTCAGTTTCGCCAAAGAGCTGGGGGTCGAATATCTCGAAACTTTTAGGGATTCTCAATTGATAGTCAACCAAGTCCGTGGAGAGTATGAAGTCAGGAACCAAGACCTGATCCCGTACCACCAGGAGGCTATCAAAATGGCAGATTCTTTTGAAGAATTCTTTATTAAGTACATCCCTCGTCTCCAGAACGCTTATGCGGATGCATTGGCAGCACTAGCGGTATCACTTGCGCAGCCTCCCAAAACTGAACTATTAGTCAAAGTAAGGACACATCAGCTCTGCATACCCATATACGATATGGATATTAGAGAAGAAGATGATAGAAACACGAACGTCAAGGAGGTGAATTCAACTAAAATTGGGTCTGAGTCCCGAGATTGGCGTTTTCCTATCATCGACTACGTCCAATATAGTATTTTGCCAGAGGACGTAAAAGAAAGGGAATCGATCCGTCGAAGAGCACCAAGGTTCTTCTATAATACCGAGACCCATACATTATACCGTCGAGGGTACGATGGTTTGTTACTCCGATGCCTTTAGAACAAAGAAGCAGAAGAAGTTCTTAAGGAAGCACACGAAGGAGAATGCGGTGCGCATCAGCCCGGTCCCAAACTGTATGATCGCATCAGGAGAATGGGATATTTTTAGCCAACAATGGTTCGTGACGCAATCGAATACGCCCGAGAGTGTCATGCTTGTCAAATACATGCGAATTATATGCACCAACCACCAGAGCATTTACACACGTCAACCACGTCTTGGCCATTCGAAACATGGGGTATGGACATCGTCGGTCCTATTTTTCCTCCATCAGTCAAAGGTGATCGATTCATTCTCGCAATCACAGATTACTTCTCAAAGTGGGCTGAAGCAATTCCGCTTAAAGAAGTGAAGACGAACAACGTCATCAATTTCATCAAACATCATGTCATATACTGACACGACGTGCCAAGACGGATCATTCATGACAACGGTCCACAGTTCATAAGCAACGCTTTCGTCAGGTTTTGTGACAAGTTCAAAATTCAAGATGTTTCGTCAACAGCTTATTATCCCGCTACGAATGGATTAGCTGAAGCGTTTAACAAGACGATCATTAAGATCCTGTCAAAGCTCGTGAAGACCAATAAACGAGACTGGGATGATAAACTCGGTGAAGCACTCTGGGCTTATCGCACCACCATACGCACACCTACGGGAGCTACCCCATATTCGTTGGTATACGGATGTGAAGCTGTGCTACCATTGGAGATCCAAATACCATCCCTTCGGATCGCTCTCGCAACCGAGATGACGACAGAAGAACAACATAAGAAACGTCTCGAAGAACTCGAAATATTGGATGAAAAGCGCTTGGAGGCTCAACAACACATTGAGTTTTATCAAGCCAGAATATCTAGGGCTTTTAACAAAAGAGTCCGACAAAGAAGCTTCAAGAAAGGAGATCTGGTCCTCGCTGCTCGCCGACCGATAATCCTAAACTCAAAGAAGAAAGGTAAATTTGAACCCAAATGGGAAGGACCGTTTGTGATAGACACAGTCTACTCAAACGGCGCATATCGCCTGATTACTCAAGAAGGCGCCAGGCAATTAATGCCAATAAATAGCAAGTTCCTGAAAAAGTACTATCCCTAGTATATTCAGGATAACCCATTTACCGGGAAGTTCCTTGAAGAATATTACACTTAATATTCTAGAGGATAACCCAAAATCATTTTCACCACCAAAATCCCTCACTGATCAATTTCAATTGACAGTGAGTCCACCAAAAGTGTCTTTCTGGCCCTCTTGACTCTTTCCATGAACAAGAGGTCCACTTTCAGTTCAGAGTCCCCTTTTGATAAACGAAAGAACTCCCTTCTTTTTCTCTTTGGTTAAGCCTTCTCATGGTTATAACCGAAGTTGAAATTTTATCTCAATTAACGAAAAACCCATCTTCAGTTTAGATAACCAATCCTATAAAAGGCAAGTTTATCTAGATTTTCCAGATTCTCAGAGTGGAGATCCCACTTCTAGTTTCTTTTGCGCTGGAAATAGAATATTAAATTCTTCCTTTCCATAATCAAGGAATAGAATATAAAATTCTTCCTTCCTTGTATTCGGGTTCGCCTTCACCCTAAAAGAAGACCGGGAAATAGAATATAAAATTCTTCCTTTCCCGCACCGAATCTTTCCAAAATTTGTCAATTTAGGATTCATCCTAGGAAGTTTATCCCGAATCCTAAGCAGGGATAAGTCTGCGCCTAACACGCGCTGCCGGTTTAGTCTTTTTCCGTAGAAAAAGACACCAGAGTTCGATTCTGGGGTATTCTATCCTGAAACCTAAGCAAGGATAAGTCTGCGCTTAACCCGCGCTGCCGGTTAGTTCTTAACCGTTAAAAAAAACACCCGCTCACATATTCAACATTGTGGCAGGTTGTTATTAATAACACCAAAATCCATGCCTTACACGCATGGGGAATTTCATCCTGAATCCTAAGAAAGAATATGCTGACGCCTAACACGCGTCGCCGGTTTAGTCTTTCTCCGTAGAAAAAGACACCAGAGTCTGATTCTGGGGTATTTTATCCCGAAGCCTAAGTAGGGATAAGTCAACACCTAACACGTGTCGCCGGGTAGCCTATTCCCGTAACAATGGCGAAGCCTATGTATTCGACCATCATAGCACAAAGTCTAAGAGAATTCACTCTCTTAGCACAACGTTACATGCGGAACGGATTTAGACAATCCGCATGCTAGCCCGACTCAAACGGTAGTCGGTAAAGGCTAATCAAACCCGTTGAAGGCTGGGGGTTAGCCAAAAATCCTAAAGTCAACACCTAACACGTGTCGCCGGGTAGCCTATTCCCGTAACAATGGCGAAGTCTATGTATTCGACATCATAGCACGAAGTCTAAGGGAGTTCATTCCGGAATGGATTTAGACAATCCGCATGCTAGCCCGACTCAAACGGTAGTCGGTAAAGGCTTATCAAACCCGTTGAAGGCTGAGGGTTTGCCAAAAATCCTATGAGTATTATGGTCAATCATTTCAAACAGAATGAGGAATCATAATAAAGATAAAGATAAAAAAACAGTTCCACTAAGAGAATCAAAAGTCAAAGTATTCAGCAAATGAAATCATACATCAAGCCCATGGCTAAAAATCTACTGACTAAACTTAGACAGCTTCTCATCATAAGCTTGCCTAAGCTCATCCTGCAACTCAGCTCTGATGAACTCTTCAGTAGAGGCTAAAGTCTTCACAGCAATCTCTTCCGTCTCAACCAACTTCTGCTTCAGGGATTTCAACTCATCAGATAAAGCAGTGTGGGCTTGCTGATCCTGTATCTTCGTCATCTGAAGAATACTCAAAGTCTCCTCTTCTTCACGGAGTTCTCTTCTGAGCTGGTCTATCTTGGTCTCACAAGAGGTAATGGAAGAATCGAGCTTGTCGAGTGAAGATGATCTAATAGCAAGGTTGGCCTCAACTCGGTCTACCCGATCCCGCTGCACCTGAATCTCGAGCTCAGCAAAAATCCGAGTATCGCGCCATGTCCGTAAATGAGCATCCAAATGGGCAGCAATGAATGAAGAAGCACATGCATCCCGGAGCTCACGAAACATCTGAAGCTCATGCTCTAGACAATCAAGGTCATCAACTATAACCTTCGCCAGATCCGGGTATCCTACATCCCTTATTGAATTTATTCTAGAATCAAGGAAAGGTTTAAACTGGTGAAGGAAAAGTTCGTCGTGGAAGAGTTTGCCAATCATAGCATTCACGAAGGAGAAGAAGGAGCGGACTTCTATGCAGATGACGATCTTCTTAGGGTGATTGTCTGATAACAACTCCTTCGCAAGGACATGAAGCCGAGAAGAAAGCCCTACACAAAAAGGAGAAATCCGTCAAAAGCCTTAATGAGGAAATAAATGACATTTCTCAGTTGCTTAATTTATACCTCCTTCCCCTTGAGTCACTTGGGGTAGTGGAGGTGTAACGGCTGTGGATGTATCAACTGGTGTAGTTGGTCTCACAGCCGGCTCAACAGGATCAGTCTCGACAAAAACTTCTGTCAAACACAAAACGGAATTCTCAGATGCACCACATTATAGTTGCACTAGTCAAAAATTGGCTAGTCCTATAATTAACTTGAGAAGAGGCACGTACCTTCAGAAGGACCATCCTCGGGATTCTTAGGGAGTGTAGACTCAGGAAACATATCCTCAGGCATCTGGTCATCAATCTGAGGAGAGCCATACATGAAGTGGAGCATAGGAGTGTCCACAAGCAAACCTTCCTCGTCAAAATCATCAATCGAGAAATCTAACACAAGAGAATATAAGTGCAAAAGAAGAATAAAGAGACTACGACCAATGGAAATGAGTTACCTCTTATGGGTGTGTTAGCCTCTCTATTCCCAAGATCCACGTTTGTCTCCTGCAATTTGTCTAAAAGAACAAGAAGTATAGAGACAATTAAGGAATGCACAAATTCTGGACCGTTCAACTCCTTTGTGTGCCATCTAAAGAGTACATTGTCAATGGTAGATGTACCTGAATTCGCTGAATCGGGTCCTACATTGATGGTCTCCCTAACGTCGGCAGCTTCTGCAGGCTTTTCTACCTGATATGGTGAGTCAGGCTCACCAGAAAATGTACAATCATGAGGAGCAGGATCAGGACTCATCTCGCTATCCCCACGCTCTCCTACATAGAGATGGAAAAGCATGAGTCGAAGTTCTGAATGATCAAGAGGATGATCTATAGGGCAGATGTTACCTCCGTCGCTAGCAGGATCACCACCAGATAAATCCATCTTAGATGTTCGTGAATCTGCATGCGGCTTGTGGGCTAATCTCTTCCGCCTAGCAGCGGGGACAACAATCGAAGGTCTCGCCTGGGAAAAAGGACGGAATTCTTCATCCTTGTCAGTTGCGGTCCCTAAAACATCAAACAACTGTCAAGATTAATAATTCTGGAAGATAGAAGGGAAGAGTAGGTAGCTAACCTCGCTCGGAACAGTGCTCGTCATCTTCAAGATCTCCGCCTGAAGCCTCGTCAGCAGAATGGAAGATCTTCTTTCCCTCTTCGTCAATCCGGCGAGTCTTGTTTCGTGTCCTCTGTGACCGAGCATTTTCCTAAATCACACGAGAATCAGCCTGAGAAGCTTCCTCGGCCACTAGCTCTGCAATCGGCTTCACGGGGACAGTTTTATTAGCTGCTAACAGCCACCTGCAGCTTAAGAAGGTGAGATTCAACTGTCGCTCAGCACTCGGGAGACTGAACTTAGCACTAGTACAGCCCATCACGGTCCACAGCCATGCCCGGAGACCGTCCACCAAACTGCTATTTTTATGAAGCCACTGCCCGGCGTCAATAAACACTGCATCAGGATCTTTGACAGAGTCGCCAAATAAAAAGTCAGTCTTCCTGAGAGGCTGAACAGAGCTGGCATCCTTCACAAAAGGAGCATCTGTAATCAACTGTCGAAGAGCTCGATGTCCACCTTCCTTCACCACTTGGGCAACCTCTGTCGACGTGCTCGAAGCAAACTGGAGAGTAACTGGAATAGGAGAAAAATCGTCGGAAGTCGAATAATACTCGCCACGACGCCCGTACACTGCATGAGATGAGAACGCTCTAGAGGGATATTCCACTGAAAACAAGCAATTAAGTGTTTGTTAGTCTCAGTTATAAAAGGAAGTTGAACTCATCCTACGAACTGGTAAGATAGAGTCACTGCCTTATAAAGGGTGAGACGATTTGGCCACATTATGCACTTATAAGGTAGGATATATCAAAAAATATATCCCTGCCTTATAAGGCACAATGCAGCGTCAAAACGCCCCCTTTATTTATTTTGAGATATGGTTTTGACCAAGCAAAACCCATCTTTAAAGCGTCGATCCTCACCAAGGAGAATCAATGCTCTTCCTGATTGCCTCACCAAGGAGAACAAAATGGGGATTAAATCAATAAATTACGAAATACGCCAAAACAAGGAGCTCACCAGCATAAGAGGGAAGCATGCCATCAGCCAACACAGTAGGGGATCGACCTCACGGGATATGCGACATGATGATCTGCAAAGTAAATCAGGGGGTCAGATACAGAAAATTTTTTAGGGTGACAAACTCTAACCCTAAAATTTTATCTCCTCGTTTTTATAGTTAAACCCCTCAGATCTTCAAATTCTACCCCCTGAAAGATGAGCTCGAGGCATCAAATCACAAACCCTAACCCTCATATGCAAACCCACAAATTCATGTACTAAATTAAACATGAAATATGCCAAAATTATGGAGGATTTACCTGAGGAAAAGCTCGAGGATCCGACAAAAAATCAGATCTTAAAAGGGGCTCGAACCACGTGCTCGAGGGGCCTGAGAGAAATTTTTATATGGAGATTTTTGAGGGATTTTTCAGTCTAAGATCAAAAGGAAGGATGGATCTAAGACAAATATGAAGGTTTAGAGGAGAAAAGATGCACGAGGGAAGAGAAAAGCATAAAAGAGGACAAGGGGGGGCCGGCCCTAGAAGGAGAGGAAAAGAACTCTTTTTATAGTGAACCAGTCTTGAACCAGACCGGACCAAGTTGAACCAGACCAGACCAGTCTGAACCAGGCCAAACCAGGCTGAACCAGGCCAAACCAGACTGAACCAGACCAGACCAAGATGAACCAGTCTAAACCAGTCTTGAACCAGTCCTGAACCAACCTTGAACCAGGTTGAACTAGTCTTGAACCAGGTTGAACCAGGTTGAACCAGTTTGAACCAGATTTGAACCAGAATTCAAATTGAAGCTGAATCGAGTATCGAAACGACTTCAAATCGACCGAGGGTTCAGTCCCTTGTCTATTCTTTCCTCTCCCACACATTCGGAAGGGTTGGAAGATTTTTTAAGCCTAATTACTACTTTTTTGGGTCATTATCAGGCCGGTTCAGCTCATTATCAGGCCGGTTTAGCTCATTCGGGCACGAAAAATACTCCAATAAGGTATACGAGTATAAACTATTCCCTATTTTTGGTTGAGAAGTTTCTGGAGAATATTTTTCTAAAAATATTCTTAAGGATAACTCAACAACACTACGCCGGACAACGCGTCGCAAATAAGAACTCTTCTATAAAATATTCCAAGGTCCCGTTACACCGACTGAAGGTTGGGACAATCATATCCAAAGTATTTCAGACTCTTCTATAAAAGAACGAGACTGAAATACTTTGGAGGGGGTATCTGTAGGCGTATAAAACTGCTTATAGGTCCCTTAGTACAGCTCGGCACGGTGCTTCGACAAACCGACGAACCATCGGGTGACGTATCTAAACACGAGCGTTAGTCCACCACATCGAAGCCAAGTGACACGCGACAAAGCGGATTAACAAAGCGACGAGGTTAATGAATCGCACGCAAACAACGGAATACATCCACTCACGTGCGGAATCAAGCTAACGGTTGGGTGAGTCAACGAGTCATCCAACCGTGGAACGGATTCGAACTCGAACTCCAAGGCGGATTTACTGCCAAATCGGGATTCGGACTGCCAAATCAGAGTTCAGATCAATGACGAAGCGGATTTACTGCCAAATCAGGATCCAGACTACCAAATCAGAGTCCAGATCAACAATAAAACTCGGATAAACCGCAAAACCGGACAACGGACACAACGACGAACACCCAGCCAAAACCAAGCCACCCAAGGGTGGCTCAGTGGCCGAGCCACCCAAGGGTGGCTCGGCGGCCGAGCCACCCCAAGATGGGTGG
>NC_033801.1:97966883-97990760 GCF_001876935.1 Asparagus officinalis | reverse complement strand
GACTTCCACAGCCTATAGCACAATTCATGTCGCAAAAAACCCTCTTTGTGCACATGTACTCATCATTAACGACGATATACTCTGAACTGAACATTCATATCTCCAACAATGTGAAGAATCTTCAACTATAAGTATGGAGAAACAAGAGTCCCTATGCATTAGCATGACAACATTTTACGATGACGGAGCATGACTTTAGATATAAAATGAGATTACAGACATGAGTTTGGACTTGAAGATCATACCTTATATGGTGTAGCTGGTTTTATTGTAGATATCTGGTTCACAAGCTTATAGCAATGGTGTGAGGATGCAATTGTCACATCACTGAGCCAAATAATGGATTTACAATGGCCGCATATAGCTCTGTATGTTGCAGACTTCCAGGTAACATTACCTATAAAAAGTTCCCATTATCAGAGAATTGATTTATATGTGCACATTGAAAAAGGAAAAAATTGGAATAAATCATGCTTGCTGATGTGACAAAAAAGGTAAATATCGAATCAACAAACATTGTATATTCAACGTGTTACCATCCTACCTCCCATTTGATGTCTTTCAGATATAATAATTGGTAAAATGTTAAAACATGAAAGAAACTGTGCAAAAATTCAGGATAAAACAGAGATTTAAGTGCCAACAAACTAGAAAGAAGGAACAGCACGAGAAATCTACTCGTGCCAATATCATACAAGAAGAAGGAAGCTTTTATTTATTATTTCATTTAAAGAACTGAGAAGTGAGAACTGGTTAGTTGCAAGAAATAAACAAGACACTATAGAATTTATCACAATATAGCCTCCTTGAGCTGCAAATTAAACTTGAAGGCTGCAGACTGATGCCTTTTATCATGGAAAACAACAAAGTGCATGCGGTAATAGGCAGCGGATAATGAAAAAGGAACCTATGCTTGACAAATTCAGAATCAGAGCTCATCAATTCTTTATAACATGCAACAAAAAGAAGGTTCTCATGCAACTTGGAACGACACCCATGCGAGAGATTGCAAAAAATGCAGCAGGACAGATTGAGCGGCAGATAAGGGAACTGCAAATTAAGTATAATATTAAATTTTACAAATATCCTTACCTTTGCAATGTTCTCAATATGATAAATTGTTTCAAAGAGAATTACGATTCTGATAATATTACAAACCCAATAAAGTATTACATGCTTAAGACCAAAACTAAGACAAATGAGAAGCAAAATTTTTGATAATAAACCAGAGTTAAATAAAATTGAATATCCACTGTAATTCCTTAGCATGTTGCAATGTTACATGCTCTGTCAAGTAATTAGTATTACTTATCAGTGACTAATAACCATTCTCATAATATCCGACTCTCGATGTACTTAATGACATTAGGGTCCAGATTAGGCATGTTGCTGTGTATTTAACATCCAGAGCCATGATTACTAGCTACTAAAATACCAACATGTTAACAATCCTGTGAGAAGAAAAACATACCTATATACTTTCTTTTAAAAGCCTCCCTCCAGTCGGTATTGCCCATCACATCTTCACCCTGCACAACTGGATGCGGAACTACTTTCTTTCCTCGAGATATATTCTGCAGCTGCGCTTTACTCTTGTCATCATAATCGCCAAACAGAAGGGAATACTGCAACTGCCATAGCATGTTATCAGCTGCAGCTGAATTCCATGCCCTTCTAAGAGAAGTTAAAATGTTATTAACTTCTTTTAGAAATATATTAAATCTATTGATTTTGAAAATACATCGGACAGAGAGAATACCAGCACACAGAACTGACATTTATTAAAGATCGCAAGTCCAAAAAACCAAAGATATGGACGAGAACATCTTGAGGAAGTTGCATTGAACCTGGATAAGAAAAATAAAGAAACACATGAGTCAGGTATTACAATAAAAACATAACATTTCTTAGTTCTCATCTTAACATAAACAAAGTAGAATAAAAGCTATTAGAAGAGCCAAAAATATGCACACATTGAATATACACGATGCAGGCTCTACTTTATCAGAAAAAGTTTCGACAACATTATTATAAGGTGATTATGAACAGGTGTGACTAGTAAAACTTAGCAGTCAATTTTACACAAGATTGATCTTCATGAAGGAATTATATTTACATGTGGCCCAAGATCAGCAATGCAAGAGCTTGTATGGGAAAAAGCTTTTACATGCATGAGCACTAATTCAGCTTGAGTTTTAACAGAAAGAAATCACATCTAATAAAGGCCAGTTTAGTAAATAGCACATTGCTAATTTCCACACATAGATGCAAATAAGTAGCAAGGTGTCCCCTTTAAAGTTCCCGTAACTTCGATCTGGTATCACAAGACAGTACATATTCCTTCTTCTGTAAAATATTAAGTATGAAATGTAAAAGGGCATATACCACCACTGAAGGAAAAAGTAAAACAGAAGACAGCAACTGGCAAGGATTTGTATTTGTCTGCTACTTTCATTTCACACGATTGACCTCACAGACTTCAGCACAACATGACTTTCAACTAATTTTTCAGTAGTTTGGAGTGTAATTCTGAATTTTGAATCAGATTGTAAACCCACTTTTCTGATGCATAACACTAAATAGGAGTTAAAAAGTAAGCACAAATTCTAAATGATGCTAGACAACCCCTGTACCATTTTTGTGACCACATACATGCATTCTTGTCATACATATGGCTTATGCGGATCATGGCCATTACCAGAACCATGAGGCCAAAAGTGTTCAGAGCATCAAGACCGAAAGAGGGAGGGGGGGGATATTAAAGTCGATTTGCATGTTTTACTAAAAGGGTTATTGGTTGATGAAAATGGAAGAATGCCAAAAGTTATTGAAACTGCAGATTTACTTTCTATGTTTGGATAGCATTAGCAATATGGAAAGCCAAACTGGTACAGAGAGATGCAAATTGCAACAAAATGGTACAGACAAATCAATGCATCAAATGCTCTGGAATTTGCATAAACATGAGGTTGTAACCCCCAACATATTAGCGGTTGAATTATTTATACAGCGGTTAAATACTTTAACATCCATAATGTCATCCCACATCAGAAAAGCAACTCATGTTAGTCCGAAGTTAATTCTGCAACAAATGTTGCATGTGCCAAACAAATGATGGACTTCCAGCTCGACCAATTCAGCAAGTGTAGCATTTCACATTTCACATGACATAGAGCCAATTAGCCACCAAAACAACTAAACAAGTGAATAGCTGTGCCAAGACATGCAAACCAAGATAAAGGGCTAACTAAAAACAAAGGGCTTAAAATGAACCAAAGTCAGGGTTATGCTATTAGGGACTAAACGAGATATAGAATTAAATGACTTTTAATTTTCAGAAAGCCTTTCAATTGCTGACAAACTTTTAAGATAATACCTCCATTTTGACGAGCTTTACCACGCCTCTTATGCGCAACCATAGCATGCTTGAACTCAGAAACAGCCAATGATCTTTTCTGCTTAGGAAACGAGGCTTCTGCTGCCTGGACAAGGAGGTTTGCTGATGAGATTCCATGGGATGTCTGCACTCTGACATTTATACACCAACTTAGAAAATATCATAAAAAGGTGCAATTTTCAACTAAAACATAACTGGTGGAGCGTAAAAGCTTGAAACAACTTAAACCAAGAATGTAATAAGTGCAGATAGACCCCCGTGGTATCGCCCAATTGCGGATAGATCCCCTGTAGTCCTATTCGTGCACACAGACCCCAGGGGGTGAAACTTTTTTGACCCTTAACAGAGTAAAAAAAAAGTTTTTTTGACTCTCAAAAGAGTCAAAAGGGGGGCAAAATTTTTGAGGAGGTGGATAAACCCCTTGTACTTTCTATTGGTGAGGATTGACGCCCGATTGCTAATTTATTTCAGCCGATAATTTGTCACAATTGGCATAAAGGAAATCGTAAATACAAACCTAATAAGTAATTGCAAGCCACTATTTGCATAAAGGTAATCATCACAAATATAAACCTAGGAGGTAATTGCAAGAGAATTAAACCCAAGTATAGCATGAACGGTGAGGTTATATTAACAAAAGATGAACTTTTAACGCAACGTAACGTAGAATTGTAATAAAATATATGAAATGACACAGAGAGCAAAAAAAGACCCCACTCCTAATTACAGAAATATAATCTTTAACAGGCTATAGCTCTAGCTACACAACCAATCAAGCTCGAGCTATCCACGAGCTATTCGAAATCCCCAAGATTGACGAGCTGGCAAACAATTGATATGAATCGCGCCAAAAATAAAGCGGGATCAACGAATCATCCACTAATCGAATTTCATCAATCTCAACCGGCCATATCAAGGATTAAAACACAAAATAATTAGAGAAAACTGAAGGGAGGAAGAGGCTAACTCCGGGAGAAGGCGGAAGGCCGAGAGAGTATCGCGAAAGATGAGGGCTTGGAGATTTTTGGGAAGCTTGGGGTATGCGCTCCTCAAAAGGAAGCTGAGCTCGTGGCAGGCCCAAGGATAATCGTAACGGCGACCTAGGGCATCGCCAAGCCCTAATTCTCCGTATCTCTTTACCGCTGTTGACCCTGACTCCATCTCCCCCTTTGGGTCGAGAGGCAAGCGAAAGCACCGACAACTGTTATTTATCGTTGGGTAAAATTTTAAGGGCTAATCCCCGGCGAACTTTGGGGTGTCTGTCTTTCCAAAACCCCTCCGAACTTTGAGCTTTTCTCACCCCACTCCCTCCCTTACATGCATTTGCAAATAACTAAAATTTTCGTTGAGAGAGAAAAAAAAAATTCCAAAATTTAAGACAGAGCATATGTTGCCTGTAAATGATAAATGCCTAGGTTGGGAATTTTTTCCCTCTTAAATCTCAATGAAATTTTAGTCATTTTCAAATTATATGTAGTTCAAAGTTTAGAAAGTGCTTTGTGAGATATCTCAAAATTTATGGGTTATGTGAGATAAATAAAGTTTAGGGGGTTTTATGCAATACGACGCAAGCTTCAGGGTATATGTGAAATTAACTCAATTTTTAACCGAATTAATTTTGCAGAATACCCCCTAAGTTTTAGGTGTTCTTGGGAAAAATTTCCAAGTGATTTGCTCCAACATGCAACGTGATTTCCTTTTGTATTCTCATTTATGCTAGGTCCTTGAGTCTTATTCGTCCTTCTCATCTTATGCAATCCGAGTTCAGAACTTAAAATGTAAAATTTCAACTTTTTTATCCTCTTTCATCGTATCCTAAAAACTCAAAAATCAAAAATAAAAATCACACTAAGCTAAACCCCCTAATTAATATATATTTTTTAATGTGATTTCTCCATTGTTATTTGATCATCTCATCAGTCCCAGTCCCACTTAAAGATTTGCCTAAATATATAGGAACATTTTAGGACTTTGGTCATTATGGATTAAAAAGGAGAATACTATAGAAAAAAGACATAGCTACGGCTGGTTCTTATAATGATTTCAAGTAATCAAATCGTAAGTAATGTGGACAAAGAACTGAAGAAGGAAGTAAACGAATATATAATTATTTGTATTAGATTTTACAATTAATCATATTCTAACTCGTTAATGGATTAGCTTATTAGTCATTTTGTAGTTTCTACTTGACAATCAGTACTGGATTCTTATTTTGTTCTTAAAGGATCAACAAGTACAGCACAAATTTGAAGTTTCCAACAACATCATAAAACACCATAGTTATGATCAAAACAATTGCATCCTCTCACTTCCACTAAGTACGTACCCTCTTTATGCTGAACCTTTTCAGCAAGATCTCCTTCATAGTATGTATACTAAACAATGCCAGTTGTGTGTAATCCTAAACTCAATCAATTACACAATCATGCAATACTAAACTTTCTATTCAAGGGGATATAGTTTAGTAAACATTGTTCTCCAATTATCAAATACATAATCTAAAACAATGAAACCAGAACAAATACAATACATTAGGCACACCCATCATATACATATGAGATGTCGAAAGAATATTATACAACATACTATCTTAACTACATTTGCCTATTTCTGTTTTCCTATCCCTCCCTTAGTCATGTTGATCTCCACAAACAAATAGGATAGGAACCAACAATCTCATGTCCTTTCTTCAACTTCTACCAACCATCTTTGCATTTTGTCTTGATCTCGAATGGGCATCTGTCCGAGTGTATTAATACATGTATGATTTAAAGGAAGTAAGACAACTGCTCCTTCTTTCTTGAACCACCTTCCCCGTATAAGTCATTCCATTGCCTTAGTTCGCTCATAACAGAACCTTCGGTAGCAAAGCTGGCAGAAACCTGCATCACAGAATTGATGTCAAATTTTGTTGAGATTTTAACCCAAATTTTATTTTATTTTTCGTTAAGTGTAATTGGAGAGAAGAAAGTAGTGAGAAAGAGATAACAGCAGAATGAAAGGAGTCACAACGAAAGAGGATGAAGAAAGAGATTTTGAGAACAGGTGTGAGGTACAGATGAAAAGAATCAGAATGTACAAGGCTGCTGTGAAGTTTGGTCACTAATCCCAGTCAGCACAAAAATACTACATTATGAACATGAGCTTGGCACAAGTGGTTAGATGGAGGAGCATGAACCATCCTGTTTCATTACAAATAGTATAATGGTGAATTGTGAAATTGACACAGGACGCGCAGGCTTTGCAGGATAAGGCATCAGATGCACCTATTACTCCAAGAAAGAGAGAAGTAGACCTACACTATTAAAATTCCACTAGCGGAAATACCACCATAGAACCAGATTTCCAATATTCACGAATTATGCCAGTTTATCAAGATGCCAATTCTGGAAAAACACACACGCACACACGCACGCGCGCGCGCGCGCGTGCGCGCGCGCGCACACACACACACACACACACACACACACATATATATATATATAGGAGCATACTTATTAAAAGAAGCTGTGTAAGCCAAATGGACTGTGCTCAAACTATGACTGAGGCTATTTTCATACAAAAATCCCTATCAGATCTTTGTGCGGCTATTATGTATATTATGTGGTTGGCGCGTTGGAGATTTTTTTTATAGATACTTATATACAGAGACCTATAAAACCTATGAATTGTGCATATACTAAAAAAAATACTTCTTTCCATCCCAACTGACTTTTAGATAAATGAAGATCATTGGAAATAAGTTAGAAAAACAATACTTACTTGATTCTTAGCCTGCCTCATGTCTTCCATGTTTAACGGCCTCAAAATAATTTCTGGCTCCACATCCTCCTTAGTTTCTGTTGTCTCTGCTGCACCCTCTCCTTTCTCAGCATTCTCCTTCTTCTCCTGATATCAAAAAGACGTTGCACAGTTGAAAATGTGAAGTAGATCAGATAAAACTAAGCAAGTTTATATTATCGATGCTAGTCTGAAGGAAAATTAAAATAGAATATGCTCAGACTGATCATTACCAGTTCCTTGAGTTTCTCCTTCTGAAGTAGCTCCCGAACAGGACGATATGCTGCTGTCGTGCACAGGTTCTGCCATTGCAATTCGTGACAAATTAGGAGTCAATCATTTTTAACAATAGTGAAATTACATTAGGCGAGAAACAAACCTTAAGATCGCTGCCACTGTATCCTTCAGTCATGGTTGCTAGCTCTTTGTAATCAATACCTTCTTCAACCTTCTCTTTTGACAATAATGTTCTCAAGATTAATTCCCTGCTCTCCAGCATCGGTAGGCCGACCATGATTCTATTCAATAAGATGAAAGGTATCAGAAGCAGGAAAGGAAGGGGGAAAACCTTGAACATGCTATATTATATGGAACAAACCTGCGCTCAAACCTCCTAATAATAGCTTCATCAAGATCAAATGGTCGGTTTGTTGCAGCAAGAACAAGGATCCTTGCACCGGATTTTGTCAGGATCCCATCCCAGTGAGACATAAACTCATTCTTTATCTTCCTCATCGCCTCATGTTCTCCAATTCTACTCCTATGCCCAAGCATGCTATCAACTTCATCCACAAAGATTATAGTGGGCGAAACCTTAGCAGCCAGTGAAAACAAAGCTCTAACATTCTTCTCATCTTCACCAAACCATTTTGATGTGATAGTAGCCATTGAGACATTAATGAAGCTTGCTCCAGCTTCATTTGCTATGGCCTTTGCCAGCATTGTTTTCCCGGTCCCAGGTGGTCCGAATAATAGTATTCCCCTGCAAGGTTTTAGTAGACCTCCTTTAAAGAGGTCTGGTCTTTGAAGGGGAAGCATGACTAGCTCCTGAAGAGATTCTTTTATATCTCCTAAGGCGCCTATATCATCAAATGTCACTCCAATTTCATTGGCTGGGATAACCTCTGATCTAATTCGCTTTTCGAATTCATTGTCTGGAGCAACTTCCTGTAAGAAAATTTATTAATGCTCGGGAAACTTAGAGACTGCTGGATTATCATTATTATTATGGGGTTAAACTTACAGGTGCTTTTGCTGGTTTAGATGATTTATCCGTTTCACTTTTGTTTTCAGAAGCCGCTGCATCAGACTTTGTGGCTTCTTCATTACCAACTTCCTACGAAACAACAAAAATTTTATTTAAAAAATTGATATTAGAGATTTCCACATTTTTTTACCATGTTTAAATTCAACACATAGATATACACACCTTTGACGATTCAGCATTAGCTTCCAGCTTTAGAGAGTCACTTTGCTGAAATAAACTCAATCCATGGGACAAGCTGTTTTATGAATGTACAGTTAGATAACAACAATATAAAGATTAGAATGTAATAGAAAATAAAATCCAACCATAGCACGCATTAACCAACCTCTTTGAAGAGATGACAAGCTTTCCATTTCTGTACTCAGGATCCTTGTTATTCATTAAATGATAGGAAACTGCTGAAATCACTATTTCCTCTATGTAATTGCTGAGAGTCATCGTATCTGCGAGACATATAGAGCTCAAATCATCACACTCAAGATCATTTGCTACAAGTACCTCTGCGATATGGTTTCTGTTATCCTGAATTTGGATCTTTTTCATGTCTTCCTCTAGTTGAGATTTCCAACATCCCAAGTGCATTTCATCCTCTGGAGGCTTGATCTCTATATTGTAAGGGAACAGAAGAGTTAAACTCTCGTCCACTTCTTTGAATTCGCTGTCTGAATCCAACAGCCTTGAACCAAGTATCAAAACTGGGCCTGATATTTTTGTCAACATCTTTTGAAACAAGGAATACATTCTTTGGGACCTAGACAGAAAGTTCTCAACGTCCCTTATATAAAGGATAGTAGGATTGATTTTGGAGATTGATGTTAAAACCTGGGCAGCAATGTTCAAGATCAGAAATCACAAACTATTGGAAACCATAAACAAAAAGTTAAAAGTTATGGTATCAATATCAGAATTAGAAGCAAACCAGCTTACTTTATTTCCTTATCCAGATAGGATATAAATTGATTGCAAACAACAACAAATGTCAACAGCATATGAAATTAGATAAATACCTTGTAAACTGATTGTAGGAGGACTTTCTCATCAAATGACCAGCTGCTTGTACGTTTGAGGGGAGCTGAAAATCAAGTACCATAAATTGAGCTGGAGTTAAGGGGGAAAAGAAGAACAAAAAATATTTAAGATAAGTTTGTGCTTTCTTTATCTCAACAGAGCCTTCTTAACATGGATTTGTGACCCATAGCTGACCCCATTGAATGAAATAGTTGTTAAGCTAAAGTAATTTCATGAAAATTAGAAAGGTAGAATCATGTGAATTAAACATATTCGAACTTCTAATATACCTTTCTTTGATAAAATAATATTGGTTCCACCAATAATTTGTGATCATTTTGCAGTGGTTAGTATAGAGTGTTTTAACTAATACTAGTTCATCGATAACATATCTTAGGAGCAAATAGGTACTTTTATATTTAATACCATTCATTTAGATTTATGTATTTGAACAAGAAAAAGGTCCAAGACTAAACCGACATGAAGATACTCAAACTCCTGCTTTTACTAATAGCCAAAAACACAGAATGAAACATGAATAGTGAAGCGACCTGGATTTACTGAACCACTTTGTGATGTGACATCATTCATATCAACTGAACAAGAGTCATTCCTGCGGATATTTGCGGTTTTACTGTTGCCATCCCTAAATATAAAAGTAGGATAAATGAACTATAACAGGACATAACAACTGAGTTATTATCGTGTACATAACAAGCAAATACCTTGCCCTTAAATCTGCACTGCTGCCTTGCCTACGTAATGGAACTGTTATAGAAGTGAAACTATCCCATAAGTGACAGCACTATGTAGACAGGAGAGAAAAAGAAAAACAGTTGAGATCATATATAGAGTTTCTAGTATTCTACAGAAAAATAGAAATGTGTTATAATGTTCAGATTTCAGTCCAGGGAAAAACAATCATTTTCTAGTTCAGCCATGACTTTACTGATCAACAATACAACATATCATTCAACATATGGAACTTAGTTTGACATTTACCTCTCCCTGTTTTACAGAGATCCAAAATTTGATGTATTTCAACAAATTTATTTTAAGCCTTTATCTATTATTAACTCCTTGAGAAGGGCCTTCTGCTGGTGATTTAAAGGACAATTTTATCTGCAATTCACCTCTGAGCTTTTTATGAAGCACCCATGTTCACAAGGTCATATAAGGTCTCAAAAGCCCAAAATTGGACTTATACAGAACATAAAGGAGATGATGATTTTCAAAAAGCACATGTTTATGACATTCTCTTCGCAAAATTGTTTGAAGAAACAAAACTGACATCAGGAGCTGTAACCTAAGAAAAAAAGATGTAACCAGGAAAGACCAGAATCTAGTTAACCAATTTACAAATTCAGGTACTATGCCCTATGAAATGAAGATAGTATATGTGTTTATATATAATCCAACTGATACCTTTAGGTTCCTCCCTTGGAGAAAGAAGGGAAAAGGATTCAAATAGACCAGACATTCTCTCAATTGCTGCCTCTGATATGGATCTTTTGAGAAGCTGTAGAAAGTAAATACATAAAAATGAGAAATTTGGCCTCTTAAAACCATTATAAGAACACATCTAGAGCAGGAATATGCATCAACATTATTCACAACAAACTCCATGTAATTCATCATTCAACTACATCAGGTGTGTAATCCGCGTCATCAACATGAATAAACCCAAGGTAATGTTTCAAACGAAATATGCATATAACTTCAAAAAATTATCATGCTCCTTCAGGAAAAAGGAGGAAATAAAGATTGAAAATATAGATAAACTGCTAAAATGAAAATATAGATAAACTGCTAAAATGTGCATCCATCAAAAAGAAAGACAGACAGATATTAACTCTGCAGGATTCACAAAATTCAACAGATAGAATAAGAAATATGTGATGATAAGGAAAGAATTTCTTACTGAATCTTTATTGCCATCACCATATTTGCTCTGCATCTGTAACAATTGCCAATTACTGGTGTTAAAATCATACACATTTAAACACCATTCAAAAGAAGGATTAAAACACTTAAATTTCATCTACTGACCTTGAGAGAGAAGTCAGTTATATCTAACAACAATAGTTTGGCCTCAAAGTGATGCGCTAGCGCCTTTGCAAGCATCTGCTGATATAGCTCTTCAAATACGTATCTCTACAATCAGTATGGAGCATAAAATATACATATAGCTAAAATGCTTAAATAGCACACTACATATTTCAAACTTGGGTGATTACCTGCAGGGCCTGAGAGTAGTATGGCTCGACTTGCAGGAGATAGCTTCCGAGTATACTTAGAAATTTCTGCTTGCTTTAAATGAACAAAGGCTGCACTTGTCAAGACAGCATGGGTTTGATCACTGCCGCAAAAGATAGGAACAATTAGAATAAACAAACTACATTGGTTACTGGATTAGGGGCATTTCAAACTTTTGAAGCAAAACTCGAAGATGTAGCTACAATGAAATAACCCTTTTCCAACCACACGAAGAAAATGAAATGAGATATAAACACATTGTGTAGTTTTTTTTTCCTCAATTGAGTTCAAGAAAACATATCAACACTAACTAACATCCTGTCTGTGTTGTCTAACACTTTCCCCTGTTCTTTTCTATCTTTTATAGCCACTTTGCACATGTTAAAGAATGAAAATTTTACTCAACCATATGAGACTGTGATAACATGAAATAAAAAATTTTGGTAAGCAGGGTAGAATGAGACAAACTTATGATATTCATTCGATATTTCCTTGTATAGAATCGCATATCCATATCACTTAAGCTAAATTGATGCCAATCTTTTCTTGAAAGACCTACAAAGCTAAGAACTTAAGCTTTTATGATAATTTAGCTTTCTTTTTCTGCAAAAATTCACCCCTTAAGAAACAAATTATTTACAAATATTCAAGATTCTCAAGGTCCTTTCCCGACCAAACATGTAACTGATTAGTTACCCATAAAACTCCACCCAATACTGAGACAAATCCCACAAAATGCCAAAATTGACAGCAGAACATGGCTCTGCATTAAATCCCAATTATTGTCCAACGCCCACCACTACTCTGAAATGGACAACCCAGATTCTCTACTACCCATTCCAGAATATTCTGCCGAACTACCAGAACCCAACAAACTTTACAGCCTTGTACAGACAAACCCCCAAACCCACAAAAAGGGTTCTTTCATTATAAATCCGAAGCTTTACCCTGATTTATTTTTACACCCACCGCTGTATTAGAACTTCTTTAAACCTAATTTCTGCATTTCAACAGATAAAGTACAGCAAAAACACTGGCATGAATTAGGGAAAGTGAGTTTAGAAATAGTTCGATGCTTGTATGGATTTAAAGAACGGATCGCTGGGGTTATAAACAAGCAAAACTAAATATCTGCAAGAAACCGAAATCAAGAAACCGTAAAAAGATGGATTTCATCTTTTCTCCACCTGAGATAGTACGGGAACCGATCGAAGCTAGCATCACCCTCCTTCCCATCGATAACTTGCTTCATCAGCTCCGCCTCCAGCTTCTCCGCCGTCAACCCCCCGGGCTCCGCCGAGCTCTGGGCCGTCCACCGCCCAACGCCGAGGCCGACCCCAACGCTAAGCCCCACTCCAAGGGCCGACATGAGAAAGCTCTTTTGCTCCATCGCGGGATCGTCGAAACTCGATCGAGCTCAGTTTGAAACTTTTACATGCAAAGAACTCGAAAAATGAGATGAGGAGGTGAAGTTGGGGGATATTTATAGGAGGAACCCGAGATTTTTGAGAGAGAGAGAGAGAGAGAGAGAGAGAGACTATGGATTGTTTGCGGGCTTGTATGGAGGCGTGGGATTGACGTGGACTCGAGTTGACGGGAGATAAAGTGGGGGAAAAGAGAACACGGTGGCAGCCGCGCTTCTTATTGGTGACGGTGGGGCCCGTTTTCATTTGCAAGTTGCGATGAAATCACATGGGTGCGCTAATGAAAATGGGTTTTATTATAGAAAGAGAGTGTGTCGTTTTGTAGAATGAGACACTATGATACCACTGTGACACCATAGCGTTTCTCTCTGTAGTCACTAGCAACTTGAGTCCAATTCAATACAATTTTAGCAGAATTTCCCCTTGTATATGAGAGGAGAAAGTAAGATATGCCTCTCTACTTCGAACTTCAATGTACATATTCTTCCCTTGTCTATGCGTAACTACTGCATTTTGTTACCGTGAGGTGTGATATAATTACACCGGTGATCGTAGAGTCTACGTATCTACTCAGATATACCCTTAGATCACAATTCGTAATTACACGGATGATCTTAGTGTCTGGCATCAGATGAATGTCGTTGCTGATAATTAGAGTTTTTTTTTGGTTGTTGATTAGGATCAGGTCTAGGACTCAGGATTTATCTTGTAACAAAGATTACCAACTAAAGTTCAATGTTATATATAATCCTAGTCTTAATTGTCAATAACCTTTTGTCGTAGCTCCAATCCTAATCGTGGTGCTAATCCAAAACTAGGACTCCACGCCACCAAAAAAAAAACAAAAACAAATGATCTTAATCTATCGTCAGGCTTCAGGGTCACTCGTGTAATTCCAATAAGTAATCTTAGGATTAGCCATCTAAATATACACAAACTCAAGGTCACCGTTATACCATACCTTGGGATATCATAATATAATTTATCCTGGTTACTACATAAGATATCTTGTCGCATATTCATGCTCTCCACAATCACCACAAAATTGCACTTAAAATGAAAAGGGCTAGCGGTGCAATCCTACGTTCAATCTTTTCAAGTAAAAGGACAACAACTAATAAAGGCCCGAGGGTTGGTGCGATGGCTTTTGCCACATGAGAAAGCCAAATAAAAATAATGTCACAATCAAAAAGACCCCCAAAGTTGAAGTTGTTCTAGACCTAATCAGCCGACCCAATTTGTCGGTGACATGCGTCTTTTCTTCAACCGTGGGGTGTTCCCATCCAAAAAAACGTTCAATATACGCTCCCAAGTGTTGTTAATTTTCTCCCTAGTTAAAACTTGTCATGCAGTAACGAGGAAGAAAGGAATAAAGTTTAGTGTTCATGTTTCTGTACAAAGGACGAGTGAGCTAAGTGGTTTCACTTTCAGCTCACCCACTTTTTGGGCCGCTCTCGATGACAAATCTTCTTTGGGCCGCTCTCGAGCAAGGTCTCCTGATTAAGATTAACCAAGAAAGGTTTTATCACCGATATATTATGCTAGGTCACAGTTCGCCTCAAAACATTAATTCATATATTAATGAAACTTGAAATTGTTGGCTCTAACAGTATATTCTCATGACAGCACGTTGATATATATCCTTAGGGGGTTATTGGTTGGGACAAATTGGGGCCAAGTGGGAAAATTATTCCAATGGAACAATTTTACCCCTTTGGGATATTTTGAGTGGGGTAAAGTGGGATAATAAGATAATTTGAGTTTTTGATTTGACAATTCATGTGGGATAATTGATGATGTGGCACCTTATTAAAATATAATTTTATCTATTAATTACTTCTAAATTAACTTATCCAATTGGTTTAGTATATTATTTAGTATATTATTATAATATAAATATTATTTTACTTTATATTAAAATATAATATATTGTACTATACTTACAAATTACTATTATTAATTATTATATTGTATTATATTATATTATATTAGCATGATATACTATATATAATAATTAATATAATATAATATCAATATATTTAATATAATATTTTAATAATATAATATTTAATATAATACATTATTTTATTTATACAAAAATATAATATGTTATACAATAATTACTAATTAACATTATATTAGTATGCTACATTATATAATAATTAATATAATATATGAATAATATATTTAATATAATATTTTAATAATATATTATTTAATTTAATATATTATAATATAGTATCATAGGATATAATGTACTTTATAAAATATTATAATATTTTACTTTATTCAATGTAATATTTTAAAATTTTATATTAAAATTAAAATATAATATAACATATATATATTACATGATAATTACAATAATATATATTAAAAGGTATCATGTTATAGTTAATATATTATATTATTTCAAACTATAGTATTATATTATATTATATCATAATATTTTACTAATATTAGTAATTATTATATTATATTATAATAGTATGTCATATATATATAATAACTATAATAATATTTTATAAATTAATTATATAATAATATATTATATAATAATATATGTTATTAAAATATTATATAATATTATAATAAATATGTTATACTATAATTACTAATTAATATTATATAATAATATATGTTATTAAAAATTTAATATATGTTATTAAAATTTTAATATATGTTATTAAAATATTATATAATATTATAATAAACACGTTATACTATAATTACTAATTAATATTATATAATAATATATTACATAATATTATTAATATATGTTATTAAAATATTAATATATGTTATATTTTATATATCATATCATATATTATAATATAATTAGCATGTATTAGTTAAGTAAATGTGTTTTCTTAAAAATAGGTCTAATTAAAACACAATTTAAAATATAGCAAGCCGTATTGACGGTTTCCGCCTAAAAATATTTTGGCAAATTAAAAGCATTAATAATTGTACGTGCCATCTCTTGTATGATTCAATTTTTTCGTTCAACAACACCATTTTGTTGTGATGTTCTTGGAGCGAAAAACGTATGTGTTATACCATGATGGTCACAAAAATTACTAAAAAGTTTATTTTAAAATTCACCACCATGATCACTTCTAATTTTAACAATTTTCAAATCCTTTTTATTTTCAATTTTTTTTACAAAATGAGAAAATTCTTCAAAACATTCATTTTTATTTGCAAGAAAAATCACCCATATAAAACATAAAAAATCATCAACAATAACAAATACATAGAATTTACCTCCTAGAGAGGTAACACGCATAGGACCAAAGAGATCAAGATGTAGTAATTATAAATGTTTAGTAGTGGATACCTCATTTATGGATTTGAAAGAATTCTTAATTTGTTTACTTTTGGCACACTCCTCACAATGAGAATCTTTGACATAGGTTAGACTTGGTAGACCTCTTACCATATTCTTCTTTGATAGCTTAGATATTTACTTCATGTGAGCATGTCCAAGTTTCTTGTGCCAAATCCAAGGATCTCCTCCTACCGTGGCAAGACACTTTACATCTTGATCTAAAAGCTCATTCATCTCAAAAATATATACATTAGTTTTTCTAAAAGCAACAAAAATAGTTTTTTCATTTAGGCTAATAATGTATTTATCTGGTTTAAAAATTATGTCATAGCCTTTATCACTTAATTGACTAATACTAAGAAGATTATGATTTAATCCTTTTACAAAATAAACATCATCAATTACGGGAGAAGGTGTTTTACCAATATTACCAATACCTATAATTTTACCTTTCTTACCGCCACAAAAGGAGACATTGCCTCCTACAATCCTTGACAGGGTTACAAATAAGTCCTTGGTGCCCGTCATATGATGAGAGCAACCGCTATCAATATACCACAACTCCTTACGTCTTGTGCGAGACGTTCCCTACATGTAAATAAGTTGTAGAACCTTTAGGTACCCAAACTTTGGGTCCTTGGATGTTAGTATTTTTGACACCCTTAGGTATCCACATCAACCCATAATAATAAGCATTATCTCTAAATCTACAATGTGTAGACGTGTGGCCATATCTCTGAAGGAAATCGTGCTATGTCTACATGCATAATACACAGCGGAAGACATGTATGTACAAAAATACTAAGCATGTAGAGAGCATGAAATATTCATATGGATCGTCTAATTAAATCTAACATGATCCTTATTATTAAGAGAGCATACAAGAGTTAGAAAGTCATACTTTCGTAGCGTGATTCGATGGAAGATCGAATAACCCCTAGCTCTTGCTCCTTGTAGTAGAAAATCTCCTTGTAGTGGATCTCCAAGTCTTCAAGTGAGCTTGATAAAATGGGAGTCTTCTTAAGACACAAGGCAAGATATCCACCCCGGGGTTCTTAAAATCCTACTACTTCCTCTTGCTCAAAGATTGCTAAAGTTTAGTAAGAGGAGAGCTCTCTTTTATTCTCTTATGGAAAAAAACACTTAGCCAATTTTCCATTAACCTTTCCATAAGAAAAAGAGCTCATATTTATAGAGTGAAATGTGTTCATGATATGAATGACTCATCCTATGAGTCATGCAATGAATCATCAAAAATTAATGATTAATCAAGTGAGTCATGCAATGAATCATCTTATGAATCATTACATTTCAAAACCATGTGCTAATAAACCATGTGCTCAAACCATACCACTAAGTGACTCATCTCATGACTCATTATACATGGTATGTGTATTTCATAAATGAGAATACCAAATTATTATCACTAATACAGTATTTCATAAATACGGTATATAGTATTATTCCAATCTTTAACTAATTAGTCACTATATGACCAAATAAATCAAGAGTTGACCAAAAGTCAACTGTTGACCAAAAAGTCAACTAGTTGACTAAAAGTTAACTTTATGGGAAAAATACTGGAATTCATTTCCTAAGCACATAGCATTCCGATTTTACCGATATACATAACCGTTTATGTGTATCCGGAAGAAATCATATATGCGTATCAATCATACGCATCACTCCATAAATTGTGTTTCATAGGATTCAAGTACGCGCTTGGTGTGACTCTAGGGCCCAACTTAAAAAACTCGGTAGTGGATCATATCCATAAGTACAACAGAGGTGCTAGCTACACATGAAGACCACCCGGGTATAAGTTGTGATAAAGGTCTGCAAGATGCTTATCCAATTTTATCAGGACCACTCAATGATAATACCGTACAGTCCGGTCTCTTCGTCAAACCATGTCAAACTATTGAGCCTAGGGTATGGCAAACTGTCAAACCCTAATAGCTTGATTAGTGTTTATTGATATTAAACTCATAACCTATAAGATCAAACTGACACTCAGTTTATCTTATTCACCTTGGCCAAGGATTTCCAGGCTATAGTTATATCAAACAATCTTATGACATCAACCCCTATACTGGGAGAGACGAATCCCTTCTTGGCATCTCAATATCTACTTATGTCTCGGGATGTACCCAACAAGAACCGTTATGCACAATTCAATAAGAACTGTGGTTAGGTAAAAGTCTAAATACATCTTTACTGACATATAAGATATTGCACTCATGCCTCAGGTCAAGAGACTACTATGTACTATATCACTTGAGAACTTCTATTTGACAGTTAAGTATATTACCAACTAGATGTTCTCGGCGAGTCGTTCAGTCAACTCATTCACTAATGAGTCACCTGTATACTGTATCTTGATGTCTCACATCAATGATCTAAGAGATTGATCATCTCCTTCAAAAGGAGAAATAAAGCATACACTAGTCTAAACCAAAGTGATGATGTCCTATCTCAACACTTCATCAACTAGGAACATTTTAGAATATACGTTACCGACTAATCAGATCTCTTCATTACGATCACTATCCGAAATGTCTGATAGTCTAGTATTTATTCTAAGGACATTATCTGTATATTTAGAACATCAGATAAATCTGACCAAAATAGCATACTATCATTTTGAACAAGGATGTTATATACATATAGGTCCTGTTACAATATACAATAATTGCCTGCAGGGCACCTATATCTAACAAACTCCCACTTGCACTAAGGCCAATTATAGTATCTAATACCCAATAGCTCAACAAGTTTCTCAAATTGTGAACGAGCAATTGCCTTTGTGAATGGATCTGCTATATTATCTTTTGTGTCTACTCTTTCAATCTTGATCTCCCGGCGATCAACTATCTCCCTGATCAAGTGATACTTCCTCAGAATGTGTCTGGACTTATGGTGAGATCGGGGTTCCTTTGTCAGAGCTATTGCAGCATTATTATCACAGTATAAAGGTACTGGATCTTTAATGGTGGGAACAACTTCCAGCTCTAAAAGGAACTTCCTCATCCAGACAGCTTCTTTAGCTGCATCATTAGCTGCAATGTATTCAGCTTCCATAGTCGAGTCTGCTACTGTATCCTGCTTGGAACTTTTCCAGCTGACAGCTCCTCTATTGAGGGTGAAAACATATCCTGATACAGACTTACTATCATCGATATCGCTCTGAAAGCTTGAGTCGGAAAAAGCCTCCATTCGGAGGTCACTTTTACCGTATATCAAAAATAACTCTTTAGTCCTTTTAAGGTACTTAAGTATATTCTTGACCGCTTTCCAGTGCTCTTCTCCATGATCAGATTGGTATCTACTTACCAAACTGAGTGAATAAGCGATATCTGGTCTAGTACATAACATGGCATACATGATCGATCCTACTGCCGAGGCATAAGGAATTAGACTCATGCGTTTCCTCTCTTCATCAGTCCGGGGAGACATCTTTTTAGAGAGGGAGATTCCAGGAGATGCAGGTACAAAACCTTTCTTGGAATTTTCCATGCTAAACCGTTTTAGCACTTTGCCAATGTATCTAGATTGCGATAATCCTAACATCCTTTTAGATCTATCTCTATAGATCTGAATACCCAGTATACAGGATGCTTCACCTAAATCTTTCATGGAAAATCTTTTTGATAGCCAAATTTTAACCGCTTGTAATGACGGTATGTCATTACCGATTAAGAGTATATCGTCTACATATAAAATAAGAAACGATATAATACTCCCAATTATCCTTTTATACACACATGGTTCATCTGGATTTTTGATGAAACCAAACTCTTTGATAGCATCATCAAAACAGATGTTCCATCTCCGTGATGCTTGCTTCAGTCCATAAATAGATTTAAGCAATCTACATGCTTTTCCACTGCTCCCACTAACTACAAAACCCTCTGGTTGCGTCATATATATGCACTCTTCTAAATCACCATTTAGAAATGCAGTTTTAACGTCCATTTGCCAGATCTCATAGTCATAGTGAGCAGCTATAGCAAGTAGGATCCGAATAGACTTGAGCATAGCCACTGGAGAAAAAGTTTCATCGTAGTCCAAACCAGGTCTTTGACGAAAACCTTTAGCTACCAGTCTAGCTTTAAAAGTCTCTACTTTTCCATCTACACCCAACTTTTTCTTAAACAACCATTTGCAACCTATGGGTATCACCCCTTTAGGAGCATTGTCTAATATCCATACTTTGTTGGTGTACATAGAGTCTATTTCAGATTTCATTGCATCATGCCAAGCAACAGAGTCCCTACTCTCAGAGGCTTGCTGATAACTTAAAGGTTCGTCATCATCTATGACGTGATCTAACATGCCACCTTCAACTAAAAAATTATATTGTGTCTTAGGTGCATGAGATCGCCTTGGATATCTGTGGAGTGGTTGAGGTTCTTCTGGTATAACTGAATTTGCTGGTTCCACTAATTTATCAGTAATATTTTGTATCTCTGAAATTTCTTCCAGTTCTACCATGCTCCCACTAATTTCTTTTTCAAGAAATTCCTTCTCTAAGAAGGTGGCATGCCGAGAAACAATTATCTTTTGTTCATCGATGTGGTAAGGGTTTAGAGAGGAGAGAGAGAAGGGGGCTAGGGTTTTAGATTTCAGATCCAAAAGAGGTTCTCTTGGGTTGATTAGAATATATACAAAACCCACAACCCAACCCGAAACCCGTTAAGACCCAAACCCAGAAAAAAGAAAAACTCTCTGTCCGTTGTGCGGTCGATCGCCGCGGTCGACGACACAATAGGAAAGGAGTTCCTGTTGTTGTTGGACTATCCATTTGATTTCTCTCACATATAAACACATGTTGGGTTCCCAAACACTGATAAACACATTCATCTTATATATATATATATCCGCGATCGACCGCACAACAGGAAAGGAGTTCCTGTTGTTGCTGGACTATCCATTTGATTTCTCTCACATATAAACACCTGTTGGGTTCCCAAACACTGATAAACACATTCATCTTATATATATGATTATTTATCACAAAAAAATATTTATTACTATTAATCCACACATTTTCATTATAAAAATTTTGGGGTTTTACATTCTTCCCCCCTTAAAAGAATTTCGTCCTCGAAATTCGGAAATCATACGCATCTCGCAATATGAGCTTCTAGATGAACATATAGAATTATTTATATCTAACGATCTAAAATGATAATACTCCCGCTCGAACCCTAATCTAGTGGAACTAGTACATCGGGTGAAAAATCCAAACAAGGAACCCCCATATATATACCATGTGTTCCGAAAGATTAAGAATTAAGCGCGAATATTCCCATTCTAGTGTTAAATGTAAATATAACTAAGGATATAAACATCATACAAGATATACATCATAAAAATTTTAATTTACCTGTTCAAACAGGTGTGTGTAGTCGCGACGCAAATCCTCTTCGCGCTCTCAAGAAATCTCCTCAATGCCTCCTCGGTTCCACTGAACTTTCACCAAGGGAATTACCTTGTTTCTAAGTCTCTTGTCCTCTCTGGCAAGAATACGAACCGGAATCTCGACAGTAGTCAAATCCTCCTGAAGTTCAATCTCTGGCGCATCCAATACTCGCTGCTGCTCCTCATCATGCAAGTGTTTCTTGAGCATAGAAACATGAAACACATTGTGTATACTAGACATCGATGCTGGAAGATCTAGTCTGTATGACACAACTCCAACACACTCCAGAATCTGAAATGGTCCAATGTATCTCGGCGCAAGCTTCCCCCATCGTCCGAATCGCTGTACGCCTTTCATAGGCGATACCTTTAGCATGACTGAGTCTCCAACCTGAAACTCCAAGGGTCTTCGTCTCTTATCGGCATAGCTCTTCTGCCGACTCTGAGCTGCTAGAATCCTCTCTCTGATCAAGGCTATCTTCTCAGTAGTCTGCCTCACCAACTCCGGCCTAAGCATCAAGCTGTCCTCCGGCTCGGCCCAACATATCGGCGAACTACAAGGTCTCCCGTACAATGCTTCATACGGGGCCATACCGATCATCGCTTGATAACTATTGTTATAAGCGAACTCTACCAGTGGAATATGATCCTCCCAACTGCCCTGAAAATCAATGACACAAGCTCGCAACATGTCTTCCAACACCTGATTTACTCTCTCTGTCTGACCATCTGTCTGAGGGTGGAAAATGTTAGACCCTAGAGGGGGGGTGATTAGGGTCTTATGCTAATCTAATCCGATTAAATGCCAATTAAAACTAATTAATACGTTATCCTAGCAAGTATAGAATACAACAAGATATGTGAGCTAGGATAAATAATATGAACAAGTGATATATCCTAGCAATGAGATATTACAAATGTATGAGCAAGGATATATGAACTAACACAAGGGTAAAATAAACAATCTACACAAGTGATAGGGTAATATGATGAGCAATACACAAAGGCGATATAAGATATGAAAACAAGAATAAGAACGCCAATGCAATCACAAACAAAACGATATGTTTACGAGGTTCGGTCCCCACGACCTACGTCCCCGCTCCTCACCTCGAGGAGATCTCCACTATCACAACCGGGTTTTCTACGTTCACCCGAACAACGTTTACACCTCACAATACAATCACTATGTAATCACACCTCACACACTAAGTGTTGGTCCTAGCCCGTGTCCTCCTCCTCAAGTGCTCGGTCACAACCTCTCCCTAGGCACGTCAACCGACGCCACTCCTCTTGGATTCGACCCCGTCTCTCACCACACACTTCTCTCGGTGTACAAGTGTATTACAAGTGAATCCTCACAATAAGCACAATATAAATCAAATGATTTGTTCTCTAAACAAGGTGAGAACTCAATTAAGCACAACTCTAAGTCACTAATCTCACAACCCAAAATTATACTATGAATGTAAATACAATAAGCTCAATAGGTTGTGTGTGAACAGAGAGTATCAATAAAACAATTTAAACTCAATATAGAAATCTAGCTTATGGAAATTAAGATCAAAACAATAAATAGCTAGAATTGAGTTTAAGGAAAACTTCTCTATAGATCAAGAGTGAGAGAGAGATGAGTTGAATGCCCAAACACCAAAGGATGATCTCCTCTTTGCTCTTGTGAAATTTGCTTCACAAACTAAACTCAAACAAACTCTTAAACTCTTTTAAACAAAACTTAAACCCTTGATTAAAAACTTTCTTAAACTTGTTTTAAAACTCTCTTAGATGGCTTGAAAGAAAACAGCAATAGGGTATTTATACCCACTCAAAAACTCAGCCAAAACCCCTAACAAAAGACAAAAAAGTCCCCAGAAGACAGCTCAGAAAAATAGCCGTTAGTGTCTAACAGATCTATTGGCGGTCGACTGACAGAACGTTCGGTCGACCGAAAGAAAGAATTCGGTCGACCGACGGAAAATCCGGTCGACCG
>NC_033801.1:97943304-97966558 GCF_001876935.1 Asparagus officinalis | reverse complement strand
AACTATATATATGCATAGAAACCAAAACTTGTGTGTATATATATAACTATATATATATACGAAGAAACCAAATAGATGTGTGTGTATAGATAATTGAGCTTAGCGTACTTAACACACATAATATAAATCCTAAACTAAATTACCCAAGCTAGATCTTGATCTTCAATAAGCTCTTCTAGGTAATCTCGCGGATGAAGCTTTAACTTGAATCTTGAACTTTGAATAACAAGGCTTCACCGACATTCCGCCAACCTCCTTTGGATATGATCGTTGAAGCTCTATTCCATCCATCCTCCAACAACGTTGTTTGTCTACAAAACATAGGAATGCACAAATACTAGACAAACAACATTAGTAATAAATTGTTTGTTAAACATCATCAAAACAAGAAGGCCAACAGAAAACACTGCTAAAAGATAGACTGCTGCCAAAAGAGTCCTGAAAACTCCTCCAAAAGTGCGAAGTGAACACCAAACCTCGATCTGATACAATCGTGTATGGAACTCCATGAAGTCGAACTATCTCCCGGATAAATATCCTCGCATATGCCTCAGCGGTATAAGTAGTCCTCACTGGAATGAAATGTGCCGACTTCGTCAACCGGTCCACAATAACCCAGACTGAATCATTCCCTTTCTTCGACTTCGGCAATCCTACAATGAAGTCCATAGAAATGTCCGCCCACTTCCACCTCGGAATGGGTAAAGGCTGAAGTGTTCCTGCCGGTCTCTGATGCTCCGCCTTCACCTACTGACAGGTAAAACACTTAGCCACATACTCTGTAATCTCCCTTCGCATACCACTCCACCAAAAGTGTCTCTTCAGGTCCTTGTACATCTTAGTAGTCTCTGGATGTACAGTGTATTGAGTACGATGAGCTTCATCAAGCAAGTCTCTCTTCAGCTCGGCACTGGCTGGCATGACTAGTCTGCCCTTCATCCGGAGACCTCCATCTGCTCCAATGCTCCAATCAGTCTTAGGCTCCTTGGAAATCTCCTCCTTTCGGATTTGAATCCAAGAGTCTCCCAACTGAGCTCTGACAACTCTGTCACTCCAAGATGGCTGCACTGACACAGCTCCCAAAAATGCATTGGTTCCTCCAATCTCGGGTCTGAAATCAAACTGGCTAAGAGTGATAAGATCCCGATGTAGTGAACACCTCAAAGCTGAAACCTGATGTCTACGCTACCTACTTAAAGCATCTGCCATAACATTCGCCTTCCCCGGATGATACTGGATTGCGAACTCATAGTCCTTAATAAACTCAATCCATCTCCTCTGTCTCTGGTTGAGCTCCTTCTGGGAAAAGAGGTACTCCAGACTTTGATGATCTGTGAATAACTCAAACTGCACTCCATATAGGTAGTGCCTCCATGACTTCAGTGCAGAAACCACGGCTGCCAACTCCAAATTATGAGTGGTATAGTTCTGCTCATGTACCCTTAACTGCCGTGAGATATAAGCTACTACCCTCTGAGTCTGCATCAATACGCCTCCTAAGCCTGCCAACGATGCATCTGTATATACGACGAATGTCCTGTCGCTACTCGAAATAGTCAAAACCGGCGCTGTAGTCAACTTAGTCTTCAAAATATCAAAGGCCTTCTGACACTCCATGCTCTATATGAACTGTACACCCTTCTTCGTAAGGTGTGTAATTGGCGTCGTAATCTTCGAGAAGTCCTGAATGAACTTCCTATAATATCCAGCTAAACCCAAAAAGCTGCGAATCTCTGTCACCGTCTTCGGCGGCTCCCAATCAAGAACTGCCGTGACCTTAGCCGGGTCCACTGCTATGCCCTCTCTACTGATGACGTGGCCAAGAAATCTGACTTCTGAAAGCCAAAATTCGTATTTGCTGAACTTGGCATACAGCTGATGCTCCTGAAGGGTCCTCAACGCTATCCGTAGATGCTCCTCGTGGTCCGCCTCCGATCTCGAGTAAATGAGAATATCATCGATGAAAACGATCACGAACTGATCTAAGAAGGGATGGAAAACCCGGTTCATCAAGTCCATGAATACCGCGGGTGCATTGGTCAACCCAAATAGCATGACCAAGAACTCGAAAGAACCATATCGAGTAAGAAAGGTGGTCTTGGGAATATCAATCTCCCTAACCCGCAACTGATAATAACCAGAACGAAGATCAATCTTCGAGAAATACTACGTCCCCTGCAACTGGTCAAACAAGTCATCAATCCTAGGTAGTGGGTACCTATTCTGGATAGTGACCTTGTTCAACTCTCTATAATCTATGCATAATCTCATACTACCGTCCTTCTTCTTCACGAAGAGGACCGGCACGCCCCACGGAGAATGACTCCGACGAATAAAACCCTGAGCTAATAACTCGTCTAACTGGGTCTGAAGCTCCCTCATCTCAGCTGGTGTCATACGATAGGGCACGCGGGATATCGGGGCTGTGCCTGGCTGCAACTCAATACAGAACTCCACCTCTCTCACCGGAGGTAATCCAGGTATGTCCTAAAAGACATCCTGATACTCTGAGACAACTCTAGTCTGCAATAACTCAGCACCCTGATCCCGTCGCATCACCTCCTCGATGTACGCCGGAAATGACTCCGCAAGTCGGTTGCCCTGAGAGGTGGCTACAATCATCTCGGACCCGTCGGACGCTTGCAACTTAACTGTCTTTGCAAAGCAGTCAATACTAATATGGTAGGAAGACAACCAATCCATACCAAGGATGACATCGAACTCGGACATATGCAACACTATCAAATCAACTATGAACTCCGACTCGTCTAAACTGACGGTACACCTCCTACAAACGCTCTCCAGAAGCGATACCTCACCTAAAGGGGTGGAAACAGATAAAGGGGTGTCTAGAGGCTGAGCTACGAGCTGGAGTCTAGCCATAAGTGCATGCGATATGAAGGAATGTGAAGCTCCCGAATCGAAAAGAATACGGGCGGGAAAGGAATTCACAAGGAACGTACCCTCCACTACGGCTCCGCTAGCTCCATGATCACGGGGAACTACTGCATAAACCCTGCCCGTAGTCGAAGACTGCTCTGCTACTGGAGATGGGGAAAATGGGACAATCTGCCCCTGAGGAAACTCCCGAACTGCTCGAACTTGCCCCTCAGTCCTCTGGACTGTTGGCGGTGCCTCAATCCTGTTCTGCTGGCCCTGATCTCTGCCCTGCTGTTGCTGCTATTGCTGATTCGGACCCCTGCCCTGCTGAGCTCCTGCTGGTGCGCTACGACACTCCGATGCCTTATGCCCGATCTTGTGACAGTTAAAACAAGATCCCTGAAACTTGCGCTGCTGATGCGCTCTCTGATCCTGCTGGGATCCCTTTTTATAAGGGCCCTGATGCTGCTGCTGATGCCCAGAGAAAGGTCTCTTGTTCTTGCCCTTGTCTCCGCTCTGCCCTGCCTTGGCCTTCCCCTCCTTATCCTTCTGGAACATAGTAGTCTCAATCTCCTGCGAAGTGGCGGCCTCAGTTACCTCCCTAACTGAATAGAATTTCCTCGAGACGAGGTATCAGCGGAGATTAGGGCGAAGCCCTGCCAAGAACATCTGAGCCTGACGCTCTCCTGTCTGCCACATTCCCGTGAAATGTAGCAACTCCATGAACCTGCTCTCAAAATCTGCAACTGTCATGTCCCCCTGAGTCAACCGGGACAACTCAAGCTCCTTCCCAGTCCGTGCTGCCGAAGAAACGTACTGCCCATCAAAGAAGTAAATAAAGTCCTCCCATGTGAGGGTCATCCTCTGCTCTGGAGTAAACTGAAGTCGGTACCATCTCCCGGCATCTCCCTTCAGGCTGTAGGATGCCAATCTCTGCTTCTGGACTGAATCTACACGGAGTATGTCCAGAATATTACACACATCCTCCTTCCACTTATGGGCTGCAAGAGGGTCTGGTGATCCCTGGAATTCTGGTGCCCTCGTCTTCTGGTACCTCTCAACCATACGAAGCCTAGCCTCCTGCTCTGTGGCTCTATCTGGGACTGCTAAAGGAACAGCTGCAGGCGCTACCTCTGGGTCTCTCTGTGGTGGAACTACTGGAGGTGGTGGTGGCGCGATATGACTCGCCACAAGCTCCTCAATCGCTGCCATCCTAGCTACGATGGGAGCCATGAGATCAATAAGGTATTGTGGAGCCTGCTACGGCTCAGGTTGTGCCTGCTCCTGCTCGGGTGGAGCCTGCTACGGCTCTGCCTGAGCAGCTCTGCGAGTGCGAGGTCTGCCACGTCCTGCCATCTCTCTGATCATAAGAAAATAAGAGTTTATGAGTCAAAAATAGACCTTCATAAATAATGTATCACAATACAGTTTTCACGATATATAGTATTTACACAAATACTTTAAATTTATACAAAATAGTTGTCATAAAAAAAATTTCTCAAATTTTTAGTTGTCATAATAAAAAAAATTCTCAAATTTTGAGATATACGTATATATCGTCCTCACTCATACTAGGAAATCCTTACGGACTCTATACATGAATCCTAAGAAACTCTATCCTAGCTCCACGACTCGACATAGGATGATCCTAAGGATATTGGAACTAGAGCTCTGATACCAACTGTGACGCCCCTGGGTTCACACAAGGCTACAGTCGAAGGTGAAATCAAGAATGTCAAACATGTCATGCACCACACCGTGCAATAACATGTTTCACCATCACAATTAACATCTATCTAGTAGAGTCAACAACAGGTGTAGGTACAAAAGCAAGTAAAAGATAATACAAGAAAGACTGATGAAATGATAATAATCAAATAAATGTCTCATCATCCAACATACAGAAATACATAGTCAATGTCTGAGTAGATAAACTGGAATACTCAACAAGTCTTAAATTCAAATATCTGACAAGAAGGAAATAAGGCACACAACCTTTACAACTTCTAGAACAAGACTCTCAAATGTCTAAACAAAAGTCTACTGTGGAACTCCAAAAGAAAATATATAACTAAATAGACAGCTGAAGCTAAAATGCATCGCCATCAACCTGCGACTCTCCGGCCTCCTGGCTCGTTACCTGAAAGGGGGAGGGACAACGAGCGTCAAAGCACTAGCGAGTAACATTACAACCAACCCCAAGGGAACAGGGCTCATTGTATAAGAAAATGCAGATAATACGTAATAGATCTAAAATCATTGATCATACTATAGAGGATTTTAGTATTTAGAAATTTACAACACGAGAATAGGTATGTCGAACGAAATAATCCAAACAAGGAAACCCTCATGTATATACCTTATATCTCAAATTGTAAATCCCTAAACACCAAACCCGAGGTTCTAGTACAGGAAACAATAATAAAAGAAATACAACAAATATCAGAGCATAAATACAGTGCCATGACCTAGCCTACATGAGTATCATGTTATTACTTACATGAATATCATGTCAAAATCTACATAAGTGTCATGTCATAAACTACTGTGAGAAAGTCATATGCAGGGTTAAGAACTATGTCCGAAACAGGAACTATATATTGTAGTTTCCAAACTCATGGAATAAGTGGCAAATGTCCAACACGAGAACAAAAATGGATTATAGTCCAACACGAGGACTTCTATGGATTATAGTCCAACACGAGGACTTCTATGGATTATAGTCCAACACGAGGACTGTAAATGGTCGACCGCCGCGGCATCGTGGTCGACCACGCAGAGCATCGCGGTCGACCGCAACTACACCGCGGTCGACCGCAAAGCAGACAGAAGCCCAAATCTGGGTTTCTGTCAGCTTCAAAACCTGAAACAAAATTGATGATTTCTACGATAACAAAAAAAAATTCAACGTCTCTAAAAATCATACAGTAGAAGAACAAAGAATTTTTAGCATGTAAACTACATCCCTAAAATTCTAAATACATATGAAACATTTTAAAAACGTTTTGATAACAGTAAAACGTGATTTAACTCTTGTTTAAGCAATTTCAGATCTAAATCTTCACTAAACAAAGTATTGGTGAATTTTGACAAACTGAAACATTTGATTCTTGCAAACCATATTATACAGAATTGATTTTTTATACAAAAAAACCTCTTTGGCTCATCAAAACTCATGAAAATCAAAAGAAATTCGTAGAAAATATGGGTGAGGGATTGGACGAGATGATACTCGCCTCAGGTGCTGACAAAACCCTTGAAGATGATCCTCCTTCAACTTGAGCTGCGAAATCCTACCGAGAACCGTTCAAATCTTCCCAAAAACGCCAACCGAGCTAGGGTTTAGAGAGGAGAGAGAAGGGGGCTAGGGTTTTAGATTTCAGATCCAAAAGAGGTTCTCTTGGGTTGATTAGAATATATACAAAACCCACAACCCAACCCGAAACCCGTTAAGACCCAAACCCAGAAAAAAGAAAAACTCTCTGTCCGTTGTGCGGTCGATCGCCGCGGTCGACGACACAATAGGAAAGGAGTTCCTGTTGTTGTTGGACTATCCATTTGATTTCTCTCACATATAAACACATGTTGGGTTCCCAAACACTGATAAACACATTCATCTTATATATATATATATATATGATTATTTATCACAAAAGAAATATTTATTACTATTAATCCACACATTTTCATTATAAAAATTTTGGGGTTTTACAATTTTTACAGTCGACCAGTCTACCGGTCCTTGGAGGCAGTCGACCTAAGAGTTTTTCAGTCGTCTGGCCATGGTTTTTCAGTCGTCTGGCCAGGGTTTTTCAGTCGACCATCCAGAAGCTGTTTTTACAGTAACAACTATCTCAGTCGATCAATCGACCGATCACTAGATTCAGTTGACCGAACGGTAACACAGTCGACCGGTTGTGTTTATCAGTCGTCTGGTCATATTTTTATCTGGTAACGACTAGTTTTGATTTGATTTGATTGAGAGGCTATAAATAGTCCTCGAGACTTATTTGAAAAAAATAAGAGAGTCTTACTAGTTTGTTTCACGTTTTTGAGAAAGATCAAGTGTGTTTGTTTGAAAAAAGAGTTTTACAAAGAGAAAGATCTTGATTTTGGTTTTGAGGCGTTCATCTTCAAAAATTGTGAAACTTGGGAAAAATTTATACATATGAAAATAAACATGTTAGAAGAGGAATTTCTAAAATAGCACTTCCCATTTGTGAAAACTTATTATTTTGCAAAACCATCAAAAATACGAAATCGTTAAATACTTGATTCTCATGAAATCATTTCAACGGGTTTTGAAATACTTTTAAATGAATTAATAGACTTTAGAAAAGACGTGAAATAGTACCATTAAGTCTATAATCCTAAAACACGTTATCTTACCAAATAGATGTATAATGCGATAAATATAAATATATTTATATGGCTAAACTTACAAGGCGGAAAACAATGAAAGCGATAAATTCAAATAATGTGTATGTGTATGGTTTGAGCTTTAAGTATAAACACATAAAGTAAAAAACCTAAACTACAGACTTTATACCCAAGCTGAGAATCTTCATGAAGTTTGATCTTGGTAGCAGAGATGAAATGCGATAGTGTGTCTTTGACTTGAATGGCAAAGGCTTCATTCCAATTTCCTCCGACCTTCAAGAATATCATCGTTAAAGTGCAAATCCATCCATCCTCCTTTTTGGGATAAGAATCTTGAATGCGCAAATCCAACAATCATCCAATCGATGCTTGTCTAGGATACCTAGCGAGCAAAACACAAATACTAGAAAACGATGTTAGGAATTGTTTGTTAATCATCAAAAACAGATTAGACAAGAGGCTCATAAACATAAGACCCAATACAAATGACAATTTTTAAGTTGATGAGGGTTATTTCAATTTCATGTCCGCAAAAAAGAACCGTGTTGCCTCGCTCATCATTTTATATTATCATATTCATTTTACTCTCAATTAACTCTACAAGCTACAGATACTTTGATATTCATAGTCACTTGATGTAAGGATTTTAAATGAACTCATTTTATAGTCTCTACTAGATTCAAACCATCCTAAATTCTTGAGAATATTGATCTCAAAAGCCATGTTAAAGTAATATGGTTTTTCTTAGTGTTCAAGTGAATAAAGGATAGTAGAATAAGTGGAGGACATATAACTAGCAAATGCAATGAGCAGATTATTGCTTGTAGTTGTATATAGGGGTGCTTGCTTCTGCTCTGCGTAGTTTAAGCTAAAATGTAGAATTATTTAGCATATAAGGTGAATATTTTAATATTAAAAAAGTAACAAACAATCTGAACTTACCTACTATTTTGTATGAAATGTTCAAAACTTTTGTCAGAATTTTCTCCAAAGCTTTAAATCAAAACCTAAGTCCACGTGTAATGCTATACATTATACTAGTAAATAGAAAGAGAAATTATAAAAAATTATAACATAGTCCTCTTTCAAATCACTAAAGATCTAGAGTAGCAGATTATCAAGAGGATTTTCCAAAAAAACAAAAATATGCATATCACTAGGTTTTCTCCCTAAAAATTATCCGAATGGGCATGTTAAGACCGATTTCGCAGCCAATCTGCACACATGTTACCTTCCCCTGTGATCATGAACAAATCTCACTTCTCAATCCTTGTAAGTATAAAATTAATCTAACTTGAAATGGCTGGATCCAAAGATTTGAAAGCACACTTTGCGTGAATTCCATCCATCAACAGGTTCGAGTTGCTTTCAAGTACTACAACTTTGCGATAACCCTTGTCCCAGCATAGTTGGAGTCCCACTAATTTGCATATCTAGAAAAACACAGGCACATTTCCTATTAAAAATCTTGCCTCATCAGCGGTTGAACTTATCACTTCCTCATTCAAATTTAGAGCATGAAACATTGATAGACTCTTGATGTCCGTTGCCGATGATCTCGATCCATCAGCATTGAACTTAACCCAACCTCGAGAAAACCCTCAATGTTCAGAACATTTCCTATTGAAGATTTTGTCCCACCAACGTTAAACTTAACCCATCCTCATTTTTTATTTAGACCATGAAATTTATATAGATTTCCTACTTTTTTACCTTGTCCCGTTTTAGAGTAGAATCTAGTGCACGTCCAATATCATTCACAAAAATTCATAATAACAGTGTTCGATGAAGCGAGCCTCTAAGATTCGTTGTCAAAGATGGAGGAAATTCTACATTTCCCCCAAAACTAACAAGTAACACTGAAGATACGACCCCCAAGTCGATCTGTTGTAAAGACATATGATATGGCACAAATAATAACTAAAAGTTATAAGTGCACAACTATAAGTCATAGTATAAAAAGTTACTGATCCCACAAGGAAGGTATTGTAGGTATTAATCTAAAATTGGTTCTTATATTGTGTGTAACAAATTAAGAGTGTTAAAAGTGTGTAATTATGGAGAGTTATGAGGAGTGCTTGTGAATATATGCAAATAAAAATAAAATGTGGTTGAGAGGAGAGAAATAAATCAAAGACAATAAAGAGGAAAGTAAATAATAAAAAATCAAGAATAAAGAGAAAATCTAAGAAAGTAAAGATGAAGGATTCAATTAAAGATATAAGGAATCTAGAATTGAATCTACTAGCTAATTTCAATTATAAAATATGAACCATTCTCTTTGTATCATATTTTACTTTAGATTTATTAAGTATAGACTATCAAACCACTTAAGAAAAACATAACCTATCAAATTATCATCTAAGCAAAATTAACACTCATGAAAAGAACATCAACTACATAGTAATTTTAGAATTCATAAGTATAACCTATCAAACCACTCAAGATACGCATAGATTATCAAATTTTTCTTCTACCAATTATTTCTCTAGTTGATTATCCTACACATGATCATTTTAAGTGTAAGAGAATAATTCATAAACTATAGAAGAAATTAGGTTAGTTTCATACAATTCTAGAATTCCTACAAGAATTACTTCAACATCTTAGGAAATGAAAATAAGAAATGAAATCTATTCTAGAGAAGAATAAAAGAAAAGAGTGAAGATAAAAACCGATTACAAAGAAGATAAATGAGAACAAAAAAAATTTACGCTATGAACATAGAAATAAATCTAACTAAGTTGTAAAAGAAAAGAACATAAATAAAAATCTAGATTATGCGAGAAAATAAATCTACTTTACAAATTAAAAGTATAATACAATAATAAAAAAATAAAGATAAAAATTTAAATCTACTCTACAATGCATTAATGTAAATCTAAACTACTAAATCAAGAAGAAAAGAAATTACTACAACAGAAATAAAAATAAAAAGACATTACAAGAGGGTTTTAGCCTTTTGAAAGCAAATCTTCAACTTAATCTTTATTTTTATCTTCATCTTCATCTTCATCATCAAACAAAGAGAAGAAAAGAAAAATATGAAGAGGTGAAAAAAAATCTTTTATTAATTACAATAAAAAGTTATAAATTTAGAAGGTATTCTCAATTAAGAGTAATCCTCCCCTCCAGATGGAGTTTCTACAAAAATTTTCGCACCCTCAACCCCACACTCTCTACCCCTATTTATAGCCTATAGTAATGAATGAGAGCTCTTAGATTAAACTTGATCCCCAAGTTAATCAATTTCAGCCTTTAATCCGCAATAGTAAATTTGGTATCGATACTGGTATCGATAGGGCCGATCTCCTCTTGTGTGTATAGGCTTGGACTCTTCGGCTTTTTGAGAGATGAGATATTGAGTTTTTCTTGGGATTTTATTTATTAACCTGCAATTAAGATAAAACATGTTTATTAGTGACATATTTATTTAAAGTAAATAGACAATGAGAGTATAAAATATAATAAAAATGTGATTATCAACATAAATTAGATTGAAGGCTTATTCTGCTAGAGACCATCAGCCAAACAAAATAATGTATTCTATGTGGATGCTTCCATTTACTTGGGTAAACTTTACGATATTGTCATAGCCGTTTTAGTGATGAAAAATAATCTCCAATCAATGACAGACAAATGACCCACAATATACATAATCAAGTCAGTATTTCAGGATAATCAAAGGCACAATTTGGTCTACTCGACACGCCAACATCTTGCGAGGATGACTCCAAAGGCTGTTAGATATAGGTGCCCTGTAGGTAATAATTGTATATTGTAATAGGACCTATATGAATATAACATCATTGTTCAAAATAATAGTATGTTATTTTGGTCAGTATTTATCTGATATTTTTTAAATACAGATAAAGTCCTTAGAATGATACTAGACTATCAAAATTTCGATAGTGATCTTAATGATGAAGAAATCTGATTAGTCGCTAACATATATTCTAAAAAGTTCCTAGTCGGTGAAGTGTTGAGATAGGACATTATCACTATGGCAAGAATAGTGTATACTATATTTGTCCTTTTGAAGGATGGTGATTCATCTCTTAGGTCATTGATGTGGAGACATCAAGATATAATATACAGGTGACTCATTAGTGAATGTGTTGATTGATCGACTCACCGATAATATCTAGTTGGTAATTATACTTAACTATTAAATAGAAGTTCTCAAGTGAGATAGTACAAAGTAGTCTCTTGACCTGACGCATGAGTGCGGTATCTTACATGTCAGTATAGGTGTACTTAGACTTTTACCTAACCACAGTTCTCATTGAGTTATGCATTATGGTTCTTGTTGGGTGCATCTGGAGACATAAGTAGATATTAAGATGCCAAGATGGAATTCATCTCTCCCAGTATAGGGGGCTAATGTCATAAGATTATTTGATATAACTATAGCCTGAAAATCATTGGCCGGGGTGAATAAGATAAACCGAGTGTCAGTATCTTATAGGTTATGAGTTTAATATCAACAAACACTAATCAAGCTATTAGGTTTTGACAGTTTACCATACCCTAGGCTCGATAGTTTGACATGGTTTGACGAAGAGACCTGACTGTACGGTATTATCACTAAGTGGTCCTGATAAAATTGGGTAAGTATCTTGCAGACCTTTATCACAACTTATACCCGGGTAGTCTTTATGTGTAGCTAGCACCTCTGTTATACTTATGGATATGATCCACTGTCGAGTCTTAAGTTGGGTCCTAGAGTCACACCAAGCACGTACTTGAATCCTATAAAATACAATTTATAGAGTAATGCATATGATTGATATGTGTATGTGATTTTACTGGATACACATAAACAGTTATATGTATCGATAAAATTAGAACGCTATGTGCTTAAGAAATAATTTCTAGAATTTTCCCATAAAGTTGACTTTTGGTCAACTGGTTGACTTTTTAGTCATATGATGACTTGTTAGTTAAAGATAAGAAAAATACTAAATACCGTATTTGTGAAATATCGTATTAGTAATAATGATGTGGTATTTTTATTTATGAAATGCACATTTCATTATACCATGATTAATAAGTCATGAGACGAGTCATTAAGTGGTATGGTTTGGGAACATAGTTTTAAGCACATGGTTTTGATTTTTCATGACTCATTGCATGACACATGAGATGAGTCATTGCATAACTCATGAATTGAATCATTACTTTTGATGACTCAAGCCATGACTCATGAGATGAGTCATTATATATCTTACTCTATGAATATGATGTCTCTCTCTTATGGAAAGATGAATGAATGAATGAAAAATTGGTTTTCCATAAGATAATAAAAGAGAGCTTAACCTCTTACTAAACTCTAGCAATCTTTGAGTAAGAGTAAGTAGTAGAATTTTAAGAACATCGGGGTGGATATCTTGCCTTGTGTCTCAAGAATCTCCAAATTTTCACGTTCACTTGAAGCTTTAGAGATCCACTACAAGGGAGGCTTACTACAACAATGAGCATAAGCTAAGGGTTGTTTGATCTACCGCCGAATCACGCTTCAAAAGTATGACTTTGAAACTCTTGTTTGCTCTCTTTAATATAGGGTTCATGTTGGATTTAATTAGGATAGTCCTGGTATGGATTTCATGCTCTGTACATGCTTAGTATTCTTATACATAAAAGTCTTCTGTTGTGTATTTTGCATGTATTTAGCAGGGTTTTCCTTCATTCCTTCAAATGTGCCACATGTCGACGACCCAAAAGGCATTACATGTTGTCCCCTAGATAAGTTGGTTGCTTAATCACTACACTCGGCCGACTAATCGGCCGACACCTTGCGAGGGTGACTCAAGAAGTGGTACTTGTTGACCTCCAGACGAGTCGGAAGACGACAAAATGCCTTGAGCCTTGAGCCTCCTCCTATGCACGGGTGACCAATCACCTCGCAATAAATGCCATTAAATGCATTATGGGGCCATCATTCCTCTGCCCCCAATAGTCTTTGTAACACATCGGACCATGCCGACACCACACACCCCCAATCACTTCACATTAAATATAGAAATAACCTCCCCCCCACTCGTCGACTAACACTTATAAAGCAGAGGTTGACTTGGCTGCTAGCTCATACGAGGATGGAGTTACCATTCTACCCTTCTACCATTGCTATAAATAGAAATACTATTTTTAATAACAGAGTAAGTTTTTTACTACTACTCTCTGAGCTTAAGAACTATTGCAGTTCCTTTTACTTCTACACACAAGCAAATCACTAACTTGATCATCAAAGGAACAACCGAGGAATCAAACCCTACCCTCTTATGATTTGCTACATGTGGAGGGAAGAACATCTTATCTCAGAACTAGATATTCGGAGAGTTAGAGGACCTCCATCAACTTAATCAACTCCTTTTATTTGACTGTGTGATTTCATACATTAACAGTTTGGCGTCCATCGTGGGGCCTTCTTCCTTCTCCAAGCAACAATGTCTGATTCCGAGCATATGCCGGATTAGTTCATTCCTGGAGGGTCACGTCGAACCTATGTCACACAAGATCGGCTTGAGAAATCCACTCAGCGGATCACTCGTGCCTTCCAGCTTTGCTACTTTCACTGTAGAACTCCTCCATCGATTCTCTCCCCCAGCCCACTCACTCCACTGATCCTCCACAATTAGGGGGTCAGCCTTCAGTGACTCACCCTCCAACAAGAGCCTAGCTAAAGGCTCCTTAGCCTCTGCATGCTACCAATGCTGAACAACAGAGAAGTCTGAACAACAGAGAACTCGTGTCAAACACCTCAAGAAATATTATTAATAATTGTATATGTGTATTTCATTTATGAACATGAAATCATTTTTGAATGCTAACCCTTATGCTGTGTTCTCGAAGTACCTTATCTTTATAGGCACAAATGACCTTGGTGCCCTCAGTAAGTCTAAGAGCTCAGCAAACGCCCTTGGCACCATAAGACCAAGACGCTTAGATCACTCGGTCGACTCCGACCCCAAAATACATTGGCATCCTCATTAAGTCCAAGACACTCAACCAAAGCTCTTGGCACTATAAGACTAAGACACTCTAACCCCTCGGTCGTCATCAACAAAAGACCTTAGTGCCCTCATTAAGTCTAAAGCACTCAACCATAGCCCTTAGCACCATAACGCCAAGGCACTCTTACCTCTCGGTCGTCCTCGACAAAAGACCTTGGCGCCTTTATTAAGTTTGAAGACACTCAACCAAAGCCCTTGACACTATAAGACCAAGGCACTCTTCTCGGTCGTCCTTGACAAAAGACCTTGTCGCCCTTATTAAGTCCAAGACACTCAACCAAAGCCCTTGGCACAATACACCCTTACCTCTCGGTCATCCTCGACAAAATACCTTAGCACCCTCATTAATCCAAGGCACTTAGCTAAAGGCTTTGGTACCTCTTCAGGATGAAACCAAGGCATTCCAACTATTTTGGTCAACTTCAACCTCAGAAGACCTTGGCGCCCTCATTAAGTCCAAGGCACAAGTCTAAATCGCTTCAACATACAGAGTCGACTCATCTCAAACTACATGGTAACAGAGCAAAACCAGCACGCAAAAAACTTGTAAGCAAAAATAAAATTGAGATATGATAGTTGGAAAGACCAACATGCCTGAAAATTTTATTTCAAACTTTGAAAAAATTACAGCATCACGTACATCCATATTTACTAAGAAAACAAAAAGAAGAAAATAATAATAATAGCAAGAGGTACAAGGCCTTAGATGTCTCGACTTGAGTCGGGAGTAGGGCTAGGTAGAGTGGCACTCACCCTGGGAGCTGAAATAGGCTGAACGGTAGGTGGCGCTAGGGTGGCAGATAGGGCGACCTCTTGATCATCTCTTGGCTCATCCTCGTCGTCCCCATCATCCACCTCTAGCATTATTCCCCCTCCGCTTATCTCATTCTCCTTCAAGAGGTCAAGGCAACAGGAGACTCAAGGGGAATAGAGGCTATTAGGAGTGGTTTGAGAGCTACGAGGAGGCAAGGAGGTGAAATAATTAAAGCAGACCTTACAAGCTAAAGCCAGTTTGACCTTACCTAGGGGGCTATGGCGGAATTCCTCCACCACCTCCACCTTGTGCTCCTCCGAATCCAAATAAGCTAGGCGAGCCTCCAAGGCCTCAATAGTCACCTTAGATGCCTTATTGGCCGACCGCTCCTCTTGAGGTCTAGCTCTAAATTTTAGACCGCCCAGCGATCCGACTGGGCGCATTCCTGTGTCTCAAGCCTGTGACACTTCTCTACCTCAAGCTCCTCCCCAGATACTTGATTCGGCTATCCCACTCAGGGATTCCTTGCTACAGATGATTGATGTCTCTCTGGAGCTCGGCCAAATCCTCTTTGAGCCTCTTAATAGTGGCCGACTGCTTGGTGCAGTGCCCCTGGACTCCTTTAATCGTGTCATCCTTATCTCTAGCTCTCGGTGCCATTTGCCCTCATTGCGCTTCAAGTTAGCCTCCAAGGCCGTGGCCTTCTCCTTTGCCACCGCCCTAGCCTTTTTCTCCTCGCCCAAGGCCTTTTCAAAGTTAGAGGGGAGCTTATATATGAAAGAAAGCCAAGAAAATAGCTCCTGCTCGATCAAAGCCCATCGCAGCAAGTAGCTTTTTAGAGCCAGGTGCAGGCCCACGTTTAGCACCTCTATCAGCATCGCTACATCCCTAGAGAGGGAAAACTGCTCCAATGCTTAAACATGAGCTACACTCAACTCTAAGACCGAGCTTTCCTTGTTGAGAGGCCTCTGGGTGACAATCCTATCACCCTCTTCGAGCACCTCCCGGTGGGAGCAACCATCTCCCGTCTCTCCAATCAGCTTATATCTGAGCTCATCCCATACTTGGGTGTCAAGCTCAGAGACACAGTGGAGGAAAGGCCAGCAGAAGCCACTTTTCAATAAAAGGGGCACCCTCAGCACATGGAGGATCAACAGGTTAGGAAGGGACCACCCCCTCTGAAAGCTGTCGTCGTCTGGGCAAGTTCCCTACCCGGCCTATGAGTTAGCATTTGTAGGAAGCCTGGTTAGCCGGTTCCTCAGCCTGAATGATAACACTGGTAGGCTCGACTGCCTAATTACCCTCCATTGGCCTAGGAGGGGAAGCTTTGTCAACAACGATGACATCTGGCTGACTTTCTGATACGACCTCGGAATGAGGTGATCTAAGATTCGTTGGAAAGCTGTTGAAGAGACCTACAACTTTGGTCTTTTGAGTTTTTCCAAATTCTAACTGAAATGATATGTAAAACACATAAACTCTTAACTAGATTTCCAGATTTATACATCGAGCATGAAATGTGCATTTGCTCTTATATACATACATATATACATTGAATTGATCTCAATTCAATTCCTAGCATACTCAAATATCATAATATATTATTTATAAATGTATAATATATTTATTATTATTTATCATAAAATATTTAAATTTTTTGGGGTTTTACAGACACGTGGAAAAATCAGAATGACCACCCCTATTCAAAATAAGCGAGTGAGATCAACCTTGAAATCTCAATGGGCATCCCAAAAAACAAGGTGCCACCCCCTTTTACTCCACAACTGCTCTGCACAAAAAGTGAAACTATAATGTTAGCTGTTAATCAATGACATTATAAAGTCTTTTCAATAGTGTCTTTTCGCCTGCCTAATAATGGTGCTTTGGAACTCACCAAAATTACAATGGTTCAGTTCACAGTCAACACGACTTGTCCCTCCTATGAGCCGACAACCTGCGTGACCGACATGAACGCAGTACTAGTCAACCCTTCATGAAGTCGACTCGAACAGTGGAGGCGCCCATACTTTATGAAACTATGTCTCGCCGCTAAGCCTATTTTACTCGGCAGTTCATATGACCAGTTAGGGGACGTTTAGAAGTTGACACGACTGGCTCTAATTCAAGTGCTCACCCTCATTTTCATAACTCCAAAACATAAATCACTACAACTGCTAGATCATTATGAATGTGGCATGGGCACCAAGACCAATAGTGGACGACTCGAGACTCAAGGCTTTTAATCGTCTCACAACAACAACTTGACGAATAATTAAGGCAAATAACAATAGATGGATCCTAATTCAAGACAAGTTTTAAAGTAACCAAAAAGTACCCTTTTTAGTCATATCTTTCAAAAATATTTACAAGTTATGGCATGTACAAGGCATTCCAAGGCAATATAAAGTCCTAAGCTAAAGTGTGAAACCTAGGAGAGATCCATGTTAGCCCCCGGAGTCAAAGGTAGGGAAGTGATGGCGGAGGGTGGCAAAGGAGTCGAGCACGTTTCTCGCTCAGCCCCGTCACCCCTCTTTTAGTCCGAGCCCTCGCCAGTCTCCCTGGCCGAACCCTTCCCTTCTGCATCGGCCCTTTCAACGGGGCCTTTGTCGACCCCCTTGTCTGATCTCTCATCCTAATCTTCCTCACCCAGGTTGAGCCCCCCCCACTTTGGCTTTATATCTCCAAGAGCGAGTCCAGACAACTGGTGACTCGTGGAGGATAGTGAAAGCGATCAAAGACACTCCTCATCTCGGCCAAGAGTTGAGCCTTAAAGTAGTCGAACCCCGCCTTGCAAGTGATCAACACCTCTACTTTGCCAAAAATGCTTTGGCGATACTCCTCCATGACCTCAGACCGATAGGCCTATGACTCCACATAGGTAATCTGACTCTGGGCTTCGACCAACGATACTCCTCCATGACCATCTAGGCCCGTTCCGTGTCCTCACACCTACCCCTAGTATGTTGGGCAGCTTGGCACTCGACCTCAAACCGAGCCAGGGCACAGTCTTTATCTTGCAAAGCCTGTGTGATCTTCCAGGATAAATGCCTCGCCTTCTTGGCACTTTCTTAAAGCTTGCACTTGATCTCCTTGATCATCTGCTCACAAACCTCCATCTCTCACCGCCAAACGACTGATTCCTGCTCCTTGGCTGACAGCTCCTTGAGGGCTTCCTCGAAGTTGCCCCCCACATTGGCTTGGCGAGCCTCCATCTCTACCGGTCGTGATTTTGAGTATTGAAGCGAGAACGTCGGAGAGGTATGATTCAGTAATTATCCGTCACCAACTGAATCAACTTCTTCAATATTTGAGTCCGAGCTCTTTGCTCCAGCTGACCCATGAGCATTTCAGGACCCTACCAAACTTGCATAACCAACACCTTAAGAGAGGTTAAACATAGCTTCATATGGACGCAAAGGTACTCGTGCTAAGCATAATGGAGAGAGTCAAGGCCCATATCCACAGAATGTGCGCAACTTCAACCCCTCTATAAAGACAACGGCATCCGGTCAACGCGTAACCCTGTAGGTCAACGCTAATCGCCGATGTGCGAACGCGTCTAACCCGTAAGATCCAACACTACAGTGCATCACACACTCGATCGAGTTCATAATACCCCCTAGGTCAAGCCGACTGCGGGACCCGCAAGGACCCACCCCCACCCGTAAACCCGCGCATCAAAGTGACGACAGCTGTAGGTCCAACCGCCGATGACACAACATCTTGCCGATCATCAAACATAGAAGGTCAACAGTGAGACGTTGATATCGAAAATTACCCTGGGGGTAGGGGGGGGGGGTGAATAGGGTACTCAAACAATAAATGTGCAATTAATGAATTTCAATGCAATACAAGACACAATTAAGAACAATGGCAATAAATAAGAGAGAGAGAGAGAGAGAGAGAGAGAGAGAGAGAGAGAGGGTTAGAAAATAGTTATTCAAATGAAGTTTCGATATGTTCACGAGGTTCAGTCCTCTCCACCTACGTCCCCGACCACCTCTCCCGATGGTAAATCCACTAATCACACCCGGTTTGGAAGCCAAAACTTCTTCACAATGATCTCCACAAGATCAACCTCACTACAAAAGTGATCTCCTCGAGATCAAGTTCTCCACAACACAAGATTGATGAAAGAGATCTCTCTTACAAATATCCTATAGCAAGGATTGAGAGATGACAAATGAAGCTTGGGGTTTGTGTGATTTGAAAGTGAAAAGTTGTAATTTAAAGAGATGAAAGTTTGAGATCAAAAACACACAAGAAACAAACTTAGGGATTTTTTTAGCTTGCTTGGTTGCTGAACAAATGGGGTCCGGAAAATATATATAGGCACTTAAAACAATAGCCTAAAACCCAAGAAAATCATCAAAAATAACAAAATCCCCAAAATACCAGAGTTTGGAAATTTGACTGTTACAGTACTTTCGGTCGACCGATAGACCATGGCCGGTCGACCGACTAGATGATCGTTGGTAGACTAGAAAATCTCGAGCTCATTCGATCGACCGACAATGTTGTCGACTGAACCTACGCCATCGGTCGACCGAATGTTATGTGTCGGTCGACTGATGATCGATTGTCTACAGGGTCTGTAAATAGACCCTCCGACCGGTCGATCGACGGGTAAAGCCCAGTCAACCGGAAATGGATACTTCCAGACACAGGTTTTTAGTTGAAAATCTAATTTTGTAAATTCAAAATAAAATAATAAATAAACTCTAAAATTAGTAAAATTTTGGGGAATGATTATAAACAAGAAAACAAACATGTTTGAGAAGAAATTTTTTGAAATCTCATTTATCGTTTGTGAAAACTCATTATTTTGTAAAATGGTTAAAAACACAAGTGTGTGTATGTGATTCTCAATAGCTTCAAATGTTATCTACTAAAATTCTTGCCTACATTATGTACTAGAGAGAAAATAAATATGCAAATATCTCTTACATATGAATACAAGTCTTGAGTTTGATATTTGCTAATTGTTGATGAAGCTCCTCTTGAAATATATATTGCACTTGAAGGCTCTTATTCATCAACTTGTCTCCACCTCCTTGGATGTCATTGTTATAGCGTAAAATCCATCCAACCTCCAATTGTGGCACTAAATTGCTTGACAAAGTACATCCTGTATTATATCACTCAACAAGCAATTAGTACCTATAATGAGGTTTGTAAATCATCATAAAAAAGAGACCTAACAAGGGCTCCCTAGTATGTCGAGGACCGACACCTAAAGGCCTAATCAACAGCGTCCTCGTCGTCTCCCAAGACTCCGTGTCGATCTCACTAACCCGATGATGATAAGGATATACAAAACTCGAAGGAACCGCCTCCTCCGCGACTGGCTCTTTTCCCTGGCTACAAGTTAGCTCAGATGGAACGACATGAGGTCTCTCCTCCTCTGTCTGAGCTTCGGTCTCGACCCTAGCCTCAAGATGCACCTCTTCTCCCTCTTCCAAAGCCTAAGACCCATCATCTAGGTGTATGACTTTGGTCTTGACTGCCTCAGCCACCCATCCCGGTCTCTGGCTATTGACCTTCCGAGGTATCCTCCTTGCTCTCACAGCTTGAGCGGTTGAGGGCTCTGGTCTTTCAACCCAATCGGTGTGTCGGCAACTAGAGCGCGAGACCCTGTAGCCTCCCCCCCAGTGGCCAAGTTCTGGCGAAGGCGTTTTGCCGGCCTTGTCGGTGGTCCTTCCTGAGGCTCGACAGGCGAAGCTGTAGGCGCCTAACCTGCTCATCAGGGACAGTTAGCCTGGCCACCCTCTCTTCATCCTTGGCCGTAGCGGATATGCCAGCAACTCTCAAAACAGAGTTGTCAAGTAGATGCTCCATCTTACAAGAGCTGACATACGCTTTGATAGGATCTAGAGCTTGCTTCTTCGCATCCGACAGTCTCCCCACTGTCAGGGCCTCCCTTATTATCTCTGGCCAATGGGAGTAGCCTAACTCTAAGTCGTCTCTCAAGACCCAGACGAATCTCTCTTTCTAATCTCTATTCGAGCCAGGAAGGTCAAGGATGACCCTAAACTTGCCCAACGCTTGGAAATGGTAATGTTCTTCTTTTTGGTGCACTTTAACATCAATTGGATGACCCAACACATTCAAAGACGGTTCAACCTCCAGCCATCTGCAGATTACCATGTACCCCCCCAACATTACAATAGCGTTTGGATTCATTTGCATCGGCGACACCGCTATAGCCGTGAACACGAGGCGGAGGAAGATGTGCAGAGGCAGGCGCAAGCGAAATTCCAAATGCTTCAGATAGAGGGGAGCCCGACTGTTGTCATGGTCATAAACTACCTGTGATCTAGTCGGCCCCGTTAGCTCATAACAGCGGGGGTTATCATACTTCCCGTGGAGAGATCTAACTTGAGGTAGTGTCACCTTGGAATGGATCCCTGCCAACATTTTTTGCCTAACGTTGAGACTAGAGGTCGCTATTAGTACTATGAACCGTTGTTGGAAGAGATGATCGGAGCACTTGACAACTTCGAATTCAAAATTTCAAAAAGCAATAAACGCTCCCTCGCCACTACTACCCTATTTATGGTACAACTAGGGCTCTAACTGCCAGTTCTCAATAGACGAGCTAAACCCTAGCTGACAGTCCAGACTAATTCTAGAACTCGAAGCATCTCTTCTCAAATCGAGACAAAGCGTGCTCACCTTGAATAGTCCGCAATCTCGCATGAAATACGAAGCGATAGCAGTTGAAAAGAATTCGTTGACGTCAGCCATCTCGCATCCAAAGAACTTTTCAGATCCCACATTAATGCCTCACATGACTCAGCGAGAACTGTTATATTTCACTCGGACCCGTCCTAGGCCGGCTCCAAGTAAAAGAGACCAACAGTTATAGCCGTTTTAGTGATGACAAATAATCTTTAATTAATAACAGACAAATGTCCCACATTATACATAATCATGTTAGCATTTCAGGATAATCAAAGGCTCAATCCGGTCGACTCGACACACTGACATTTTGCAAGGACGACTCAAAAGGCGTTACATGTCGATGACCTGAAAGACATTACATGTTGTCCCCCGGCTAAGTTCACTGCTTAATCACTCCACTCAGCCGACTAATCAGTCGACAACATACGAGGGCGACTCAAGAGGAGGTACTTTTTGACATCCGGATGAGTCAGAAGACGACGAAATGCCTCAAGCCTCGAGCCCCCTCCTGTGCACTGTTGACCAATCATCTCGCAGTAAATACCATTAAATGCATTATGGGCGCCATCATTCCTCTGCCCCCAATAATCTTTATGATACATGGGACCACGCCAGCACCACACACCCCCAATCACTTTGCATTAAACCTCAAAGTGACCTCCCCCCACTCATCGGCGGACACTTGCAAAGCAGAGGCTAACTTGGTCGCCAGCTCACACTCGGCCTAAGTTACCATTCTACCCTTCTACCATTGCTATAATAGAAATACTATTTTCAATAACATGGTAAATTTTTTTTACTACTACTCTCTGAGCTTAAGAACTACTGCAATTCCTTTTATTTCTCCACATAAGCAAATCACTAACTTGATCGTCGGAGGAACAACCATGGAATCAAACCCTACCCGCTTACAATTTGCTACATGTGCAGATAAGATCAGCTTATCTCAGAACCGGATATTCAGAGAGTTAGATGACCTCCGTCAATTTAAGCAACACCTTTTATTTGAGGGTGTGATTTCGTACATCAACAGATATTAAGCCACACGAAAATTTTGCAGTTCTTGGACAAAATCCTTGATTTTATAAATGAAGAAAATACCCTTCAAAATTTCAATGTTAGGCCATATCTCATTGAGCTATTAAAAAAATCTTATAAACCGCGCTAACAAATAGAGTAATAATTTCAAAGTATGGCAAATTAAAGTTTGTAATTAAAAGTTTAAACGAAGAGTAATTATGTGGGAGAATATACTCAATTACCTAACACAATTTATGAGATTTTACAAATAGTTGTGAGAACTTAGTAAAGTGAAAGCTTATGGGTTTCCTGCGATTTACGAAGTCTCCAAGTGTTTTGTGCAAAACCCTCCAAAGTTCAAGGGGGATTTTGGTGAAGTATGCCAGCAATAAACCAGAAGACGGGGGGTTTACTGAAATTTTCCACCTCAAAACCCCAACAAGTGAACTGGCTTACCTGTACTCGTTCCCATCAGCGGAGCTTCCAAAGTCGACCCCTTCTCGATCTCATCGCTCTCTCTTCG
>NC_033801.1:97917349-97943285 GCF_001876935.1 Asparagus officinalis | reverse complement strand
AACGCTCTCTAACCCTTTCTCATTCAAAACTCACTTCCTCGATTCCCAAAGCTCTCTAAAATTTCTGTATTTGAAGGTAATTTTCAACCCAGATTCATGGATTCAATGAGAAAAATGGGTTCTTTGTGCTTAAATCGAAATAGGTGACTCTTGTTTTGTTGTAATTTGTTTTGGGTTTTGTAGGGGATTGTGGAGAATGGACTCTATGATTGTATGCAAGTCTGTGTGCTCGGCTCCTGTGAGTTTCGGTGTTCATTGCTTAAGATTTGATGTCTAGATCTTTTCATTGTTCTTTTAATTGATTTTTCTCACTTGGGTTATGTAGATTTTAAAGATGTATACTATTTTAATTTGAATTAGACTTTGAGCTTGTAGTTGCATTAATTTTTACAGTGGATAGGAGGTAAATATGAAGTTAATTAGATGAATATCATTGAATATAATTTGGGTAGTGGTTTTTTAATTGGGTTTTACATGCTGTTCATTTTCTAATTCTACTTCCGTTTTCAATTTATATTGGAGAAGAAGCACTTCTGCGGGTCTACATTGCATCTTTTTTCCTTTTGATTGTTTATGAATATTTGGATTGTGTATTGTAATTTTAGTGTTGAAAGGGGTAACTTTTATCGGATGTAGATGGGGGAAATTTCTATATTGAATTTCTTCTTGGGTTTTGGTTTTGTTGCTCGGGGACTCCTAAAACTCAGAGCTACTAGATTCAGCGGTAATAATAGAGTACTTTAATCTTTTCACTCTTTCATATGTGTCTCTCTCTCTCTCTATCTATCTATCTATATATATATATATATATATATATATATATATATATAATCACTACTAAGTTGCTTGGAGCAACTTGGTACCAAGTTTTTCCATTTCTCTCTCTCTCTCTCTCTATATATATATATATATATATGAGATTAATGAGTATCCTTGACAAGAAGGAGATTTTCCTCCTTGACAATGACATGGCACAATTCTCACCATGTGAAGGAGAGAGAATAAAGTAGGAGAGAGAATTTCACATGGTGAGAATTGTGTCACATCATTGTCAACGAGAGAATCTCCCTCCTTGTCAAGGATACCCATTAATCTCTCTCTCTCTCTCTATATATATATATATATATATTGTTGGCTTTTTTGGTCAAAACTTCTTTCCAAAATGAGTTTTTTAACTATATATATATTAACTACAAGTACTTTCATAAATTCTTAGTAGCCTAGTGGAAAGTTTATGGTTTGGTGTTTCAAAAGATCCCTTGTTTGAGGCTTACCAACGACAAGCCGAGAAGTGTTTTATTTGAATTAATCTCTCATAAGTTCTAGTGGGCCGGGGATCGGGGCTAATCGGGCTGAGACGCTAAGTGACGTTTTGTTAGATGCACTTCGCACGGAGGCATCGGGGCGAGGTGGCGTTGTTTGGCACCATGTTGGTTGTCACGAAGGTTGCCTCGCAGGCTGCTTCGTAGCATACGGACGAGCTACGTATTCGCACGAGGGTGACCCTAGCGTTCTCGTAGCTTGACAAGGTTCGTTCGTTCGACGAGGTTCATCTGTCATATGAGGTTCGCCTATTTGACGATGTTCGTTTGTTCGACGAGGTTCGTCTGTCATACGAGGTTCGCCTGTTAGACGAGGTTCGCTCGATCGACGAGGTTCGTATGTCATACGAGGTTCGCCTGTTTGACTATGTTCGCTCGTTCGACGAGGTTCGTCTGTCATACGAGGTTCGCCTGTTTGACGACGTTCGTTTGTCAAACGAGGTTCGTCTGATTTGCTGAGACGTGACCCTCGCGTTTCGTAGCAACGCGTTCATTGATTGCCTCGTATTCAGCAGTTACTGCATGCAACAGTTACAACAGCATTAAGAGCAATTTAATGCATTGATGTTACAATCTTAATTGTCATAAGAATTGTAACAGTCACATTAATTGCTAGTGACTCTTGAGCTGGTCTTAGAGGCCTATAAATAGCGCCATTGGGCAGCTTTTGGTTCCAGTTAAAAACTCCCTCGCGAGCGTGGAATACGAACGTCAGTATAGAATACGAATGTCGGTATACGCACGCAAGTTTTGAAAACGAACGTCGGATCGACGTTGTTGTAGCTGTTGTTGTGCTGCTGCTGTAGAAACTGTGCTCGCAGGAACCCGAAATCGAAAGGTTTTGAACCGAAATGTTCTGAGATCGAGGAGATCTTTTGCCTTGACCGAAAGGTCTTATAGATCGAGGAGATCTTGACAGTACTGAGTTGGTACACACCAGAGTATTTTACTGCTGTTCCTGGAAGCAGTTTGGCCTTGGGATCCTTGCACCGGAGTAGGCCAAATATTACTTTAAGCACAGCGTTTCACAAACGCACAACAGTTAATTGAAAAAGTTTAAAATAACAGTACATCATCATTCACTATTTAATTCTAGATTTAACCATAATTTCCAACAATCTTAAAGTAATATATTAGATCTACTAATGGATCTTGCGAGGACTCTTGGAGTGGACTGTCTCAAGTTAGAAAATATATATATATATATATATATATATATATATATAGAAGAAAACTTGTGTCAACTTAAGTTGACATCCACCAAACTTCTTAACCATTAGATGTTTCCTAGGGATCCTTGCATGATATGAAGTGACTTTTTATATATATATATGTGTGTGGATAGAAAGTTTGGTGGACAACTATTCCCTATCCACTTAAGTTGATAGGAGTCTTGCTCTCTCTCTCTCTCTATATATATATATATATGTTTGTCTGTAACAGTGTCTTTAAGATGATTTTTTACTTTTAGCTATTTGATATTTGGAGGAGAAAGATAGTATCATTTTGATATACCAATTATAGAAATTTATTAATATGTAAGTGTTAAAATATAACTTTGTCTGTGCTATTTTTGTTCCTTACATCTGGTAGTTGTATTTCTCATTTTTTTAATCCATTTTGCTTCATCACAGCATTTAGAAAAATCACGTAGTGAACTCTTTGCTTACCATGATTTATTTTTAATATGATGTAAATATCTAAATTCATTTTCTGCGTTTACCCTCAAAGGGGTTATTTGTTGGACCAGGCAGAGGAATTAGGAGTTCACAATGTAGCTTTATGGTGGGAAATAATCCAAACTTTCATAAGATAAGCTTTCCAAGGCAAAGGGCTACTTTTACCGCCCGGAGATCTAAGAAATGTGGTGGAGCTTTAAGTGCTACTTGTCGTGATGAGAAGATTCTAATTGCTAACAGAGGTGAAATTGCAGTTAGGGTCATCAGAACTGCACATGAGATGGGCATACCATGTGTTGCTGTCTACTCCACAATTGATCAGGATGCTCTTCATGTGAGACTTGCAGATGAGGCAGTTTGCATTGGGGAAGCACCAAGCAGTCAATCGTAAGAAGATATAACTTTCTCCTTTAATTTTCAAAAGGGTTAATTGTGGATAGACATCTTGTACTATCGCCCACTATCAAATAGACCCCCTCATTGAACCTTTTTTGCTTCTTTCTCTCGGAGAAAGAGACAATTTTTTTTTTGACAAATAGACCTTCGAAAGCTAAAAGAATTAAAAGGATTTCAGTTAGGGGGTCTGTCCGCAACTGGGTGATGGTAATGGGTGGTCTATCCACCACATATAACTACAAATGGGTGATGGTACAGGGGTGATGGTACAGGGCGTCTATTCAGATTTAACCCTTTCCGGAGTCTAACTTAGAGTTACTTTGTACACTGTACGTCTCATTTGAGGTTAGGTTGAATCTTTCTTCCTAATTAATCTACAGGTACTTGTTTGTTCCGAATGTCTTATCTGCTGCCGTTAGTCGTGGATGCACCATGTTGCACCCTGGGTATGGTTTCCTTGCTGAAAATGCCGGTTTTGTTGACATATGCAGAGAACATGGAATCAACTTTATTGGACCTAATGTAAGTATAACTTTATGAGAATACTTTTGTGAACTTAAATCTTAAAAGGTGTAATCCTACTTACCTTTCTTTGAGAAAGATAGTGGAGCTAGAAATAAAACCTGATTAAGTGAAAATATTGCTATGGTACTTTATGGTTTTCCTACTCTGTATAATACATGTATCTGTTGAATTGTAAGCTAAGCATATTCGATTTCAGTTTCTCGTGAGGTTTTGAGACTCCATTTGTTTTCTACCGTACCTCTTACTTAAGCAGTCACCCCACCATAAAATGGGTGTTGCATCCATGTTCTTCATGTTTTCCTTTAAGATTTGAAACATTGTTGATGATACTGGAAGAGAGAAATTTTATTATTATTTTTTGTATTCTCAGATAATGTTTGTCTGTTTTGAACCTTTAACCTTATGCTAGTCTGTCCTTAAAAGTTATTGAAGAACAATTGTTTTTCATGACCAATATTGACTTGGGTGGTGCTCCATTACCCATCTCTCTTGACAAAACCAGTGGCTTTACTTTTGTTTGCAATACTTGATTAGACAAGGGAATTATTGAGGCAAGCCAGTTTTGAACTGGGTAAATGATATTATTATACCACTTTACAAGTTGAAGTGGATGTATATTGTAAGACAATGTGTTTTTCTTTGGGCACCATCGTAGCTGATGGCTGTACATGGGATTAAGTATATGTCCACCTACCAGTCAGAAGCTAATGAGCAATTTTTGTCACCGTTTTAACGAATATAATTTACTCTGTTTGCATTCTTGCCAGTCTTAAAAAAATGCTATATATGTAGATGAAACTTATGCTTTTTACAGTGTGCATGCACCTTTTCCTTCTCCTTGATCTAAGTTCAGTCTAATTGTTTGACAACATAAAACTTTGTAGCCTGACAGCATCAGAGTCATGGGTGATAAATCTACTGCCAGGGAAACAATGAAGAAAGCAGGTGTTCCAACTGTACCTGGAAGTGATGGCCTATTGCAGGTTCTACAACATTTTTCTAATTTTTACTTCCTACATTCAATATTATAGACCTCACTAATAGCAACAAGTTCAAAACATCAATTTACTAATCCTTCTTATCCTGCATGATTGGAAATTTTTAGAGCACGGAAGAGGCTATCAGGCTTGCGGATGAAATTGGTTATCCTGTGATGATCAAGGTATACTATTTCTTCAGTTTTTGCTCTGATGTGAACATTAGTAACCAAGATGGTTTTATTACCAGTGGAAAAATATGTAGAAATTACAGGCAATAGAAAGCATTTATGCACGAATGATTCATAGATTAGAAGACTGTTGGGTATTTAAGTCTTGTTTCCCAAGAGACTTAAGTTAAAGTGAAAGTTAATAATGGGTTATGATTTTATCTTTAGTTTCTCCATGAACAAACCTCACGCTGCTCTTTTTATGTGATACTTCTAATTTACAGCAATTGTTTGGAGGCTTCAGGACTTTATATCTCAGTATGTGCTTCATGTAGTTGGCTCCAAAGTGATTCTTTTAGCTTTTGTTGAGTAGATGCACTCTTCTAATTTACATTAAGAATTAGCTACCTACAAGACTTTTAAGAACAGAAGTTTCAGATTAAGGGGTATACAACATTTAAAAGCACAACAATTGATTTTTAAGTTATACATCTCTGACTTAAGAATGAATGTATATTGTTTGATTCTCTTAGCGTCCTTCTAGTTCATCCTCTTTAGAGACTGGTATTTGTTTGAGTCTGATGGTTATGCTTCTATATGGCTAAGAATATCTACTCACTGGCTGAACATTGAACTAAACCTTTCATTAAGGTAGGTTCTCATAGGAACAACACAACCTGACTGTATTCCCTGACTGTATTCCTTTTCTTTTTCATTATTTGTTTCAAGGCTACTGCTGGAGGTGGAGGACGTGGAATGAGACTGGCAAAGGAACCTGAGGAGTTTGTAAAGTTGCTTCAGGTCTGCTAGTTGCTAAAATTTTCTACTTTATATGAGCTTTTGAATTTATATTTTTTATTTTATCTGGCATATAATTTGTTGTTAATGTAATTATGTCCGGTTACATACAATTCCATGGAATCATTTCTCCTTAGATTATTTTGTGACTGCATAAAAGTCGTCTATGTGGCATTATTGTTAAATAATGTGCTTTGTCAACTGAAAACTATTTCATGTGAGTAGGGGTGCATTCGGTCGGGATAAGGCTCAGATATAATGCTTATCATATTCATATCCGCTTACTCATTTTGAATATGGATATGGTCACAGATATACCTCGATAAGGAAAATTCATATCCATATCCACTAAAACCAGATATGGATACGGATGTACATGCAGATATATAAGCAGATATGCATGCGAATATAAAATGGATATGAGAAAACTAGGTAGTGTAGAAAAAAATATAGTTCATATGATGCAAAAGAGTTCATTATATCTGAAAAGCTAAGATTAGACATCTTGAACTTCAAAATTAACCTCAAATCCATAATCTAAAGATTATGACCATCGTGACAATATGACTAATATGTATTCAGATATTTCGGATATGGATCCAGATATTTCACTACAAAACCATATTCGTAACTATATCCTATCGGTTATAGATTTGAGTAACCATATCCATATCCGTAAATTTCCTCAGATATGGATACGGTTTAGCACTCATACATGTGAGGGCGGCCGATAGTTTGAGAAATTCAACAGGGTAAGGCATTGTGATCAACAGAAAAAAATCTTCCAAAAGCAGAATATTAGAGCGGCCTTTCTGACATATTCAGATCACAGATGCATCCATATACATCATAATTTGGTTCATGATGTCTGTCAAGAATAATCAACATTAGTTGTTGGTATACTTCAGTAACTAAATTTGTTAATGTTCCGAATAATTTTTTTTGAGGATCTAATTTCTTAAATGTGCCATAACTGAAGTAGGTGTTTTAATGATAATATTTTGAGATTAAATGTGAAAAGAGATGTCAGATAGAATCTAGATAGTAAAAAGGGGAGATAAGAGAATAAGAAAGTAGAATAAAAAGGTAACACTTAGTATCACTTTAACATTTTAAATTAGTGTAGAATTATCATTCTACCCTTTGATTTATAACTATGAAGGACACTTGTTCATCATTCCTCCAATTTTTTGTTAGCCCTAGTATGTTCTTTATACAATAGAATGGATACCTTTCAAATATATGCCAAAATAACATAAACATCACATCTTTTTCAAGCTGAGGAATGAAAATTATCGACATGTAATAGCTTTAAATGATAAACCATAACATGTTAATAAAGCAAATAATGCAATAAGAGCCACTTCCTCGAGTATAGTAATCTCTTGTTTTGTTGATGAGCTCATGCACGCTACCTATTTGACATGTTATATAATGCATACTTAGATGTCTTTTTCCCCCTATAAGGCCGTAACTTGGTCTTAACCTGGGGCGTTCCTTAACCTAACCCCAGTTCAGATCTCAGTGGCAATTGAAATATTAGACTTGGTATTCATTTGACGAGGACCAAGAGTTATAGTTTATAGCAGCTTATGGTCAAATCACATAGTTAGAATAGAAGTACCAAAAAGTCAACTAAATAAATGCATCTTAAGACTGAAGCTTAATTGCAATTTAATAAGCTATTGATCAACGAAGCCTAAATTTAGCCTAGTCAAGCCAGTCCAAGCCTTTAACAACTTGAGCTTGGGCATGAACATAGCCCAACTAAGGTACACTCAAGGCTTTACATTTATTTTAGTGGAAGTAGATTTTTGTTCAAGCTTGGTTCATCTTGGTTATCGAATGAGCTTGAACAAGCTCTTAACTAACCAAAATTGAGCTTCCCGACTGTAACCTGCTGTGACCAGAATATCCCATAAGGCCTCACTTGGGCATGGGACTGTCATGGGAATATAGGTGTGTCATGACATATATCATACTCCCTTTAAAAGTACGAGTTCGAGAAAATCTTTCTATGGTCAATATTACCCTTAATTTTTTTAAATATTACATTGTTATTCTAATCTATTCTAATTATTCTATTTTCTTTGAATTAGTAACTAAATGATTTATCATATTCATAATGAGACTTAACATGTTATTGAATAAAGAAAATATGTTTGATATAATTCAAATCCTTTACTTATTTCAGTGTTCATAGAGAAATCTAAAAAACATATGCTAGCCAGTACCTAAATTTTTTTGGACTTTGTAAAAAATACCCTCTAAGTTTTTTAAATTGCAAAAACAACCCTACAAATTTAAAATTTTATTAAAACATCTTAAAAATTATAAATTTTACTTATTTCAATTCATTGAGATATCTGAAAAACATATGCTAGCAAGAAACTAAAAGTTTTTTGACTTTGGAGAAAATATCTTGGAAGTTTTGAAAATTACAAAAAGACTACACCTTGAAAATTTCAAACCTATAAACGCACTAAAAACCTACAAATAATACAAAAAACCCTCGAAAATTTATGGAATTTACAATAAACACTGAAGTTTTTACAAATTGCAAAATAAAACCCTTAGAATTGTAAAATTTACAAAAATCATGATAATTTCTAACCTAATAGTACATTAAAAATATAGGAATTACAAATATCCCTACATAATTTATAATTTATAGAAAACACCCTTGAAGTTTCAAAAATTACAAACAAAATCTTAAAATTCAAAATTTATAAATAACACCCTGAAAAACACCCTTGAAGTTTCAAAAATTACAAACAAAATCTTAAAATTCAAAATTTATAAATAACACCCTGAGAATTTCAAACTTTACAAACAAAATCTTAAAATTCAAAATTTATAAATAACACCCTGAGAATTTCAAACTCATTAGTAAATGAAAGCATATGAATTATAAATAGTCTATAAACAATTTATAATCTATAAAAAAGGTCTATAAGTTTAAAAAATTACAAAAAACCACTAAAATTCATAATTTATAAAAAACACCATGAGAATTTCTAACCTATAGACACTAAAATAGATATACAAAATTACTAACAACCCCTAAAAAATTAAAAATTATAAAAATATCATACTCACTTTAAAAATATAGGTTTAGGAAAAATCTTTCATGGTTAATGTTTCCCATAATATTTTTGAAAAGAACATAAATGATTGAAAATCTATTCAATTTAAAATTTATAAAAAAACACCCTTAAAGTTTTGCACATTGTAAATTACCCATTCAAAGTTTAAAAATTTTCAATAATTTTTTATAATTCCTTGATTTCAATGTAATGTTTAATAGTTTTGTGTATTTGTAAATTACAAAATTTTAGGATATTTTTTTTACAAATTTTAAAACTTTTTGAGGGTGTTTTTTTGTAGTTTTCTAAATTTTTTTAATGTTTTCAGTGTAATGCATAGATACATCAATTAATGATGATATTAAAGAGTAAGTCGTTCTTAAGATTATTAGGCCATAGTTAAGTGTACAACACATCACTGTTCCTAAGCAGTGTAATTTATAAATACAAAAAATTTCAGACAATCTATATAGTGGTTAAAAGGATTTTGACTCTAATGTATTATTTTTTATAAATTATATTTAATGTGAATCCACCATATAATTTTGACTGTGGTCATCATAATTATAATACGTTTGATTGATTGACCATATATGTATATAGACCATATATTATTTTACTTTCTCACATGAACTAATATTTGGCGCTTAATAATTTAAATTATTACTTTTAAATTTAATATAATTTCAATTTCTATTTTTTTGAGATTTATTCCATAGTTACGTGTATCAAACTAATAACTAAAATAATAATTATTTATGCTTAAATTAGGATGATTGTAGTTGGTCACTCACTATGAAATTTTTATAAAGATATATACTTTACTTTGTATAGCTATCTGCACCACCCATGTATATTTTATAAATTAGTTGTTAATTTAACATATTAAATTAATTTTCCTTTGTAGAAATTTTTTCTCTGACTTTTGGATTGTGTAATCACTATCTCATCATTCTAGCGTAGAAATGACCTCACCTTAAATAACTTCAAGCCAATGTTTGAGTTGAACTGAAGTATATACTATTGCTACTATGTTTATATATTATTTAAGAATATCGCATCAACACTTTTTAAACAGAAGAGAATATTCCAACCTCTGATAATATAAAAACTAAATATAACCAATTAAGTGATTAGCAAAAGAGAACTTACATCAGAAAAACGTGAATAATAAGATAAAGAGAAAATGTAATGCCATTGTCAACAATACAACAAATAGTAAACTACAATGTAAACTTAACCTATTTTGTGGAGCCCAACAATTGTCTATAAGCATTGAGGTTTATATATATATATATATATATTATATATATATGAGAAAAATGGGTATGCTTGGTACCAAGCACAAAAACCGATGCTTGATAGTGAGGTGGCGTAATCTCCTCCACTCATTCAAAAAGTTGCATATCCCAATACACTCCTCAACCCATGTGAATGTGGTCCCCCATTTGAATGAGTAGAGTGGATTGTGCCACCTCACTACCAAGCACAAAATTTGTGCTTGGTACCAAGCATACCCATATTTCTCTCTCTCTCTATATATACTTTATAATTTATTAAAAATGGTCATATAATCTTATATAATAAAATTGATTTAATATTAAATAGTAATATTGTTGTAATAATATCGTTATTAGGGAAAATTCTTCATGAACTAATATGTTCTTTACGACATATTAGCTATGCACTCCAAATTCTTGTGTCTTTTATAGAGTCAAAAAGTTTGAATAATAGTCTCTAACATGTTGCTCTCACAACAGCAAAATCCACTTAGTTGATGTGAATATTTCAGATGAGTTATACGTTCTATATACAATACAATTACCCTAGGCAAGTGAGTTATAATAGTATTTTTCATTCACATCGTTTAGCGTAAGATTTGATAGGGACCTTGCATCAAAAGGAAAATGAATTTTTATATTTAGAACACATGGTAAAATATATCATAATCTCCCTGCTCTAATTTCGCAATAAAATAATTCTTCATACTTTTAGTTTTACTTCTATGATACAAAAAATGAACTATAAAATTGAATGAGAATATTAAATAATGTACATACGAGTGAAATCACAACTAAAAGTTAATGTGAATGAGTCAAACCACAATTAAAAGTTTAATGGATATATTGCAAATAAATTCATATAAAAAATTCCTTTAAGAATTGAATGATCACCCATCTTTTGAAGACTTCAAGATACTAATAAACAGAGATGTACTAGATTAATGTGTTTATAACTCACAAATAGTAGATCACGTGGTCACAGTCTGGGTTGAATGAAATAATGACGATATTTCAGTTGAGAGAGAGATTATTGAGCTGATGATCAATCCCAAAAAAACTTTAGTTTCTTTTTATTTTTATTCTATTTTTATTAATTTAAATAATCATAATATTTAACCACGTGCATTGCACGTGCATCTCAACTAGTAAGTGTCTTAAGAATATGATAAGGGCCGTGAAGCATGGCTGCATGAGTATAGATGATATCATGAATGTCTACTCACTAAATCAGATCAAATCTTGGTGCTTATAGTCCTTGGATTCTGGAAATAAAATAAAAAGAGAAACAATTCTGCACACAACTCACCTGAGACAAGTAAAATCTGCCCTTCTCTCACATGATCTGAATGTTGTTTATTGCTTTCTGGGATGATCTCAATCTATATCACAAGTTTTTTCTCAAAGGTTCGTTTTAGCCCGTATCCATCATGGAGCTCATTTTTAAGCCAACATGGTAGGATAGTTATTCGTGTGATTGTTTTAATCTTTCGACTCAAATATGGTCATGCCTTATAAACACTCAACGTGTTTCCAGTCTATTGAGCAGGGTCTGATGTCTGTTATGTCAGATGTTGACATGGACAGCTCATATGAATAATATTTACTGTTTGGCCATTAACCTAACACCTCATCAATGTCATTTAGCTCATTGAGATCACCACCATAGAGTCCCGAAGCACACCATAGAGTCTCAAAGCCCCCATGTTTTTCTAATCTTCATGTACTGTAGAATACAATACATAGACAGCTAGATCATGCTAGCTTGTCACAATCTTTATAGCTGTCTTATTGCGTAATACTTTGAATGTGAAATTACATTGTTTGGCTTTTGCTTCTTTGTGCAAAGAAATGCTTATTTTTATCACTTAAAATTGAAGAGTGGAATGGCCTCTTCACTTTTGACTGAAATTATATCTAGACCTAAGAAGGCAGATGCTTCGTTTGGCGATTGTTTGCAGAAATTATCTCTAGGTCAAATGTGTGGTGAATTATCACTGGTATTAAGATTAAACTATGTAGATTATAGCTTCATGATGTCCCCCCATTTAAGTAGTCTTGAAACTTTTTATTTATTTATTTTTAATATGTTGTATACTTGTATTAACAAATCTGACTGCATATTGCAGCAAGCTAAGAGTGAGGCTGCAGCTGCATTTGGCAATGATGGTGTTTATTTGGAGAAATACATCCAAAATCCAAGGCACATTGAGTTCCAGGTATAGTTATGAGATGGTGTAGTTAGCTACATATTCTATGTGGAAAATTATAATTCACTATATTTTCTATTTTTGATCGTAAATTCACGTTAATAATGAATATGTTATTTATTGGCTAATTTCGTGAAGTGCTTGATTATTAAAAGCTTTTATCTACATCTGTTGGCTACCTATTCTAGGAGGAAATTACAATGCAATATATTTTTTATTTTTATTTTAAATTCTCCGTTGACGTTGAATATGCTATTTATTGGCCAAATTTATGACGTGATTATTCTCAAAGGCAAGCTTTTATCTAAAGCTGCTCGTGATGTATTTCCCTCTACGTTGTATTGATGAGAAACTTGAATGATTAAGTTGATACATAATTTAGCATTTGTATGAGAATTTTGGATAGCGCGCTTTCCATATCATCCAATTAACCTATGACAGCTTAAGTTCAGGTGCTCCATAGTCTAATTTATGAAAAATTTTACTGGCAATAAGAATGCATCTTGAATTCAGGTTCTTCATGGACTAATTTATGCACTCTGTTACTGGCAACCAAAGTTATCGATAGTGGATAGCGTCGCGTAGCGGTGAGGCATCGCTAAGGCTATTTGGGGCTATTGCGACAAAATAGCGGTAAAAAACGCAAAGTCAAATAACGATCTAATTTAGATATGTATAAATACTAAAAAAAGATTAAAGAAAAATCTAAAAAATCTAAAAGTATATATTTGATGATTTAAAGAGATCCTAAATATGAAATAGACTTGTAACCATCACGCAATACCAAATATGACTGGAGGAGTCAAAGAGTCGTCGTTTTCGAGAAGAAGAGCTGAGCGGTGAGAGGACTACCCTAAGAGGAACTCACGGTGAAGGAGATGAGAGGAAGTACTGAGGTAGGTGCTAGAGGCTATGAGAGGTGGCGGGAAAATGTCGAAATCACAGGAGACGGTGGAATGCAATAATCAAGGGTCAAGTTTAATTTAAAAAAACACCTCTAACCGCTTTTAAATAGCAGCCAAAAAGCAGATTTCGCATGCAATCGCCCACTATTTACCGTTATGGCACACTATTGGCCGTTTTTGCGAACGAAAAGCATATATTTTATAATATGTCACCGCTATTGGGCAATAGCGTAGTGGGAGGGGACCGTTAACGCTATTAGCGCTGCTATTTCGAGGCTATTTACCACTATTTATAACAGTGCTGACAACTTGTGGTAGTCGTGCTAATCCAACTGCAGTGTGCATGTCTTACATACATTTTCCTGAGAGATGATTTTGGGAATTAACCCTCTTTTCTTTATTAAAAAAAGACAACTGATTGAGTTCAAGTGCTCGGGGAAAAGTTTATGCATTCTATTCTCCCAATAAATAAGTTGTGAGGTTAATTCAACTGCTTGTTGCATTTCTTGCATGCAACTGCCTGGAGAATTTTAATTTATTGGTCATCTTGTTCTTTTTTTTTTTTAATTTTCAAAACTTAACAGAATTCTTTGCTAGCTTATAGGTTCTTGCAGACAAGTATGGAAATGTTGTTCATTTTGGGGAGCGTGATTGCAGTATTCAGGTACTTCTTACTCATGTACATCTGAATTTTGTCAAAAGAACAAATAGCTAGGTACATGTTAAGTGTCAATCCTTAGACATTGTTTTTTAACTTTTTGGCTTAAACATCTTCTAAGTGCCTCTTGATTACTTTTTTTTTGCCGCATCCACCAGCTATGAATAAGTAAATTATATAAATAATAAAATTCAACTAAAGTAAATGTCATAATATACATCTAATCATGACAAGCAACAACAATTTATTCGACATCAGCTTCAAAATCATTATGCTCTACTAGATAAAAAGCAAGAAAACTTTCTCCACATGCATAGAAATCTATTACACTCTTCACTGACCCTAACCATTTTAACTTCCTTTGACCTTTTTGACAGAGAAGAAATCAAAAACTCCTTGAGGAAGCTCCATCTCCTGCTTTGACCCCAGAACTACGTAAAGCAATGGGTGATGCTGCTGTAGCAGCAGCTGCATCTATAGGTTATATTGGTGTTGGAACTGTGGAATTTCTCTTGGATGAAAGAGGTTCCTTCTACTTCATGGAAATGAACACTAGGATCCAGGTGTGGACAATCAAACTATTTAGTTTTTCTTTTAATTTTGTAATGGTATAATATCTTGCTTACAAAACATTATCATCTCATGCACAAACCAGGTCGAGCATCCTGTAACTGAAATGATTTCTTCAACTGATCTGATTGAAGAGCAAATTCGTGTGGCTCTTGGAGAGAGACTGACATACAAGCAGGTAAATGGTGATTTACAGTTTGATTATGACAGTTAATTATAGTACTGTTTGACTAATATTTCTGTTGTATTATTTACAGGAGGATATTGTTCTTAGAGGACACTCAATCGAGTGTCGTATAAATGCTGAAGATGCCTTTAAAGGGTTTCGACCGGGGCCAGGTATTGGTTTTTCCTTGTTTCGCTCTTAATAAACCACATGCAGTGGGGGCATGATTTTGTCTCAGTTGCATGCTTATATAACTTATTAGTTCATTAAAAGTAAAAAATATAATTGCATTTGGAACCTACATTGACAATTTTACAATTTATCGTCCTTCATGGTGTTCTACGCAAAGTTAAGTGGTGTGGTGTTCTACGCAAAGTTAAGTGGTGTCCTAAGTAATAATATAGATAAAAGTAAATAAAAGTATCTAGAAAGTAGACAATATAGCAGTGTCCTGTGATGTCATTAGACAACATAGATCCGCCACTGACCACATCTCTATATGAACAACAACAGCAAAACTTTTACCTGGAACCTTTGAAGTCTGCTATCGGAATCCTATTCTTCCATTCAGTTTTGTTAACGCTATCTCCTTTGTTAAATTAATTACTGTCACATTCTTCTTAATTTCTCCTAATCAAGTTCTCTTGGGCCTACTTATTACTCCTCACCCCATCAAATGCTCTTAAGGTTTATTTACGGGCCTCTGTTGCACATAACCAAACCATCTCAATTGATTCTGTCATTTAATCCTCAATCGCGGTGACCTACAACCTTCAACGAAAACACTCATTCCTTATCCTATCTCTTATTTATATATCCAAAACTCTATATGAATGATATTAATTAATTCATGGTGTTAGAGGGCTAGCAATCTCACTATTATTTATTGCCAGTGGAAATTGATCTCTTTTTTACTTGTCAAGTTTTGTTGTGTAATAATGCAAATGCTGGTTTAAGAACACTTCATCAGAATGTCAATCATGTCTATACTGTTAAAATTTTCAAATTATATTCTTATCTCTGAGTGTGCTGCTTCAATATGCATTCTCACATGTGACCATTGGTATTCGTTAGATAAAAATTGACTAAAATCTATCATTGTCTTCCATGAAATTTATGTATGGTAAAATTCTTAACGAGTAAATCAGTTTCACATGTTGAAGTACCGTTCAGTGCTTTTAAGTTCTGGAACAAATTTGAGAAGAGACTAATATAGTATGTTTTCAAACTGTTAAGAGAGTAAGTTAATATACATGTTGTTTAATTAATCAGTTAAATAACCCTTAAATTTTTCCTTATGCTTTTTGTATTTCCATTTTTTGATGATTTGTCTGGTCAAAGTTAATGATAAATGTACTTGCATTTACGAGCCTTGTCATCTTAGTAATTTTTGTATCTTATTACAGGGAGAATCACAGCATATCTGCCTTCCGGAGGTCCGTTTGTAAGAATGGACAGTCATGTTTATCCTGACTATGTTGTTCCTCCAAGCTATGACTCCTTACTAGGAAAGGTGCATTCTCTAGTTTATGACTTGCACACATAGTTTACTATCTACCTTGTAAAACTTTTATGTGTGCATTAGACAAATATCGTTTTATAGGAGTTTGTATCTAGTTTTTTGGGAAAAGAAAAAGGCGAGTTTTAGTGGATGCAGTTATAACATTTTGCTTTTTTCTTTGATTTTAGCTTATTGTATGGGCTCCCACCAGAGAGAAGGCCATTGAACGAATGAAAAGAGCTCTTGACGACACTGTTATTACAGGTTTAACATTTTTTCATGAATTTATAAATGAAAATATTTGTGACAGTAGATTTTTATTTTTTTCATGACACCGATAGAGTATATCTTTTGCAATGTTCTTGGCTATTTAGGTTCAAACTTTACATTGCTGCCTTCTTATCTCTTATCATCATCATCCAACCCTCCCATCAAAATGGGGTAGTCATATCTCTTGCTTTTTTCCATAATAGGGACTCCGTTAAGTTTTATAGGCTATTAGTAAATTTAAGGTTACAAACATATTATTATCAATATCTACCTTGCATTATTTCGATATTACATGCTCAATTGATCACTGTTCCATTCATTGACAGGAATCCCTACGACAATTGATTACCATAAACTGATCCTTGATATTGAGGTATGAAATTCTCTAATCTTTCATTGCTGACATTCTTTCTCAATGGACTTAATGAAGGTTGGATTTTAACCTCCTTAAATAAATTTGCTGATTCTATACTGATCTCTGATTGCAGGACTTTAGAAACGGAAAGGTTGATACTGCATTCATACCCAAGCACGAGAACGATTTGGCTGCTGTGAGTATCTAACTGTTTCACCTCATTTGTGACATTTAATCTCTTTTCAAATTTTTGTTTCAAATTCAGCATTTTCTGTGAGTACTGAGAAAAATTCTGACGCTGATGAGTATGAATCAATGTTTGGAGGAATCTGAGTCTTAGATTTCATGGAAAGGTGTAAAGAGTAGTTTTGATATATAAGTTATTAGGATAATCATATTTGCAAACTTTCACCTTTACTATTTGTATTAGTTAAGACCTACTTAGGCTATTTGCTCATAACTGCTTTCGAAAAATAAAGTCATTTACCGTAGAACTGGTTGCGTTGAAGATATCTTTTTGGTGCTTTATTATTTCATTCAGTTTAATATTCTCATAAAGAATTCTTAAATTAAGTCTTTCTAACCATTCGACCAAAATTCTGAAGCTGTGGAGAGAGCTGAGGTTATATTTTTATATTGTAACATACCCCCGCAAGTTGAGCGCCCTAAATTCGTGTCCGGAGGGATTTGACCCAGGTTGCTCTGATACCATCTTAAATTAAGTCTCTTTAACCATTATACCAAAACTCCGAAGTTGTTGTGAGAGTTGATGGTTATATTTTTATATTTTAACAATAATAAAAATTCAATACACAATCTAGTGTATTTTAGTATGTATGTGCATACATTTGGTTTAACTATATTCAACTTTTTGGCAACGGTAGGGTTAATCGCAGACACCTCCTTATTTAGAAAGAATAGTCATTTGTACACCTAAACTATTTTATTAACACTTACGTCCTCTCTATTGGAGTCAACGGTACTTTTTCAAATTAGATTGAGATGTTATGTGTGAATGTGATGATATCATTACCTATTGTCCTTTAGTTTTAAGTGGAAAAAAAAGACAAAATCACCCTTGAGATGCCATATGTGAATGTGATGATAAATTACATTCCACCTTCATTTCAAGTGGAAAAAATATCAAATTTCTCTAGTGTAATGTTGCCCGAGATCTTTGATATTAAGTGCTAAGATTTATTTTTCCTTCTTCCTAATGAGAATTTGACATTATTCTTTGCAATGCAGCCACAGAAAATGGTGGTAGCCACACCGGAGAAAGAGTTAGCTGGGACGGCCGCCTAAGGCTCAATTTACATTTCACTTCCATTTACGTTCTCATGAATATTCTTATTGCACATCACCAAAATTTCTTGAGAATATGGACATTTTGTGTAGTTGATTGTGAACCTTTCTTTCTTTAACGAAATGTGATCGTCTCCTACATTCTATTGTAGATATTACTTTGGCTTTTTGTAGAGATTATGTCCCGAAGATGGGTACACATTTCGGCACTTTCAGTAGTACGGCATCACCATGAGACGCACTATTATTCTCAAATAATCTCTTGTCAAATAAGTCCAGACACAAAAATAACAATGAACAACAAATCATTAACTATTTAAAATAATTTATTTCCCCCTAAAAAAATTGTCTAGGAGAAAAAGAAAGCGAAAAACAACCCCATGGGCCATGACTAATAATATTGTTAAAACCAAAAAAAAAAAAAAATAATGAGCCAGATTTTACAGCTGTGGCAGTAGTAAGACTTATGAGATGTTAACGAGGTGTGGGTGATGGAGCTGCAATAGGAGACGGACGGAGGAGTCGTCAACAGTAGAGCATCTGTTGAAAATTCGAGCTAAATATATGCAAAATACACAACGGAATACTATATGTATAATAATACTAAGCATGTAGAGAGCATGAAAAACACGTTAGGATCATCCTAATTAAATCTAACATGATCCCTATAAAAAAAGAGCAACCAAGAGCTTTGAAGGCTTACTTTTGTAGCGTGATTCGATGGTAGATCGAACAACCCGTAGCTAGTTTTCTTTGTTGTTGTAAACCTCCTTGTAGTGGATCTCCAAGTCTTCAAATGAGTTCGATAAAATCGGAGTCTTATTGAGACACAAGGCAAGATATCCACCCCGGGGTACTATAAAATCCTACTACTTCCTCTTAATCAAAGATTGCTAGAGTTTAGTAAGAGTATAGCTCTTTTTTATTCTCTTATGAAAAAAACCACTTAGCCAATTTTTCATTAACCTTTCCATAAGAAAGAGAGCTCATATATATAGAGTGAGATATGTCATGACTCATCTCATGAGTCATGCCATGAGTCATCTAAATGTAATGATTCCTTTCATGAGTCATGCAATGACTCATCTCATGAGTCATGCAAAGAGTCATGAAGAATAAAAAATATGTGCTAAAACCATGTGTCCAAACCATACCACATTAATGACTCATCTCATGACTCATTAATCAAGGTATAATGAAGTGTGTATTTTATAAATAAAAATACTACATCAATACGGTGTTTCATAAATACGGCATTATGTAATTTTTCCAATCATTAACTAATAAGTCATCATATGACCAAAAAAATCAATAAGTTGACCAAAAGTCAACTGTTGACAAAAAAGTCAACCAGTTAACTAAAAGTTAATTTTATGGGAAAAATACTAGAATTCATTTCTTAATCTCATAGCATTATGATTTTACTGATACATATAACCGTTTATGTGTATTCGGTAAAAATCATATATGCGTATCAATCATACGCATTAACTCTATAAATTGTATTTCATAGGATTCAAGTATGCGCTTGGTGTGACTCTAGGACCCAACTTAAGACTCGGCATTATATCATATCCACAAGTACAACAGAGGTGCTAGCTACACATGAAGACTACCAGGGTATAAGTTGTGATAAATGTCTGCAAGATGTTTACACAATTTTATCAGGACCACTCAGTGATAATACCGTATAGTCTGATCTCTTCGTCAAACCATGTCAAACTATAGAGCCTAGGGTATGAAAAACTATCAAACCCTAATAGCTCGATTAGTGTTTGTTAATATTAAACTCATAACCTTTAAGATCAAACTGACACTCAGTTTATCTTATTTACCTTGATTAAGGATTTCTAGGTTATAGTTATACCAAATAATCTTATGACATCAACCCCCTTATACTAGGAGAGACGAATCTCATCTTGACATCTCAATATCTACTTATGTCTCGGGATGCACCCAACAAGAACCGTTATGCATAACTCAATGAGAACTGTGGTTAGGTAAAAAGTCTAAGTACACCTAGACTGACATGTAAGATATTGCACTGATGCCTTAGGTCAAGAGACTAGTTTGTACTATATCACTTTAGAGCTTCTATTTGACAGTTAAGTATAATTACCAACCAGACATTCTCAGTGAGTCGTTCAGTCAACTCATTCACTAATTAATGAGTCACCTGTATACTATATTTTGATGTATCGCATCAATGATCCAAGAGATGCATGGATCATCATCCTACCAAAGGAGAAATAAAGTATACACTAGTCTTCTCAAAGTGATGAAGTCTCATTTCAACACTTCATCGACTAGGAATATTTTAGAATATACGTTTGCGACAAATCAGATCTCTTCATTACGATCATATCCAAAATGTCTGATAGTCTAGTATCATTCTAAGGACTTTATCTATATTAAAATATCAGATAAATACTGACCAAAATAGTATACTATTATTTTGAACAAGGATGTTATATTCATATAGGTCCTATTACAATATACAATTATTGCCTACATGACACCTATATCTAACATCATCGTCACTCAATGGTAGGGGGTTGACAAAGCCTTTGAAGGAGCACTGCGGCTTTGCTGGTTGTGACCCCTTCGTTGAGGTGGATGAGCTTGATGAATAGATATTGTATCAGGAGAAGGTGATAGTGTAGGTGTCAGTTGATGGAGCAGGAGATAGCGACGTCTCTACTGGTGAAGGAGTGGGTGCATGTCTCGGTGGTGTTGATGGAGAAGGAGAGATCGACGGAAGAGAAGAGAGCGGAACGCAGCCGTGGGTGTGGGTCCCACTGATGGAATAGGAGAGGGATTTTTTTTTTGTGATGGCGAGGGAGAAGAGAGTTCGACAGCCGTGGGGTTGGGAGCAGGCTTCCACGACTTCCTTGACGGAGAAGGAGGGAGAAGAGAGTTCGACAGCCGTGGGGTTGGGAGCAGGCTTCCACGACTTCCTTGACGGAGAAGGGGACGGCGAAACTTCCGGCATCGGGGAAGAAGGGACCGGAGATGGTGAGGGAGCGCGTACATATCCCTTTGGTGGCTATATACAAAGTGAGGGAGCATATATATATCCCTTTGGTGGCTACATAGAAAGCGTTAGATGTAACTGATTACTAAATTCGAGAAGGGAAAGAAACACTTCTGTATCTTGGCAAAGTTGAGTTGGATAAACCTGTATAAATAAAACTTTAGCTGAACGCGGGAGATGCGAGAGTCCATAAAAGGTGAATCTCATCCTCGAGCTCGGCATCTTGTTAAGCATGTTAATTAGTTTGCATATAAGTAATCTAGAGCTGGTTACAAACATTGTGACTTGATGAATTAACTGTGATCTCACGTCCTAGTTCTCGGAAAGAATAGTGTTTAATATCAGTATGTTTGTCATGATGTGACGATAAGTATAATGTCGATTAGGATACATCTATACTTGCTTCTAATCTTACTAATCCTCAATGGTCATCAGCAGTAATTTTTTTTTTTAATTTTTATATATTTATTTTGTTGTTGTTGTTGTTGTTGAGGAAATAGCAGATTTTATACTAGTTCATGGGTTCTGATCCAGAAAATAAGGAGATTTAGAATAATCGGGAAAGCAATAGAGAATATATCAATAGTACAAATTTTCAAAACAGACCCTTTTGGGTTTTTATTTGCAAAAAACAACCTATTTAAAAAAATTACAAAAACCGACCTGTTTTCAGCCCAGTGCTGAAAACAGGTCGGTTTTTGTTAAAATTTTTCCGAAACTTCACGGGAGTTCAACTTCACAGGAGTTCAACTCTCGTGAAGTTTAATGTATTTTTAAACTTCACGGGAGTTGAACTCCCGTGAAGTTTAATTTATTCATACATCTTCACGAGAGTTCAACTCTCGTGAAGATTTATGCCCAGATGCAACAATATCGCCAGGCTGCTCTCGGGAAGTTGAGACTGCAACTTCACGGGAGTTCAACTCCCGTGAAGTTGCGAGCCTATATAAGGCCGAGCGGCCTGACGATATTGTTGCATCTGGGCATAAATCTTCACGGGAGTTGAACTCCCGTGAAGATTTATGAATAAATTAAATTTCACGGGAGTTCAACTCCCGTGAAGTTTAAAAATACATTAAACTTCACGGGAGTTGAACTCCCGTGAAGTTTCGGAAGATTTTTAACAAAAACCGACCTGTTTTCAGAGCTGGGCTGAAAACAGGTCGGTTTTTGTAATTTTTTTTCGAAATAGGTCGTTTTTTACAAATAAAAACCCAAAAGGATATAAATGTGAAAATTAGAGGGGAAATTATTAAATGGGAAATTATCAATAATTTTGTGAAATTTGTGAAAAATTAGTGTGGAAATTATCAATAATTTTTGTGGAATTAGTGTGGAAATTATCAATAATTTTGTGAAATTAGAGGGGGAATTATCAATTAATGCGAAAAATAGTGTTACTACATATGTATGACATAAATTAGATTTTAGAATTTAATTGTGAATTATTTACGAAGGACAAATTTAATTGTGAATTATTTACGAAGGACAAATTTTCGCATTTAGAATTTAATTGTGGATTATTTATGAATTATGTGAAGAAAAATTAAATAATTTTGTGCATTTAGAGGTGAAATTATGAATTAATGTGGAAATTAGAGTTACTACCTAAATGTAAAAATTAGTAACAATCAATATTTATTTTGCTTTTCGTGTAATATTGATCTTGAATTTTTCACTCTTCAGAGTTAACGATGAACGATCGAATCGTAATTCTCTGTTCTTATGATGGGAAGATTAATTACCTCGAAAATAATATGCCTGTTTATGAAGGAGGCGCGACGAGACCGTTGTTCATAACAAAATCGTGTACTTTCGATGAGTTGGTTAATGAATTACACAAGCTTACAAGGAATGTATTCCCGCATGTTGGAGGATCCTGAAGTTGATTCTGTAGGCTTTTTATCTCCTCAACAAGATGAATGTTGGACACAATCACAATACATGAGCGGTCCTTCGTTCGTGGGCACTTCGAATGCTTTCGATACTAACACGACAATTCAAGAAGATAATGCAAGTGTTGAATCCGATTGGTTCGGGACAGGTAATACGATTAATATTGGTTCGGGACCATATTGGCTCGGGACAGGTAATACGATTAAATTTTGTACCTTCAGGCGAGTCATTGTTCAGACCATATTGGTTCGGGACAGGTAATACGATTAAATTTTATATATATTTCTTCGATTTATTAAATTATGCATATACTTAAACATTTTTCGTTTTATGTGCAGCCCGTACCAGACATCACGATGGTCGAGCATTCCCAGAGTCATTCGGCTTGGGTCATTGAGGATGAGAGGGTACTAGAGCTGATCGCTCAGGCCGGATTTCGGGAGTGTTCGACGATTCGATATATTAGGCTTGATTGACCGCTCATCACTGCACTTATTGAGAGGTGGAGGCCAGAGACCAACATCTTTCACATGCATATAGGGGAGTGCACCATCACCTTACAGGATGTGGCCGTCATACTTGGACTACGGATCGATGGACCGGCAGTTACGGGCACCGATGATCATAGTTAGCTGGAGGTATGTGCTAGGCTTCTTGGTCAGGTTCCTGATTTGAGGAGTGGTGCGATGAAGCTATCGTGGCTTCGTCAGACATTTCAGAGCGATATACCAGAGGATGCTCCTATTGAGACGCTCCAGTTTCATGCTCGTGCGTACATATTGCACATGATAGGGTGCGTACTATTTCCTGATGCGAGCAAGACACTCGTACATGCACGATGGCTACCACTCCTGGAGGATTTCAGTGTATGCGGCGCACTATCGTGGGGCAGTGCGGTGTTGGAATACTTGTATCGAGAATTAGGTAGGGTATCCCTGATGCAGAGTAAAGAATTCAAGGGATGTTATACGTTGATACAGATTTGGTCATGGGAGCGCATTCATATTGGACGACCCACTTTACTTATGCACCGTGACCTGGAGGGGCAGTATCCTTTGGCATACAGGTATAACTGTACACACATATTTCATTCGTAATGAATTCGTACTTATATATTCGCTATTCTGCATATAGGTATAACGTGCGATACGCTCAGTACAAATCAGCGACGCGTCACCGTCAGTTTTACCGAAATGAGCTTGATGTCCTCCAACACGAACAGGTAAATATAAAACTCAAGAAGTATGAATATTATAGTTTTTCTGTATGATACTGATAAATGTTTTATTTTATTTCAGTTCAAGTGGAGACCCTATACACCGTCGGAGCTTGATATGGATTCTCTTGCACCTATCTGCCGGGATAGTCCAGACTTGTGGAGATCCAGAGTTCCATTGATCTGTTGGGAGATCGTGGAGATGCATGTCCCGGACCGTGTGCTGCGACAGTTTACGCTCTCTCAGCATATTCCAGATCCTGTCGAGCAGATCGATCGTCGGTGGCGCCCTACATCGCACCGTACTGACTGGGCCGTAGTCCGTGCGGCCTATATAGACAGGTGGGTTCACAGGTAGGATTTCATACAGGATACGAGGCCCATAGCTGTTGACTATACCGCGTATATGCCTTGGTATTGGGATATCACACGTAGATGGATCACGCGTGACCTACAGCCGTCAGCTTGACACATGCCACGCCCACCAACAGATAGTTACATCCCTAGTGGGATGAACGAGAGAGATTACGTAAGTTTCTAAGCTAAATTATAACATTTTTTATTGAGATTGGTACTTAATAAATTGTTTACTCGCAGGTCCGTGTTTTAGATAGCATTGATGGTGATACTAATGCGCCACGTGACTGAGTTCAGGATCAGGTGGCGTTAGGGCCTACATCAGCAGGAATCAAGAAGAGCATAGCGCAGGTGTTTCATAAAAAACTCACGTCGACGATGTTCGCAGGTCGTCGGGACAGGTCTCGCTCATTTGGACAGGCTACGCTCGACTGTTGACGGCCACGTGATGCATGACGCCGCGTACTTCGCATGCCGATGGAGCCGGGCACTATCGCATGCCGATGGAGCCGACACTTCGCCAGCTTTATACACAGCTGGGATACACAGATAGTTGAGGCTCATCAGCAGGAAACCCAGGGGGCGGGGAAGAGCGAGGGGGAGGGGAAGAGAGGAGAGGAAGGAGGGGAGCTATATTGGGTTGTATTTGAACTTATTTTGTTAAAATTTGTAACTTTCCTGAATTCTTCAAATACTAAACTTTTGAAGATCAATTATTATTCATATATATAATCGTGCATGTTTTAATTCATGGTTGAATCATGTATATATTGTATTGATTGTTGTTTGGTAAATAAATTGGGTTGTATAATTGAGTTATCAGGTACGTATTACAGAAACATGCAGCAGGCTGTGCATGTTTAGTATAACCTGCAACTTCACGGGAGTTGAACTCCCGTGAAGTTGCAGTCTCAACTTCATAGAGAGCAGCTCTGACAATATATCTGGGCATAATCTTCACGGGAGTTGAACTCCCGTGAAGTTTCGGAAGAATTTTAACAAAAACCGACCTGTTTTTAGCGCTGGGCTAAAAACAGGTCGGTTTTTGTAAATTTTTTTGAAATAGGTCATTTTTTGCAAATAAAAACCCAAAATGGTCCGTTTTGAAAATTTGTCCAGTGATATATATGTATGTCTTGTCAAGTCATCGTCTCAGCGACTCTTCAATATCTGACGTTTTCTCCCCCCTCTTTTTTAATTGGATTTTCTTTTTTCATATTTAGCTAGTAATTTTTATTTTTATTTCGAGCTTGTTGCGTT